>NC_067250.2:32939161-33652286 GCF_019359855.2 Lolium perenne
CCACTCCATCTTTTGTGGTCGACCCTCTTCGTCTAGGGTTCGTTGAATTTTCGCGGCCAGATCGGGCCGCGCCTTCCTTAGCGTGTGCAGGTATAACCTTTCGGCTTCCTCCAAGCCACGCAGTCGCTGAACCCTACGCTTTTGGGAACGGCTGAGTCCATCAGGGCACCACCTTGGCCGGTGGTACTTGTCCTCTTCTTCTTCATAGTCATCTTCCAACTCCTCGAGGTCTTCTTCCCGAGAGGACTCAGTTCGCTTGTTCCTAGATGGGAGAGGCCCAAGACGTTTGAACACTGACACGTCTGTTGCACCCTTCTTCTTCTGTCTACATTCTGGGCAGTTGCCGATTGTAGGCAATCGGCTCATTCCTGAATCCCAGCAGTGTTTGAAGAAAGGACAGTCCCAGTGCTTGTCCACGTTGTCTTGTTCTCTTGACCTTTCCTTGGCACGGCGCTCGTATCTCTCCTCATCGCGATCATGCCGACGATGTCTCCTGGCGTCCCTGCTAGCTAGACGATCCCTTTCATCGTCGCTGTTGTACCGCCGGCGTTGGTCGTACTGACTCACGTATTTGTTGAGGAGATGATCAGAGAGAGGTCGTTGATATCGCACATTCTTCACTTCTCCCTCTGTGATGTAGCGTTTGCCATCGTGCCGGAGCCGATCGCGTGGAGCGGCTTCCTCTTTGTCCTTGCTACGAGAGCGGCTGCCCTCGCCTTTGTCCTTACCAGAGTGGTGCCCAGGCTCGACCATGTTGATGCTCAACGAGAAACCTGGCTGGCACCCTTCGGGGTAAGCGTACTCCACCGTGTTAACGGCGGGGAAGGAGTGTGTGTCGACTTTCATGGCATACTGGTTGAAAATTAGACGTCCTTGTTCTATCGCCATTTGGATCTGCTGACGCCACACCCTGCAGTCGTTGGTGGTATGGGAGAACGAATTATGCCATTTGCAGTATGGCTTTCCGTTCAGCTCCTGTACCGTGGGGATTTTGAGGCCTTCAGGTAACTTCAGCTGCTTCTCCTTAAGTAAGAGGTCAAAAATTTGCTCAGTTTTAGTTACGTCAAAATCAAACCCTCTAGGCGGACCTGGTGGCTTAACCCATTTGCAGGATACGGGGGTTGCCCCCCGAGTCCATTCAGCCACTGCTACCTCTTGATCTCCCGCAGACCCTTCATCTTCTTCTGTCTCAACCAGGACTACTGCACGCTTGAATTTGTCCTGGTACAGCTCTGGGTGGCGCTGCTCATATAATGACAGTTTCTGAACCATGTGCGCCAGTGAAGGGTAGTCTGCTTGGGAAGCCATATCCTTGATCGGTGATGCGAGACCCACCACCGCCAACTCGACTGCTTCCTTTTCGGTCAAATGAGCTGAATAACATCGGTTCCTCACGGTCCTGAAGCGCTGGATGTACTCTGACACTGTTTCTCCGCGCTTCTGACGTACTTGTGCTAGATCGGCAATGCCAGCCTCGGAAGCTTCTGAGTGATACTGCATGTGGAATTGCTCTTCCAACTGCTTCCAAGTCCGAATCGAATCTGGTGGCAGCGATGTGTACCACCCAAAAGCCGATCCTGTGAGGGACTGTGCAAAGAACCTCACGCGTAGTGCATCTGCAGCTGAGATCGTGCCCAGCTGTGCCAAATATCGGCTTATATGCTCGATAGAGCTGGAGCCATCCGACCCACTAAACTTGGAGAATTCAGGGAGCCGATACTTGGGTGGTAGTGGGATCAAATCGTAGTCGTTGGGATACGGCTTGGAATAGCCGATTGCCCTCCTTTTCGGCACCATGCCGAATTGGTCTCTCAAGATCGTGCTGATCTGATCCGCGGTGCTAGCTGCAGGAGTGGAGCTCTGAAGATTCGCTGGCGTGGCGTATTTAGCTAGCCACGCTTGCTTCTCAAGATCTGAGCCAGCTACAGGAGTTGAGCTCTGGACGTTCGTCGGAGTGGCGTACTTAGCTAGCCACGTTTGCTTCTCAAGATCTGATCCAGAAGCTCCTCCCGTTGTTCCGGAAGTCCCTGCTGTTGCAGTCTGGTTCGTGAGTGCCCAGTTACTGCTGTCCGGCACGTATGTGCACGTGTATCCGTGAGGGATCTCCTTAGGTGCCTCATACAAGAACTGGTAGTCGCTAGGATCGCCACCGATCTTGTAGACGACGAATGCCGGTGTACTCGGCACCTCTGGTGCTGCCAGCGCGAACGGCAGTGGTGGTTGGCTCTGGAGTGGTAGCTCTCCTTGGTGAGTCCCTAGAGCAGGTCCTGACGGAGAGTACTGATGCCTCAAGATTTCATGGAGCACCCAAAGGGCGACACGCTCCAAAGTGTTCACCAGGCTCTCAGAATGGCGGTGTAGCGAATGAGCTACCATGAAATTGATCTCCTGACGCAAGGACCTGGTGCGTTCTTCTGAAGGGGTGGACAGGTCAATTCCGTCGAGCGCGCCTTCAGGTGTGAACCCTCTCCACCTGATGCCATGCGAGCGAGTCCTATGGAAAGAGCCGATGAGGTCGGCCTCGAGAATAGCTTTGACGTCGTCATACTTCTTCTTGAGCTTCTCGGGCAGATCCTCGTACGTGACTGGAGTACCTTCCGCCATCTCAGATGTAGATGGCGATGCAGTTGATGTCGAAGACTGTCCCACCGGGCGTGCCAGAATGTGTTGGCGTCCGAAACCCACCGGTGAGCTACGGCTGGCAACACGAAGAGCCGGGAACAACCTTAGGGCTACGACTGGCCCTGGTCCCTCCGAGCGACGGCCCGCAAAGCTCCTAGTACACACGTCCCGATGCTGGTGCAAGGGCGTGCCACCTGATCTATACCTGATCAGGAAGGTGATGGATTTGCTTCGCTTAGTTTCCTGCATGGCATACACGTAAACATTAAATATGAGCCTCGATCGGCTCTCAGGTTGTCCTGTGAATCGGCTCAAGGAGCCGATCCACCCATGACTCGTAAAGGGTTTACGATAGCATGGTGGTCCTGCTTGATCAACATAAAGCTAAAACGATCTACAACGATCTAGGGTTTTCACCGCATAATCGGAACATCCTACTCGTGACTGAGCCTAGCAGCCACGCACGGTGACGATGAACCAACCCTAGATAAGGCCTAAAAACCAACATGAAGTTGATCCCCGGAACATCTTATCTAGGGCTAGCAAACCACACCCTACGTGCTACCGGATCCTTCAACCCGTTTGCAAGGCCTAACTATGCAGATATTAAACTAATCCTTGAAGAACAAGGAGCGATCATAACGGATAGGATCTACTAAACAATGATCAAGCAAGGTGCCGCCCTTACACCTAAGAAAGGTGTAAGGACGGCTAGACGTCTAAGGGTTGCATGGATGGAAGCATGTAGCATGGTAGAACGATGCTAACCCTAACACATCTATGATAACTACGTTGCTCGCCATCAAAAAGGCTTCAGTACGAGCAACGCATGAACGACGAATAAACGTATACTGCCTAGATCGCAAGATGCGATCTAGGCAGCATGATGCTTACCCGGAAGAAACCCTCGAAACAAGGGGTCAGCGATGCGCCAAGATTGGTTTGTGATGAACGTGATTGTTGTTTTTCTTGATAACCCTAGATACATATTTATAGTCCGTAGACTTTCTAATGTGGGAATAATCCCAACCGTGCACGAGCCAAACTCCAACTAACCGACACGTATCCTACTATATTTACAGATACAAGGGCAAACTAGCCCAAACTTCGTGTACAAGGCCGGTTCACGTATTCTTCCATGTGTATTTCTTCAAGCCCAATCTTGATCGCGGCCCACCTCTGCCTCGGTCAAATTCTGGTGATAACACATAATGTGTTGGCGTCCGAAACCCACCGGCGAGCTACGGCTGGCAACACGAAGAGTCGGGAACAACCTTAGGGCTGCGGCTGGCCCTGGTCCCTCCGAGCGATGGCCCGCAAAGCTCCTGGTACACACGTCCCGATGCTGGTGCAAGGGCGTGCCACCTGATCTATACCTGATCAGGAAGGTGATGGATTTGCTTCGCTTAGTTTCCTGCATGGCATACACGTAAACATTAAATACGAGCCTCGATCGGCTCTCAGGTTGTCCTGTGAATCGGCTCAAGGAGCCGATCCACCCATGACTCGTAAAGGGTTTACGATAGCATGGTGGTCCTGCTTGATCAACATAAAGCTAAAACGATCTACAACGATCTAGGGTTTTCACCGCATAATCGGAACATCCTACTCGTGATTGAGCCTAGCAGCCACGCACGATGACGATGAACCAACCCTAGATAAGGCCTAAAAACCAACATGAAGTTGATCCCCGGAACATCTTATCTAGGGCTAGCAAACCACACCCTACGTGCTACCGGATCCTTCAACCCGTTTGCAAGGCCTAACTATGCAGATATTAAACTAATCCTTGAAGAACAAGGAGCGATCATAACGGATCGGATCTACTAAACAATGATCAAGCAAGGTGCCGCCCTTACACCTAAGAAAGGTGTAAGGACGGCTAGACGTCTAAGGGTTGCATGGACGGAAGCATGTAGCACGGTAGAACGATGCTAACCCTAACACATCTATGATAACTACATTGCTCGCCATCAAAAAGGCTTCAGTACGAGCAACGCATGAACGACGAATAAACGTATACTGCCTAGATCGCAAGATGCGATCTAGGCAGCATGATGCTTACCCGGAAGAAACCCTCGAAACAAGGGGTCAGCGATGCGCCAAGATTGGTTTGTGATGAACGTGATTGTTGTTTTTCTTGATAACCCTAGATACATATTTATAGTCCGTAGACTTTCTAATGTGGGAATAATCCCAACCGTGCACGAGCCAAACTCCAACTAACCGACACGTATCCTACTATATTTACAGATACAAGGGCAAACTAGCCCAAACTTCGTGTACAAGGCCGGTTCACGTATTCTTCCATGTGTATTTCTTCAAGCCCAATCTTGATCGCGGCCCACCTCTGCCTCGGTCAAATTCTGGTGATAACACATAATGTGTTGGCGTCCGAAACCCACCGGCGAGCTACGGCTGGCAACACGAAGAGCCGGGAACAACCTTAGGGCTGCGGCTGGCCCTGGTCCCTCCGAGCGACGGCCCGCAAAGCTCCTGGTACACACGTCCCGATGCTGGTGCAAGGGCGTGCCACCTGATCTATACCTGATCAGGAAGGTGATGGATTTGCTTCGCTTAGTTTCCTGCATGGCATACACGTAAACATTAAATACGAGCCTCGATCGGCTCTCAGGTTGTCCTGTGAATCGGCTCAAGGAGCCGATCCACCCATGACTCGTAAAGGGTTTACGATAGCATGGTGGTCCTGCTTGATCAACATAAAGCTAAAACGATCTACAACGATCTAGGGTTTTCACCGCATAATCGGAACATCCTACTCGTGATTGAGCCTAGCAGCCACGCACGATGACGATGAACCAACCCTAGATAAGGCCTAAAAACCAACATGAAGTTGATCCCCGGAACATCTTATCTAGGGCTAGCAAACCACACCCTACGTGCTACCGGATCCTTCAACCCGTTTGCAAGGCCTAACTATGCAGATATTAAACTAATCCTTGAAGAACAAGGAGCGATCATAACGGATCGGATCTACTAAACAATGATCAAGCAAGGTGCCGCCCTTACACCTAAGAAAGGTGTAAGGACGGCTAGACGTCTAAGGGTTGCATGGACGGAAGCATGTAGCACGGTAGAACGATGCTAACCCTAACACATCTATGATAACTACGTTGCTCGCCATCAAAAAGGCTTCAGTACGAGCAACGCATGAACGACGAATAAACGTATACTGCCTAGATCGCAAGATGCGATCTAGGCAGCATGATGCTTACCCGGAAGAAACCCTCGAAACAAGGGGTCGGCGATGCGCCAAGATTGGTTTGTGATGAACGTGATTGTTGTTTATTTCAGAAACCCTAGATACATATTTATAGTCCGTAGACTTTCTAACGTGGGAATAATCCCAACCGTGCACGAGCCAAACTCTAACTAACCGACACGTATCCTATTATATTTACAGATACAAGGGCAAACTAGCCCAAACTTCGTGTACAAGGCCGGTTCACGTATTCTTCCATGTATATTTCTTCAAGCCCAATCTTGATCGCGGCCCACCTCTGACTCGGTCAAATTCTGGTGATAACACATGCCCCCCTGGTTTTGGAATTGATAATTCCAAAATCACTCTGCTTTTTCTTCGTCGGGTCATGTCGTGGCAGAGCAGAAACCGTCGCAGTATCCTTCATCATGATGCCTTGCCTTCTCAACTTCTCCGCGTGATTTGACCGTTGTTTTTTTTTTCTTTGGGCACCACCTCCTCGGAAACTACTGTGGCATTGAATCTCCACTATATCGCCTCTATTTTAACCGCAACATGTAGTTCACTTCTTCATCCCCTTCGCATTAGCACTCCAAAAGCCCTCCTCTGCCACCATGTCTTCCTCCTCCTCTGCCTCGTCGGGTCTTTCCACCCAGTCCTCCCCCTCCCGCGAGCCGACGCCGGAGCGGGACCCAAAGGAGGCCCACGAGGCCCACATTCGCCGCGCCATAGAAGACGGGGACGAGTCCAGTCACGACTTCTCTGTCTGGTCTGAGGACGACAAGTCCTCGACCGACGGGGAAAGTGACCTCCGCTTCCTTGCCGACGGGGAAACGGAGGAGGAGAGCGATGACAATCGCTTCTCCTGGGACGACTTCACCTCCTTCGAGGAGGAGGAGGAGGAGGAGGACGACACCTCCTCCGATGAACCGCCGGCCAAGCGCTTCTGCCCCTGGCCGGGGAACCTCAGCGACTTCGACAGCGACGACGATGCTGACGAGGAGGACGAGGACAACGAGGGCCCTGCCGGCGGCCGCGGCAGCAGCGACGACGAGTCAGCCGGGAGTAGCGCCGATAGCGGCGATGACGGCGACGACGAGGGCAGCGACGGCCCATAGATAGGACCCTTAGTATAGGATCAGCAGTAGTAGATGGGGCAATGTATCCCCTGGTACTTCCTTTTGAGAGCAATCAGCTTTTTATGTAAGGAATCCCGTTATCAATGAAGAATTTCCTTTTTAATTTGATTTCGCCGATTTCCTTTATGCTAATTTAGCCGATTTCCCCTCATACTGACTTTGCCGATTGTCAACCTAACCAATGCTCAATGAACCGATGGTAACGCATCGGTCCCTCACAATCTATCCTTCATCTCTTTGACTGACGACTTTGAGATCTGGTGTATAATGTGGAAGACCCATGCCTTCAGGAGAGCCCTAGGACTGTTGCTGAAACAACTTGACGCTGAAACTGATACTTCTGCAGAACAGGTGCCACTTGCTCGCAAATCTCCCCGCGATAGTTTCCAGTGATGCTTTATAACCCTGCTCTGTTTCTTTGCAGCAACAAGATGGCCCAGAGCCTGTCAATGATGATGGATCCCCTTTCAGATTCTTTTCAACAGCTCTGGTGGTCTTCTCCTGCAACAATTCACCGCTTCTGAAGAAGGTTATGATGCAGGGCCAGCCGACGACACTCCAATCGGCTCCAAAAATAGAGTGTCTACCAGATCAGCTGCCCCCCGAGCCTCAGTTAAGGCGAGAACAGCGGCGAGGACACACAGTTCAGTCACTCAGGCAATTCTGAGACAGTCACCACGCAGAGCCAGCCAGACTTGCCACCGTCGGCTTCCAAGAAAAGGTCAGCCCCTGAACCTGCCGTTTCCCAAACTCCCACCAAAAAAGGGCAGGGCAGCTCCATCCTCTCCTCGGCTCATGTTGCATGCTGACCCCTTGTCGTTCTTATCGGCTAACCTCTTCCTCTGCAAACTGATGACACCTCTAGTGGGGATGTCGAGGAGGCACCCACGCCATCCGCCACTCTGGCCTTAGCAACTTCTATGAATGCAGTTGAGAAGGTGGCCAACTTGGCCAAACCGACAGCAGAAACACCAGAGCCGATCACCTCTTCTTCCGTTGAAAGCCGATATTGCAGACGAAATGCCAACGGCTTAATGAGCACAAGGCTGCCTTGTACGCCCCAACTGACACCTCTAACAGCACTGCTGAACTGGCGACCTTTCACAAAGGGTTGGAGGTCCTCGAAGAGAAGGTTCGGGCAACAAAACAGCTCATTGAAGCTGAGGAAGCTCTCATCGTTCACTCCCTCGAGGAAGCAGAAGGCCTCGGGGCTGAACTGAAGACCGACTTGGTCGAAAATCCGCGTCTTGAACACGCGGCTGGTAGATCCTGTGTAATTTGTACTAGAGTCGATGGCTATGCATCGGCTTTGTTTCTTAGTTCTAAAGTCGATGTCTGTGCATCGGCTGTTCATCATGAGCAAATTTTTTTTTACTGGCCGATTTTTCTATCGGCCCCTCACATTTCACTGCCCATGTATCTCACATGTTCCTCTGATTATGTGCCCCCCGAGCCGAATCTGTCAGGTTACTGCAGATATCGGCTCTGCAGTTATCCAAAGAACTAGCCCTGAACATCGGCTCTGCAGACATAACCAATGCCGATTTCTTTGAGCTCACAAGCCGATGTAAACCCATACCCTAGCTTTCCGTCACCTGTTAGATCGACGCTGAACACAGGAAAAACGTATGGCAAGGATAATACGGGCCGATTGCTGGAATCGGCCCCCATCTTGATTGCATTGCTCAAAAGAGGTTTACATCTTGTTCGTGCTTCACTATGACTACGTGACATGCTTGAGACAAGATCATTACTTTTCATTTTTTGGGGCCGATCACAAGGATCGGCCTTCCCATGTACGTTCATAGACTTTGTTCTTGTTACACGGTCAGGCCAGTGGATAAGACCAGCCTCACCCCGTTTTTTGACACGTCGATGTACTCGCAGTCGTCCAAAGTGATGCCTGAGAGTGGCTCTTGGCCTTCCGTCTCCCAAACGTTCATGCCAGCCGTTGAAATCTCGGCTGTATCGTCTGCATGGACGACTTCTACTTCATCTCCATCCCACTGTATTAAGCATTGGTGCATCGTAGATGGAATGCAACAGTTGGCGTGGATCCAATCTCTCCCTAGCAGGACAGCGTAAGTGCTCTTGCTGTCGACAATGAAGAACGTCGTAGGGATGGTTTTCCTCCCTACGGTCAGATCCACGTTCAGAACACCTTGTGCGTCAGATGCTTGGCCGTTGAAATCGCTCAGTGTCACGTTGGTCTTGATCAGATCCGAGCTAGAGCGTCCCAACCGACGTAACATGGAGTATGGCATGATGTTGACTGCCGCTCCGGTGTCCACCAGCATCCTATTGACAGGCTGTCCATTGATATAACCTCGTAAGTACAGGGCCTTCAGGTGTCTGTAACTTCTTTCACGTGGCTTCTCAAAGATAACCGGCCGTGGGCCGCAGTCAAGTTGTGCCACAGGTGCTTCGTCTAATCCTGGAGCACAAAACTCCGCTGGAAGGATGAACACCATGTTTGTACTAGCCGATGTCTCATCATCGGCTTTTCTTTGCTTGGGGCGCCACTCCATCTTTTGTGGTCGACCCTCTTCGTCTAGGGTTCGTTGAATTTTCGCGGCCAGATCGGGCCGCGCCTTCCTTAGCGTGTGCAGGTATAACCTTTCGGCTTCCTCCAAGCCACGCAGTCGCTGAACCCTACGCTTTTGGGAACGGCTGAGTCCATCAGGGCACCACCTTGGCCGGTGGTACTTGTCCTCTTCTTCTTCATAGTCATCTTCCAACTCCTCGAGGTCTTCTTCCCGAGAGGACTCAGTTCGCTTGTTCCTAGATGGGAGAGGCCCAAGACGTTTGAACACTGACACGTCTGTTGCACCCTTCTTCTTCTGTCTACATTCTGGGCAGTTGCCGATTGTAGGCAATCGGCTCATTCCTGAATCCCAGCAGTGTTTGAAGAAAGGACAGTCCCAGTGCTTGTCCACCCAGATCATGGATACCAGAACAGTCGATGCGCGATCATCGACTTTAGAATAATACAGAAGCCGATGCGTAGCCATCGACTCTAGAGGAACAAAGATCAATGTAGCAGGTTGACAGATCGGTGTCATCTGAGACGTGTCTCCCGTTGGATTTGCTGGATCTGTGCGTTTGAGATCGGAAGATGGCGTGGATACGAATTGGATCTGTTGACCGCGTGAATAGGCAACTTTTATGGCCTTAAGGCATGTCTATGGCATAAGCCGATGCCCTGCCGTCGGCTTTTTGTATATCAACTTCGTTTGACCATCGGCGAAATCGACAAAGAAGCAAGATTAATTGGGGAATATCTCTTCATTAATAAAGGATTTCTTACAAGGAAAGAGCCAATTGCTCAAGGAAGGAAGAACAAAAGAAAGGCCTATTGGCCGATCTACTACTACTGCTAGGCCTATACTAGTGGATCCTAGTCTACGGGCCGTTGCTGCCCTCGTCGTCGTCGGAGCTCTCGTCGGCGCTGCTGCCGGCGGGCTCCTCGTCACTGCTCCAGCGGCCCCCAGGGGGGGCCTCGTCATCTTCATCATCGACGTCGTCGTCGTCGTCGTCATCGTCATCATCATCTGACCCGGCGCGGAACCGCTTCGCCGGCGGGTAGTCCTCGAGGGAGTCGGTGTCGTCGTCTTCCTCCTCCTCTTCCTCGGAGGAGGTGTACCCATCCCAGGAGAACGAGTCATCTTCGCTCTCCGATTCCAGTTCCCCGTCAGCGAGGAACTGGAGCTCTTCGTCTCCGCTGGTCAAGGACTTGTCGTCCTCGGACCAAACGGAGGAGGCGTGGTCCTCCTGGTCCCACTCTTCTGGGGTGCGCCTGTTGTGCGCCCTCATCTGAGCAGCCACCGGGTCCCACTCCGGCGTCGGCTCACGGGATGAGGAAGAATCGAAGAATACCGACGAGCTAGAGGAGGACGAAGAGGAGTAGAACTGGGAGGAGAGATCCGATGAGGCAGAGGAGGAAGAGGAGGAAGCCATTGCTCTGGATTGGGAATTTTTTGGTGCCGATAGCTAGAACAGAGGCATACTGAACGGAAAGCCATACTGCAAATGGCATAACACGTTCAGCCATACCACCAACGACTGCAGGGTGTGGCGTCAGCAGATCCAAATGGCGGTAGAACAAGGACGTCTAATCTTCAACCAGTACGCCATGAAAGTCGACACACACCCCTTCCCCGCCGGGCGCCAGCCAGGTTTCTCGTTAAGCATCAACATGGTCGAGCCTGGGCACCACTCTGGTAAGGACAAAGGCGAGAGCAGCCGCTCTCGTAGCAAGGATAAAGAGGAAGCTGTTCCACGTGATCGGCCCCAAAAAATAAAAAGTAAGGATCGTGTCTCAAGCATGTCACGTAGTCGTAGTGAAGCACGAACAAGATGTAAACCTCTTTTGAGCAATGCAATCAAGATGGGGGCCGATTCCAGCAATCGGCCCATATTATCCTTGCCATACGTTTTGCCTGTGTTCAGCGTCGATTTAACAGGTGACGGAAAGCTAGGGTATGGGTTTACATCGGCTGATGAGCTAGAAGAAGTCGACATTGGTCCTGGGGATAGGCCACGACCAACCTTCATCAGCAAGAAGTTAGACCCACATCTCAGGAGCCAGATGATAACTCTATTAAAAGAGTACCCAGATTGCTTTGCATGGGATTACACAGAGATGCCTGGGTTAGACAGGAGCATCATTGAGCATCGGCTCCCTCTCAAGAAAGGATTTCGGCCATTCCAACAACGAGCACATCAGATGAAGGCCGAAATTCTCGAAGAAGTCAAGAAAGAGATCGAGAAAATGTTAGCTGCCGGGTTTATCAGGCCATGCAGGTATGCTGAATGGATCTCCTGTATTGTACCTGTGGAGAAAAAGGACGGCCGATGGCGTGTGGCTATAGATTTCCGAGATCTCAACAGAGCCACTCCAAAGTACGAATACCCAATGCATGTGGCAGAAACATTGATCAATGCAGCTGCTGGCCACAAGGTGTTGAGTTTCATGGATGGCAACGCCGGCTACAACCAAATCTTTATGGCTCCAGAAGATATACATAAGACTGCATTTCGAGTACCAGGATCAGTGGGCTTGTTCGAATATGTGGTCATGACTTTTGGGCTGAAAAATGCCGGTGCAACATACCAACGAGCCATGAATTATATTTTTCACGATCTGATCGGCAAGTTGGTGGAAATCTACATTGATGACGTGGTGGTCAAGTCTGTCTCCATGGAAGGACACTTGGATGATTTGCGGCGCATCCTAGACCGAACTCGAAAGTTCGGACTCAGAATGAATCCAAATAAGTGTGCCTTTGGTGTGACGGCCGGTCAGTTCCTGGGTTTTCTTGTTCATGAACGAGGAATTGAGATCGGCCTGAAAAGTCAGGAGGCAGTACGTACCATGCAGCCACCCACCACTAAGAAGGAACTCCAACGTCTTATCGGCAAGATCAATTTCGTCCGGCGATTCATCTCTAATCTCTCAGGACGAATTGAGCCGTTCATGGCGTTGGTCAAGATTAAATCTGATGACGAGTTTCACTGGGGGCAGAACAGCAGCAGGCGTTTGATGAGATTAAGCGGTATCTAACAACGCCGCCTGTGCTAGTTCCACCCCAGCAAGACAGGCCGTTCTACATCTACCAATCAGTAGCTGACACGTCCATCGCCTCAGTAGTGGTGCAACTCTACGAGGGTGTTGAAAAGGTCGTGTTCTACCTCAGCAGAAGGATGTTGGATGCAGAGACAAGGTATCCTGAGGTCGAGAAGTTATGCCTCTGCCTGTTCTTCACCTGCACCAAGCTTCATCACATCCTTTTGACGGCAGAGATCATCGTCATATGCAAGTCAGACATTGTCAAGCACATGCTATCGGCTCTTGTTTTGAAAGGCCGACTTGGTAAGTGGATGTTTGCATTATCGGAGTTCGATCTCCGGTATCAGCCTGCAAAAGCAGTCAAGGGACAAGCGTTGGCCGATCTCATAGCTGAACGGATCAATACCAATATAGCAGCACTATCTATACGTGCATGGGCTATGTTCTTCGATGGATCGGCTTGTGACGATGGTTGTGGCATCGGCATTCTGCTCGTGTCGCCTCGGGGGGCAACATACTCCTTCTCCATCAGACTATCTACCCTTTGCACCAACAATGTCGCTGAGTATGAGGCAGTACGCAAGGGAATGGAGTTGCTGCTGGAAGCCGGAGCAGAAGCGGTAGAGCTTTTTGGAGACTCGAAGTTGGTGATCAACCAGCTCACGGACGAATATAAGTGCGAGAGTGAATCACTCTTCCCATATTGGATGGAATCTCGTGAGCTGATGACACGTTTTCGGTACATCAATTTCAATTGGGTCCCAATATCTCAGAATACCGACGCCAATGATCTCGCACAGATGGCGTCAGGGTACAAGGACATACCAGATGGGTCAGAAGTTCAGGTGCAGTTCCTGGAACAGGATGACTGGAGAGCC
Source organism: Lolium perenne (assembly GCF_019359855.2). Lineage (NCBI taxonomy): Eukaryota > Viridiplantae > Streptophyta > Magnoliopsida > Poales > Poaceae > Lolium > Lolium perenne. The sequence continues at coordinate 32,952,593 of NC_067250.2, forward strand.
GATATCTTCAATTACTTGAAGGATTCGGCTCGGGGGGCACCTAAACGGATAAGATACAAGGCCATGAAATATGTCCTTATAGGAGATGACATGTTCTACAGGACGTTGGAAGGGTTACTACTCAAGTGCCTGGGACCAACTGAGTCTAATCGACTCTTACATGAGGTGCATGAAGGCGCCTGTGGAACTCACCAATCGGCTCATAAGATGAAGTGGCTGATTAGGCGATCAGGGTTTTATTGGCCCACTATGCTTGAGGATTGCTTCAAGTACTACAAGGGGTGCCAAGCATGCCAGATGTTCGGGAAGATTCAGATGGTACCCGCATCAGCAATGAACCCTATCATCAAGCCTTGGCCATTCCGAGGGTGGGGCATGGATATGATCGGCAAAATCCATCCGGCGTCGAGTAAAAAACATGAATGGATTTTGGTCATTACAGATTACTTCACCAAGTGGGTGGAGGCCGTTCCTATGAAGAAGGTGAAATCAGAAGATGTGATCAAATTTGTGAAAGAACACGTCATTCATAGGTTCGGGATTCCTCAGACCATCACGACCGATGGAGGTTCGGTCTTTATTTCTAAAGAATTCAGAAAATTCTGTGATGACATGGGGATTAAGCTGATCCGATCATCTCCATACTATGCTCAAGCCAACGGGCAAGCTGAAGCGTCCAATCAGAGCCTGATCAAGCTGATCAAGAGGAAAATTGGCGAGAACCCTAGGGATTGGCATGAAACATTATCAGAAGCTTTGTGGGCCTACCGCATGTCATGCCATGGAGCTATAAAAACTTCGCCATACCAGCTCGTCTATGGATAGGAAGCCGTATTGCCTTGGGAAATTACGGCTGGATCAAGACGTGTCGCGTTTCAAAATGATCTAACGGCTGAAGAATATGCAGCCCTGATGAGTGACACTATTGAGGATGCAACGGAACTTAGACTTTGGTCATTGGAGAAGATTAAAGAAAATAAAGCCAGGGTAGCTCGTGCATACAATAAGAAGGTGAGACCAAAGGAGTTTCAAGTTGGTGATCTAGTATGGGAAGCAGTGCTGCCATTAGGGACCAAGGATAAAGCATATGGCAAATGGTCTCCTAATTGGCACGGTCCATACAAAGTCGTCCAGGCCTTGAAGGGTAATGCATACATGCTAGAGCAACTGGACGGCGTTAAGTTCCCAGTAGCCGTCAATGGTCAACACCTCAAGAAGTATTTCCCAAGCATGTGGGATGACCAGTAAATGAAGTATTTCCCAAGCATGAGGGGGGCCGATTGGAAATCGGCCAGTAAAAATTTTTTTATACGAATCATAGCCGATGCTCAGACATCGACTTGAGAAACATGGATACCAGAACAGCCGATGCGCGATCATCGACTTTAGAATAATACAGAAGCCGATGCGTAGCCATCGACTCTAGAGGAACAAAGATCAATGTAGCAGGTTGACAGATCGGTGTCATCTGAGACGTGTCTCCCGTTGGATTTGCTGGATCTGTGCGTTTGAGATCGGAAGATGGCGTTGATACGAATTGGATCTGTTGACCGCGTGAATAGGCAACTTTTATGGCCTTAAGGCATGTCTATGGCATAAGCCGATGCCCTGCCGTCGGCTTTTTGTATATCAACTGATGGGATTCGTAGCATAGAAAACAAAAAATTTCCTACCGCAAGACGAATAAATCCAAGATCTAATCTATGGAACACCCAAGATCTAATCTACAAGATCGAAGCAACGAGATGGAGATGAGACTAACCCTCGAAGATTCCAAAGCCTACGAGATTAATCTCGTTGTTGGTGTAGACGATCGTCCCCGGTGCTGCAATCCGGCAGCACTTCCGTACTCGGTCGCGCGTACGGTGTCGATGAAGCTCCTTCCTCTCCCGTTCCAGCGGGCAGCGGAGGTGTGGTAGATCTCCTCCAAACTCCAGCAGCACGACGGTGTGGTGGTGGTAGTGGAGGAAGAAAAACTGCAGGGCTTCGCCTAAGCCGGAGCAGCGTATGGTGGAGGGAGAGGCGGCCAGAGGAGGAGGCAATCGATGGGGGGTGTGGCCGGCCACCCCCTCCCCTCTTTATATAGGGGGGTAGCCGGCCAAGGTGGCCCCCTTTCCCATCTAGGGTTAGGGGGGCGGCGGCCAAGAGGGGGGAGAGGGCTTTCCCCTCCCCCAAGTTGATCCCCCCCTAGGAAACCCTAGGGGGTTGGCCGGCCTGGGCCTTGGGGGCCATGTGCCCCTGGCCCATTAGGCCAGGGAGCATCCCCTCGGCCCATGCTAGGCCTCCTAGGTCGTGGGCCCCATGGTGGACCCTTCCGGAACCTTCTAGAACCTTCCAGTCAATACCGGAACAATCCCGAACATTTCCAAAAACCCAGAAATCAACTTCCCTTATATGAATCTTATTCTCCGGACTATTCCGGACCTCCTCGTGACATCCTGGATCACATCCGAGACTCCGAACAAACTTCGTCTCCATACCATATTCAAATCTACTTATGCGACATCGAACCTTAAGCGCGTCACCCTACGGTTCGCGAACTATGCAGACATGGTCGAGACTCCTCTCCGAGCAATAACCAATAGCGGGATCTGGAGATCCATAATGGCTCCCACATATTCAACGATGACTTAGTGATCGATTGAACCATTTACATACGATGTCAATTCCCTTTGTCTCGCGATATTTTACTTGTCCGAGGTTTGATCATCGGTATCTCCATACCTTGTTCAACCTCGTTACCGACAAGTACTCTTTACTCGTACCGTGGTATGTGATCTCTTATGAACTATTCATATGCTTGCAAGCTAATCAGATGACATTCCACCGAGAGGGCCCAGAGTATATCTATCCGTCATCAGGATGGACAAATCCCACTGTTGATCCATATGCCTCAACTCACACTTTCCAAATACTTAATCCCATCTTTATTGTCACCCATTTACGCAATGACGTTTGATGTAATCAAAGTACCCTTTCGGTGTAAGTGATTTACATGATCTCATGGTCGAAGGATTAAGACAACTATGTATTGAAAGCTTATAGCAAATGAACTTGATGACTTGATCTTATGCTACGCTCATCTGGGTGTGTGTCCATTATATCATTCAACTAATGACATAACCTTGTTATTAATAACATCCAATGTTCATGATCACGAAACCATGATCATCTATTAATCAACAAGCTAGTTATACAAGAGGCTTACTAGGGACTCCTTGTTGTTTACATAACACACATGTATCAATGTTTCGGTTAATACAATTATAGCATGGTATATAAACATTTATCATAAACACAAAGATATTATAATAACCACTTTATTATTGCCTCTTGGGCATATCTCCAACAGTCTCCCACTTGCACTAGAGTCAATAATCTAGATTACATTGTAAGGTACCTAACACCCATGGCATTCTGGTGTTGGTCATGCTTTGCCCTTGGGAGAGCTTTAGTCAACGGATCTGCAACATTCAGATCCGTGTGTACTTTGCAAATCTCTACTTCACCATCTTCGATGTACTCGCGAATCGAATGAAAACGCAGCTTGATATGCTTCAGCTTCTTGTGTGACCTTGGTTCCTTTGCATTGGCGATGGCACCCGTGTTGTCACAATAAATGACTAACGGGTCCAATGCACTAGGAACCACACCAAGCTCAACAATGAACCTCTTCATCCATACCGCTTCCGATGAAGCCGCTATATATTCAGATTCTGTTGAAGATTTCGCCACCGTGCACTGCTTGGAACTGCTCCAGCTTACTGCCGCACCATTCAATATAAACACGTACCCAGACTGAGACTTAGAGTCATCAGGATCGGTGTTCCAACTTGCATCGGTGTAACTAGTTACAACGAGCTCTTGGTCACCGCCATAACAAAGAAACATATCCTTAGTCCTTTTCAAGTACTTCAGGATATTCTTGACCGCTGTCCAGTGTTCCATTCCTGGATCACTTTGATATCTGCTGGTCAAACTAACAACATGTGCGATATCCGGTCTAGTACACAGCATGGCATACATGAGAGAGCCTACTGCCGAAGCATAGGGGATCTTGCTCATCCTCTCTCTTTCTTCTGCTGTAGCTGGACCTTGAGTCTTACTCAAGACCTTACCTGGCAACATAGGCAAGAACCCCTTCTTGCTTTCATCCATTCTAAACTTCTTTAGAATCTTGTCCAAGTATGTACTCTGTGAAAGGCCTATTAGGCGTCTTGATCTATCTCTATAAATCTTGATGCCTAAAATGTATGCTGCTTCACCAAGGTCTTTCATTGAAAAACATTTATTCAAATAACCTTTAACACTGCTTAATAGTTCTATATCATTCCCAATCAATAATATGTCATCTACATATAATATCAGGAACGCTACAGAGCTCCCACTCACTTTCTTGTAAATACAGGCCTCACCATGAGTCTGTATAAAACCGAAGTCTTTGATCACTCTATCAAAGCGTAGATTCCAACTCCGGGATGCTTGCTTCAGTCCATAAATGGAACGCTGAAGTTTGCATACCTTGTCAGCATTTTCAGGATCGACAAAACCTTTGGGTTGTACCATATACAACTCTTCCTCAATATCACCATTAAGGAACGCCGTTTTGACATCCATCTGCCAGATTTCATAATCGAAAAATGCAGCTATTGCTAACAAAATCCTCACAGACTTTAGCTTCGCTACAGGTGAGAAAGTCTCATCGTAGTCAACTCCTTGAATTTTTCGGAAACCCTTTGCGACAAGTCGAGCTTTATAGACAGTAATATTACCATCGGCATCTGTTTTTCTCTTAAAGATCCATTTATTCTCGACAGCCTTGCGGCTATCAGGTAAGTCTACCAAAGTCCATACTTTGTTATCATACATGGATCCCATTTCGGATTTCATGGCTTCTTGCCATTTGTTGGAATCTGGGCTCATCATTGCTTCTTCATACGTCGCAGGGTCCTCATCATTGTTGTCCACAATCATGACATTCAGACAGGGATCATACCAATCAGGAGTGGTACGTTCCCTCGTCGATCTGCGAGGTTCAGTAGCTTCCTCGTTCGAAGTTTCATGATTATCATCATTCGCTTCCTCTTCTATCGGTGCAGGCTGTGCAGGAATTTCTTCCGGCACTGCGCTACTCTGATCTATGAGAGAAGGTTCATTAACCTCGTCGAGTTCTACTTTCCTTCCAGTCACTTCTTTAGTGAGAAACTCCTTCTCAAGAAAGGATCCGTTCTTGGCAACAAAGATTTTGCCTTCGGATCTGTGATAGAAAGTATACCCAATTGTTTCTTTAGGGTATCCTATGAAGACGCATTTCACCGCTTTGGGTTCTAGCTTGTCAGGCTGTAACTTCTTTACATAAGCTTCGCAACCCCAAACTTTAAGGAACGACAGCTTAGGTTTCTTTCCAAACCATAGTTCATACGGTGTCGTTTCAACGGATTTAGATGGTGCCCTATTTAAAGTGAATGCGGCTGTCTCTAATGCATAACCCCAAAACGACAACGGCAAATCGGTAAGAGACATCATAGACCGAACCATATCTAACAGAGTTCGATTACGATGTTCGGACACACCATTACGCTGTGGTGTTCCCGGCGGTGTCAACTGTGAAAGTATTCCGCATTTCTTTAAATGCATGCCAAACTCATAACTCAGATATTCGCCTCCGCGATCAGAACGCAGAAACTTAATCTTCTTGTTACGTTGATTTTCTACTTCACTTTGGAATTCCTTGAACTTCTCAAAAGTCTCGGACTTATGTTTCATAAAGTAAATATATCCATATCTACTCAGATCATCCGTGAAGGTTAGAACATAACGATAACCACCGCGCGATGCTACACTCATTGGTCCGCACACATCGGTATGTATGATTTCCAACAAGTCTGTAGCTCGCTCCATTGTACCAGAAAATGGAGTCTTAGTCATTTTTCCCATTAGACATGCTTCGCATCTGTCAAGTGACTCAAAGTCAAGTGACTCAAGAAGTCCATCGGAATGGAGTTTCTTCATGCGCTTCACTCCAATATGACCAAGACGACAGTGCCACATATAAGTAGAATTATCATTCAATTTCATTCGCTTAGCATTAATGTTATGAACATGTGTATCACTACTATCGAGATTTAACAAGAATAAACCATTCATCTCAGGTGCATGGCCATAAAAGACATTACTCATATAAATCGAACAACCATTATTCTTAGACTTAAACGAATAACTGTCTTGCATTAAACAAGATCCAGATATAATGTTCATGCTCAACACAGGTACCAAATAACAATTATTGAGGTTTAAAACTAATCCCGAAGGTAGATGTAGAGGGAGCGTGCCGACAGCGATCACATCGACTTTGGATCCATTTCCAACGCGCATCGTCACCTCGTCTCTTGCCAGGCTTCGTCTATTCCGCAGTTCCTGTTTCGAGTTACAAATGTGAGCAACCGAACCAGTATCAAATACCCAGGCACTACTACGAGAACCAGTAAGATAGACATCAATAACATGTATATCAAATATACCTTTCTTTTTGACGTGGCCGCTCTTCAGATCGGCCAAGTATTTGGGGCAATTGCGCTTCCGGTGCCCCTTGCCACAGCGATAATAGCACACAGTCTCAGGTTTAGGACCAGCCTTAGGCTTCTCAGGATGCGGTGCAACTTTCTTGCCGCCCTTCTTGAAGTTACCCTTGTTAGGCTTGCCTTGCTTTTTGAAACTGGTGGTCTTGTTGACCATCAACACTTGGTTTTCCTTCTTAATCTCTACTTCAGCAGATTTCAGCATGGAAAAGATTTCAGGTAAATCCTTATTCATGTTCTGCATGTTGTAGTTCATCACGAAGTTCTTGTAACTTGGTGGCAGTGATTGAAGGACACGATGAATACCCAGCTGGTTAGGGATCATCATCCCCAAGTCATTGAGCTTCTTCGCATGCCCGGACATGACGAGCATGTGCTCACTAACGGAGCTGCCTTCTTCCATCATGCGGTAAAGAAGCGCTTCGAGGCCTCATAGCTCTCCACGGCCGCATGAGTCTCAAAGATAAGTTTGAGCTCACGCATCATCTCACAGGGGTCGTGGTGCTCAAAACGCTTTTGGAGCTACGCCTCTAAGCTGCACAAGATGGCACACTGAACCCGGAGTACCGAGTTGCCCGAGTCTCATAAACATTCTTTATGTCCTCGGACACTGCGGGAGGTGGTGGGGGACCTAGCGGTGCTTCGAGCACAAATTGCAGTTTCCACCAAAGGTGAGGAAAATCCTCACATGACGGAACCTGTCAGTGAAGTTGCTACCATTGCCCTTAAGCTTTTCTTTCTCTAGGAACTGGTTAAAATTGATGGAGGGGGGCGCCATGATCTACAACATATTTGCAAAGAGTTTAGACTAAGTTTATGATAAATTGAGTTCAATTTAATTCTGAAATTAACTAGGTGAACTCCCACTTAAAACAACATCCCTCGCATTGTTTTAGTGATTACACGAACCAAATCCACTACACCAAGTCCGATCTTCACGAGAAAAGATGTAGCTTCAAAGGCGAACACTCAAAGTGTTCATCATATCATTCATATGACTCATGCTCTACCTTTCGGTATCCCGTGTTCCGAGACCATGTCTGTGCATGCTAGGCTCGTCAAGGCAACCTTGGTATCCGCGTGTGCAAATCTGGCTTGCACCCGTTGTATGCACATGTAGAGTCTATCACACCCGATCATCACGAGATGCTTCGAAACGACAAGTCTTAGCAACGGTGCATACTAAGGATGAACACTTTATTATCTTGATATTTAGTGAGAGGGATCATCTTATAATGCTACCGTCGCGATCTAAGCAAAATAAGATGCATAAAAGGATTAACATCACATGCAATTCATAATGTGTGATATGATATGGCCTTTCATCTTTGTGCTTTTGATCTCCATCTCCAAAGCACGGACATGATCTCCATCATCACCAGCATGGCGTCAAGGTCAGTGGCGCCACTTCATGGTTGTCCATCACTTATAGCTACTATAACAACTACTTGAAATAAAGCTATTACATGATGAATAGACACGCAGGTCTTTAACAAAATTAAAGACAACCATTAGGCTCCTGCCGGTTGCCATAATACAATAATGAACATCTCATACATCAAATATAATCATCATCACATCATGGCCATATCACATCACCAAACCCTGCAAAAACAAGTTAGACGCCTCTAATTTGGTTTGCATATTTTACGTGGTTTAGGGTTTTCGAGTAAGATCCAATCTACCTACGAACATGAACCACAACGGTGATACTAGTGTTGACAATAGAAGTGTAAATTACAATCTTCACTATGGTGGGAGAGACAGACAACCGCAAAGCCACTTATGCAATACAAGTTGCATGTCAAGCGTGGAGCAAGTCTCATGAGACGCGGTCATGTAAGGTTAGCCCGGGCCGCTTCATCCCACCATCCCGCAAGAAGCAAAGTACACAAACTAAAGCAACAAGAGCATCACCGCCCACAAAACCATTATGTTCTACTCGTGCAACAGATCTATGCATAGACCTGGCTCTGATACCACTGATGGGATTCGTAGCATAGAAAACAAAAATTTTCCTACCGCAAGACGAATAAATCCAAGATCTAATCTATGGAACACCCAAGATCTAATCTACAAGATCGAAGCAACGAGATGGAGATGAGACTAACCCTCGAAGATTCCAAAGCCTACGAGATTAATCTCGTTGTTGGTGTAGACGATCGTCCCCGGTGCTGCAATCCGGCAGCACTTCCGTACTCGGTCGCGCGTACGGTGTCGATGAAGCTCCTTCCTCTCCCGTTCCAGCGGGCAGCGGAGGTGTGGTAGATCTCCTCCAAACTCCAGCAGCACGACGGCGTGGTGGTGGTAGTGGAGGAAGAAAAACTGCAGGGCTTCGCCTAAGCCGGAGCAGCGTATGGTGGAGGGAGAGGCGGCCAGAGGAGGAGGCAATCGATGGGGGGTGTGGCCGGCCACCCCCTCCCCTCTTTATATAGGGGGGTAGCCGGCCAAGGTGGCCCCCTTTCCCATCTAGGGTTAGGGGGGCGGCGGCCAAGAGGGGGGAGAGGGCTTTCCCCTCCCCCAAGTTGATCCCCCCCTAGGAAACCCTAGGGGGTTGGCCGGCCTGGGCCTTGGGGGCCATGTGCCCCTGGCCCATTAGGCCAGGGAGCATCCCCTCGGCCCATGCTAGGCCTCCTAGGTCGTGGGCCCCATGGTGGACCCTTCCGGAACCTTCTAGAACCTTCCAGTCAATACCGGAACAATCCCGAACATTTCCAAAAACCCAGAAATCAACTTCCCTTATATGAATCTTATTCTCCGGACTATTCCGGACCTCCTCGTGACATCCTGGATCACATCCGAGACTCCGAACAAACTTCGTCTCCATACCATATTCAAATCTACTTATGCGACATCGAACCTTAAGCGCGTCACCCTACGGTTCGCGAACTATGCAGACATGGTCGAGACTCCTCTCCGAGCAATAACCAATAGCGGGATCTGGAGATCCATAATGGCTCCCACATATTCAACGATGACTTAGTGATCGATTGAACCATTTACATACGATGTCAATTCCCTTTGTCTCGCGATATTTTACTTGTCCGAGGTTTGATCATCGGTATCTCCATACCTTGTTCAACCTCGTTACCGACAAGTACTCTTTACTAAATCCGTGGTATGTGATCTCTTATGAACTATTCATATGCTTGCAAGCTAATCGAGATGACATTCCACCGAGAGGGCCCGAGTATATCTATCCGTCATCGGGATGGACAAATCCCACTGTTGATCCATATGCCTCAACTCACACTTTCCAAATACTTAATCCCATCTTTATTGTCACCCATTTACGCAATGACGTTTGATGTAATCAAAGTACCCTTTCGGTGTAAGTGATTTACATGATCTCATGGTCGAAGGATTAAGACAACTATGTATTGAAAGCTTATAGCAAATGAACTTGATGACTTGATCTTATGCTACGCTCATCTGGGTGTGTGTCCATTATATCATTCAACTAATGACATAACCTTGTTATTAATAACATCCAATGTTCATGATCACGAAACCATGATCATCTATTAATCAACAAGCTAGTTATACAAGAGGCTTACTAGGGACTCCTTGTTGTTTACATAACACACATGTATCAATGTTTCGGTTAATACAATTATAGCATGGTATATAAACATTTATCATAAACACAAAGATATTATAATAACCACTTTATTATTGCCTCTTGGGCATATCTCCATGATCTCCCACTTGCACTAGAGTCAATAATCTAGATTACATTGTAAGGTACCTAACACCCATGGCATTCCGGTGTTGGTCATGCTTTGCCCTTGGGAGAGCTTTAGTCAACGGATCTGCAACATTCAGATCCGTGTGTACTTTGCAAATCTCTACTTCACCATCTTCGATGTACTCGCGAATCGAATGAAAACGCAGCTTGATATGCTTCAGCTTCTTGTGTGACCTTGGTTCCTTTGCATTGGCGATGGCACCCGTGTTGTCACAATAAATGACTAACGGGTCCAATGCACTAGGAACCACACCAAGCTCAACAATGAACCTCTTCATCCATACCGCTTCCGATGAAGCCTCTGAAGCCGCTATATATTCAGATTCTGTTGAAGATTTCGCCACCGTGCCTTGCTTGAACTGCTCCAGCTTCTGCCGCACCATTCAATATAAACACGTACCCCGATCGAGACTTCGAGTCATCAGGATCGGTGTTCCAACTTGCATCGGTGTAACTAGTTACAACGAGCTCTTGGTCACCGCCATAACAAAGAAACATATCCTTAGTCCTTTTCAAGTACTTCAGGATATTCTTGACCGCTGTCCAGTGTTCCATTCCTGGATCACTTTGATATCTGCTGGTCAAACTAACAACATGTGCGATATCCGGTCTAGTACACGGCATGGCATACATGAGAGAGCCTACTGCCCGAAGCATAGGGGATCTTGCTCATCCTCTCTCTTTCTTCTGCTGTAGCTGGACCTTGAGTCTTACTCAAGACCTTACACGGCAACATAGGCAAGAACCCCTTCTTGCTTTCATCCATTCTAAACTTCTTTAGAATCTTGTCCAAGTATGTACTCTGTGAAAGGCCTATTAGGCGTCTTGATCTATCTCTATAAATCTTGATGCCTAAAATGTATCTTTGCTTCACCAAGGTCTTTCATTGAAAAACATTTATTCAAATAACCTTTAACACTGCTTAATAGTTCTATATCATTCCCAATCAATAATATGTCATCTACATATAATATCAGGAACGCTACAGAGCTCCCACTCACTTTCTTGTAAATACAGGCCTCACCATGAGTCTGTATAAAACCGAAGTCTTTGATCACTCTATCAAAGCGTAGATTCCAACTCCGGGATGCTTGCTTCAGTCCATAAATGGAACGCTGAAGTTTGCATACCTTGTCAGCATTTCGGGATCGACAAAACCTTTGGGTTGTACCATATACAACTCTTCCTCAATATCACCATTAAGGAACGCCGTTTTGACATCCATCTGCCGATTTCATAATCGAAAAATGCAGCTATTGCTAACAAAATCCTCACAGACTTTAGCTTCGCTACAGGGTGAGAAAGTCTCATCGTAGTCAACTCCTTGAATTTGTCGGAAACCCTTTGCGACAAGTCGAGCTTTATAAACGATAATATTACCATCGGCATCTGTTTTTCTCTTAAAGATCCATTTATTCTCGACAGCCTTGCGGCTATCAGGTAAGTCTACCAAAGTCCATACTTTGTTATCATACATGGATCCCATTTCGGATTTCATGGCTTCTTGCCATTTGTTGGAATCTGGGCTCATCATTGCTTCTTCATACGTCGCAGGGTCCTCATCATTGTTGTCCACAATCATGACATTTAGACAGGGATCATACCAATCAGGAGTGGTACGTTCCCTCGTCGATCTGCGAGGTTCAGTAGCTTCCTCGTTCGAAGTTTCATGATTATCATCATTCGCTTCCTCTTCTATCGGTGCGAGCTGTGCAGGAATTTCTTAGGCAACTGCGCTACTACGATCTATGAGAGAAGGTTCATTAACCTCGTCGAGTTCTACTTTCCTTCCAGTCACTTCTTTAGTGAGAAACTCCTTCTCAAGAAAGGATCCGTTCTTGGCAACAAAGATTTTGCCTTCGGATCTGTGATAGAAAGTATACCCAATTGTTTCTTTAGGGTATCCTATGAAGACGCATTTCACCGCTTTGGGTTCTAGCTTGTCAGGCTGTAACTTCTTTACATAAGCTTCGCAACCCCAAACTTTAAGGAACGACAGCTTAGGTTTCTTTCCAAACCATAGTTCATACGGTGTCGTTTCAACGGATTTAGATGGTGCCCTATTTAAAGTGAATGCGGCTGTCTCTAATGCATAACCCCAAAACGACAACGGCAAATCGGTAAGAGACATCATAGACCGAACCATATCTAACAGAGTTCGATTACGACGTTCGGACACACCATTACGCTGTGGTGTTCCCGGCGGTGTCAACTGTGAAAGTATTCCGCATTTCTTTAAATGCATGCCAAACTCATAACTCAGATATTCGCCTCCGCGATCGAGCAGAAACTTAATCTTCTTGTTACGTTGATTTTCTACTTCACTTTGGAATTCCTTGAACTTCTCAAAAGTCTCGGACTTATGTTTCATAAAGTAAATATATCCATATCTACTCAGATCATCCGTGAAGGTTAGAACATAACGATAACCACCGCGCGATGCTACACTCATTGGTCCGCACACATCGGTATGTATGATTTCCAACAAGTCTGTAGCTCGCTCCATTGTACCAGAAAATGGAGTCTTAGTCATTTTTCCCATTAGACATGCTTCGCATCTGTCAAGTGACTCAAAGTCAAGTGACTCAAGAAGTCCATCAGAATGGAGTTTCTTCATGCGCTTCACTCCAATATGACCAAGGCAGCGAGTGCCACATATAAGTAGAATTATCATTCAATTTCATTCGCTTAGCATTAATGTTATGAACATGTGTATCACTACTATCGAGATTTAACAAGAATAAACCATTCATCTCAGGTGCATGGCCATAAAAGACATTACTCATATAAATCGAACAACCATTATTCTCAGACTTAAACGAATAACCGTCTTGCATTAAACAAGATCCAGATATAATGTTCATGCTCAACGCAGGTACCAAATAACAATTATTGAGGTTTAAAACTAATCCCGAAGGTAGATGTAGAGGGAGCGTGCCGACAGCGATCACATCGACTTTGGATCCATTTCCAACGCGCATCGTCACCTCGTCTCTTGCCAGGCTTCGTCTATTCCGCGGTTCTGTTTCGAGTTACAAATGTGAGCAACCGAACCAGTATCAAATACCCAGGCACTACTACGAGAACCAGTAAGATAGACATCAATAACATGTATATCAAATATACCTTTCTTTTTGACGTGGCCGCTCTTCAGATCGGCCAAGTATTTGGGGCAATTGCGCTTCCAGTGCCCCTTGCCCTGGCAGTAATAGCACACAGTCTCAGGTTTAGGACCAGCCTTAGGCTTCTCAGGATGCGGTGCAACTTTCTTGCCGCCCTTCTTGAAGTTACCCTTGTTAGGCTTGCCTTGCTTTTTGAAACTGGTGGTCTTGTTGACCATCAACACTTGGTTTTCCTTCTTAATCTCTACTTCAGATTTCAGCATGGAAAAGATTTCGTAAATCCTTATTCATGTTACGCATGTTGTAGTTCATCACGAAGTTCTTGTAACTTGGTGGCGGTGATTGAAGGACACGATGAATACCCACTGGTTAGGGATCATCATCCCCAAGTCATTGAGCTTCTTCGCATGCCGGACATGACGAGCATGTGCTCACTAACGGAGCTGCCTTCTTCCATCATGCAGGTAAAGAACTGCTTCGAGGCCTCATAGCTCTCCACGGCCGCATGAGTCTCAAAGATAAGTTTGAGCTCACGCATCATCTCACAAGGGTCGTGGTGCTCAAAACGCTTTTGGAGCTCTGCCTCTAAGCTGCACAAGATGGCACAACGAACCGAGTTACCGAGTTGCCCGAGTCTCATAAACATTCTTTATGTCCTCGGACACTGCAGGAGGTGGTGGGGGACCTAGCGGTGCTTCGAGCACAAATTGCAGGTTTCCACCAGTGAGGAAAATCCTCACATGACGGAACCAGTCAGTGAAGTTGCTACCATTGCCCTTAAGCTTTTCTTTCTCTAGGAACTGGTTAAAATTGATGGAGGGCACCATGATCTACAACATATTTGCAAAGAGTTTAGACTAAGTTTATGATAAATTGAGTTCAATTTAATTCTGAAATTAACTAGGTGAACTCCCACTTAAAACAACATCCCTCGCATTGTTTTAGTGATTACACGAACCAAATCCACTACACCAAGTCCGATCTTCACGAGAAAAGATGTAGCTTCAAAGGCGAACACTCAAAGTGTTCATCATATCATTCATATGACTCATGCTCTACCTTTCGGTATCCCGTGTTCCGAGACCATGTCTGTACATGCTAGGCTCGTCAAGGCAACCTTGGTATCCGCGTGTGCAAATCTGGCTTGCACCCGTTGTATGCACATGTAGAGTCTATCACACCCGATCATCACGAGATGCTTCGAAACGACAAGTCTTAGCAACGGTGCATACTAAGGATGAACACTTTATTATCTTGATATTTAGTGAGAGGGATCATCTTATAATGCTACCGTCGCGATCTAAGCAAAATAAGATGCATAAAAGGATTAACATCACATGCAATTCATAATGTGTGATATGATATGGCCTTTCATCTTTGTGCTTTTGATCTCCATCTCCAAAGCACGGACATGATCTCCATCATCACCAGCATGGCGTCAAGGTCAGTGGCGCCACTTCATGGTTGTCCATCACTTATAGCTACTATAACAACTACTTGAAATAAAGCTATTACATGATGAATAGACACGCAGGTCTTTAACAAAATTAAAGACAACCATTAGGCTCCTGCCGGTTGCCATAATACAATAATGAACATCTCATACATCAAATATAATCATCATCACATCATGGCCATATCACATCACCAAACCCTGCAAAAACAAGTTAGACGCCTCTAATTTGGTTTGCATATTTTACGTGGTTTAGGGTTTTCGAGTAAGATCCAATCTACCTACGAACATGAACCACAACGGTGATACTAGTGTTGACAATAGAAGTGTAAATTACAATCTTCACTATGGTGGGAGAGACAGACACCCGCAAAGCCACTTATGCAATACAAGTTGCATGTCAAGCGTGGAGCAAGTCTCATGAGACGCGGTCATGTAAGGTTAGCCCGGGCCGCTTCATCCCACCATCCCGCAAGAAGCAAAGTACACAAACTAAAGCAACAAGAGCATCACCGCCCACAAAACCATTGTGTTCTACTCGTGCAACAGATCTATGCATAGACCTGGCTCTGATACCACTGATGGGATTCGTAGCATAGAAAACAAAAATTTTCCTACCGCAAGACGAATAAATCCAAGATCTAATCTATGGAACACCCAAGATCTAATCTACAAGATCGAAGCAACGAGATGGAGATGAGACTAACCCTCGAAGAGGAAAATTGGCGAGAACCCTAGGGATTGGCATGAAACATTATCAGAAGCTTTGTGGGCCTACCGCATGTCATGCCATGGAGCTATAAAAACTTCGCCATACCAGCTCGTCTATGGACAGGAAGCCGTATTGCCTTGGGAAATTACGGCTGGATCAAGACGTGTCGCGTTTCAAAATGATCTAACGGCTGAAGAATATGCAGCCCTGATGAGTGACACTATTGAGGATGCAACGGAACTTAGACTTTGGTCATTGGAGAAGATTAAAGAAAATAAAGCCAGGGTAGCTCGTGCATACAATAAGAAGGTGAGACCAAAGGAGTTTCAAGTTGGTGATCTAGTATGGGAAGCAGTGCTGCCATTAGGGACCAAGGATAAAGCATATGGCAAATGGTCTCCTAATTGGCACGGTCCATACAATGTCGTCCAGGCCTTGAAGGGTAATGCATACATGCTAGAGCAACTGGACGGCGTTAAGTTCCCAGTAGCCGTCAATGGTCAACACCTCAAGAAGTATTTCCCAAGCATGTGGGATGACCAGTAAATGAAGTATTTCCCAAGCATGAGGGGGGCCGATTGGAAATCGGCCAGTAAAAATTTTTTTATACGAATCATAGCCGATGCTCAGACATCGACTTGAGAAACATGGATACCAGAACAGCCGATGCGCGATCATCGACTTTAGAATAATACAGAAGCCGATGCGTAGCCATCGACTCTAGAGGAACAAAGATCAATGTAGCAGGTTGACAGATCGGTGTCATCTGAGACGTGTCTCCCGTTGGATTTGCTGGATCTGTGCGTTTGAGATCGGAAGATGGCGTTGATACGAATTGGATCTGTTGACCGCGTGAATAGGCAACTTTTATGGCCTTAAGGCATGTCTATGGCATAAGCCGATGCCCTGCCGTCGGCTTTTTGTATATCAACTTCGTTTGACCATCGGCGAAATCGACAAAGAAGCAAGATTAATTGGGGAATATCTCTTCATTAATAAAGGATTTCTTACAAGGAAAGAGCCGATTGCTCAAGGAAGGAAGAACAAAAGAAAGGCCTATTGGCCGATCTACTACTACTGCTAGGCCTATACTAGTGGATCCTAGTCTAAGGGCCGTTGCTGCCCTCGTCGTCGTCGGAGCTCTCGTCGGCGCTGCTGCCGGCGGGCTCCTCGTCACTGCTCCAGCGGCCCCCAGGGGGGGCCTCGTCATCTTCATCATCGACGTCGTCATCGTCGTCATCGTCATCATCATCTGACCCGGCGCGGAACCGCTTCACCGGCGGGTAGTCCTCGAGGGAGTCGGTGTCGTCGTCTTCCTCCTCCTCTTCCTCGGAGGAGGTGTACCCGTCCCAGGAGAACGAGTCATCTTCGCTCTCCGATTCCAGTTCCCCGTCGGCGAGGAACTGGAGCTCTTCGTCTCCGCTGGTCAAGGACTTGTCGTCCTCGGACCAAACGGAGGAGGCGTGGTCCTCCTGGTCCCACTCTTCTGGGGCGCGCCTGTTGTGCGCCCTCATCTGAGCAGCCACCGGGTCCCACTCCGGCGTCGGCTCACGGGATGAGGAAGAATCGAAGAATACCGACGAGCTGGAGGAGGACGAAGAGGAGTAGAACTGGGAGGAGAGATCCGATGAGGCGGAGGAGGAAGAGGAGGAAGCCATTGCTCTGGATTGGGAATTTTTTGGTGCCGATAGCTAGAACAGAGGAGGGGGATGAAGAGGCGAATCGTTCGGCACGGTTAAATAAGGGAGAGCATAGTGGAGGTTTAATGCCATTGCAGTTTCCGAGGAAGTGATGCTAAAAGCTATCAAATCTTGCAGAGAAGTTGAGAAGGCAAGGTATCATGATGAAGAATACTGCGACGGTTCTGCTCTGCCACGACATGACCCGACGAAGAAAAAGCAGAGTGATTTTGGAATTATCAATTCCAAAACCAGGGGGGCATGTGTTATCACCAGAATTTGACCGAGTCAGAGGTGGGCCGCGATCAAGATTGGGCTTGAAGAAATACACATGGAAGAATACGTGAACCGGCCTTGTACACGAAGTTTGGGCTAGTTTGCCCTTGTATCTGTAAATATAGTAGGATACGTGTCGGTTAGTTGGAGTTTGGCTCGTGCACGGTTGGGATTATTCCCACATTAGAAAGTCTACGGACTATAAATATGTATCTAGGGTTATCAAGAAAAACAACAATCACGTTCATCACAAACCAATCTTGGCGCATCGCCGACCCCTTGTTTCGAGGGTTTCTTCCGGGTAAGTATCATGCTGCCTAGATCGCATCTTGCGATCTAGGCAGTATACGTTTATTCGTTGTTCATGCGTTGCTCGTACTGAAGCCTTTTTGATGGCGAGCAACGTAGTTATCATAGATGTGTTAGGGTTAGCATCGTTCTACCGTGCTACATGCTTCCGTCCATGCAACCCTTAGACGTCTAGCCGTCCTTACACCTTTCTTAGGTGTAAGGGCGGCACCTTGCTTGATCATTGTTTAGTAGATCCGATCCGTTATGATCGCTCCTGATTTTTCAAGGATTAGTTTAATATCTGCATAGTTAGGCCTTGCAAACGGGTTGAAGGATCCGGTAGCACGTAGGGTGTGGTTTGCTAGCCCTAGATAAGATGTTCCGGGGATCAACTTCATGTTGGTTTTTAGGCCTTATCTAGGGTTGGTTCATCGTCACCGTGCGTGGCTGCTAGGCTCAATCACGAATAGGATGTTCCGATTATGCGGTGAAAGCCCTAGATCGTTGTAGATCGTTTTAGCTTTATGTTGATCAAGCAGGACCACCATGCTATCGTAAACCCTTTACGAGTCATGGGTGGATCGGCTCCTGAGAGCCGATCGAGGCTCGTATTTAATGTTTACGTGTATGCCATGCAGGAAACTTAGCGAAGCAAATCCATCACCTTCCTGATCAGGTATAGATCAGGTGGCACGCCCTTGCACCAGCATCGGGACATGTGTACCAGGAGCTTTGCGGGCCGTCGCTCGGAGGGACCAGGGCCAGCCGCAGCCCTAAGGTTGTTCCCGGCTCTTCGTGTTGCCAGCCGTAGCTCGCCGGTGGGTTTCGGACGCCAACACAAGTAACAGCTGATCTTTGCTTGACGTTGGTCTAACGACGAAATTGACATCTAGGGCCCACTGTCAGGCTGACGTGGTAGTCAAAAAAGGTCAACGGAAGCCATCGGTTAAGGGTTACAAAATTCGGGGTGTTTTTGTAAGTTATTGTGGGGCCCACTATCAGTCATCTCTCTCCTTATCCCTTCTCCCTCACGACCCCTTCTTCTCTATCCACGGGAGCTAAATTTTTGGCACCATCGGCGAGGCTGGCACGTCCGCACTTGTAGGAGGTTGGGCAGGGACGGTGGCACTAGCGAACCTGCACAAGGAGGCGCTCACACCGTTCGCTATGCCAAAGAGCCCGCACGGGAAGGAGGCCGAGAAGCGACTACGGCGCCGGCGAGGCTGCACAGGGAAACATCCTCGCCGCCCGCGGTTACAGCGAGCCCACATGGGCAGGAGGCGGTGTGGCGCTCGGCGTGGGAGGAGGCGGCCACCTAGTTGCAGGGGGTTGAAGGAGAAAGCGGAGGAGGGGCGATGGACTTGGCCATCTTATCCAACTCCAGCATACCCAAATTCGCCGCGCACAGCTCCCCGATGGTGGTCAAACCTGGAGCCTTTCGCATGTGTGTCGATGTGCGGGACTGCAGCTTGGTCACACCCTTGGTCAGGAGGGCACTGCTCCACCGATGCCACCGCCACACCTCCAGCGAGAAATTACAACCCCGCCGCCCCGTCGAGAACCAGCAACGTGCCTCGCCGCCAATGCCCTCTGGGAAGCCAAGTCGACCCCCAGCCTCCTCCCTGCTCCACCGACATGGCCACCGATCTACGGCCCTGCTACATCGACTCAGCCGCCGACCTCGGCCTTCTCCACCGAAGCGGCCTTTGTGCCCGTCCCCTCCCCCTCCCCCTCCCATCCTCCTCTGACCGGCGAATCAAAGGCGGCAACAGCAGGCTGGTGGCCTCTTCCATCCCGGTTGTCCTGGCGTCTAGCACGATGGTGAGCACCAACTATTTTTTAGAGAGAAGAGGAGAGAGGATATGCTTTGACAAAAGTGGGTCCTTCCAAATTTAACAAATCGAAAAACCCAGACCAGGAACAAGTCTAACATGTGACTCCGCTGACTGCCACGTCAGCCTGACAGTGGGTCGTCATTAGACCAGCGTTAGACAAGGATCAGAACTTGTTAGCGTTAGAGTGGTTGTTTTTTGAAACTCTAACGTAAAGTGGTGGTTTTCTGAAACACTAGCCTGTAATATGGTGGTTTTTGTAATTTTCTCAGCGGGCCTAGGAACCTCCGTCCCCTTCCCCTTCTCCCTCGCCGTCGTTGAGAGGAGCCAGCTGGCAGCAGCCCGCGCAGCTGGGATCTTGCCGCTCCCGATCATCGGGTTTAGCAATGGCAACGGAGACGGCGGTAAGGGAGGCGTCACCGACGGCATGGGCGCGCTGGTGCCGGGGGCCATCCTCCTCGGCCGCGTGGATTGCGTGGAGGTGGTGGCTGTTGTTCGTGTTGTGGAGGATACCTAGACCTCTACCTTAGATGTGAAGATGGTGGTTCCCTTATGTGTTGTTCCTGCCCCGATGATGCTCGATACCGGCTATCTCGCCGGTGCTTGATCACTGGGGGGTGGCGGGGATGGAGCTCTGATCGGGGGGAACCCTTGCCTGACGGTCACGACGACGACGCAGTGCATCGGTCCCCTTCTTGGAGGCGGCGTCGAGGTATATCCACCCCCCCCCCCCCCCGGCCCACTCCCTCCTCCCGGCTGAAACCCAAATCCCTTGGATTGGGCAGCGGCGTGCTGGGGTCGTTTTCTTCCTTGGAGGCGTCGTTTTCCTCCCAAGAGGCATCGCTTTGGGACGAGGTGGTGGTGGAACTGTGTCGTGGAAGGGGCTACTGGCGGCGGTATTTGTATTGCGACGACATGGCGCCATGTTGTGACAACATGGTGGCGTGTTTGGTCGGTGTCATTGGCTTGTTGTGCTCTATGACCAAGTGTGCTCCGTGTCTGACGGTAGTGCAGGCCCTCGAACCTAGGCGAGAGTGGATATGTATCCCCTCTTCGGCGGCTAGTCCATGTTGGCTGACGTGAGGTAGGTCGTTTCTTCTTTCAGTGATCTCACACAAAAGCTTACATGTTGATGAGTGATTAGTGCGGGGGCCAACGATGATGTTCGCGGTCTCACTGGAGGTGGTCCTCGTTTTTGGTTCTTGCCCTGTCAAGCTGTCATGTGTGCCCTTCGTGCTCTAGGAGGAGCTACTCTATCTCATGATGGTGCGACGTCCTTCGATCCAAGACAAGAAGGCAGTGACCTTCTTCGGAGGTGGAGGCAGATGTCTATACTTCGATAGTGAGCCAGGTGTTGACGATTGTTAGATGTTTCTCCGATGGTGTTTTCTCGGCGAGTCTTCTTCAGTGCTCTGATCATACGGATGGACGAGGACCTTGACTTTCAAATTGTGTCTCTTGTAATTTTTCTTCATATTGCGTGTGTTGCCGCTCAACGCTTTATATCGTCCGATCATTGCTTTATTAATTTAAAGCAGGGCTGAGGTCTTATGTTTAAAAGATGATTGACTCCAAAAGAGATTCATTCTAGACATACATTCTTTTGTGAGGGTCTAGACATCCATTTTGAGCGAGTGCAATAAAAGTAAACATGACATGATCCATTAAACCAATCATGTACATACGAGCTTGGGTGTTTTATAAAATCTCAATCAACTAAGACGTAGACGGACCCATATTTTTTTGCATTTGCGAGATGAGGACCGTGAGGTGTTTTTATCAAAGGTTTTTTCTTCTTTGCTTCAGTGTCCCCCTCTTCATGTTTTTATCTAAATCACATACTCCCTCCATCCTCAAATAAATGAATATCTAGCTCTAAACTTTGTCTACAAAAAAGTGTACTCCTATCTTCACAATGCATTTTAATTGCTTCTCTCTCATTGCACGAAAATCAAACCCAATAATATTAAGCGCATGTTCGTTTTGTTTCCATGCATTTAGCTTATTAGAGATGAAATAATTAAAGAGCACATGTTCTTCTTGTTTCCATGCATTTAGCTTATTAGAGGTGAAATAATTAAAGAGGAGAGATACATCTTTCCAATATATTATTTACTTCACTTAATAATGTATCTTGGAAAACCCACATGTACACTTATCTGTGGAGGGAGTAGGGCTGTCCTAAGTATGATCAAACTAAGTGTTAAGGTTTGTCCTCACTCCGATTAAACTAATTATAACATGTATCCATGGAAGTTCTGTTTGAACTCAATCATTAGCCAGGATGACCAACTCCAAAAAAAAAAAGTAAGACCATTACAAACATCCATTCTCACACAGTTAAACAAAAGGAAAGAAGAAATATGAATGATGGGATGTCAATTGCGAAAAACATCTTTACCAGCACAAGAAAAGGGCAAACCAGAACTGGCAAGAGAAAAGGCAGAGGGGGCGTTCAGAAGCAATTTTCTCATTGTTACTTGACAACATTGAAAGAAAGAAACAAGCAATGTTAATTTGATTCTTATTTGAGACGAGATTCCCCCTCTTATCCAATCAGAGCATATATAGAATCCAATAAACCATGGAGCCACCGCAAGTTGCAAGCAATATAAAGAAATAACAGATGCGTTTGGCATGATGCCATGTATCATGTGATAGCTCTGCTACGTGTACAAATGAAATTTGTAACATAAAATTCCTTTTCAGCAGTGGCTATTGGCTACGGTGTCTATATTCGACGAATCTTGTATAGTGTACAAAATCCTTTTTGTGCACACAGCTTTTTTTTGCTATTACAAGGTCGTAACAGGAATGAAGAAACGTGACAAAAACAGGCGCGAGGAGAAAGAACCTTTTTAACTGGAGCAGAGGAAGCAGCAAGCAACAATTGAATGGATGATGGACCGAAATGGATAGGAAGAAGAAGGTTCCGTGATTTCCTTGCTCAACTCTATCCAGTTGATGGTTGATGTGTGTTGATTTTGAAACCAACCGAGGATCGAGAATTCGAGATCTATGGGATTAAGTGGTTGACTTTTGTCATGACGGCGGGGCTGCGAGGGGCATCGGCTGTGGCCCGGCGACGAACGGGTGCTGCAGCAGCTGCGCGGCGGAGAGTCGCTTGGCGGGGTTCTTCTGCAGGCAGCAGCCGATGAAGCTCCGTAGCTCTGGCGAGGCGGGCGCTGACGGCTGCGGCGGGTCGGAGTAGCAGATGGCGACCATGAGCGCGGCCCAGTCGCCCTGCCTGCCGAGGTTCTCCCCGAAGGGGAACCTCCCGAAGTAGAACTCGAGGATGCTGAGGCCGAAGCTCCATATATCGCCCGCGTAGCCGTCGTATGCCCCGTCGTTGATGTCGGTGTCGATGCGCTCGGGGCTCATGTAGGCGACGGTGCCCACGGAGGAGTTGCAGGGGTCCATGGTCTGGCTGAGGATGCGCCCCACCCCGAAGTCGGCGATCTTGACGCGGCGCGCGGAGTCGACGAGGAGGTTGGAGGGCTTGATGTCGCGGTGCACGATGCGGCGGCGGTGGAGGTATGCGATCCCGTCGAGCACCTGGCGCGCGACGTCGGCGAGGAGGCGCTCGTCGGCGATGCGGCGGCCGTGGAGGGAGCCGCCGTCCATGTACTCGAGCAGGATCTGCAGCTCGCCGCCGCTCTCGTACATGCCGTGGCAGCGCACGACGGCGGGGTGCTCGGCGGTGCGCAGGATGGCGATCTCGCGCGCGATCTGGCGCCGCACGGCGTCGTCGTGGTTGCCGTAGAGCACCTTGAGCGCGTAGGGGCGGCCCGTGGGGCGGTGGCGCACCAGCCAGACGGTCCCGCCCGCGCCGCTGCCGACGCGGCGCACGCGGTCGAGCTCCGCGAGCGGGGGCGGCGCGGCGTGGAAGGCTGGCGCGGCGGGGAGCGGCTGGGCGGCGCCGAGGGTGGAGGAGGTGGGGGGTGGGAGCGGGAGCGGGACGGCGAGGGAGGAGGAGACGTCCGGGCGCTGCGGCATGGGGAGGGTGAGATCCATGCGGCGGCGCGGCTTGCTGGGCGGGGCCGGGAGGCTGCTGCTGCCGCCCGGACGCATCGTCGTCGGCGTGGGTGGGTGGCCTGCCTGCGGCGTGACACTGCCGCCTCTCGGGGATTTGTTGGGGCTGTCGGGCTCGTTGGGAACGACTTGACGAGAGGAGATGCGTGCCCTGCTCTGCTCCTGCTCCTGCTGCGTCGGGTCTGAGAAAAAGGAAGAAAATGGGCGTCACACGCAGCGGCCGATCAGTTCAGTGCTGCCGTGCAGCATCAGGTAACAAGAAGCTGACGGTGCTACGTGCTGCGTCTCCATACCGGCCACCACGTTGTCACCAAATTTCGCCTCCAGAATTAATTTGTTCTAAGAGTGTGGCTAATTTCTAAAAAGGAGCAAATCACACAGCATCCGATCAGTTCAGTGCTACCCTGCAGCATCAGGTAACAAGGCACTGACGGTGCAACATGCTGGATCTCCATAGCGGTGATTGTGTCATGACCATTTGTATTTTTACCGTCTTCAGGGAGATTAGTTTTAGAATAAACCGCATCAGGACTATTAACAATATACTTCATGGGTATATCAACGACGTAGACTAATTTCAACATGCTTGGGTGGCCCATAGATGAATGATAGGCCTATGGTCCAAACAGGCGGTACAGTTGCTGATTAACCAAGATGGAGAGCCTAGCTTCAGAAGCTCTAGCTAGATCGGGCACCGCCTTAGACCTGTCGGATCCGTACCGATGTAGGTTAGCGGATCATTACATGTAAGGCAAGTTCTACCAATTAGGTTAGTGCTAAAAGAGTCCGACTTATACTACTCTTTGTAAAAACTCTAGATCTTGACATCTTTATAAGTTGGATCCACGGAGCCCTTGAAGCATAACCAACCCTCTCATTCTAATCGCGCGCTTGTTGTCCTTATAGTGAATTATAGCAACATGTATGATTTCGTCACCGTTGCGATATCTAAAACTTGGTAACTCGGGTGACCCGGTCCTAGAGACTCCTCGCCATATGACTCCTACGCCACACGGGCAAGTCAACATGGGTCAGACCAAAATAGGATCTTGGGTGAACAACTAACCAAAGATTTATAACTTAGACATTCAATTTTAAAGAATAAGGAGTAAAGTGAATGTGTGGGAAAAGAATTGGAACCGCCGGTGCGATTTACTCTTAATTTTAGGAAACTTGGTCAACAAATTCATCCTTGTGGACCAGGTTCCATCAAATTATTTTTCATCTTCTAGATCCATGGGCTACATGTCCTTCTTGATCTGGCCTACGGTGGAGGTCCTATGGTTTTATCTTGTGCGAAGATGAAGATATCCATGATGCATGTCCTTCTTGATCTGGTCAGAGTGTTGAGTTCCAGAAGGCTCCGCCGGTAAATGTAACAGTGCACCTATTGCATGCAGTTTGTTGGATCGGGTAGTATTCGGTCGTGCACACCCATGCTTTTATTCCAACCGTTTGATTCTGAAGGGATTAGCGCGAAGCTCTGTTCTGTGTTGTCATCTGGTGACATTTTGGTCCATGGTGAAGTCAGAGGCAGAGAATATCACGAATGTTGGATGGGAGGACTAGCAATGGAGGTTCACGTCTTTGTGTTGTTGAGGGATTTGCTTGGTGTTCCAGCCTCCGCAGCAGCAGTACGTGTTCCGGCCTCCGCAGCAGTACAAAAGTAGAGGCGGCAGCACAGGTGAAGTTCAGAGTTTTACCTTTCAGGGTGAAAATTCAAGGTCTGGCTTTAATTGGTTGTGTCTGGCAATGATCTTGTTGAAGGCATTATTTTGAAGGCGCGAACTATCTTCAGGATGAAAACCTAAGATCTTTGATCGGGCGACGATTGTGCATGTTCTTTGTTTCCTTCTTGGAGGTGTCGCTTTTGGAGATGTTGCAATACAGGCGTTGTCTTGGTGGTGGTTATATTATTGTTGCTAAGGCTGGAATACTGTAGCAGCACTTTTTTTCTTTGTTCTTTTGATGTGTGCATCGTACTGCCATTAGGGTATTACGTTGTTGCAGTGGATGGGTGTATTTGGTATATCTTGATATTAATATATTTCCTTGAGAATCAACCTGAGGTTGGGAGGTTAGGAGGGTTGTTGTACCCCCAGCCCACCAAAGTTCAAACCACAGGTTTGACATCTGTGTGTCTCGTAAAGGCGAAATATTCATTCAGTGGAAGGCTACGTTCCCGTCGACAGCGAGGCGTCTGTGGTGACTTTGTCAATTTCAAGGTCCAATCCACCGACTCGGTCTTTCGGAGGTGCTCGTAGGGATAGGATGTGTGTGTGTGCATTCTTAGGGGTGAGTGTATGCACGTGTATGTGAGCACCTGCATCTGTACTATGTTTCTATAAAAAAAAATTAATATATTCCCTTCCTTGAAAAGCAAGATCCATGGGCTACATTGTTCTCCATTCCGTTTTTTTTTTTCATTACGTCATTTCTTCAACTAATAGATTTGTTGCCCTTGTGGAAGTATATCAGAATCTTCTGAAGATGACAATCTTGTACCCAGTGTGACAACACGCGTGCTAAGAACCTGGCCAGGATAAGATACGTACTACTCCGTAGCAAAAATCAGATGCACCTGGTCATTAATGGACAATGGAGATGCCCGCTTGCACAGCACGTGCGGGCTCGACTATAATCAGGTGGCAAACAAGGAAAAAGTGCGTGGAAAAAACAGGAGCTGTCAATGAAAGAAGCCCTCGCCCTCTAATATCTCTTCCCTGGTAACAAAGCAGGCAAAGTCCACCACAACGTGTGATTGTCACGCATCCTAGTAAGTTCCTTATTTGCCAAGCATCAATGAACCCAGCCTGTTTGCCTCACTTTCCGGCTCATAACCCTGTTATAAACGTAGAAAAAACTTTACAGTAATGATGTACCGGCCTAATAATATGATGACAATGACCTTCGCCCAAACAAATGTGAGGAAATGCATCTGAGCGACCTCACGAAGTCACCGAATCTGCAGAACTTACACGTGATTAAAATTGAATTCAACAAGCTGGTTGGCTGGCGAATATGGTAATTAAAAGCGGCGGCTTGGCCACAGGAAAGCTATAATAACTCATGGCTCAGCCCCTCAGGATTAGATTTCATGAACGCAAAGATTGCATTGACTATGTGCGTGGAAACAAAATTGCTCCAAAGATATATAGCGGCATCCTTGCACAAAAGCAAGTTAGGGGAGTGCAAGATAACAGAAACATATGGCGTGACAAACTAACCAGCTCCCCATGATTTCAATGCTCCCAAACAAGAATTGGGTTGATCCGCTACCAGAATACTCTATACTGTAGTAAGGCTACTTGGATAGTCCCTCCATCCAGGTTTACAAATCCTATTAATCATGTACTAATAGGCCTTGTATACACGGATGGATAGCAAGCTAACGCTTGATGGAAAGACTTGGCATGCAGTGGTAACAGAAGCAACAGCTGCTAATAAGACAATTTATAGACAATGCAGCAGGTGCCTGACCAAAAGTGTGATCCTGCGAAAACAAAAACAAAAAATCGCTGTTAGAGGTCAACTAGAGATGGATCAAAACATATAAAATACAGCATCATTCTTTAAACATATCTGTCAGGCACCTGCTGACGATGGCATCACCAACCCAAATGGGTACACAAGCTGTTTTAGCAACAATTGGGCCTAGTTTTCTATAGCTTATCATTAGCTTTGCGTACACCTACCACGCTAAGATGAATGCAGAAGATGATCAATAGCTGAAACTGTTTGCGGTAGTAGATTTCTCCTACAGCTTTGCATACACCTGCCATGCTGTGCACAACATTTAGCTATTGAGTTAAACGGCTGAATCACAAATGCACAAAGTACTGGTTGAAGAGCTATTTCAAGAAATCGCTCCGTGCAGCTCTCACATGTGGTCTCCTGAGAGGCAGAAGACAAAGCTACTTCCAGTTGCAAGCATAATAAGGCACTGCTCTACTGAGCATAGTTCACCTTGTACGAATGCATTAATCGGGTCACTGAATTGCTATGCTGCTATTTCTAGAAAGAAACCATTTCTATCTGTTGTTCATACATGAATAACATACCTCACAAGAGAGGGAACTTTGTAGAACACCTGGAACAGTACGTACTCACCGTATTATTGTAGCTTTCAATGAATGTCAATCATAGCTTGAACCATATGTGGCCCCAGGTGGTCCATATGAGTATCTCCATTGAGTGCATGCCGAACATTTCTCAAGCTCGGCGCTGTTCTCTAGAGTACAGAATTTACAGGACCAAGTTGTGTACTTGGCTTTTGCAATTTTCGGTTTCGCTGTTCCACAAACTTCACATATTGGTGCCAGAGGCTACAAAAGTTAAATCAAAATGTATTAAAGAGAGGGAACTGTCAGTAATTAGAACACAAGTAAACAAGTGGGTGATTTTATTTTATAGTGAACATAAGTTTCGAGATGGAAAATTTGAGATCATGTACACAAACAAGAACAGGAGAGATGCAACTCGTATCACAAGGACAAATGTGCGAACAAACCAAAAAAAATAGTAGTACCAATGGTAATACAGCAAGGCAAGAAAAGAAGTTATGCCATTTTGCACGGAGAATAAACAGAATTATTTGTGAGTTGGTCAGTATTGTTGAAATACCTGTATATGGTATGTATTGGGCACGGTGTAGTACACCGCCCCAATACATACGACCTCTGTAACAACCACGACACCACGACAGGGGTTTTTCCTGTCTAAATAAACACGCAACCCGGGCTCCAACGAGTCACCGGTTAAACCCAAAACCCTAGTTCGTCAACACGGTATCAGAGCTATTCTCTTCCATGACCTAGCCGCCGACAAAATCCTCCACGATCTCCACGATCGGAAACCAGAAACCCTTCACGATCTCTACGATCGGAAATCCAAAACCAAAACAACAATTGCCAACGATCCTCCAGATCGGAAACCCAAAAATCCTCTCTACGATCCTCTTGATCGGAAGCCACTCCCACGATCCCCTCGATCGGAAATCAATCTCACGATCTTAGATCGGAAAAAAAGCTTCGAGCCATGGCATCCTCATCCACGGCATCTTCTTTGGCTGCCTCTCTCGGAGCCCCACCTTCCCAGAAGCTCACCAGGTCCAATTTCCTCTTCTGGGAGACGCTTGTTCACCCTGCCCTTCGTGGTGCTCAGGTGCTAGAGCTCCTCGACGGCACTGACGTCGCACCGGTGAAGCAGCTGGAGGTGGAAGACTCAGACAAGAACAAGCAAAAAGTTCCCAACCCGGCTTATGCAGCCTGGGTGGCACGCGACTCCACGGTGCTGAGCTGGATCCTGAATTCGCTCTCGCCGGAAATCCTCGCTCACACCATCGGCGTTGAATCAACAGCCGTTGTCTGGGCAATCATCACAAACCTGTGCGGCTCTCGTTCCCGCTCCCGAATCAACCAGCTTCGCGGATCTCTTCAAAGCACCAAGAAACTGGACATGTCGGCCTTTGTCTTCTTTGCCAAGATGAAGGCCTTTGCTTCCAAGCTTGCCGCTGCAGGGAAACCAGTTGAAGAAGATGAGATGGTTGGGTACCTGGTCAATGGACTAGATGCCTCATACAATGACGTTGCCGCTGCAGTCAACAGAAACAGCTATACAACTATCGACGATCTCTATGATCAGATCGTCGCCCATGATATGCGTCAGGAGATGCTCTCTGACAGCGGCAACATTGGCTTCACTTCATCTGCCAATGCAGCTCGACGCAGACAAGATACTGGGCGTGGTGACCGCGGTGACCGTGCCTATGGACAACGCTGGGATGATCGACGCCGCGACGAGCGTGATGATGATCGCCGTCGTGATGACGGTGGTGGACAGGGCCGCCGTGACGGTGGTGGCCAACGCTGGGATGACCGTCGCCCACAACAGCGACGTGATGGTGGCTATGAGCGCCGCCGTGATGATGGAGGACGTCGCCGCGGACATGGCCGTGTCCCTACTCCGTTTGTGGATGTGACGTGCCAGATCTGCACCATCCATGGACACCCGGCATCAGACTGCTGGTGGCGGTTCAAGAAAGATGACAGCGACGACGAGGATTCTGGGCGCGGGAAGAAAGGAGCACACATTGCTTCATACGGCGTTGACTCGAACTGGTACTCTGACACGGGAGCAACCGACCACATCACAAGCGAGTTAAACAAGCTCACCACCAGCGAGAAGTACAAGGGACAAGACCGCGTCCACACTGCCGATGGCAATGGTATGGTTATATCTGCATGTTGGTCATTCCATGTTGCATACTCCCCATAGTACATTGCATCTAAACAACATCCTTCACATCCCCACTGCATCAAAGAATCTCTTATCTGTTCACAAACTTACACTTGATAATGATGTTTACATTGAATTTCACCCTTGGTTCTTTCTTATCAAGGATGGGGAAACTCGAAGAATTCTGTTTAAGGGACCATGCTATGGTGGTCTCTACCCGCTAGTGCCTCTGCCTACCGGGTCCTCCAAGCAAGCCTTCGTCATAATAAAGCCATCTTCATCCACGTGGCATCGCCGCCTAGGACATCCTTCTTCATTTGTGGTGCAACAGATTGTTAGGAAAAATCAGCTTTCATATAGTCCAGAAATAAATCCTTATGTGTGTGATTCTTGTCAACTAGCTAAGAGTCATCAGTTGCCATATCCTGTGTCCACCAGTGTGTCCACAGTTCCTTTTGAGCTTGTGTTCTCTGATGTATGGGGTCCAGCACCTGCCTCTATTAGTAAACATTCATACTATGTAAGCTTCATCGATGATTTCAGTAAATTTTCATGGATTTATTTGCTCAAAAACGTTCTGATGTTTATCAAGTTTTTCTTAACTATCAAGCCTATGTTGAGCGTAAGTTTGGTAGGAAGATAGTGACTATGCAAACAGATTGGGGTGGCGAGTATGAAAAACTCAATACCTTCTTTCAGAAAGTTGGAATTACTCATCATGTGTCTTGCCCCCATGCCCATCAACAAAATGGTTCCGCTGAGCGTAAACATCGCCATATTGTGGAAGTAGGACTGTCTCTACTTGCACATGCATCTATGCCTCTAAAATTCTGGGATGAAGCCTTCCTAACAGCCACCTTCCTAATTAATCTTCTTCCTAGCAAAGTCATTCACAATGAAACTCCTGTCGAACGCCTTCTCAACACCTCCCCAAACTATGAATCTCTTCGGATTTTTGGGTGTGCCTGCTGGCCCAATCTCCGTCCTTACAACAAACGAAAGCTTGCTTACAGATCAAAAAGTGTAACATCCCAAGTTTTCAATAAAAGGAACAAGAGAGAGAATTCAAGAATCCAAAAATCAGAGCCAACAAAAACTTTTTCTCATCATATAGGACTATGCATATAGCTCACCTTATTAATTATTTGAGTGTGCTTTTGCCATGATGCTTGCTTATGTGTTCTCTCTTACTCTAAAACCCTAGCAATGATCACTTGATCATCCAAAGTCAAAGAAAAAGAATTTGAAAAAAGAAATTATAAAAATCAATTCCACACACACATATGGCCTATGCCATTTTTGCAAAACTTTAACCTAGACCATTTTGGTTAGCCCTGAAGGTTTGGCGTCATTACCTCATGGGAAATCGATGCGAGATATATTCAGATCACCCAGAAGGAGCTGAACATGAGACAGCGCAGATGGATTGAATTAATCAAAGATTACGACATGGAAATTCACTACCACCCCGGCAAGGCCAATGTGGTAGCGGATGCTTTGAGCAAACTGCCGTGTCAGTTGAACTCCATGATCGCAATAGAGCAACCAAGCCTGTATCAAGAGTTTGAACATTTCAG
This sequence comes from Lolium perenne, assembly GCF_019359855.2. NCBI lineage: Eukaryota > Viridiplantae > Streptophyta > Magnoliopsida > Poales > Poaceae > Lolium > Lolium perenne. The sequence continues at coordinate 32,984,130 of NC_067250.2, forward strand.
ACTGAGCTAGTGAGCGAAGGATTTTTAGCCAGCATTGAGCTCCAACCCACCTTGATGAGCCAGATAAAAGAAACCCAGAAGGGAAATGCCAGCATTGACGGAATCAAGAATCAGATAGCTGCAGGAAAAGCGCCAGGATTCACCGTAGACGAAGAAGGAGTTCTTTGGTACAACGGACGCCTATCTGTACCGTCAGATTCAGAGTTGAAGCAAGTCATTCTGAAGGAAGCTCACGATACACTGTATTCCATTCACCCCGGAGGAACCAAGATGTACCAAGACCTGAAGGAACAATTCTGGTGGCACGGAATGAAGCGAGAGATAGGAAGCTACATCGCCAAGTGTGATATCTGTCAACGAGTCAAGGCGAGAACATCAACGCCCCGCGGGCTGTTGCAACCATTACAGTTCACGAGTGGAAATGGGATTACGTCGGTATGGACTTTATCACGGGATTGCCCAAATCTAGCGAGGAAATGACTCCATTTGGGTAGTCATCGATAGGTTGACCAAGGTTGCACATTTCATCCCTGTCAAGACCACCTACCAAGGCCCAAAGCTAGCGAGTTATACATCTCGAGAATAGTCACCGCACGGAACACCGAAGTCAATTGTGTCGGATAGAGGATCTCAATTCACCTCAAGATTCGCGAGAAAGTGCATGAAGGACTAGGAACCCGTACGAATTTCAGCACGACTTATCACCCGCACTCGGACGGACAGACCGAGAGAGTCAACCAGATACTGGAAGATATGTTGAGAGCCTGTGTGCTAGAGTATGGATCCAAATGGGAAGACTGCCTACCGTACGCAGAATTCTCCTACAACAACAGTTATCAAGCCAGCTTACAGATGGCCCCCTTTGAAGCCCTGTACGGAAGGAAATGCCGTACTCCTCTGAACTGGTCAGAAGTCAGAGATAGTCAAGTCTTCGGCCCCGATATTCTTCGCGAAGCCGAAGAGAAGGTGCACAAGATCCGCGAGTACCTCAAGACCGCCCAGTCAAGACAGAAGAGCTACGCCGACAAGAGACGCCGAGAGATGACCTTCGAGATCGGAGATTTTGTGTATCTCAAAGTCTCACCCCTCAAAGGAATGCAGAGATTCCAACTCAAAGGAAAGCTCGCCCCCAGATATGTCGGACCATTCAAAGTTCTGAGTCGCCGAGGAGAAGTTTCATATCAGCTTGAACTACCGGAAGAAATGTCCGCCGTGCACAATGTGTTTCACATCTCACTGCTTCGGAAGTGCCTAGAAGTGCCGGAGAAGACCGAAGTGTTCAAGAACATCGACCACAGAGACATTGATATCAACAAGGATCTAACATACCGCGAAGTGCCTATTCGCATCCTTGAAGAAGCTTTCAGGACCACCCGCACCAGAAGTATCAAGTTCCTGAAGATACAATGGAGCAATCACACCGAAGAAGAAGCCACTTGGGAACGCGAGGAAGATATGAAGAAGGAATACCCAGATCTCTTTAGTACCTAGTTTTCTTTAGATCTCGGGACGAGATCTTTTGTAAGGGGGAAGGGTTTGTAACATCCCAAGTTTTCAATAAAAGGAACAAGAGAGAGAATTCAAGAATCCAAAAATCAGAGCCAACAAAAACTTTTTCTCATCATATAGGACTATGCATATAGCTCACCTTATTAATTATTTGAGTGTGCTTTTGCCATGATGCTTGCTTATGTGTTCTCTCTTACTCTAAAACCCTAGCAATGATCACTTGATCATCCAAAGTCAAAGAAAAAGAATTTGAAAAAAGAAATTATAAAAATCAATTCCACACACACATATGGCCTATGCCATTTTTGCAAAACTTTAACCTAGACCATTTTGGTTTGCACCATTAGTTGTAAATGGATACTAAACACTTATTAACACTTTTGGAAACACTCAAACTCAATTCAAATCAAATTTGAATCAAATTTGTGCTCACATGTGATTATGGTCATGTGTGACAATTTCAGCATGGTACCCACTTTGAGCCCCTGGTTTTTAACTTTTTCTTTCTACACTTGGCCAACTCTTTGCACCTCTTCCAAGACCACATCAAGGACAACCACTTTGCTCAAAACACTCACCTCAAACTCTGCCTCAATTTCAAATTATAAGCAAGCCAAGAGGAGACATTGAAACAAAACTAAGATCATATGCCATTTTGAGATTCTGCAAACCAACTCCAAATTGACCCAAACCAACACCATTCTACTCCTTTTAATATATGATTACAACCCACCAAAAAGATTTGCAAAATTCAAAAATATTTTTCTTTCGGGCATTACATCAAACACCTTTAGGGCAGGGTATATGATTGTGCCCATGCTAGAAAATGGGGAGGACTTGGTCCAACCTGAGCCACCACAGCAACCCCTGGACCCTCCTCTCACTTCACCACACTAGTACCACCACTTGCACTGACCCTGGTTTGATCAAATCAACAAGACCATGCCATGCCGTGGCATGGCATGCCACCCTCATGCCACCATCGCCTCTGGTCACCACAGGCCTGCACCACCATGCCATTTCTCTTCCTCTCACTCAACTGACGCTGCCCAGCCCTTGACTCGACGAAGCCATGCCTCGGAGACGCCAGAAATCGCCGTGAACAGTGGCGCCCAGACACGCCCAGGCACGCGCCAGAGCGCGCATGGCGTTCACCCTGGACGCGCCAGAGCGTGATGACGCCCGCGTCCTCGCACCACCTCGGCCTTTCCTCTCAGCGCCAGTCGACGCAAGACAACTCACTGAAGCGCATGGACACGCCCACTGGCCCGCGGGAACGCCATGCTCGACGACCACGACTCCGTTCACCCGCCGCGGCATTGACACTTCCCATCAAGCTCCCCATCGCCACAGAGCCTCTGCCGTGCCACGATCAAGCGCGTCGTCATCACCAGTGCAGCAGCAACCAGACGCGCCCATGTCTTGCCCCTTCGCAACCTTGGAACGGCGACGACGACGACGGCCCTAGCTCCGCCCACGGCCACCTCCCGCTCCTATAAAAGGAGGGCTCCTCCCACCGAATTGAGCACACCAATCTCTTCCTCTCCTCACCACAGTTCTCCTCGCCACCTCAATTCAGTCGATTAGCCACCCCACTGCTCGAATTGCAAGATCGTCGCCGCCGCCAGTACACGGAGTTCGCCGGAGAAGGAGACCACCCCAGGCGACGCCACTGCTACCGTTGGCTTCCTCATCGACGACAACGTACCTGCGCACATCTCCGACGACCGCCGGAGCTCCGACGAGCTCGCCGACCCCCTACCGCCGTCGCCAGTAAGTCCACCTCTCGCCAGCGACGACGAAGCACCTCGGCCGTCGATCTCCCTTCTAATCGCACGGCCCTCCTCTCTCGTACCGTTTCGCTGAAAAATTCTCAATGACAGGTGGCCCCCACCATGTCAGCTGGCCCGCTGCGAAGCTGGGCCGGCCCATTTCCTTTCCACACTGCCCAGCCCTTTAGTTTTCCCGCCAGCCCACGATTCAAATCCAAAAATGAAAAATAGGAAAATAATACAATCTGATGTCAACTTTGAAATTTAATAGGGACAAATCTACTTGGCCAAATTTTACAAATTTTATATATTTGGAAACCTTAGGAAATTATCTACACAATGCCACTGGATTGAACCCTAGATCTATTATAGAATTAGAGTGAGAAAAAAAACAAGGCAGGGACTTTTCTGCCTTAGAATAATTATTAAAAATCAACCATAAATGCTTTTAAGTTAATTCCAACTCCTATAATTCACATTTCACTTGTACTAATTGCCTATGCAAAAATATGCCATGCTTACTTTGAATGATCATGGCCTAGTTGAATTAAAGGACTTTATGGCTATTTCTAGTCAAAGATATTGTCCAAAACTATTAAGAAATCATATGGGAGTGTTTCTCTCATTTAAATCTTGTCACCACCAATTCAAAATGAGGTAGAGACTCTGGTCATTTAGGTCTCATATGAATTGTTGGTGATATTAAATCTTTACCATGCTAGGATTAAATGGTATGAGGTGCTCACCTCATTTAAATCATTTTCTTAAATGATAAGTGTGAAGAGGTTGACTTTGGTCAACCTAGGTCACATATTAGTCATGAGAGAAATTAAAACTTAATAAGATAATGAGAGGAAATTATTTCTCTAAGTAATTAAAAGTAACATCTAAATTAGTATGAGAGGAAATTATTTTTCCTAAGTAATAAGAAAAACACCTCCACCCACTTAATAGGAATGTGTGATGCTAGTTTAAAGTGTGTAAATCATGAGTGTGCCTAGTTTAGTAAATTAGTTTGGTATGATGATTGTGTACCCCGTATTCGTATTTTAGACGCTAGTACCGAGGAGTATCAAAAGGAGGAGGAGGTCTACTTCCAAGGAGAAGAAGACCACTTTGACCAATTCCCCAACCAAGGCAAGATAATACTCTTGCAAAGTGCAAAGCTCACCATGAGCAAGGCATTACCCCATTTACTTTATGCTTATGATCCTATTTCCCAGTTTTACTTTCCAAGCTTTATTTACTTTTGTTTTATCAAAGTACTTTTTAAATTATGATTCACTTGGTTAGTATTGGATTAGTACAAGAGTATCAAAGTTAGCCTAGAAGCAAAGCAAAGTACTTAGCACCCCTCATACCTAGATGCTAGTGCTAAATTAAAAATGACTACTCTAGATGGGAACATGTGTTTATGAAATGATGATGTTGAAAACCTTGGAATGATGAGTCATTTCCATTGAAAGATTTTGAAGGTGAATATGACATGAATTTGACTTGGTGAAATGAATAAAACTGATGATTGAGTTGGATGCGATACCTTTCCAATTCTTGAGTACTCCCACAATACCTGATTATGGGTAAGGCTTAGCTGGAAATTTATGTGTCTTAGTATGGGTTCCCTCTGAACACACGTCATAGGGGTTATGCTTGAGGCTGCCTCCGTTGTTGAGAAATGATGTGAATTGAGGTGAATTGTACGGCCAAGCCACTGCGGTTCCGGGTTAACAGTTGGTTTTCACCGGGAGGCCAAGCTCATGGGGAGAGGTGCCTATACTAGGGTGTGTAAGTGAAAGGTTAACGGTTGATGATCCGCGTACTGAGTTACGATTATTCGGGGTTTATCCCTGACGGATGTAATCAAATGTTGTGGCACAAGTGTGCAACCTCTGCAGAGTGTAAACCTATTCGAATAGCCGCGTCCGCGGATATGGACAATTGGAAAGGCCATACTGTTTCCGTCATCAGAATTTATAACCTTGTGCCTGGTGAATTTGAACTTGAACTTGAACGGTGACTTTGAATTTGAATCACAACAGAGTTGTGGGAATGACACTAATGTTCCCACTTGAGTTAGTTAGCATATGAGGAGTTGTTTACTAAAATGTTTCTAAACTAAAATTGGCTTTATGCAAATAACCCTAGAGATTAGAACACTCTCTTTAGTAATGTTAGTACTTACATTAGTATTAGATTGCGAGTACTTAAAGTACTCACGGCTTTGTCCCTGGCTATTCAAATGGCCAGACTATGAAGCCGAGCAGCAGTACGAGGATGACGATCAGCAGGACGTCTACCACAACTAGGAGCTTCTAACGTCAAGCGTTGGCCTGTGGACTAGAGAGTCCTTGTATCTTTACGCTTCCGCTATGAACTTGTGTTTGTTCGTTGATCAATAGATCAACTATTCGTGTAATATGGATCATGTGATTCCAAGTTGTAAGACATTATGGTTTGTATTGAATGATGACTGTGATACTTAACTATTATGCCTCGCAACAACAATTTCCTGGGATTGCGATGTATGACATAATAGGCATCCGGACTTAAAAATCCGGGTGTTGACAAAAAGGTGTGTATTTTTTGGATATAGTCCCCTTCATAAAGGTGTCAAGTGTCTAGATGTGACCACTGGTCGTGTTTACATTTCTCGAGATGTGGTGTTTGATGAGAATGTTTTTCCTTTTGCATCTCTACATCCCAATGCTGGAAAACGCCTTCGCGAAGAAACCCTTTTGTTGCCACCACAAAATATTGCATGTACTAATGGGGATGCGTCACATGTTGATCATATGCCTTTACCTATTATACCAATTGTCACTAACCATGTCCAGGATACACCTCCACCTGATGATGATCGTGAATCTCTATCCGATGCTGAACACGATGGTGAAAATCTGACTGAAAATGACGAAGAAACGAGTGAGAACAGCTCCCACGAAAATGTTGCGAAAAACGACGAACTGGGCGCTGACTCTGAGGAGGATTCTCCTGCAACCTCGTACTCCTCCGATCCCGAGGCGGATCCTGCCTCCTCTGCGCACGGGAGACGGGAGACAGCAGCAGCAGCAGTCCACGCATGCTGGCCCTGCCCTGTTCCGCGTCTACACGCGTCGCCCGCGCCAGCAGTCCCCGCTGCGGGACCCGCCAGTAATCAATGCCTCTCCGACAGAACAGCGCATGGAAAATCGGTCGCCGCCTCGGGCCCCGTCGCGGTCCCGTTCTCCTGTGCGTCAGCCACGGTCTCCTTCACCGATTGGCCAGGAACCTGGCCCAGATTCTCCTGCAGATCCCCATGCTGCTCCTGCCTCCATCGGATCTTCTGTGGCTCCTCCCGCTGCAGTAGCTCCTGTAGCAAGAATGCAAACTCGGCTACAAAAAGGTATTAAAACTCCAAAAATTTATACGGATGGTACAATACGTTATGGATTACTTGCAGCTACAGGTGAACCTTGTTCTCTCTCGGAGGCTCTTGGAAATCCCAAATGGCGCAAAGCAATGGAGGAGGAATATGATGCATTGCTTCAAAATCAAACTTGGCACTTGGTACCACCTAGCTCAAGTAAAAACCTGATTGATTGCAAGTGGGTGTATCGCATCAAGAAACGGGCAGATAGCACCATTGACAGGTATAAAGCTCGCCTAGTTGCAAAAGGTTTTAAACAGAGATATGGCATAGATTATGAGGATACTTTTAGTCCTGTTGTTAAAGCAGCTACTATTAGAACTGTTTTAGCTATCTCAGTTGCTAGAGGTTGGAAATTACGGCAACTAGATGTTAAGAACGCGTTTCTACATGGTGTTCTGGAAGAGGAGGTTTATATGAGACAACCACCAGGTTTTGAAAATCCAAGTGCTCCTAACTTTGTTTGCAAATTGGATAAAGCTCTATGGTTTAAAACAGGCCCCTCGAGCATGGTACTCTCGGTTAAGTTCAAAATTGCATAGTCTCGATTTTGTACCATCAAAGGCAGATACATCTTTGTTCTTATATCGAAGATCAAATGTTACAATATTTATGCTAATCTATGTTGATGATATCATTGTCTCAAGTTCTTCAGATCAGGCCATTGTTGCTTTGGTTAAGGACTTGAATAAGGATTTTTCTATCAAGGATCTTGGTGACTTACATTACTTCTTGGGAATTGAGGTGAAGAAAATACAGAATAGATTGTTGCTCACACAAGAAAAGTATGCTATGGATATATTGGATAAAGTTGGAATGCGAGATTGTAAGCCTTCTCCTACACCATTATCTTCTTCGAATTCTCTTTCTCTTGTATCAGGAGAGCTTCTAGGTCCTGAAGATAGTACAAAATATCGCAGCATTGTTGGTGCTTTGCAATATCTCACACTCACACGACCTGATATTGCTTTCTCAGTTAATAAGGTGTGTCAGTTTTTGCATGTTGCTCCCACTACAGTTCATTCGACAGCTGTCAAAAGGATACTACGTTATGTTAGAGATACTGTTGGCATTGGTATAACTTTTCAGTATAACTTTTCAGCCTTCTTCTTCTACATTCTTGAGTGCTTTCTCAGATGCAGATTGGGCTGGTTGCATTGATGATAGACGCTCCACAGGAGGTTTTGCAATATTTATTGGACCAAACTTAGTTTCCTGGAGTGCAAGGAAGCAAGCTACAGTGTCAAGATCAAGTACTGAGGCTGAATACAAGGCACTAGCAAATGCTACGGCAGAGATGATATGGGTTGAGGCACTTCTAAGAGAGCTTGGTGTTAGGCTCAGAGAAAAACCATGCTTATGGTGTGACAATCTTGGTGCTACATATCTTTCAGCAAATCCAATATTTCATGCTCGTACAAAACACATTGAAATTGATTTCCGCTTTGTCAGAGAACGAGTGGCAGAAAATAGGCTTGCTATCAAGTTTGTCTCTAGTAAAGATCAAGTTGTTGATGGCTTTACCAAAGCTTTACCGGTTAGAGGTCTTCTAGAATTTAGGCGTAATCTAAATCTTCTTCGCAGTTTAGATTAAGAGGGGCTGTTGAAATACCTGTATATGGTATGTATTGGGCACGGTGTAGTACACCGCCCCAATACATACGATCTCTGTAACAACCACGACAGGGGTTTTTCCTGTCTATATAAACACGCAACCCGGGCTCCAACGAGTCACCGGTTAAACCCAAAACCCTAGTTCGTCAACAAGTATAACAAAGGAAGTTTATTTATTTACACTTTTAAAACAGTCTAATCTATAGCCAAATCTTGCCAGTGACTAAAGTCGTATATAAACTTGCACAGTATGCATCAAAATATTGCAAGGAAATTATTTGTCAAGAAACTTACAACAACGTAGGCATGAATGAGCAATCCAATTTATTCTAGGTATACTATATGTGGTTCCCAGTAAAAATTCTCAATGATTAGGTGTTCACTGATGTTTACATAAGCCTACTCTGCTCCGAAAGCACCAATCAGATATGTGCTCACTATTAGAGCATGGATCATTTATAAATGAACCATGCTCAGTGTACCTTATACTCATAGATTGTGTCACTGCTATAAGATCATGATGAAATTCATCAAGTGAGAAGCACCACCGAGAATACAAAAGAGAATTTGTATTTTGAAACCTCTGCCTAGCAGAAGAGCTAGCCATCAAACCACGCCTAGACTTTTAGTTTGGTATGAGAAACGGTATGAAGGAAGTGATGAACTTCAGGGAACAGTATTGCAAAATAAAAGTGAGCCAGTCAATTTACCTGATTTAGAAGAGTGCAAGCACTACACCCCCACAAAGAACTGATGCCCGCGTCAGTTGTCCTACAAGAAGAGGAATCCTCTGGTGCTGTTACTTGAGATCGAGATGAAGTGCTGGACTCTGCAGAACCACTCGAAAACACAGCCTTTGTGTTTTTTCCAGCTTTTGTGCGTTTTCTATCCCTTGCTGTGAAGTTAGGTGGTTTCTCAAGAATAATAACATCTTCTGAATCATCAATACCAGATTGGTTATGTGATCCACACCACAGGTCATCTTGCATTCTCCTTTCAGCAGCCATTGCAGCAGCTTGTACTGGACTCAGCGCGCTCATAATATCACTATTTCCACCCAGCTTTCTTGGGCCAGATGGCAATAAAGCTCCATTCCTTGCCCGTTTCTGTGCAGCACTTAATGCAGCTTGCCGGAGAGATGGTGGTGGTGGATGTACTGAAAATCCACCTAATCTCCTGCCTGTACCATCAAACCCTTGTCCTGGTCCAGTGATACCCTTTGAAATAAGTTCTTCACACTCCTGAATTATTAGCCATAAGCAGCATAAGCTTCTGATGGTAAAGAAACAACTAGATACATTGTTGCGCGAAAGTAACAGAAACCAGAATAACTCAACATAAAAAAGTATAGAAAGTTGTCCCAAAAATTTGTGGACTGTGGTATTTGTATAAGCAGATATTGCAAGCATTAAATTTGTTGAAGAACCAGTGTTTGATAGCGGAAAATCCTCTGTATAAGTGTATAACAGACCACACAATTCGAAAAATAAAATACTGATTTTAATCACTTCCTTCTGAACAATCAAATAGAGGGGCTACTAACTTACATATCACTGTTTTGACTAATTCAGTTCAGAACACAGACAATATAGCCACTAAAAAAAAATTGAGTTCCATCTGTATCAACTATTAATGATCACAGGAGGGCATCATCCAACGAAATTATCAATCCAGAGTTAAAATGCTGCCAAACTCAAAATCAGCAGGAATTATTAATACTAGCTTTCATGAAACGTGTTTACTTGCAGGAAAATATGGACAATTTTCGCATTTGTACAGCCTCTGCACACAAGCAGCAGAGTCCAAGTATACTAGTCAACTGCTATTCGGTTCAACTGTAAAAGTTTCAAGCGAAAGCGCTACCATTGACATAGGGATACGGACCTTGCGGAGTTCGTCCCAGAGCTTGTAAAACTGGGCGTCGTGGGGACCGCGCGCATTGTGGGCGAGCTCGTGGAGCATGGTGTCGAGCACCTCCTCGTAGGGCATGAATTCGTTGTCCCGACCGTCGGGCCGCAGCCGCAGCTTCACCTCGGCGCCCCTGTTGACGTTGAGTCCCAGCAAACTAGGGTTCTTCGGCCTGACACCACAATCGAGAATCACACCGCCGGCACACGGAATCGGGCGAGATAGGTAGGGGAGATGAGGATAAGGCGAGCAGGGTTAGGGTTTGGTGGCGCGCTTACGAGAACTCGGAGAGGACCTTGACGCGCCACTTGCGGCGGCGCATGATGGGCTGGACCTGCTTGGCGATGCGGTCGAGTAGCGCGCGGGCGGAGGGCTCGTCGGGCTTTCGCTTGAGGGCGCGGATCTCCCACACCTTGTGCACGTCGCCCACCTCCATCGCCGCCGCGGATTCACGCCGACCCGGCGCCTGCGATTTGAAATCGATTGGGGGCGGCGCGGCGGGCGGGAGTTGAGGGGCAGTTTATGGGAGACGGCCGCGTGTGGGAGAATTTCCGTGGGAAGGTATCGACTATCTGGTTTCAGCCCATCAGGCATCAGGCAGCCTTCCTCCGATACAAAATAATTATTGTGGTTAGTTTAAAATAATTGTTCTGATTTTAATTTCAGTTTAACTATTATTATTACTAGCACAATTGCCCGTGCGTTGCAACGGGTGAAAAAGCATATATGCATAGCTCCCCAAGATAGTTGCACCACAGACGTCATCCGTTAGGTGTGCAGTGCTAGCACAAACCATAATACATGCAAAAAAACATTGTCTTAATTGTTCTTTTGTACAAGTAAACATGTAGAATAAATCAATGCTTGTAATGAGAAATTGATTTGAAATCTGATATATTTTATAGTAAAAAAATAGTCTAATCAGAGAGAGAAGCTCAAACAGAAAAAGTTGCTGCCTATCCATATTATTATCCGTGAAAGGTTTAATCATGCGTTGCAAAGAAAAAAAACACTTTTTTTGTCCATGTCTTATTTGTCTATTATAAAACATACGATGATTTTATTTCCATTGAAAAAGAAATTTTACCATGAAAAATCTAATTAATTAAGTCTTTCAATTGGCAATAAAAAGTCTGAAAAGGTATATTTCCATGAAGAAAAACTATATTTATGGTGCTCCTCAAACTTCAAACCATTGCTTGCCAACAAATCAAATTTCTAGTTAGAGCTAAGGACAGTAACGGCAGCTTCCGTGGCTATAATGTGTAATCTTTGGGTTATTGATGCACTTCCATTATATTGCCCGGCCTGCACGCTGCTGATTAGTAGAACTTTCGAGAATTCCCTACCGCCCCACGATGCTGAGGATTCCCTACCGCCCAGGCGTTGGCCGTCCCGAGTGTGGTGCGGTCTTGACCGGGCAATGAAGCCACTCGCCGTCGGGGCTCGCTTATATCCGACAGATTTGAACTTAATTTCCATCATATCATACCCATGCACATAGTCCATCAGCGTATGAAATTGTTTCCTGATTAGGCAGTTTGCTGTTTTGGTGATTCCCTGTCAACTGGCAATTTAAGAGGGTATATAAGCAGGAGGACCACATCATTATAATATCCTAATTAGATTTGTTTTTCTTTATCTTTATCATAACATCATTGCATTTTTTTTATCATGCGCTTGCTAAATCCTAACTTTTTTTGGCAAACCCTATTATGTTTTGCTATTTAATATCATGTATATGATGTTTTTTTTATAAAAAAAATATCTATCACAAAAGTTTGGTCTTTGCCCTTTTCTTTTCCCCCAAACCTTGTTGCTTCTTTCCTTTCCTTTCGTGTAAAAATATAGAGTAATAAAAAAAGAAAAGTAAGAAGAGAAAAATGGAAGGAAAAGGCCCCATCTATCCTAGGTCCATGCATTGCTATGGCGCCACATTAAATTAAATGATAACTTTTAATATATCTAAATTGTATCAGTTGAATTGAAATAACATTGAGTCCTTGATCAATATGTTTCTTGTACGGTGCAATCTTTTGAAAATCGCGCGATGATTTAAGTTGAATGATAGTTTAAATTACACGAAATCAATTTACTAATTAATAAAATGTGTTGATTGATTTTTTTATTTAGTATAGGTTTTCCAGGAACATAAAAAACGGTCTTAAACTTTGCATAATACAACGGAAATAATAAAGTAATGTGTCGCGTTTGTTCATTAGCTGTTAGCCCGGCTAAATTTTCGACCACACCCTATTTTCCTAACGCCAAAAGAATAGTCGGAAAAGGAGGACTGATCCATTTATGGTTCTCCTCTCCATGGAGCAGTTCTGGACGGGGGTCTTGTGATGCTCTTCTCAGAATCTCAGACCGCTCTCGCTCCCACGCACCTCGCCTGGCCCTGGAAGGAGCTCCCGCGCCGCCGGTAGAATCTCAACCAGGCAAACCACTGCCCCGCCATCTCTCGACCAGATTTGTCCCCCCGTCGCCCTCCGCTGTATCACGCGGAGATTTGGGTTTTTTCTTCTGAAATTTCGCCGCATTCCACTTCAATCTGTCTGTCTGCATTGATCCCCTTTTTCCTACTTTTCCTTCCTCATGCCAGGATGCAATTTTCCTTCATTCCTCCCAGATTTGGGTTTTTTCTTCTGAAATTTCGCCGCATTCCACTTCAATCTGTCTAGGCCTGCATTGATCCCTTTTTCCTACTTTTCCTTCCTCATGCCAGGATGCAATTTTCCTTCATTCCTCTCAATATCTTTGGCCGTGTAGCCATATCTGTCTTTTGTTCCAACTTCAAAGGCGGCTTGCGATAATGCAGAAAAATTACACATATAAACCGGCGGGACTTCGTATATGGAACCGAGGTGGGACTATTGAATATGTACGATGGCTTTAGCAGGACCAATTCAATTAATGAAATAGGGGAGGAAGCAGGCACTGCGAGCTAGGAACCAGGCAATGCCGCAGGCCCATTAAAAATTGGCCCACTTCGGTTTGCGTAACGGGTCAGCCTTGGAGTCCCGAGCATAACGATGGATAGCGATCAGCGACCTTCGAACAGAACCAACCAAACGTTTTTCAACTATAAGCGGTGGCATACGTTGTAATTAGAACAAAACAGTGCGGGTTATTAAAAAACGGACGAAAATAAGAGGAGAAACCTTACTTCTTATATAAAGGAAGTAAGGTTTCTCCTCTTATTTTCGTCCGTTTTTTAATAACCCGCACTAAAGGAAGTAAGGTTTCTCCCCTTATTTTCGTCCGTTTTTTAATAACCCGCACTGTTTTGTTCTAATTACAACGTATGCCACCGCTTATAGTTGAAAAACGTTTGGTTGGATATTTTGTATCAGAGGAAATAGCTTTGGACGAAAAGCCACAGCTATTAGCTGCAAATATAGGGTGTAAGTACAACTTCCACCTTCTCTGATGCTCCTTTTTCATGGATCTGGACGAACACGTATACTACCGGAGATTTCAATAACATGCACACTATATCCGTTAAGGTAACTGATACATTCGATTTGGATTACGAATGCAGTACAGTTAGTTATTTTTTCCCTAGTAGATCTAGGTTTATCGAATATTGGGAAACACTTGCTGATGGTTAAGGAACGTCTACAAACTTGCTAATATTTTGATTATATATTTAACGGACCTTTCTAGTTTACTATGTTTCTAGAGTTTTGTGTCAATGAATGGAATGAATGGAAATAGGACAGGGTTAAAGTTTCACCTCCAGCTATGCATACATATGGGATATGGGATAAAGATAAAGTTAAACACATTCATTTCTAGATGATCTAATATGATAGGAATTGTGAGCAACATATTTGTTTATATTCAAATGATGTCAATTATAAACGGTTGTCAAAATATACTTCAGATTGGATAGAATCTTATGAATTTCTTTTAATATCTTGTGGTCGTATTTTTTAAACTTCTATAACTATTGTATTGACATACTGCGAGGAAAAAATATAAACCGTAGCAACGCATTAGCATTCAACTAGTGTATTGTATTTTTGAGCTCTCATTATCTATTAGTGAATTTACATATATTCATTGAATTCATTAACTCTCATTATTCAGCTCTCCATCCGTACCCACATATATTGAATTTGCTCTCTGTCAAATTTATGAAAGAGTTTAGACAGAATTGACATTCAGTTCTCATTGTCTTTTTGAACTCTTTTGTCAAGTCTTTTTGCCCAGTTGGGAGTATACGAATTAGGCGTTTAATCTGAAAAGCAATTTTGTTAAAGCTCGCACTCCACCTTGACATATCCTCTCTCTGCCTCTCAATCTCCATCACTGTTAGGAGTTTGAGCTTGTGATGCCAAAATTATACTGCTCACTCCATCCATGAAAGGATATAGGAGGTTTGTCCAAATTCAAATGTAAATATAAATAGAGTGTCTAGATACATCTTACATAAACTTACGGCATCCTAATGTAGTATTGTTACTCACAAGTACACAAATTATTGTTGAGAAATAGCGAGACAAAATGCAGTAGATCTGAATTTTGCGAAACACCACGTACTACCGCCACAGAGTGGATTCTGACATAGCAAGAAAGAACAAGTAGTATATATACACTATAGTACTATGAAAACCAACCGAGCCGTCCTAGCTCAGTTGGTAGAGCGCACGGCTTTTAACCGTGTGGTCGTGGGTTCGAATCCCACGGACGGCGTTGCTATTCCTTTTTTCCTTCCCTACAGGCCCGCCTATTCTCCCAGTTTTTGTTTTGCCCTATATCCGCCCCATTATTCCTACTACCTCCACCAGTGGAGCCAGAACTTGAAATCTGTGTCGTCATTTCGAATCAGTGAAGACAATAAATACATGCATTTTTTACTTATTTCAAATATTTTTTACAAGCTTAAAACCAAAATACAAAGGAATTGGCAAAAAATTGTATGGTCAATTGACCACACAGCTCTTAACGTGGCTCCGCCACTGACCTCCACCAAGGCTTAAGACCTATAAAATTTTTTCAGAAAGTTAAACTATATTAAGTTTGATCGATTTTTTAATCAAAAATCATTAATATGTAAAATACAAAACCAATATCATTAGATAGATAATGAAATATATTTTCATATGGTATCTAAAAAAATATTATATTTGTTGACAGATTCTTCTAAAATTTTGATCAAACTTTATTTGGTTTGACTTTTCGAAAAAATATAAGCCTTAAATCTTGGGATGGAGGTAGTATATGTAGGATAACGTTGCATAGAAAACAAAAATTTTCCTACCGCGAACACGCAATCCAAGCCAAGATGCAATCTAGAAGACGGTAGCAACGAGGGGGTATCGAGTCTCACCCTTGAAGAGATTCCAAAGCCTACAAGATGAGGCTCTTGTTGCTGCGGTAGACGATCACTTGCCGCTTGCAAAAGCGCGTAGAAGATCTTGATCACGATCGGTTCCGGCGCCACGAACGGGCAGCACCTCCGTACTCGGTCACACGTTCGGTTGTTGATGAAGACGACGTCCACCTCCCCGTTCCAGCGGGCAGCGGAAGTAGTAGCTCCTCTTGAATCCGACAGCACGACGGCGTGGTGTCGGTGGCGGTGTAGAAGTCCGGCGGAGCTTCGCTAAGCTACGCGGGAAATATGAAGTGGAGGAGCAAAGCTAGGGTTTGGGAGGGGGTGGCCGGCCACTCAAGGGGGGCGGCCAAGCTATGGTCTTGGGGTGGCCGGCCCCCTCCCTTGGCCCCTCATTATATAGGTGGATCCCAAGTGTTGGTGTCCAAGTCTTCGAATAAGACCCGAAACCAAAACCTTCCATAGGAGGGGGCAAACCTAGCCCAACTAGGACTCCCACCCAAAGGTGGGATTCCCACCTCCCATGTGGGGGGGTGGCCGGCCCCTTATGGTGGAGTCCACTTGGGACTCCACCCCCACTAGGGCTGGCCGGCCATGGAGGTGGAGTCCCTTGTGGACTCCACCTTCCTTGGTGGTTTCTTCCGGACTTTTCTAGAACCTTCTAGAACCTTCCATAGAACCTTCCGCGACATTTTATTTCACATAAAATGACATCCTATATATGAATCTTATTCTCCGGACTATTCCGGAACTCCTCGTGATGTCCGGGATCTCATCCGGGACTCCGAACAAATATTCGAACTCCATTCCATAATTCAAGTGCTACCATTTCAACATCCAACTTTAAGTGTGTCACCCTACGGTTCGAGAACTATGCGGACATGGTTGAGTACTCACTCCGACCAATAACCAATAGCGGGATCTGGAGATCCATAATGGCTCCCACATATTCAACGATGACTTTAGTGATCGAATGAACCATACACATATATTACCAATTCCCTTTGTCTCGCGATATTTTACTTGTCCGAGGTTTGATCTTCGGTATCACTCTATACCTTGTTCAACCTCGTCTCTGACAAGTACTCTTTACTCGTACCGTGGTATGTGGTCTCTTATGAACTCATTCATATGCTTGCAAGACATTAGACGACATTCCACCGAGAGGGCCCAGAGTATATCTATCCGTCATCGGGATGGACAAATCCCACTGTTGATCCATATGCCTCAACTCATACTTTCCGGATACTTAATCCCACCTTTATAGCCACCCATTTACGCAGGGGTGTTTGGTGTAATCAAAGTACCTTTCCGGTATAAGTGATTTACATGATCTCATGGTCATAAGGACTAGGTAACTATGTATCGAAAGCTTATAGCAAATAACTTAATGACGAGATCTTATGCTACGCTTAATTGGGTGTGTCCATTATATCATTCACACAATGACATAACCTTGTTATTAATAACATCCAATGTTCATGATTATGAAACTAATCATCCATTAATCAACAAGCTAGTTTAAGAGGCATACTAGGGACTTCTTGTTTGTCTACATATCACACATGTACTAATGTTTCGGTTAATACAATTCTAGCATGATATATAAACATTTATCATAAACATAAAGATATAAATAATAACCAATTTATTATTGCCTCTAGGGCATATCTCCTTGATCTCCCACTTGCACTAGAGTCAATAATCTAGATTACATTGTAATATACCTAACACCCATGGCATTCTGGTGTTGGTCATGCTTTGCCCTAGGGAGAGCTTTAGTCAACGGATCTGCTACATTAGGATCAGTGTGTACTTTGCAAATCTTTACTTCTCCATCTTCGATGTACTCGCGAATCGAGTGGTAACGCAGCTTGATATGCTTCACCTCTTGTGTGACCTTGGCTCTTGTGCATTGGCGATGGCACCCATGTTATCACGATAAATGATTAATGGGTCCAATGCACTAGGAACCACACCGAGCTCTACAATGAACCTCTTCATCCATACCGCTTCGATGAAGCCTACAAGCCGCTATGTACTCGATTACGTTGAAGACTTCGCCACCGTGCACCGCTTCGAGCTTGCCCGACTTACTGCAGCACCATTCAATATAAACACGTACCCAGTTGTGACTTAGAGTCATCAGGATCAGTGTTCCAACTTGCATCGGTGTAACCGTTTACAACGAGCTCTTGGTCACCTCCATAACAAAGAAACATATCCTTAGTTCTTTTCAAGTACTTCAGGATATTTTTGATCATTGTCGATGTTCCATTCTGGATCACTTTGATATCTCAAGTAGTCAAACTAACAGCATGTGCTATATCCGGTCTAGTACATAGCATGGCATACATGATAGATCCTCTTTGCCGAGGCATAGGGGATGTTACACATCCTTTCTCTTTCTTCTGCCGTAGCCGGTCCTTGAGTTTTACTCAATACCTTGCCTCGGTAACATAGGGAAGAACCCTTTCTTACTTTCGTCCATTCTAAACTTCTTTAGAATCTTGTCCAGATATGTACTCTGTGATAGCCCTATTAGGCGTCTTGATCTATCTCTATAAATCTTGATGCCTAATATATACGATGCTTCACCAAGGTCTTTCATTGAAAAACTATTATTCAAATAACCCTTAACATCGCTTAATAGTTCTATATCATTTCCGATCAATAATATGTCATCTACATATAATATCAGGAATGCTACGGAGCTCCCACTCACTTTCTTGTAAATACGGGCCTCTCCATGACCTTGTATAAACCCGAAGTCTTTGATCACCTTATCAAAGCGTCGGTTCCAACTTCTTGATGCTTGCTTCGGTCCATAGATTGAACGCTGAAGTTTGCATACTTTGTCGGCATTTTTAGGATCGACAAAACCTTTGGGTTGTACCATATACAACTCTTCCTCAATGTCTCCATTAAGGAACGCCGTTTTGACATCCATACGCCAAATCTCATAATCGAAAAATGCAGCTATTGCTAACAAAATCCTCACAGATTTTAGCTTCGCTACAGGTGAGAAAGTCTCATCGTAGTCAACTCCTTGAATTTGTCGGAAACCCTTTGCGACAAGTCGAGCTTTATAGACGATAATATTACCATCAGCATCTGTTTTTCTCTTGAAGATCCATTTATTCTCGACAGCCTTTCGGCTATCAGGTAAGTCTACCAAAGTCCATACTTTGTTATCATACATGGATCCCATTTCGGATTTCATGGCTTCTTGCCATTTGTTGGAATCTGGGCTCATCATCGCTTCTTCATACGTCGCAGGGTCCTCATCATTGTTATCTACAATCATGACATTTAGACAAGGATCATACCAATCAGGAGTGGCACGTTCCCTTGTCGATCTGCAAGGTTCAGTAGTTTCCTCGTTCGAAGTTTCATGATCATTATCATTAGCTTCCTCTGTTGGTGTAGGCGTGTACGGCAGTACAACTTCGATGCTTTGCGCTACTCGATCAACGAGTATAGATTCATCAATCTCATCGAGTTCTACTTTTCTTCCAGTCACTTCTTTAGTGAGAAATTCTTTCTCAAGAAAGGTTCCGTTCTTAGCAACAAAGATTTTGCCTTCGGATTTGTGATAGAAAGTGTACCCTATAGTTTCCTTAGGGTATCCTATGAAGACGCATTTCTCCGCTTTGGGTTCTAGCTTGTCCGGTTGTAACTTCTTTACATAGGCTTCGCAACCCCAAACTTTCAGGGAACGATGACTTAGGTTTCTTATTAAACCATAATTCATACGGTGTCGTTTCTACGGATTTTGATGGTGCTCTATTTAAAGTGAATGCGGCTGTCTCTAATGCATAACTCCAAAATGATAACGGCAAATCAGTAAGAGACATCATACTACGAACCATATCTAAGAGAGTTCGATTACGACGTTCGGACACACCGTTTCGTTGAGGTGTTCCCGGCGGTGTCAATTGTGAAAGTATCCCGCATTTCTTTAAATGCATGCTAAACTCATAACTCAGATATTCACCTCCACGATCAGATCGTAGAAATTTGATCTTCTTGTTACGTTGATTTTCTACTTCACTTTGAAATTCCTTAAACTTCTCGAAAGTTTCGGATTTATGTTTCATGAAATAGATATACCCATATCTACTCGGATCATCTGTGAAGGTTAGAACATAACGATAACCACCGCGCGATGCTACGCTCATTGGTCCACATACATCCTGTATGTATGATTTCCAATAAGTCGGTAGCTTCGCTCCATCATACTGAGAAAATGGAGTCTTTGTCATTTTACCCATTAGACATGCTTCGCATCTATCAAGTGACTCAAAGTCAAGTGATTCAAGTAATCCATCAGTATGGAGTTTCTTCATGCGTTTCACTCCAATATGACCAAGACGACAGTGCCACATATAAGTAGAATTATCATTAAGTTTAATTCGCTTAGCATCAATGTTATGTATATGCGTATCACTACTATCGAGATCTAATAGAAATAAGCCATTCTTTTGTGGTGCTCGACCATAAAAGATATTATTCATAAAAATAGAACAACCATTATTCTCAGACTTGAATGAATAACCGTCTTGCATTAAACAAGATCCAGATATAATGTTCATGCTCAACGCTGGTACATAATAGCAATTATTTAGGCTTAAAACTAATCCCGAAGGTAGATGTAGAGGAAGTGTGCCGATTGCGATCACATTGACCTTGGATCCGTTTCCAACGCGCATCGTCACTTCATCTTTCAGAATTGTCGTTTATTCTTTAGTTCCTGTTTCGAGTTACAAATATGAGCAACCGAACCATTATCAAATACCCGTGTACTAGAACGAGAACCAGTGAAATGAACATCTATAACATGTATATCAAATATACCTTCTTTCTTCTTCTTGACAAGGCCGCTCTTCAGATCAGCCAGATACTTGGAGCAATTACGCTTCCAGTGTCCCTTCTCCTTGCAGTAATAGCACTCAGCATCAGGCTTAGGGCCGTTCTTAGGTTTCACAGGAGGCGTGGCAGCTTTCTTGCCACCCTTCTTGAATTTTCCCTTAGACTTGCCCCTGTTTCTTGAAACTCGGTGGTCTTGTTGACCATCAACACTTGGTGCTCTTTCTTGATCTCAATCTCAGCAGCTTTTAGCATGCCAAAAAGTTCGAGGTAAGTCCTTGTTCATGTTCTGCATATTGTAGTTCATCACAAAGTTCTTGTAACTTGGTGGCAGTGATTGAAGGACACGATTAATCCCTAGTCTGTTAGGAATCACTATTCCCAAGTCACTGAGTTTCTTCGCATGCCCGGTCATGGCGAGCATGTGCTCACTAACGGAGCTGCCTTCTTCCATCATACGGTGAAGAAATGTTTCGATGCTTCATAGCATTCCATCGCCGCATGAGTCTCGAATATAGCTTTCAGCTCATTCATCAACTCATGAGGATCATGGTGCTCAAAACGTTTTTGAAGATCGGATTCCAGCATCGCACAGGATGGCACACCGAACTTGAGAGTACCGAAGTTTTCCGAGTCGCGTAAACAGCTTTTACTTCATCGGATTCATCTTCTGCAGGAGGGTCACCTAGCGGTGCATCAAGCACAAATTGCAGATTTCCGCCAGAGAGGAAGATCCTCACATGACGGAACCGATCGGTGAAGTTGCTACCGTTGCTCTTAAGTTTCTCTTTCTCTAGGAACTGATTAAAATTGATTGGGGACGCCATCTCTACAACATATATTTGCAATAGTTTAGACTAAGTTTATGACAAATTGAGTTCAAATTTTAATTCAACATAATTAAAAACCTAAGTGAACTCCCACTCAAAACAATATCCCTCGCATTGTCTTAGTGATCACACGAACCAAATCCACCGCACCTAAACCCGATCATCACGAGAAAAGGTGTGATTTCAATGGCGAACACTCAAAGTGTTCATCATATCAACCATATGATTCATGCTCTACCTTTCGGTATCACGTGTTCCGAGACCATGTACGTACATGCTAGGCTCGTCAAGGCCACCTTAGTATCCGCATGTGCAAAGCTGTCTTGCACCCGTTATATGTACTTATTGAATCTATCACACCCGATCATCACGAGGTGCTTCGAAACGACAAGACTTGGCAACGGTGCTACTAAGGATGAACACTTTATTATCTTGAGATTTTAGTGAGGGATCATCTTATAATGCTACCGTCGCGATCTAAGCAAAATAAGATGCATAAAAAGGATTAACATCACATGCAGTTCATATGTGATATGATATGGCCCTTTTGTTCTTGCGCCTTTGATCTTCATCTCCAAAGCACGGATATGATCTCCATCATCTTCGGGCATGATCTCCATCATCGTCGGCGTAGCGCCAAGGTCAATGGCGCCGTCTTCATGATTGTCCTCCATGTAGCAACTATTACAACTACTTTGAAATACTACTCAACATGAAATTTAAAGACAACCATAAGGCTCCTGCCGGTTGCCACAATACAATAATGATCATCTCATACATATTCATCATCATATTATGGCCATATCACATCACCAAACCCTGCAAAAACAAGTTAGACGTCTCTAATTTGGTTTGCATATTTTACGTGGTTTAGGGTTTTCGAGAGAGATCTAATCTACCTACGAACATGAACCACAACGTTGATACTAATGTTTTCAATAGAAGAGTAAATTGAATCTTTACTATAGTAGGAGAGACAGACACCCGCAAAGCCTCTTATGCAATACAAGTTGCATGTCGAACGAGGAACAAGTCTCATCAACGCGGTCATGTAAAGTTAGTCCGAGCCGCTTCATCCCACTATGCCATAAAGATGCAAAGTACTCAAACTAAAGATAACAAGAGCATCAACGCCCACAAACCATTGTGTTCTACTCGTGCAACCATCTATGCATAGACACGGCTCTGATACCACTGTAGGATAACGTTGCATAGAAAACAAAAAATTTCCTACCGCGAACACGCAATCCAAGCCAAGATGCAATCTAGAAGACGGTAGCAACGAGGGGATTATCGAGTCTCACCCTTGAAGAGATTCCAAAGCCTACAAGATGAGGCTCTTGTTGCTGCGGTAGACGATCACTTGCCGCTTGCAAAAGCGCGTAGAAGATCTTGATCACGATCGGTTCCGGCGCCACGAACGGGCAGCACCTCCGTACTCGGTCACACGTTCGGTTGTTGATGAAGACGACGTCCACCTCCCCGTTCCAGCGGGCAGCGGAAGTAGTAGCTCCTCTTGAATCCGACAGCACGACGGCGTGGTGTCGGTGGCGGTGTAGAAGTCCGGCGGAGCTTCGCTAAGCTACGCGGGAAATATGAAGTGGAGGAGCAAAGCTAGGGTTTGGGAGGGGGTGGCCGGCCACTCAAGGGGGGCGGCCAAGCTATGGTCTTGGGGTGGCCGGCCCCCTCCCTTGGCCCCTCATTATATAGGTGGATCCCAAGTGTTGGTGTCCAAGTCTTCGAATAAGACCCGAAACCAAAACCTTCCATAGGAGGGGGCAAACCTAGCCCAACTAGGACTCCCACCCAAAGGTGGGATTCCCACCTCCCATGTGGGGGGGTGGCCGGCCCCTTATGGTGGAGTCCACTTGGGACTCCACCCCCACTAGGGCTGGCCGGCCATGGAGGTGGAGTCCCTTGTGGACTCCACCTTCCTTGGTGGTTTCTTCCGGACTTTTCTAGAACCTTCTAGAACCTTCCATAGAACCTTCCGCGACATTTTATTTCACATAAAATGACATCCTATATATGAATCTTATTCTCCGGACTATTCCGGAACTCCTCGTGATGTCCGGGATCTCATCCGGGACTCCGAACAAATATTCGAACTCCATTCCATAATTCAAGTGCTACCATTTCAACATCCAACTTTAAGTGTGTCACCCTACGGTTCGAGAACTATGCGGACATGGTTGAGTACTCACTCCGACCAATAACCAATAGCGGGATCTGGAGATCCATAATGGCTCCCACATATTCAACGATGACTTTAGTGATCGAATGAACCATACACATATATTACCAATTCCCTTTGTCTCGCGATATTTTACTTGTCCGAGGTTTGATCTTCGGTATCACTCTATACCTTGTTCAACCTCGTCTCCTGACAAGTACTCTTTACTCGTACCGTGGTATGTGGTCTCTTATGAACTCATTCATATGCTTGCAAGACATTAGACGACATTCCACCGAGAGGGCCCAGAGTATATCTATCCGTCATCGGGATGGACAAATCCCACTGTTGATCCATATGCCTCAACTCATACTTTCCGGATACTTAATCCCACCTTTATAGCCACCCATTTACGCAGTGGTGTTTGGTGTAATCAAAGTACCTTTCCGGTATAAGTGATTTACATGATCTCATGGTCATAAGGACTAGGTAACTATGTATCGAAAGCTTATAGCAAATAACTTAATGACGAGATCTTATGCTACGCTTAATTGGGTGTGTCCATTATATCATTCACACAATGACATAACCTTGTTATTAATAACATCCAATGTTCATGATTATGAAACTAATCATCCATTAATCAACAAGCTAGTTTAAGAGGCATACTAGGGACTTCTTGTTTGTCTACATATCACACATGTACTAATGTTTCGGTTAATACAATTCTAGCATGATATATAAACATTTATCATAAACATAAAGATATAAATAATAACCAATTTATTATTGCCTCTAGGGCATATCTCCTTCAGTATATGTCAGTGAGACATAGGATTTTCCCTAGACCTAGTTGTCCTTCTCTTCAGGCCAAAATCACCAAAGGCTCGTAAGTCACGTAACCCCCGATTACCACTTCTTTCATGGCCTCCTCCACTGACCGAGGGAGGGTTTGGTCGACGGCCCTCCCTTCCACCTCTCCGGCAGTCCAGCTCTGCTCCGCCTAGGAGACGCACCGGCAGGCAGTGTGTCCCATCTCCCTTTCTCCTCATCCTATTCATTGCCCACATAATTATTTCTGAAATGATACAGAAATATTGTCGAAATGCTAATAAAATTCCATTGTTATGCTCTAATGTGTTATGTTTATGTGCATAGTGCGTAAACACATGGATATTCGTGGATATCGGTGGATTTGAAGCGACAACCATGCCCATGGTTAGTTTTGTGGGCGGGGCAAAGCGAGGCTGGTGGATTTAGTCATGGATCTGGTTTTGGTATATATTCGTCCAAACCCGCTATGAATAATGGAGATCATTTCCACGTCAAAAAGGCTTTTCTTCAGCCTTTGAGAGTTTTTACATGTCTTTTTTTTAAACGAAGGCAAAAACTTTACCTTATCCATTGATTAAGAAGAAAATGTTCAATTAATTAGAAGTGAAATCATGCGAAAACTGATGCAGACAGGGTCAAGCCCACCCGCACATTAACACAAGAGGGTTGCACCAACTAATGCCGACAACACATCTAAGACCACAAAAGGACACAAACCACACACAAACACAACCAATGGTGACCTGCTCCACCAATCAAGGCAATCTCGCACCACTGTCAAAGAGAAGAAGCCTCGCCTGCTGTGCGAGGAGGAAGCCTAAGAGGCTCACAACCCCACAATGGTGAAGCAGACTGCACCCACAAAACCATTCGCTAGAAGTGATGCCCGATATGTGGACGACTGATGGTGCTCCGGTGATGGCGTCAGACAATCTTGTTGGCAGTTGTTGTGGAAGCGGTTGGGAAACCCCAAGACGAAGGTGTGATGAGCACAGCAGCAAGTTTTCCCTCAGTACGAAACCAAGGTTTAATCGACCAGTAGGAGAAAGGCATGACTTCTGAAGGTGTTGCTGGCTGACTAGTGGCAGGGTGCACTACCGGCATCAGCAACAACGTGGAACCTGCACACAACACAACCAAAGTACTTTGCCCCAACTTGCAGTGAGGTTGTCAATCTCACCGGTTTGCTGAACACAAAGGATTAGACGTATCGAGTGGAAAGAGATGTTTGCAGAAAATAAACAGAACATGATTGCAGTAGAATTTATCAGTAGAGGAAATAGGACCGGGGTACACAGTTCACTAGAGTTGTCTCTCCATAAAAAAATAGCATGTTGGGTTAACAAATTACTGAAGGAGATATGCCCTAGAGGCAATAATAAATTGGTTATTATTTATATCTTTATGTTTATGATAAATGTTTATATATCATGCTATAATTGTATTAACCGAAACATTAGTACATGTGTGATATGTAGACAACAAAGAAGTCCCTAGTATGCCTCTTAACTAGCTTGTTGATTAATAGATGATTAGTTTCATAATCATGAACATTGGATGTTATTAATAACAAGGTTATATCATTATATGAATGATGTAATGGACACACCCAATTAAGCATAGCATAAGATCTCGTCATTAAGTTATTTGCTATAAGCTTTCGATACATAGTTACCTAGTCCTTATGACCATGAGATCATGTAAATCACTTATACCGGAAAGGTACTTTGATTACACCAAACGCCACTGCGTAAATGGGTGGTTATAAAGGTGGGATTAAGTATCCGGAAAGTATGAGTTGAGGCATATGGATCAACAGTGGGATTTGTCCATCCCGATGACGGATAGATATACTCTGGGCCCTCTCGGTGGAATGTCGTCTAATGTCTTGCAAGCATATGAATAAGTTCATAAGAGACCACATACCACGGTACGAGTAAAGAGTACTTGTCAGGAGACGAGGTTGAACAAGGTATAGAGTGATACCGAAGATCAAACCTCGGACAAGTAAAATATCGCATGACAAAGGGAATTGGTATCGTATGTGAATGGTTCATTCGATCACTAAAGTCATCGTTGAATATGTGGGAGCCATTATGGATCTCCAGATCCCGCTATTGGTTATTGGTCGGAGTGAGTACTCAACCATGTCCGCATAGTTCACGAACCGTAGGGTGACACACTTAAAGTTGGATGTTGAAATGGTAGAACTTGAATATGGAATGGAGTTCGAATATTTGTTCGGAGTCCCGGATGAGATCCCGGACATCACGAGGAGTTCCGGAATGGTTCGGAGAATAAGATTCATATATAGGAAGTCATATTCCAAGTTTGGAAATGATCCGGTGCATTTATGGCAGGTTCTAGAAGGTTCTAGAAAAGTTCGGAAGAAATCATCATGGAAAGTAGAGTCCCGTAGGGACTCCACCTTGCATGACCAGCCAACCCTAAAGGGGAGGAGTCCAAGGTGGACTCCTCTAGGGTGGCCGGCCAACCCCCCTCATGGAAGGGGGGAATCCCACCCCAAGTGGGATTCCCACCTTGGGTAGGTTTCCCTACATATGGGAGGTTTCATTGTTGGGGTCTTATTCGAAGACTTGGATACCAACACTTGGGGATTTCTACCTATATAATGAGGAGGAGAGGGAGGGGGCTGCCCACTCTTGGCCGCACCACCTAGGGCTGCCCTTGGCCGGCGCCCTAGCCTCCCCCTCTCTCCCCAAACCCTAGCGGTCTCTCTCCTCCACCACATCCCGCACGCTTAAGCGAAGCTCCGCCGGATTTCTCCACCACCACCGATACCACGCCGTCGTGCTGTCGGATTCAAGAGGAGCTACTACTTCCGCTGCCCGCTGGAACGGGGAGGTGGACGTCGTCTTCATCAACAACCGAACGTGTGACCGAGTACGGAGGTGCTGCCCGTTCGTGGCGCCGGAAGCGATCGTGATCAAGATCTTCTACGCGCTTTTGCAAGCGGCAAGTGAACGTCTACCGCAGCAACAAGAGCCTCATCTTGTAGGCTTTGGAATCTCTTCAAGGGTGAGACTCGATACCCCCTCGTTGCTACCGTCTTCTAGATTGCATCTTGGCTTGGATTGCGTGTTCGCGGTAGGAAAATTTTTGTTTTCTATGCAACGTTATCCAACAAAGGGTATCGAGCCGTGTCTATGCATAGATGGTTGCACGAGTAGAACACAATGGTTTTGTGGGCGTTGATGCTCTTGTTATCTTTAGTTTGAGTACTTTGCATCTTTGTGGCATAGTGGGATGAAGCGGCTCGGACTAACTTTACATGACCGCGTTCATGAGACTTGTTCCTCGTTCGACATGCAACTTGTATTGCATAAGAGGCTTTGCGGGTGTCTGTCTCTCCTACTATAGTGAAGATTCAATTTACTCTTCTATTGAAAACATTAGTATCAACGTTGTGGTTCATGTTCGTAGGTAGATTAGATCTTACTCGAAAACCCTAAACCACGTAAAATATGCAAACCAAATTAGAGACGTCTAACTTGTTTTTGCAAGGTTTGGTGATGTGATATGGCCATAATGTGATGATGAATATGTATGAGATGATCATTATTGTATTGTGGCAACCGGCAGGAGCCTTATGGTTGTCTTTAAATTTCATGTTGAGTAGTATTTCAAAGTAGTTGTAATAGTTGCTACATGAGGTGAACAACCATGAAGACGGCGCCATGAACCTTGACGCTACGCCGACGATGATGGAGATCATGCCCGTTGATGATGAAGATCATGTCCGTGCTTTGGAGAT
This sequence comes from Lolium perenne, assembly GCF_019359855.2. Lineage (NCBI taxonomy): Eukaryota > Viridiplantae > Streptophyta > Magnoliopsida > Poales > Poaceae > Lolium > Lolium perenne. The sequence continues at coordinate 33,012,161 of NC_067250.2, forward strand.
GAAGATCAAAGGCGCAAAGACAAAAGGGCCATATCATATCACATATGAATTGCATGTGATGTTAATCCTTTATGCATCTTATTTTGCTTAGATCGCGACGGTAGCATTATAAGATGATCCCTCACATTAATATCAAGATAATAAAGTGTTCTCCCCTCGTATGCACCGTTGCAACAGTTCGTCGTTTCGAAGCATCTCGTGATGATCGGATGTGATAGACTCAACGTTCACAAACAACGGGTGTAAGCCATGTTGCACACGCGAAATACTTGGGTTTGCTTGACGAGCCTAGCATGTACAGACATGGCCTCGGGACAACGGAAACCGAAAGGTTGAACACGAGTCATATGGATGATATGATCAACATGTTGATGTTCACCATTGAAGCTACATCATCTCACGTGATGATCGGTTTTGGTGTAGTGGATTTGGATCGTGTACCACTTAACAACTATGAGGGATGTTGTATTAAGTAGGAGTTCATTAGTAATTAGATTAAAACATGAACTAATTATCATAAACATAGTCTGAGTAGTATTAATTTGTAGTATTGGCATCCGTATTCTACCATGCACTAGTCTTGTAATTGAGATAGAAATACTGTTAAAATCTGACAAGAAACTTTACGGACTGGTACCGTATTGTTAAAGAATCAAGAAATGATTAAGTCCTATTGCAAAATTTTAGTATACCTCACATTGTTGATTCAAAGAACTATGGTTTCAATTAGTACCTAAAGTCATCTTGTCTCCGTGAAACTTGAAGTTCAAATCTGTTTGAAAAGTAAGGAGCTGAAAATTTAGTTTTCAGAAATAATCAAGGTATGATATATATGTGATATCTAAGACCTTATTGCAAGATGATAGAATATAATTTGGTGAGACTACATAAACTCATAAGTTTTATGGGAATGTATGAAGGTTGAAGACGCCAGGCGTCACAATCCTCCAACTATTGGGGCACTAACGATATTCGCATATCCATGAAGTTATCATCCTTAGTATGCACCGTTGCTAAGACTCGTCGTATCGAAGCATCACGTGATGATTGGGTGTGATAGATTCTACGTGTGCATACAACGGGTGCAAGCCAGATTTGCACATGCGAATACTAAGGTTAAACTTTATGAGCCTAGCATGTACAGACATGGTCTCAGAAAGTTGTCATGAATTGATGGATAAAATTATGAGTGAAATTGTTCATCGTATTAAAAAGTTACTAATAGTGAAATCTAGAACACTTGTCATATGATGATCAACTTCAAAATAAGTACTTCAAGGTTATTGGTATTAGACCAACAAAACTAGAAGTTATTGATGTTGAAGTGTTTTTCTGAATAATGAGGAAAGCTAAAAGAGAAACTGCAAAAGATATTTTGGCAGAAAGAAAGAAAAGACTAGAAAGTCTAGCTCAGGTGTATATAAATGATATACATGTTATGGTTGTATTCCTAGTTAGGTCACACTATGAAATTCTTGGGTATTAGTACCATATTGGTTGGTATGAAGTGTCATACAAAACAACGCAATACAAGAATACAATGGCCTGAGTGACTGACAAGGAATATGATAGGAATGCACGTCTGGAACAAAATAAAGTGTTATTGTGTTCGTCGTTGGCATTCTATCTATAGCCCTTAGAATTTATAATAAAGAACTTAATAATTGTTATTTTGCTCTGGTCAAATGAAAACAATGAGTTGTTCAAATTATGACATTACTCCATGTACGATGGATAAGTTATTATAAATCTTAATGGTGAAACACACATACATAAAACCGACGCTAAAATGCCATAAGGCAAATGATTTGAATTCCACTTATTTGTGGAACCGCCATTTAGGTCATGTTAGAAAGGAACGCATAAAGGAACTCCATGCAAATGGATTTTTGGAGTCATTTGATTTTTGAATCATTTGGCGCTTGCAAATCTTTTCTAAAGAGAATGATTAAAATACCGTTCATAGGCCAAAAGTTGAACGGGCAACTAACTTAGTGGAAAAATACATGATGATGTATGCGGTTCACTGGGCATAGTTGTGTGCGGGAGATTCTTCTACTTCATGATAACTTTCAACAATGAATTGAGTATATATGTGGATATATTCAATAAGGAAGAAGTTTGAAACATTTGAATGGATTCAAATAAATTTCAGCATGAAGTGGAAATCATCGTAATAGAAAAGTCAAATATCTATGATTGGATCATGGTAGAAATATTTGAATTACGAGTTTTAGCGAACATCTAAGATAGTTATGAAATTGTTCTACAACTCACATTTCTTGGAGTATCATAATGATGATATAGTATCCGAGATATGTATCCAAACCTTGTTGGATTAATGATGAGATAAAATATTATGACGCCATTATATTTTTGTGGATTATGCTTTAGTGACTACCGCTTTTACACTGAATAGAGCATCATCATGATCCGTTGAAATGACACCATACAAGTTATGGTATGGGTATAAACCCTAATAGTCTTTCTTTAAATTTTGGTCTAAGAGTTTACAACCAAAATCGGATGAATGTCTTTGTCGGTTATCCCAGAGATTTAATTGGGAATTCTTCCCACAAGACAAAGACAAAAGTGTTTGTCAATGTTTCTTATTTCCGAGAAATTGTTTCTAGTGAAGTATTTGAGTGGGAGGACAATATAATTTGATAAGGTTTATGAACATGAGCATAATGATCAGAGTAGCGCAGCATCGGAATTGGTTTCGGAAGCGGCCACAACGATCATGGCTCCCATGACTAAAAAGTGTTTTAGCCATGGAGATCGAAGTACATATTGAACCTTGTAGGTATGGTTTACTTTGTGATCAAATAAATGATTTGTGGACAAAGGATTGATTTTGAACAATGATAAACCAACTACAAACAAAGAAGTTATGATGGGCCCTGACTCCGTTAAAATGGCCATGCGCCATGAAATCCATAATAGATTAATACTTTTTGAAAGTAAATGGATCTATAGACTTGGATGAAATATCCTTGAAGAAGCTCGACTTGTCGAAAAATTGTTTACGACAAAGTTCAAAGAGTTGACTACGATAAGATTAGATCTTCCGTAGAAATGCTTATAGTCTATATGGATTATTCTAGTAGGATGGAAAAATACATTACTTATCAGAAGTATGTATTAAAGGTGTATACAAGATACAACCAAGAGTTTTGCTGGTCCGTGGAATATTAGATAGATATACAAACTTCAATTTGATGAAGTGAGTATCGCGGAGTTTGAATCTTCACCAGATGAAATAGTCAAAGAGTTTTTGATTTCATCAGAGACGATGAAGAGGCTTGCATTTGCAAGAAATTAAGTGGGAGCGCTAAGGCATATTTATAATACTTTATGTAGGTGACATATAGTTGGTTATAAATAATGTAATTATATACTTGATTAAAAAGGTTTCATTGAGAAATTAACTTCAATGAAAAGATATGGACTGAAACAAATTTAGTGTCAAGATCTATGAAGATAGATTGAAACACAAAATAAGTTTAATTCAAAGTACATAGAATGGATATTGAAATAGTTCAATATAGAAATATTAAGAAGATGTTCTTGTCATGTGAAGTTTTAACAAGACTTGAGTGTATCTGACACTCAATGAGTAAAAACACATGAGTGATTATAGATCACGAATAATATGTACACAATCAGATATCCTATGCTCTAAGAGTGTTATGAGCATGATTCATGTGATGATCACTGAAAAACAGTAAGAATATTCTTGAGTACTTAAGAAGAACCAAGTATATATATATATATATATATAGTTTTATATGGAGAAATGACAAAACAAATCGTGTAAGGTGTTGCACCGATACTAATTTTGTCACATATGAAAATAAAATTTCAAATCTCAAATTAGACTAAGTGTTGTTTAAAAGGTAGCACAATGAGCTAGAAGTTGTCTATGCTAGATTTAGAAGAGTTCTAAATATTGTGACGGATTCTACAAAAGAAGGCGAGAGTATGTCATTGTTTTGACAATGACAAAGGATGTTAAGTCAAGAAGTTCTTTGAGAACTTGGTGTAGTTCCGATAGTGTCGTAACTTTGAAGCTATATTGTGTGTGACAATATTAGTGACATATTTCAGACATGGAATTAAGGTTCCACCAAGAAGACCAAACATATTTAATGCCGACTCATTTGGAAATGAGTGATGCGTTGAGACGCAAATGAATTACAAAATACATACGTTTACGAACGTGTCGATCCGATTGACTAAAACCTCTCCCGTGAGCAAAACATGATAAAGCACCGGAAGGCCAAGGTGTTATATCTTTACAAATGTAAACTAGATTATTGACTCTAGTGCAAGTGGGAGACTGAAGGAGATATGCCCTAGAGGCAATAATAAAGTGGTTATTATTTATATCTTTATGTTTATGATAAATGTTTATATATCATGCTATAATTGTATTAACCGAAACATTAGTACATGTGTGATATGTAGACAACAAAGAAGTCCCTAGTATGCCTCTTAACTAGCTTGTTGATTAATAGATGATTAGTTTCATAATCATGAACATTGGATGTTATTAATAACAAGGTTATATCATTATATGAATGATGTAATGGACACACCCAATTAAGCATAGCATAAGATCTCGTCATTAAGTTATTTTCTATAAGCTTTCGATACATAGTTACCTAGTCCTTATGACCATGAGATCATGTAAATCACTTATACCGGAAAGGTACTTTGATTACACCAAACGCCACTGCGTAAATGGGTGGTTATAAAGGTGGGATTAAGTATCCGGAAAGTATGAGTTGAGGCATATGGATCAACAGTGGGATTTGTCCATCCTGATGACGGATAGATATACTCTGGGCCCTCTCGGTGGAATGTCGTCTAATGTCTTGAAAGCATATGAATAAGTTCATAAGAGACCACATACCACGGTACGAGTAAAGAGTACTTGTCAGGAGACGAGGTTGAACAAGGTATAGAGTGATACCGAAGATCAAACCTCGGACAAGTAAAATATCGCATGACAAAGGGAATTGGTATCGTATGTGAATGGTTCATTCGATCACTAAAGTCATCGTTGAATATGTGGGAGCCATTATGGATCTCCAGATCCCGCTATTGGTTATTGGTCGGAGTGAGTACTCAACCATGTCCGCATAGTTCACGAACCGTAGGGTGACACACTTAAAGTTGGATGTTGAAATGGTAGAACTTGAATATGGAATGGAGTTCGAATATTTGTTCGGAGTCCCGGATGAGATCCCGGACATCACGAGGAGTTCCGGAATGGTCCGGAGAATAAGATTCATATATAGGAAGTCATATTACAAGTTTGGAAATGATCCGGTGCATTTATGGCAGGTTCTAGAAGGTTCTAGAAAAGTCCGGAAGAAATCATCATGGAAAGTAGAGTCCCGTAGGGACTCCACCTTGCATGACCAGCCAACCCTAAAGGGGAGGAGTCCAAGGTGGACTCCTCTAGGGTGGCCGGCCAACCCCCCTCATGGAAGGGGGGAATCCCACCCACCTTGGGTAGGTTTCCCTACATATGGGAGGTTTCATTGTTGGGGTCTTATTCGAAGACTTGGATACCAACACTTGGGGATTTCTACCTATATAATGAGGAGGAGAGGGAGGGGGCTGCCCACTCTTGGCCGCACCACCTAGGGCTGCCCTTGGCCGGCGCCCTAGCCTCCCCCTCTCTCCCCAAACCCTAGCGGTCTCTCTCCTCCACCACATCCCGCACGCTTAAGCGAAGCTCCGCCGGATTTCTCCACCACCACCGATACCACGCCGTCGTGCTGTCGGATTCAAGAGGAGCTACTACTTCCGCTGCCCGCTGGAACGGGGAGGTGGACGTCGTCTTCATCAACAACCGAACGTGTGACCGAGTACGGAGGTGCTGCCCGTTCGTGGCGCCGGAAGCGATCGTGATCAAGATCTTCTACGCGCTTTTGCAAGCGGCAAGTGAACGTCTACCGCAGCAACAAGAGCCTCATCTTGTAGGCTTTGGAATCTCTTCAAGGGTGAGACTTGATACCCCCTCGTTGCTACCGTCTTCTAGATTGCATCTTGGCTTGGATTGCGTGTTCGCGGTAGGAAAATTTTTGTTTTCTATGCAACGTTATCCAACAATTACAACTGGGCAATATACAGAATATCGACCATACATGACAAGATGATTACTATGAGATTTGATATGGGCATTACAACATAATACATAGACTGTAATCCAACTGCATCTATGACTAATAATCCACCTTCAGGTTATCGTTCGAACCCCTTTCAGTATTAAGTTGCAATCAACAGACTATCACATTAAGCAATGTGTGTAAAGTAAATAATAAAATTACCCTCAGATAAAACATTATTGTTTTCTCCCTAGTAGCAACATCACATCTACAATCTTAGAAGCTAATGTCACTCTCCCAGAAAACTAGAGGCATTAACCTACTATCGAGCATAAGTACCCTCCTTAGGAGTCACAAGTGGCTACTTGGTCAGAGTTTCTACTAGCAACGGAGAGCATGGAAGATCACAAATAACATATGACATGAATATATAATCGATCTCAACATAGTATATAATATTCATCGGAACCTAGCAAATACAACATATAGGATTACATAAAGATTATCTTGATCATGTAGGGCAGCTCACAAGATCTACACATGAAGCACTGATACGTCTCAAACGTATCTATAATTTCTTATGTTCCATGCTACTTTTATGATGATACTCACATGTTTTATACACATTATATGTCATTATTATGCATTTTCCGGCACTAACCTATTAACGAGATGCCGAAGAGCCGATTCTTGTTTTCTGTTTTTGGTTTCAGAAATCCTAGTAAGGAAATATTCTCGGAATTGGACGAAATCAACGCCTAGGGTCCTATTTTTCCACGAAGCTTCCAGAACACCGGGGGAGAAACGAAGTGGGGCCACGAGGCGCCGACACAGCAGGGCCGCGCGACCAGGGCTGGGGCCGCGCCGCCCTGGCGTGTGGGGCCCTCGTGAGGCCCCCTGACCTACCTCTTCGCCTACTTAAGCCTTCGTCGAAGATAGTTCCAGTACCGAGAGCCACGATACGGAAAACCTTCCAGAGACGCCGCCGCCGCCAATCCCATCTCGGGGGATTCAGGAGATCGCCTCCGGCACCCTACCGGAGAGGGGAATCATCTCCCGGTGGACTCTACACCGCCATGGTCGCCTCCGGATTGATGTGTGAGTAGTTCACCCCTGGACTATGGGTCCATAGAAGTAGCTAGATGGTTGTCTTCTCCCCATTGTGCTATCATTGTCTGATCTTGTGAGCTGCCTAACATGATCAAGATCATCTATCTGTAAAGCTACATGTGCGTTTGTTGGGATCCGATGAATAATGAATACTATGCTATGTTGATTATCAATCTATCTATGTGTTGTTTATGATCTTGCATGCTCTCCGTTGCTAGTAGAGGCTCTGGCCAAGTCATTACTTGTAACTCCAAGAGGGGGTACTTATGCTCGATAGTGGGTTCATGCCTCCATTAAATCTGGGGGAGTGACAGCAACCTCTAAGGTTGTGGATGTGTTGTTGCCACTAGGGATAAAACATCAATGCTATATCTAAGGATGTATTTGTTGATTACATTACGCACCATACTTAATGCAATTGTCTGTTGTTTGCAACTTAATACTGGAGGGGGTTCGGATGATAACCTAAAGGTGGACTTTTTAGGCATAGATGCATGGTGGATAGCGGTCTATGTACTTTGTCGTAATGCCCAATTAAATCTCACACTACTCATCATAACATGTATGTGCATTGTTATGCTCTCTTTATTTGTCAATTGCACAACTGTAATTTGTTCACCCAACATGCTTATTCTTATCGGAGAGACGCCGCTAGTGAACTGTGGACCCCGGTCCATTCTTTTACATCGAATACAATCTAGTGCAATACTTGTTCTACTGTTCTCTGCAAACAATCATCATCCACACTATACATCTAATCCTTTGTTACAGCAAGCCGGTGAGATTGACAACCTCACTGTCACGTTGGGGCAAAGTAATTTGGTTGTGTTGTGCAGGTTCCACGTTGGCGCCGGAATCCCTGGTGTTGCGCCGCACTACACTCCGCCGCCATCAACCTTCAACGTGCTTCTTGGCTCCTACTGGTTCGATAACCTTGGTTTCTTTCTGAGGGAAAACTTGCTGCTGTGCGCATCACACCTTCGTCGATGATAGTTCCAGTACCGAGAGTCACGATACGGAAAACCTTCCAGAGACGCCGCCGCCGCCAATCCCATCTCGGGGGATTCAGTAGATCGCCTCCGGCACCCTGCCGGAGAGGGGAATCATCTCCCGGAGGACTCTACACCGCCATGGTCGCCTCTGGATTGATGTGTGAGTAGTTCACCCCTGGACTATGGGTCCATAGCAGTAGCTAGATGGTCGTCTTCTCCTAATTGTGCTATCATTGTTGGATCTTGTGAGCTTCCTAACATGATCAAGATCATCTATCTGTAATGCTACATGTTGCGTTTGTTGGGATCCGATGAATATGGAATACTATGCTATGTTGATTATCAATCTATTATCTATGTGTTGTTTATGATCTTGCATGTTCTCCGTTGCTAGTAGAGGCTCTGGCCAAGTCGTTACTTGTAACTCCAAGAGGGAGTACTTATGCTCGATAGTGGGTTCATGCCTCCATTAAATCTGGGGGAGTGACAGCAACCTCTAAGGTTGTGGATGTGCTGTTGCCACTAGGGATAAAACATCAATTCTATATCTAAGGATGTATTTGTTGATTACATTACGCACCATACTTAATGCAATTGTCTGTTGTTTGCAACTTAATACTGGAAGGGGTTCGGATGATAACCTGAAGGTGGACTTTTTAGGCATAGATGCATGCTGGATAGCGGTCTATGTACTTTGTCGTAATGCCCAATTAAATCTCACACTACTCATCATAACATGTATGTGCATTGTTATGCTCTCTTTATTTGTCAATTGCCCAACTGTAATTTGTTCACCCAATATGCTTATTCTTATTGGAGAGACACCTCTAGTGAACTGTGGACGCCGGTCCATTCTTTTACAATCAAATACAATCTACTGCAATACGTGTTTCTACTGTTTTCTGCAAACATCATCTTCCACACTATACATCTAATCCTTTGTTACAGCAAGCCGGTGAGATTGACAACCTCACTGTCACGTTGGGGCAAAGTAATTTGGTTGTGTTGTGCAGGTTCCACGTTGGCGCCGGAATCCCTGGTGTTGCGCCGCACTACACTCCGCCGCCATCAACTTTCAACGTGCTTCTTGGCTCCTACTGGTTCGATAAACCTTGGTTTCTTACTGAGGGAAAACTTGCTGTTGTACACATCATACCTTCCTCTTGGGGTTCCCAACGGACGAGTGCTTTACCGTCACAAGGAAGCTACTACGCCACATCAACTGTTGACAAGGTATTAACTTGTCAATGCCTACAAGTAGTAGACTAGGGTTTCGTTGGATGTAGAGGGCAAGTAGATCTCGAAGGTTTCAGCCGAAAAGTACTCGACGATGTAAAAACTAAGATTTGCTAAACAATGATTCGATGCTCTCTTTGTCCCTCGACTCCCCCTTATATACAAGTTGGAGCCGAGGGATTCGTAATACACAAGTTTACAGAGTCTGGGAGGGTCTCTAACCCATCCCGCAAGATTACAATTTACACTTCCTATTACAACTCTATCTTTCCATAATAACACCTTGGGCTTCCGAACCTTCTTACTCTTCGAGTCTTGGGCCTTGAATAAATCCCGGGTACCATCTTCGGCAGGCCCATTGGGGATGCCTATGTCAGTAGCCCCCGAGATTTTATTTGAATCGTAGATTCAAGTAAAATCTCCACCTTTATATTTATTTGACAACTCTGAACTTCATCAGATGTTTTTACATATGAATTTCTATATTGCACAGGGATAATGGTAGTCGGGGCTAGTTCATCTGACGGATCAGGTACTAGTTAACTGCTCTAGTGGCAACCCGCAAAAACCTACTTCAAGATCACGTCCCCGGACATGATCTCGGGATACTGGTGTAAACTTCGACAGGTGCCGCTTAAGGTCTTACCATTCTATCGAGTCCCAGCAATATTTATCGGGTACCTAACGCGTCCGTTAGGATTTTTCTTCGTATCTGTTGATACGGAAAAAAGTAGCAAACCGACGTCAGAGACGGCGCCACGCCGCACAGAACGGATCTGGGGTCTTACCTTCGCAATGTTTTGCGGCATTCAGAATTTATTCGCAACTTTTGGCGTTCTGAGAATATATTGTCGAGTGCTTATTCGGCTGTTGGAATAGCAAATTTTATCGAGTCAACGGATGACTTATATTGCTTTCCCGATGGGAGTATATGTAGAGTTATCTTTATAACTCGAAATATGCTCCTTCTTTCTTCTTTTTCTCTCTTTCTCTTCTCTCTTTTTTTATAATTTCATCGGGCACGCGAACAGCATTCCCGATGGGAGTAGCCCCCGAGGCTACAGCCAAGGACTTGGACTTGGTTGTAGGCTCAACACTTTATTGCATCGTGTCGCTATATTGTCATTCCTTCTCGAATTTTTCTTCTTTTTTCTTTATATATATATATATATATATATATATATATATATATATCGGGTGCGCGAACAACGCTCCTGATGGGAGTAGCCCCCAAGGCTATGAACAAATGCTTGCGTTTGATCATAGGCTCCCGCAAACTCTATATTGTCATACTCGAAATTTACTTCTTTCAAAGTAGCCCCCGAGCATTTGGGCAAAAACTTGTATTTGATCAAAGGCCCCCGAAGTATGCAGTAATTTCCCTTGTCGCCAAATGTTCTTTATTTTCCTTGTCGAAATTTCCTCCCTTGGTCAAAGTGACCTCATAACTGACGAAAGCCGCGATTTTTGCCTCTATAAAGCTTGAGTACTACTCTTTCTCTGTCTTGTGGGTCCTCTTTTTGTACCACGTTGACACGTCGTGCAAGTGGGGGACACACGTCCTCCGCTTTTCCTGGCGCACGTACTGTAGCGCCTGTTCTGTTCCATTGGAATAAAATTACCATTTTACCCTTCGATTACAAATTCCTTGTCCACCGCACGATTTCCTCATCAACGGTGCGTCGATTCAGCACACCTTTATTTAAGGTCATCGTCTTCCTCCTTTCATACTCTCGCTCGCGCCGTTGCTCTGCTTCCTCTTGCGAAAAAATCCCCCTTGCGCCCATAGTTCTTAGAGCTCCGCCTCGCTCAACTTGTGCTACTCTTCCACCGTTGATGCCACCTCGCAGACTCACCAGGCACACCACCCCGGAATCCGCAATGGCTGCCGCGGATCTTGGAAGTGCGGAGTGGGAGAGATCCAAAATCACCTCCCAGGACATCAACCTGCTGAAGAAGCTGGGGATCTCCAAGAAGCCCGATGCGCTGTGCTTCCCCAGTGAGGAAAGCTACCCAACCCCTCCAATGGAGTACCGGGTTCGTTTTGTTGATCACCTCATCCGCGGCCTCTCCGCTCCTATCCACAATTTCCTTCGAGGGTTGCTTTTCATGTATGGATTGCAACTCCATCACCTCACCCCCAACTCTATTCTTCACATCTCCATCTTTATCACCCTCTGCGAGTCCTTCCTTGGAGTCCAGCCTAACTGGGCTTTATGGAAGCGTCTCTTCTTTTGTCGCCACAATGGCTCTACCAACGTCGCCTACAACATAGGTGGCGTTGTTATCAGCGTCCGCCCTGATGTCGATTATTTCGATGTCAAGTTCCCTGATTCAGTTCAAGGGTGGCGCAAAAAATGGCTATACATCCATGAGGAAAACCACAGGTCTGTTGAAGACAATATTCCTCCTTTTGATGGTGCCGAAAAAATCTACCGCCGCCGCTCCTGGGATGCCGAGGCTACCGCCGAAGAAAAAACGGCGACAGAGGCACTGATGACTCGCATCCGCGAACTTCAGAATACTCGAGGCCAAGAACTGTCGGGTATCCAAATCACGGCGTATTTCCTTAGGATTAGAGTGCAGCCTCTGCAAGCTCGCAAAAATCCCCTCTGGAAGTATGCTGGCGATGAAGATGTGGATCGCTTGACAGTAGATTTGTCGGTCAAGGACTTAGAGAAACTTGTCTGGAAAATCTCCTCCCTCAGCAAGAAAGATTCAGTCCCCTCGTCTTGTCGCGTGAAGCCGTATAGCGCCGCCAACCCTCTCCGTGAGGTAAATTCTTCGGGTGCACTATTTTTGTAAACGCCGTTTTCTTTTGTTTTTGTTGACATCCTGTTTATGACTTTTGTCGACACTCTTCTTTTTTTGTAGAACCATCCAAACCTGGTTTCTCTTCCTCCCCTTCCTGAAGGTGGAGAAGTCGAAGAACGGGCTGTTGTCACCGACGACAACCAGGGTACTTCTCGCCCTGAGAGTGAAGCCGCAGTTTCCCGTAAATCTGCGGCATCCTCTGAAAAAGATACTCAATCTGAAGGCACTACCTCAGTCCCTTCTCCTCCTCCTGCTGTTTCTCCAAGGAGCAAAAGGAGGAGGTCTGAAGTCGAAGATTCCGGCACCTCCAAAGCCGAAGAAGCTGATCCTTCTAAAGGAAAGAAAGCTTTTGACCCTTTTGTCGATGCCCTCGTCAGCTCATAAGTCACTTATTCTTTGTTGTTTATCTTGCAAAATACTTGTCGTTGTTTTGCTTACACTGTCGATGTTTTATTGCAGTGACGACGAGGAAGAAAATCCATCTATTGTCGTGGCTGCTCGAACGAGTACGTCACGTACTTTAGTTGTGTCGGATGCTCAACCTGAGGCAGAGGAAACTTCGCCTCCTCAACATGACGTCGAGCATCCGACTCCGTCTGCAAGCCCCCGGGCTCCTTCACCAAAGAGGGCCAGAATTGAACCAGTCGACGAACCCACCCAATTAAGCGGTGGTTTTACGGCTGCTTCACTGAATGATGTAAGTTTGATCTATAACTATTTTCCTCGTTGCCTCTTTCTCCATGTTGCCTCTGCCTTTTCCCGAACTATATTTTGACTTCTTTCTCTTTTGGTTCCTCTAGCCTTTGATGAAGGAGTTTTTCCGACTCGGTACCCAATTTGTCGGGTATCGTGATCTTTCCGATCGACTGAAAGGTATTACCTTGCTATCTTTTCCTTAATTGCATTTCCTTTTTCTTAATTCTTTTCGCCATAGTCAGTATTTGTCGACTGCTTTTGTAGCTAATCTTGCGGAAGCTACCAATCGTGCTGACGCACTTGCTCGCAAGCTGGAGCAAAGTGAAAAAGCTCGCAAGGATGCTGAAGCAGATGCCAAGAAGGCTAAGGCAGAAGCCGCCACCGTCGAAGACCTTCGAAAGAGGATTCATGAGGCGGAGAACTCTCTAAGCGAGCACATTTCTCAACAATCTGCTCGCGAGGAGGCGGTTATCAAGCGCCTGGCGTCGCAAAGTCGTCGTCTCATCAGTAAGTACTCGAACTTTTTTAGCTTGCTTTAAACTCCTTTTAACTTGCTTGCTTATCGGTGAACTTTTGTCTTAACAGGGAAGACGGGTCAAGAATATGGACTTAGTGATCCCGATAATGATCCCCTTTTTGATGCGCTTTCTCTTCTGGAAATACATGGAGATGAAGCACGCGACGGCCTTGCCGAAGCTAAAGCGGGGTTGTCGCAACTTTTTCCCTATTTCTTCCCGAAGAAGGAGAAACCTGCGCCGTTCCTTGCCCTTGCCAAGTGTTTTAATACTTCCGAAAACCTTGGGCTAAAACTTCGCCAAGAGAGTTTGAAGGTTGGCGTGGAAAGTACTATCGCTCTGGTTGCCGAAAGTCAACAAACTGTCGACTGGACTAGAGTTGGCGACACGCAAGAGATGGAGACCAAAAGGTGGCAGTCGCTGATCAAGGCTGCAAAACCAAACTCGAAGAAGGTCCTTGCATATCTTGGGTGCAAGCCAACTCCGGCTCCAAGCTCATCAAAACCGGAGGTCCAGTAGACCACCTTGTCTTTCTTCCTCCCTTTTTTTTTATTTTTCTTTCTTTCTTTTGATGCTGTCGCCAAAGTAGCTATTGGCGACACTTATCCCACTAGCTCCTCTGTAATGTCTTTGTAATTATTCTGAAAAATCAATGGAATTCTATCTTGCTTGATGATTGATGTCGACTCCTTTTAATTTCAGTTGATATTTGATAATTATACTCCAACTCCTACTCCTTCCGATGTTTTGCCTCCTTCCTCTCGCTCAAGAAAAGTTCCTGTTGACGCTGAACTTGGCGAAGGTTCCTTGAGTATGAGTTTATCGCAAGAATTGAAAGAACTTCGGCAGCAACTTCAGTATGCGAAGAAGCAAACACTTGTGATGATGGAGCAATCTCGCAAGGCTTCTGAAGCAGAAAAAATTGCGCTTCAGCAAGCTCAAGAGGCCATGGCTGCTAAGGAAATCGCCGTTTCTGAAGCTGAAAAGGCGACCACCCGAGAAAATTTTATGCTCGAGTTGATGAATGAAGCTAGCGCAGATATGTCGGGTACGCTTGCCACATCTTTTTATAGGACCACAACATCTTCTGTCTTCTTGCCGTGTATTCTATTTATTTTTGAAATTCCTGCACCGTTTCTTAATAGGTTCCTTTCTTGATGCTGCTGCCGAAGAAGAGAGGGTAAACACTAGGACGAACCTCCTTGTTAACCTTTCCCTTGACCATGGTTCTCTGTTCTGGGCTACCCCAGAGCGGACCCGACAAATTGTCAGGTTTCAAGATCGCTCCTCTCAAGTTCGCGACTTCTTTGACTTCTGTACTAGAACCTTGTCTCTTGTTTACAAGACGATGTTCCCCCCGGAGCGAGGCGCCTGATACTCTTCTTGGTTTGATGGAGAAATTTCGAGATGCTCCTAAGATCCATGAGTTTGTTCGGGCGCAACTTTCTGCTGGCGCCAGGTTTGCTATGATGATGATCAAGATATGCCATCCCCAATTTGACATGAACCAAATTGTTCCCAAGTGTTTGGCCAAGATGAAGAAGAAGAAAAGGGATGTTGGAAAAATTGACGATCATGTTACAACTGTTGCCGAAGATATGATGGATGAACTTCTTCGGATGGACTCCGAATTCTTCGTGAAGGGCAGCTATGCTGAACACAGTACCCGTCCTGTAAATCGAATGACCATAGATAACATACTAGGCCATAATTAATTTTTTCCTTTGATTTTTTTCTCAGAACTTTCTTCTATATTGTAGTCGTGTTCTATATTGTACAGTCGATAAACTATTTTTTCTTCGTTGAGACCTCAAGTGTCTTGGTGTCGACTTTATTTATTGTGTGCGCGAGGTTTTTAAACCAAAGCGTGTAAGTTGTATTGAGCATGCTATATTTGTGGGTACGAGCCCCCGTGCCTTATTTTTGTTGATTGCGATCTTGTATCTTGGTTTTACTTTGCGAGGTGTTTGTGCACCAAGGCGAAATATTGTCGGGAATATATTTTGCAAGTCTGAGGCGTAAGCCCCCGAGCCTGCCGAAGAAATGTATATCTCAACTATCTTTATTATATTGCAGCACCGCGAGCCCGCCTCATTAAAAACCTTTCCCGGCCCCACTCGGTGCCCCGAAAAAGGAAAAGAGTGCGTCTGAAAACTCGCGGGCGTTTCAGTACATTGTAGTTTTACAAGGACTATATTTCGACTCTAGGCGTAAAACCGCCTGAGTTGCGCCACGTTCCAGGGATTTTGCTCCTCCACCCCTGTCTTCTTGTCCTTTATCCTGTATGCTCCTCCTCCGATTACTTCCGTGACGATGTAAGGGCCAAGCTATGGTGACTCAAGCTTTTCATGAGTTTTTTGCGTGAGCCGAAGAACTAGGTCTCCCACCTGGAAGGATCTTGGCCGTAAACGTCGACTGTGGTAAGTCTTCAGGTCCTGTTGATATTTGGTTACTCGAGAGAGTACTTCATCTCTAGCCTCGTCGAGTGCGTCGACGTCATCCTCTAATGCTTTTCTCGACACCTCTTGGTCATATTCCACGACTCGTGGAGAATCGTGTTCTATTTCAATTGGCAGTACTGCTTCCGCTCCATGGACCAAGAAGAACGGAGTTTCTTGTGTCGCTGTGTTTGGTGTTGTTCATATGCTCCACAACACACTGGGTAACTGCTCTGGCCAGGTGTGTCGAGCTTTCTCCAGTGGTGCTAACAAGCGTTTCTTGATGCCATTGCAGATGATGCCATTGTGATATGGGCACGGAGGCCTATGTGGAGCCCAATTTCAGGACTCCACCAACCTAGGTGGTACGCCATCGAGGATTCAGGAGTGACACGCTAGGACGATCTACGCCATGTAATAATTAAGTCTAAGGTTGTGTCATTCATTCTATGTTAGGAAATAATGTAGCCAGGTCATGCTGTGGGCCATCTAGGGTTTTAATAGAGTCTGTTTGACTTGGGCCTGTCCAAGTCGAACTAGGTTAGGCCCAATAAGGGGGCCGGCCGGCCAGCTCTCCCTCTCATATAAGGAGATGGCACGGCTAGGGTTTAGGACAGAACAAGTTTAGTCTAAAAGTTTAGGGTTTCCCTATAGCGTGTGATCGCGTGTATCATCCCTCCGGGGGTACGGCGCTGCCGTTTATCTATATTATCCGCTACGAAGGTTCTTGTGTTCATCAAGGATTGTCTAGCTCTTGGTTTGAGGCGTATCGTTCATCGATCCGTTGCTTGCTGGATTCGTTCCCTCTTCTCCAGGCTGCGTTCATCGCGTTGTTGGGAGGATTCTCTACCCCAGGTTCTCGCTGTGAAAGATCGGGCATCAACTAAGGAGGATCCAGTGGGTCCCTCCCTTATCATGTGGTATCAGCTTTCTAGGTTGCTCACGGCGAGGTGTTGTTGATCGATCTCTTTGATCGGTTTGCATCGGAGAAGATTAGCTCTCAGATCGGAGGAGTTTGGCTCTCGGTCGAAGGAGGTTGGTTGGAGGAAGTTTGGTGTTGTTTGGTGTAGTTTGGAGGTCATCCATGGCTGTTTCGGAGGTCAAAATCGCGAAAAATCACGACCGGAATCGGGAAGAAGACGAAATTTCGCGACCAGGAAAAACCTGGTCTGAAATCCGGTCAACCGGGCCAGTGACCGGGCAGCCTGGCGTGGAATCCGGTCAACCGGGCGGCAAACCGGGAAGTTCGCAAAAATTCGTCCGGTTGTGTTCCGGTCCGACGCATCCGGTTGGCGCCCGGTCAACCGGGCCAGGGACCGGGCTGGCCGGTCTAGAGGCCGGTCTAACCGGGCCCTGGGCCGGGCGGGCTCCGACTGCTGCGGTTTTTCCTCCGGCGGTTTCTCCTGTTACTGCGGTTACTTCTTCAGCAATACTAGCTACTGCTGCTCCTGTTTCACCGGCGACGCTCCTTGATGCTACGAATGTTGTTGCTTCATTTGGAGACGATGTGCGTGGCATACGGTGTTCACGTGGTACGAAATCCGGTGATGTTTTCAATGATTACCTTGATATCCGCCGTTGGGAGGACGTACCGCATTCTGTGTCAGGACTAAAGTGGTATTTACGCCGTTCCGCGACAGTTGAGCAGTACAAGGATTGGGAGAAGTACATGGAGTTGGGTTTCCAACGATGTCGTCGCTGCAAAGGGAAGTTCACTGGTTATGATGCCTGTCTTCTAGCTCACCGGCGTGTGGATGCGGAGTTGGACATATATTGGTATGATGCAGTTGATAGAGGCGAGTATGCTTATACTTGGGCGGATTTCAAAAAAATTCTTCGTGGTGGTTTCGGGTTACCAATGGAGAAACGTAAGCAGTCATCCGGAGTTGGGCATGCATTGAAGGAAGTGGACAAGTGCCTGACGAAGGTAATGCAGGCAGTGGACAAGTGCATAGTTCCTATTCAGGAGATTGTTCCACTACCAACAGTCACTAAGGTTGAGGTGAAATCTTCAGAGGAGAGGAAACCTGGCTCTGATACCAAGAGCACTACTGTGACTGTTGAGGATGATGTACCATTGAGCGGGCTGAATATGCAACTCAAGAAGGTACAAGATGATGCTTGCAAGACAGTTGACAAGGTTCAGCGGTGGAGTTTGTTTCAGACTCAGTGTTTTATCAAGGGCAAGGCTTGCAAGTTGATGATTGATGGTGGTAGCTGTACTAATGGCATAAGCAAGGCGATGGTGGCAGCGTTGGGGTTGTCTACATGGCGTCTTCCTGAACCTAAACGTCTTGAGTGGTTGAATAGCTGTGGTATGCTAAAGATTACTCATAAGGTGCGTGTGCCATTTGCAGTTGATGATTATGTTGATGAGATCGATTGCGATGTGTTGCCATTGGAGGTGTGTGGATTGCTACTTGGGCGTCCTTGGCAGTATGATCGCAATGTGACACATGCTGGGCGAGCAAATACATATTCTTTTATGCATGGTGGCAAACAGCGGACTTTGAAGCCTATGGGTGATGATCATATCAAGTCCGATGTGGAGTTAGTGGTGCGTAAAGAGAAGTTGCACAAGCCTAAAGTGCAGCTAGAGGTGCATGATGTTCCGAGCATTGATGTTGGTGATGTTTCAGCCAAGCCTGTAGATGACAAGCCAGTTCTTGTTGGTGACAAGCCGGATGAAGCTACACTTGTTGTTGATGTGGATGTTGCAGCATGTGCTACCGTTCCAGTTTGTGTTGATGCCAGTATACAGACTGATGATCTTTGTGCTGATGATACTTCAGTACATGTGGCGCAGATGCGCGTGGGAGGAGTGGGAGGCGAGCGCGTCAGTGGAGATGGTGGGCAGCGGCACTACCGTGCTAGGAGTACTGTCCAGTTTTCCGCGACACCGCGGATGCATCGAGGCAAGGATGGACGTGTGAGGCATCTATGTGGCCCAGGAATTACACATCTTGTGCAGGGTCATGTGCAGCGACACAAGGTTCCATCAAAACCTCGCAAGAAGAAGGAATTGGCGCCGAAGTCCAAGCTCATGTGGAGAAGAAAGGAGGCGCCAAGTGCTGTATCAAGTCAAGAAAGCCGCGAGGGAGAATGTGGTGTGGAAGGCAAGCAAGACTTGAGGATGGCGAGGACGTGTCATGTTCATATCACGTCACCTTTTCCAGAAGACCCTCACGCGTTGGGGACAACGCTTCTTGAAGGGGGGGAGGATGATATGGGCACGGAGGCCTATGTGGAGCCCAATTTCAGGACTCCACCAACCTAGGTGGTACGCCATCGAGGATTCAGGAGTGACACGCTAGGACGACCTACGCCATGTAATAATTAAGTCTAAGGTTGTGTCATCCATTCTATGTTAGGAAATAATGTAGCCAGGTCATGCTGTGGGCCATGTAGGGTTTTAATAGAGTCTGTTTGACTTGGGCCTGTCCAAGTCGAACTAGGTTAGGCGCAATAAGGGGGCCGGCCAGCCAGCTCTCCCTCTCATATAAGGAGATGGCACGGCTAGGGTTTAGGACAGAACAAGTTTAGTCTAAAAGTTTAGGGTTTCCCTATAGCGTGTGATCGCGTGTATCATCCCTCCGGGGGTACGGCGCTGCCGTTTATCTATATTATCCGCTGCGAAGGTTCTTGTGTTCATCAAGGATTGTCTAGCTCTTGGTTTGAGGCGTATCGTTCATCGATCCGTTGCTTGCTGGATTCGTTCCCTCTTCTCCAGGCTGCGTTCATCGCGTTGTTGGGAGGATTCTCTACCCCAGGTTCTCGCTGTGAAAGATCGGGCATCAATCTAGGTGGATCACGTTGGATCTACCTTATCACATTGGCTTTCTCGACTTGACCATTGGTTTGCGGGTGCGCGACCGACGCAAAGTGTAGCTTGATACCCACTTCTTCGCAGTAATCTTTGAATTCATGGGATGTGAAGTTACTGCCATTGTTTGTGATGATGCTATGAGACACTCCAAATCTGAAGATGATACTTTTTATGAATTTGACGGCAGATGCCCCATCCGGTGAGTTTATCGGCTTTGCTTCTATCCACTTTGTGAATTTGTCGACAGCTACGAGCATATACTCCTTTCCTCCTGGCCAGGACTTGTGTAGTTTACCTACCATATCGAGGCCCCATTGAGCAAAGGGCCAAGACAATGGTATTGGCATCAGCTCTGCTGCCGGAGAGTGAGGTTTTGCGGCAAACCTCTGGCATGCATCACAAGTTCGTACTATCTCTTTTGCATCTTCTATTGCTGTCAACCAATAAAATCCAGCTCGAAAGACCTTTGCCGCAATAGCTCGACTGCTAGCGTGATGACCACAGATTCCCTCGTGTACATCTTTCAAGATCATCCTTCCTTCCTCGGGTGTGACGCACCTTTGTAGTACTCCCGAGATACTTCGTTTGTATAACTCCCCTTTGACCACTGTAAAAGCTTTAGATCGTCTGATAACTCGCCTTGCTTCAACTGGATCGTCGGGTATTTCTTTCTTTAGGATGTATGATATGTACACATGCATCCATGGTATCTGTATCATCATAACCAGGTCCTGATCTTCTTCTTCTTCCTCCAGTACTTCTTTGGTAGCCCCCGAGGATTGTTTGTCCTTCTCCTTCTTTTTTGGTTTTGTCGACTTCGTAGATCTTTCTGCTATCTCTTCCCAGAATACGCCTGGCGGAATTACGAGGCATTGCGACCCGATGTTTGCGAGAACGTCGGCTTCATCATTGCTCAATCTGCTGATGTGATTTACTTCGCATCCATCGAACAACTTCTCGAGCTCGTTGTAAACTTCCTTGTATGCTATCATGCTGTCATTGACTGCGTCGCATTGGTTCATGACTTGCTGAGCCACCAACTGCGAGTCGCCAAAGATTTTTAGTCGAGTTGCACCGCAAGCTTTCGCCATCTTCATCCCATGTATGAGGGCTTCGTATTCTGCCTCATTGTTAGACGCATTTGGGAACGTCATCCTCAGAACGTACTTCAACTTGTCGCCTTCAGGTGATATTAGTATCACACCTGCTCCAGCTCCTTCTAATCTCTTGGACCCGTCAAAGTTCATGGTCCAAGTTCTCGATAAATCCGGTGGTCCTGTATTTTGCAACTCCATCCACTCTGCGATGAAGTCTGGTAAAATCTGCGACTTTATTGCTTTTCTTTTTTCATACGTGATGTCCCGAGGGGAAAGTTCTATTCCCCAAAGGGAGACACGACCCGTAGCTTCTGGATTGTTGAGTATGTTTGACAAGGGAGCTTCATTGACCACTATGATCGGGTGTGCCGAAAAATAGTGCCGCAATTTCCTTGCGGTTGTGGACACTCCATATGCTAGCTTTTGATACTGAGGGTATCTCTGTTTTGAAGGCGATAAAACTTCGCTGACGAAGTATACTGGCCTCTGTACTCCGTGGAGTTTTCCTTCTTCCTCTCTTTCAACGACAAGTACTGTGCTTACTACCTGAGGTGTGGCCGCAATATATAACAACAGAGGTTCCTTTTCTTTCGGCGCCACCAAGATTGGAGATGTCGAAATTTTGCGCTTGAGGTCCTCAAAGGCACTGTCTGCCTCTTCGTTCCATTGGAACTTCTCTCCCTGCTTGATTAAGGCGTAAAATGGTAACGCCTTTTCTCCTAACCTGGCGACGAATCTGCTTAAAGCTGCGACTCGCCCGGTTAACTGCTGTACTTCTTTCAACTTTGTTGGCTTCCTCATCGTTACGATGGCCTGTATTTTTTTGGGGTTTGCTTCAATCCCTCTTGCTGAAACTAAGAACCCGAGAAGTTCTCCTGCAGGGACGCCAAAAGAACACTTTGTCGGGTTCAGCTTGAGACAGAACTTATCGAGGTTGTCGAAAGTTTCCTTCAAATCCTCAATTAGCATGTCGCCCTTTTTTGATGTTATGACGACATCGTCGATGTATACTTGTACATTTTTCCCAATCTGTGTTGCTAAGCACTTCTGCATCATCCGCTGATATGTTGCTCCCGCGTTTTTCAAACCGAAGGGCATTGTTCGATAGCAGAACACGCCGTAAGGTGTGATGAACGCTGTTTTCACCTCATCATCTTCTTTCAATCTGATCTGGTTATAACCAGAATAAGCATCCAGGAAGGAAAGACGTTCGCATCCTGCCGTGGAGTCGATAATTTGATCGATCCTTGGGAGGGGAAAGTGATCCTTTGGACAATGTTTATTGAGACACGTGAAGTCGACGCACATGCGAAGGACTTTCGTGTTTTTCTTCGGCACCAACACTGGGTTAGCTACCCATGTGGCTTCTGTATGCAATTCTTTGATGAAACCCGCTTCTCCGAGTCTATCAATTTCCGACAGCATAGCCTTGCGGTTTGGTTCCGAAAAACGCCGTAGAGGTTATTTGATTGGTTTCGCGATTGGATCCAAATTTAGGTGGTGCTCGGCAAGTTCCCTGGGTACTCCTGGCATGTCAGCTGGACACCATGCGAAGATTTTCCAGTGCTCACGGAGGAACTCGACGAGCGCGCTTTCCTATGCGAGGTCCATGTTATTTGCAATGGACGTCGTCTTCTTCGGGTCTGTTGGGTGAATCTGTACTTCCTTGGAGTCCTTTGCGGTGTTAAAGGTTGATTCTTTATTAGGCCTCCCCACATCTGGCAGTACGTCGTAGTCTGTCGTGAGCCTTGACTCCATGTACTCTGCTTGCATCCCGAAGGTTTCTGAGAGCCGATGAAAATCCTTGTCACATTTATCGGCTAGCGCAAAGCTTCCTTTGACTGTGATTGGCCCTTTAGGTCCAGGCATCCTCCACAAAAAATATGTGTAGTGTGGTACCGCCATAAACCTGGCGTATGCTGGACGCCCCAACAAAGCGTGGTATTGCGATGGGAAATCCACGACTTCAAACTCCAGCCTCTCTATCCTGTAGTTTTCTCGAGTACCGAACTGAACATCAAGATTGATCTTCCCCAATGGGTAACTTGGCTTTTCTGGTGTGATGCCGTGAAAACGTGTATCCGTTGGCTTGAGGTTTGCCAAAGATATGTTCATTTTCCTTAATGTATCTGCATACATAAGGTTTAGACTGCTTCCTCCGTCGATGAAAACTCGAGATACATCGAATCCTGCGATCACTGCTGGCAAAATAAGCGCTGATTGCCCTGGTCGAGGAACTTGCTGCGGGTGATCCGCAATTGTGAAAGCAATATCTTGTCCTGACCAGTTGAGATACTCGACTGTTGGTGGAGGCTTCTTCTCTGCCATGAACACCTGTCGCGAAATTACTTTCTGAGCTCTATTGGAGGGTCTGCCTTTCTGAATCATCGAGACTGCTCCATGGGAGTTAGGGTCGACATAAGGTGGTGGTGCTGGTGCTGCCGCTATTCTGAGCTGGTGTCGATTTTCGTCCGTAACTGCGGGAGGAGGTGGTAGGTGGATCTCACTCCTAGGTCCCTGAGGATTTCGACTTGCTGCCTGAGTATTGGCTTGCCCAGCGAACCTCACCATTGCTTTAAAATTTCGACAATCCTTCTGTAAATGCCCCGACTGCCTCTTCCCGTTATTGTCGACATAGAAGTGCATCTGACACGGGCCGTTCATTATATCCTCGGGAGACACAAAAGGTCTCTGAAACCTAGGCCCATTGTTTGATCTGTTGTTTCGGGAGTCGTCTCTATTGTCGCCTTGCTGCTCATTACTCCTGTGGTAGTTATCTCTGTTGTTTCCTCCAGCGCTCGCCCGAAACCCAGCCGAAATTTGGCCAGGTGGATCATAACTCGAGAATCGAGAGAATCGTCGCCTACTTTGAAAATTTCGACTGCGGTCCTCCTCGGGTGACCTGTGTCGTTTGTTATGTACAGCATCCTCGCCATCTGCCCATCTGTTTGCTATTTCCATTAATGCTGATATTGTTCTCGGGTTAGTTCTTCCCAAGTCCTCCACGAAATCTCCTCGTCGAACTCCTGCAACAAATGCATCTATTGCTCTCTCGTCAGATATGTTTTCTGCCGAGTTTTTGATGATGTTCCACCTTTGTATGTACTTCCTCATTGATTCATCATGCTTTTGTCGGCATGATCTCAATTCCTCGAGTGTCGCCAGCTTTTTGCAAGTAGACCGGAAATTCTTGATGAATATGTCCTCAAAATCAGTCCAGCTGTCGATGGAACCTGCAGGAAGCTTTTTTATCCAAGATCTTGCGGCTCCACTCAAGTGCACCTGAATGCTTTGCATCGCCGTTGCCCTTGTTCCGCCGATTAATTTCACTGTCTCGAGGTAATCTACCAGCCAATCCTCAGGATCTTGTAGTCCATCGAATTTCTTGAAATTATCAGGCAATTTGAACCCCGAAGGCACCCGAGTTTTTCGGACCCTCCTTGTAAAACATGGTAGCCCGCACATATCCTCTTCGGCTATGTCTGGAGAATGTCTATGTTCCCTTCTATGTTGTCGTGCCCTGTCTACCCTTGCCTAAGTTTCTGCATCCCTTGCTTCGCCTGTTCTCTCGGGGACTGCCGCTGCGACAGCAGGTCATGGACTATTTTGCCTTGCTGATCCTTCGGGAGGCGTTGATACAAACGTTGTTCCCATGGCTCCAACACCTGCCATGGCCATGTTATATAATGCTTCCCTTGGATCTCCAGGAGGTGGCCTAGATGCGAGGATAAAGGCTTGTGTCGCCATATACCCAGCTTCCGGTGTTTTGGGGATGATGTTCCCTCTTGTGTCTATCGATATAAAGGACATGTCGAGGTTTTGAACTAGATTCTCTCTTTCTGCCTCAGGTATGTTTTGCAACCTTGACCTTGCTCTGTTCCGAGCTTCTCTGTGGCTATCTCCCGAAGTTCCTGAATGTCGGCTTAGTTCCGCCCTTCGCCTGCTTGACGCGGAAGCTGCCTCCCTTCTTCTGTTCAAAGCCGCTGTCTGTTTTTCCAATTCCCTTCCAGCTCGAGCGAGTCTATATTGCCTGCAATTCTTCAGCCGTGGCGGTTGTCGCCATTGGTTCTAAACCATCCATAGCTCTTGCGGCTCTGTCCCATGCTGCTTGTGGCAGTTGAACTCTCATACGTGGTGTAGGCCCGACGTATTTGTTGCCTAAACCTCGCCTTAAGTCAGAGGGATCGACGTATGGATTTCCCAAATCGTCGAAAGCCTCCGACGTTTCCTCCTGATCACGACTTGCTTCTCCAATGGCGTAGATTTGATGATATTGTGAATTCTGCGCCTTGCTGGATTTGGTGACACCATCATAGAGATTGGTGAAGACCTTTCCAATGGTGATGGATTTGTCGATGAAGTCGAAGCTGTCGACACTCTCAGAATCGCTGCTTATATAGGAGTCCGCAGACGACTCGAAAGACATGTCGCTGAAGATCTTGGCGAGTTTTTCGCTTGCCTTGGTGTTGATGTAGCGTGGCGAAGAGGTTCCTTCGTCGCCTGACTCGACCGATGATGCCGAGCTTGAAGATTCAGTGTGTTCCACAGAAAACCTCGAGAAGGTTGGAATTTTGAGACGATATGCTCCTTCCTTCCCGATGCGAAAGTGGAACCTTCCGAACGTCATCTCCATGGGCTCCTCCAGATACGTATATGCATCCAAACGGGAGGGCGGGTGAGGTACAAAATCAACGAGACCAATTTCGATCTATTTACCTTTGTCCATGATGTTGCTTGCTGCCGATGAAGTCGACGATCCTGAACATGCCATCGAGATCAGATCCTTGTCACCTCTAAATCCCACAAACGGCGCCAATTGACAAGGTATTAACTTGTCAATGCCTACAAGTAGTAGACTAGGGTTTCGTTGGATGTAGAGGGCAAGTAGATCTCGAAGGTTTCAGCCGAAAAGTACTCGACGATGTAAAAACTAAGATTTGCTAAACAATGATTCGATGCTCTCTTTGTCCCTCGACTCCCCCTTATATACAAGTTGGAGCCGAGGGATTCTTAATACACAAGTTTACAGAGTCCGGGAGGGTCTCTAACCCGTCCCGCAAGATTACAATTTACACTTCCTATTACAACTCTATCTTTCCATAATAACACCTTGGGCTTCCGAACCTTCTTACTCTTCGAGTCTTGGGCCTTGAATAAATCCCGGGTACCATCTTCGGCAGGCCCATTGGGGATGCCTATGTCAACTGTACGCTAGCAAGCACAAAGTGGAGAAGACAACCATCTAGCTACTATTATGGACCAATAGTCCAGGGATGAATGATGACGCGTAAAGCACACCCGTTGGGAACCCCAAGTGGAAGGTGTGATGCGTACAGCAGCAAGTTTCCCTCAGTAATAAACCAAGGTTTATCGAACCAGTAGGAGATGAAGGCCACGTGAAGGTTGTTGGTGGAGGAGTGTAGTGCGGTGCAACACCAGGGATTCCGGCGCCAACGTGGAACCTGCAAAACACAATCAAAATACTTTGCCCCAACTTAACAGTGAGGTTGTCAATCTCACCGGCTTGCTGTAAACAAAGGATTAAACGTATGGTGTGGAGAATGATGGTTGTTTGCAAAGAACAGTAGAGAACAATGATTGCAGTAGATTGTATTCAGATGTAAAAGAATGGACCGGGGTCCACAATTCACTAGTGGTGTCTCTCAAATAAGAAATAGCATGTTGGGTGAGCAAATTACAGTTGGGATATTGACAAATAGAGAGGGCATAACAATGCACTTACTTATCATGATGACTAATATGAGATTTACTTAGGGCATTACGACAAATTACATAGACCGCCATCCAGCATGCATCTATGCCTAAAAAGTCCACCTTCGGGTTAGCATCCGCACCCCTTCCAGTATTAAGTTGCAAACAACAGAAAATTGCATTAAGTATGGTGCGTAATGTAATCAACACAAATATCCTTAGACAAAGCATTGATGTTTTATCCCTAGTGGCAACAGCACATCCACAACCTTATAACTTTCTGTCACTGTCCCAGATTCAATGGAGGCATGAACCCACTATCGAGCATAAATACTCCCTCTTGGAGTCACAAGTATCAACTTGGCCAGAGCCTCTACTAGCAACGGAGAGCATGCAAGATCATAAATAACACATATATGATAGATTGATAATCAACTTGACATAGTATTCCATATTCATCGGATCCCAACAAACACAACATGTAGCATTACAAATAGATGATCTTGATCATGATAGGCAGCTCACAAGATCTAACATGATAGCACAAGAGGAGAAGACAACCATCTAGCTACTGCTATGGACCCATAGTCCAAGGATGAACTACTCACACATCAGTCCGGAGGCGATCGTGGTGATGTAGAGTCCTCCGGGTGATGATTCCCCTCTCCGGCAGGGTGCCGGAGGCGATCTCCTGAATCCCCCGAGATGGGATTGGCGGCGGCGGCGTCTCTGGAACTTTTCTCGTATCGTGGCTCTCGGTAATAGGGTTTTCGCGACGGAGAGTATAAGTAGGCGGAAGGGCAGAGTCGAGGGAGACACGGGAGCCCCACACCATAGGGCGGCGCGGGCCCCCCTTGGCCGCGCGGCCCTGTGGTGTGGGCGCCTCGTGGCCCCACTTCGTATCCTCTTCGGTCTTCTGGAAGCTCCGTGGAAAAATAAGACCCTCAGCTTTTGTTTCGTCCAATTCCGAGAATATTTCCTGTGTAGGATTTATGAAACCAAAAAAAAGCAGAAAACAGGAACTGGCGCTTCGGCATCTTGTTAATAGGTTAGTGCCGGAAAATGCATATAAATGATGTAAAGTGTATATAAAACATGTGAGTATTGTCATAAAACTAGCATGGAACATAAGAAATTATAGATACGTTTGAGACGTATCAATGAACTACTCACACATCACTTCGGAGGCAGGCATGACGATGTAGATGCCTCCGGCGATGATTTCCCCCTCCGGCAGGGTGCTGGTGATACGTCCAAAACGTATCTACTTTCCCGAACACTTTTGCTATTGTTTTGCCTCTAATTTGTGTATTTTGGATACAACTAACACGGACTAACGCTGTTTTCAGCAGAACTGTTCTGGTGTCTCGTTTTTGTGCAGAAATCCAACTTTCAGGAAAATTCTCGGAATTTATGCGAAAGGTCTTATTTTTCCAGAAGATTGACGGAGCCAGAAGGGCAAGCCAGGTGGAGGCCCGAGGGCCCCACACACTAGGCCGGCGCGGCCCAGGAGGGGGGCACGCGGCCCTAGTGTGTGGCCCCCTCGGCCGGCCTCCGACGCCCTCCTTTGGACTACTTAACGCCTTCGACCTAAAAACGCACGGAGAGAAGTCGAAGTCGCCAGAAACCCTCCAGAACGCCGCCACATCACGAAACTCCGTCTCGGGACCAGAAACTCCGTTCTGGCACTCCGCCGGGACGGGGAATTGGAGGAGATCATCGCCGTCATCACCACCGACGCCTCTCCATTGACCAGCCATGTTTCCCCCATCCATGTGTGAGTAATTCCCCCACTGTAGGCTGAAGGGGATGGTAGGGATTGGATGAGTTTGGTCATGTAATAGCATAAGATTGTTAGGGCATAGTGCCTAGTGTCCGTAATTGGTACTTTGATGATATTGTTGCAACTTGTTATGCTTAATGCTTGTCACTAGGGCCCGAGTGCCATGATCTCAGATCTGAACATGTTATTATTTCATGATGATATTCATTGTTTTATGATCTTACCTGCAAGTTGTATACACATGTTGCTGTCCGGAACCTGAGGCCCCGAAGTGACAGAAATCGGGACAACCGAGGGAAAGCAGGTGATGTGAGGATCACATGTGTTCACGGAGTGTTAATGCTTTGCTCCGGTACTCTATTAAAAGGAGTACCTTAATTTCCAGTAGATTCCCTAGAGGCCCGGCTGCCACCGGCTGGTAGGACAAAAGATGTTGTGCAAGTTTCTCATTGCGAGCACGTACGACTATATACGGAACACATGCATATGGATTGTTTAGTACTTGGATACCGTTTTATTACTATCTGCAAATGCCCTGCTTTAATTGTTACATGAGTTTCTCTCATCCATGCAACGCCCGTTCATCCATCCATGTGCCTACAGTATTTTAATCCTGCTGTTTACTAGAATCACTACTGCTGTCTCTGTTACTCTGCTGCCGTTATTTCACTACTGCTACTGCTATAAACTGTTACTACTGATAAACTCTTGCGAGCAAGTCTGTTTCTAGGTGCAGCTGAATTGACAACTCCGCTGTTAAGGCTTTCAAGTATTCTTTGTCTCCCCTTGTGTTGAATCAATAAATTGGGTTTTACTTCCCGCGAAGACTGTTGCGATCCCCTATACTTATGGGTTATCAAGACTGTTTTCTGGCGCCGTTGCCGGGGAGCATAGCTTTATTTGGAAGTTCACTTGGATTGAGATTGTTCGCTGCAAATTCTCCATCATGGGTAAATCTCGCGATCCTAAAGTCGCCATATTACCATCCACTACAAGAAAAGGTACAACTCTGAGTACCTCTGCTGCTCTTGATTCACCATCTGTGATAAGTCAACTAGTTTCTCCACCACAAGCTGCACATGCTGGTACTTCTGCTGAATCTGAAAACTCTTATCATGTGCAGCTTGTGGCGGCAAGTTGACTTATCACAGATGGCGAATCAAGAGCAGCAGAGGTACTCAGAGTTGTACCTTTTCTTGTAGTGGATGGTAATATGGCGACTTTAGGATCGCGAGATTTACCCATGATGGAGAATTTGCAGCAAACAATATCAATCCAAGTGAACTTCCAAATAAAGCTATGCTCCCAAGAACGGCGTAAAACGTCTTGATAACCCACAAGTATAGGGATCGCAATAGCTTTCATGAAGTAAAACCCAATTTATTGATTCGACACAAGGGGAGACAAAGAATACTTGAAAGCCTTAACAAATGAGTTGTCAATTCAGCCGCACTGAAACAGTACTTGCTCGCAAGAGTTTATCAAGAGTAACAGCTTTATAGCAAAGAGCAGTAGTGAAATAACGGCAGAGTAACAGAGACAACAGTAGTGATTCTAGTAAACAGCAGGATTAAAATACTGTAGGCACATGGATGGATGAACGGGCGTTGCATGGATGAGAGAAACTCATGTAACAATCAAAGCAGGGCATTTGCAGATAGTAATAAAACGGTATTCAAGTACTAAAAAATCCAAAGGCATGTGTTCCATATTTAGTCGTACGTGCTCGCAATGAGAAACTTGCACAACATCTTTTGTCCTACCAGCCGGTGGCAGCCGGGCCTCTAGGGAATCTACTGGAAATTAAGGTACTCCTTTTAATAGAGTACCGGAGCAAAGCATTAACACTCCGTGAACACATGTGATCCTCACATCACTGCCTTCCCCTTCGGTTGTCCCGATTTCTGTCACTTCGGGGCCTCAGGTTTCGGACAACAACATGTGTATACAACTTGCAGGTAAGATCATAAAACAATGAATATCATCATGAAATAATAACATGTTCAGATCTGAGATCATGGCACTCGGGCCCGAGTGACAAGCATTAAGCATAACAAGTTGCAACAATATCATCAAAGTACCAATTACGGACACTAGGCACTATGCCCTAACAATCTTATGCTATTACATGACCAAACTCATCCAATCCCTACCATCCCCTTCAGCCTACAGTGGGGGAATTACTCACACATGGATGGGGGAAACATGGCTGGTCGATGGAGAGGCGTCGGTGGTGATGATGGCGATGATCTCCTCCATTTCCCCGTCCCGGCGGAGTGCCAGAACGGAGTTTCTGGTCCCGAGACGGAGTTTCGTGATGTGGCGGCGTTCTGGAGGGTTTCTGGCGACTTCGACTTCTCTCCGTGCGTTTTTAGGTCGAAGGCGTTAAGTAGTCCAAAGGAGGGCGTCGGAGGCCGGCCGAGGGGGCCACACACTAGGGCCGCGTGCCCCCCTCCTGGGCCGCGCCGGCCTAGTGTGTGGGGCCCTCGGGCCTCCACCTGGCTTGCCCTTCTGGCTCCGTCAATCTTCAGGAAAAATAAGACCTTTCGCATAAATTCCGAGGATTTTCCTGAAAGTTGGATTTCTGCACAAAAACGAGACACTGTAACGTCATTGAAAACAGCGTTAGTCCGTGTTAGTTGTATCCAAAATACACAAATTAGAAGCAAAACAATAGCAAAAGTGTTCAGGAAAGTAGATACGTTTTGGACGTATCAACTCCCCCCAAGCTTAGCTTATTGCTTGTCCTCAAGCAATTCAGTTAACAACTGACGCGATAAAAAAACTTTCACGAACACATTTGTTCATATGATGTAAATATTCTCATGATATGGCTAACACTTAGGTAGTTCATAATAAGATACATGCAAATAAAATCATCTAATAGCTATGTCAATCATGGAAAGGTACCAACAATTAATAATAAGCATCATGAATCATGTTTGTAAGCAGGATTGCAATGTTCATAAAAGGATATGATAAAGTGGTATCTCGCTTGCCAGTATTTGTACAGCAAAACATAAATGCTCGGGCACCTTTGAGGTTCATGGAAAGACTAGAAGTAGAGATTGTCAAAGATAAAAGCATCAAAGTTATACCACAATTAATCACATTTTGGGACAAGCATATTATACTAAGAATGACAGTTGTGCTCTCAAGAAGGTGCTCAAACAAAGGATGGTGACTCAATGTAAAAGTAAAAGATTGATCCTTCGCAGAGGGAAGCAGGGATTAACATGCGCTAGAGCTTTTCATTTTTTAAACAGGAGTAAAAATTGTTTTGAGAGGTGTTTGTTGTTGTCAACGAATGGTAATGGGTACACCAACTACCTCGTCAACCAGACTTTCAAGAGCGGCTCCCATGAAGGACGTTATTTCTACCAGCAAGGTAGATCATCCCTCTTCTATTTTGTTTACACACGTACTTTAGTTTTATTATGGGTGACACTCCCCCCAACCTTTGCTTACACAAGCCATGGCTAACCGAATCCTCGGGTGCCTTCCAATCAATCTCATACCATGGAGGAGTGTCTATTTGCAAAATTAAGTTGCTTACTGATGAATCAGGGCAAAACATGTGAAGAGAATTAAGTTTGATTAATTGGGGCTGGGCACCCCGTTGCCACCTCTTATTATGAAAGTCTGTCAAAAGTAAATGACAAGGTTGAAAGATAAACACCACATACTTCCTCATGAGCGATAAAACATTGACATAAATTGAGAAGCATTTTGAAGGTTTTAAAGGTAGCGCATGAGAATTTACTTGGAATTGTTTGAAATGCCATGCATAGGTATTTATGGTGGACACTTTGGAATAACTTGGTTTTCAGGGGTTTGGAAGCACGAGCAGCGTT
Source organism: Lolium perenne (assembly GCF_019359855.2). NCBI lineage: Eukaryota > Viridiplantae > Streptophyta > Magnoliopsida > Poales > Poaceae > Lolium > Lolium perenne. Next base: position 33,044,356 of record NC_067250.2, read on the forward strand.
CCCGCTCAGTACAAGAGAAGGCTAGCAATAGACTAGGAAGCGACAATCAAGAGAGCAGTAACTGTCATAATCATGCTTGCGGCAAAATAAATTAACGGAGGCATAAAAGTGATACAAGAACTCTGAAGCAAGGTAAATCATCGAGGCTTAGTTGACTTTTGTTCATTCATATGCATGCGTGAGCATGTGCCAAGTCGATTCAAATGAATTATTCAGAGGAGGATAACACAATGTCATATCTATTTATGAATAAAACAATGCAAGCAAACATCCATGACATGCTACTCATATTAATAAGTTGGAGCTAATCATGAGAGATCATGAACTACTAGACTTTCTTAATTGACATATACCTCACATGAACCAACTAAGCATGCTCACATGGATGAGTATATGTACAAAAATGAAAACAAATAGAGTTCATACCAGCCTCTCACCACAGTCGAATTGTCGTAGATCGTCATTATTGCCTTTCACTTGTGTAGCTTGAATAATATGGAATGAAAACCATGCTACAGCCACCGAAGACCAATGAACTCCATAATGAACTTTACAAAACCAAAGAAGAACAGCAAATATTTTTGGTGTTTTCGAATTGGAAACAAGAACAAAAGGAAACAAGCAAACAAAGTAAAATCTTTTTGGATTTTCTTATAGCAAACCAACGATAGAAAATAAAGCAAAGTAAAAGCAAGAAACCAAAATAAGCAAATGGTAAAGAGAAACAACAGAAATATTTTTGGTCTTTTTGTGTTTTGGGAAAGAAACAAAGCAAAAAACTAGAAAATGAAAACTAGAAAAGTCACATAAACTCAAAGCAGCAGGAATTCGTCAAACTTGACAGCAGTACAGTAATCGATTTTTAAGAAATTCTTCCGCTACCCAGATCGAAAAGTGTTCAACTAATGAAAGTTAGATAACAACCTGGGGAACATGCAAAAAAATTGGCTTCGCAAAATAACATTCTGGCTGTTTTTGAGAATTTTTATGGTAACAGTCCAGAATCTGTTTTCAATCAACACTTCCCCAAATATCATCTCCCTCTTATTAGAAAACCACTTAAAGAAGCAAAACAAGTATATACAAGTATCCAGCAATCATAATATGCAAATAATGAGTGATGCCGGTATACCTCCCCCCAAGCTTAGGCTTTTGGCCTAAGTGGAGATCAACCCCAGCGAGGGTCGGGGTTCCACGCCGGTGGATCGTACATGGCGTAGTCATAATAAGGTCCCGGTGCAGAAGAAAAGGATGAAGGCTCCACATGCCCAAAATGTTGATGCGAAGAACTTGCTGCATCGGATGACGAGTCGAGGTGTTCCTCGGCCTCCTCCGTGCTGCCTCTTGCATGATGGCCATCTCCCTCCAAGTATGCATTCAGTTCTCCTTCTGTGACTGACCAATCCTTCCTGGAATCAAAGTTAAACAGAACAGGTGCATGCAATCCTACTAGTTTTTCAGTTTTCTTAGTTGTCCTCCAAGTTTTCTTGTAAAATGTTATCTTGTAGGACAGGTTACTCAAATTAGATGAGTCAGAAACAAATTCATGTTTAATCATGGAGACTATGTCAAGTTTCTCTATGGAGAGCGAAATATCAAGATGGTGAGGTTCTACACCATGCACAGCCAACAAATGAGAAGCGATGAGACCTCCACAAATTCCTCCCTTCTTACGGTTAGTAGCAAGTCTATAGGCTATCAAAGCTCCCAAATTATAAGTCCTATCACCTTCTAATGCAGCAGCTAGAAAGGCTAAATCCTGGATAGATAACTTACTTCAATTCTTTCTAGCAAGAACGCACTTGGTGATGAAATAAGCAAAGTAACGAATAGCTGGAAGTTGAATAGTACTAATTTTACCACCATCCTCTGAGAAGCTTCTTCCATGACAAATCATCTTGTAGAGATTCAAGAGCTCTTGCGGCGATCCCCTCATCTTCTCGCACGATCCCCATTGCGGCGCTCTAATGGCTGCACAAAAATCATTAAAAGGCAAGTTGACAGTTTTATTATAAATTTTGTACCAAACCATGGGGTTAGATTGAGACCAATTGAATTCAAAGTCCTGCACTACAGACATAGTCAGTTTTGCATATTGGCATGGTTCATCAACAACAAAGTCATTCAACCCTGCACGAGAAATTAGATTCTGAACATCTCCCAAGATTCCTGCACTCCTCATGAAGTCTGTGCACGGGTAGTAAGAGGGGTATACTCCCTCTTCACGGTTAAGTCTCATGACTTGTTGCACCTCCAATTCTTGTTGGTTTAGTTGATGCCTATTCCACTCCATTTTCTGAAATTTTTCAACAAACATTATAAATTTTTATTTGGTGACATATAATTGAGGGAAACTACTATAGGAACTTGCTAGAGTACTAATCATGCATCAAAACTAGTTTCTACCACTTAGAACAATCATGCAAGCTCACTAAACATGTTACCTACAGCAGCAAAATATTCAAGATATACTCAACCAAACAAAATTCTACTTGGATAATCGGAGGAGTCACATACCAAGGAGCAAATGTGCCAAATTTCAGACAGAAATCTGGGCTGAGCAAAGAGATCGAGAAATCTTGAGCTCTTGAGCAGAAACGCGAGTGAGAGGAAACTGGTGCGAGCTTTTTCGGGAGAGAGAAGAGAGTGGGAGGAAGAGATGACTTAGTGGGGCAAGGAGGGGCCCACACGCCAGGGTGGCGCGCCCCCCTTCCAGGCCGCGCCGGCCTGTGGGGTGCCACCCTGGGGTGCCCCACTGGTCATCCCGAGGTGCTCCCAGGTGCCTCTTCGAAAAATAGGACCAACGGTATAATTTTTGTGAATTTTTGAAAACTTTGAAAAATGCACATTTCTGGGTATTAAATTTATTATTACTGGGCAGGAATTTTTTTGAAATCTCTATACAACTAAAGAACTTTGCAAAACAAAAAGTGCTACAACAAGTAGAACAAGTGGAGGAAGAAAGACATGTTGTTTAACTCCTCTATGCATATAAAAAGTATTTGTTAACAAGGTTGATCAAGTCTTGCCACCAAATAAATTTTACATAGCATATGAAGAAATAAACCTCAAATCAATCATGTTACCTTGAATTGTATTGATATGGATCCAATCATAAGATTTTGATATCCTTCTTTAGGCTCATATATAGGGCAATCAATAGTTCCAACTTTGATAGTTCTCACATTAGAAATGGTATTAACTCCACATACTTTATCAATCCTCTTGGGGAAATAGACGGTATGCTCCTTATCATCAACATTGAAAGTAACTTTTCCTTTATTGCAATCAATAACAGCCCCTGCGGTGTTAAGAAAAGGTCTCCCAAGAATAATAGACATATTATCATCTTCAGGCATTTCCAACACAACAAAATCAGTTAATATCAAGCAGTTAGTAGTAACTTGAACAGGAACATCCTCACATATACCAACAGGAATAGCAGTAGATTTATCAGCCATTTGCAAAGATATATCAGTAGGTATCAACTTATCTAAATAAATTCTCTTGTAAAGAGAAAAAGGCATAACACTAACACCCGCTCCCAAATCACATAGAGCAGTTCTAACATAATTATTCTTAATAGAACAAGGAATAGTCGGTATACCTGGATCGCCCAACTTTTTTGGAACTTTGCCATTGAAAGATAAATTAGCAAGCATAGTGGAAATCTCCTCATTAGGAATTTTCCTTTTGTTAGTGACAATATCTTTCATATACTTTGAATAAGGAGGCAATTTAATAGCATCAGTCAAAGGAATTTGCAAGAATAAAGGTTTCATCCAATCACAAAATTTATTATAATGTTCTTCTTCCTTTGATTTTAGTTTCTTAGCAGGAAAAGGCATTTGCTTTTGAACCCATGGTTCTCTTTCATTACCATGTTTCTTAGCAATAAAATCTTCTTTAGTATACTTTTTATTTTTAGCATGCTTTTCAGGTTCATCTTCAACCTCTTCTTTATCAGAAGCATCATTCTTATCATTATCTTTATCATGTTCATTACCACTTTCAGTTTCAACATCAGAAATAGAAATACTATTAGGATCATTAACAGGTTCATAGGATTCTACAACATTTTTATGTTTCTTCTTCTTTTTCTTTGAAGGTGCACTAATTTCTTTAGTTCGTTGAGAATCTTGTTCAACTCTTTTGGGATGCCCTTCAGGATATAGAGGATCCTGAGTGGAAACACCGCCTCTAGTTGTTACTTCATAAGCATGTTTTTCTTTAGAATTATTGTTTAACAAGTCATTTTGCACTTTAGTGAGTTGATCAATTTGAGTTTGAATCATATGAAAATGTTTAACAATCATCTTAACATCATTGGAGGTTCTCTTCACAATATCATGCAAATTGCTAATAGCTTGAGAATTTTCCATTAGATGATTATCTACTCTCATATTAAAATTTTCTTGCTTAACAATATAATTATCAAACTCATCTAAGCATTGAGCAGGAGGTTTTGAATACGGAATATCTTCCCTAGTAAAGCGTTGAAGGGAATTTACCTCAATCATGGATGAAGGGGGAATTATCTCGCATAAATCTTCTATGGGAGGTAAGTTTTTCACATCTTCGGATTTAATACCTTTCTCCTTAAGAGACTTCTTGGCTTCCCTCATATCTTCATCATTTAATTTAATCAAACCCCTCTTCTTCAATATCAGCGTCGGGGTTGGTTCAGGTGTAGTCCAATCATCATGATTCCGGCCTATTTTAGCCAATAATTCTTGACTTAAATGCGGAGTTCTTTTCCTGAAAACACAACCAGCACAACTATCCAAATATGCTCTAGACTCAACGGTTAGTCCACTATAGAATATATCAAGTAAATCATGCTTTTCCAAATCATGTCCAGGTCGAGCTCTGATAAGAGGACAAAATCTTGCCCAAGCTTCAGGCAATTTCTCTCCATCTTCCTGGTCAAAGCTATAAATTTTCTGTAAAGCAGCGTGTTGAGCACTAGCAGGAAAGTATTTCCGAAAGAAAACATTAAGCAAATCACCTGGACTTTTAATAGAACCAGGAGGCAAATTATTATACCAAGTTTTAGCATCATCCTTTAATGAGAAAGGAAAATTTTTAGCAATAAAATAAGTACGCATCTTGACATCATCAGAAAACAAGCTACTCATAGAAGAAAGTTCATTCATATGTTCTACAGCACTTTCTTTTTCAGTGCCACAAAAGGGTGCTTTCTCTACAATAGCTATATGAGATAGATCAAGAGAAAAATCATAATCTTTATCCTTAATGTTTATAGGAGATGTGGCAAATTTAGGATCAGGAGATAGCTTATATCTAACAGTATGTTGTGTGAGAAACTTTTTAATTTTTCTTGCATCAGTAATAGCATTGCATTTATCAATAAAATCATCATTAAGCTCCACATAATCCTTATCAGGATCATCACTAGAATAATCAACAGACTCAGGTGAACTAACAGGTGTAGCAGCATTTTCATTAGGAGTTTCAGCATTTTCAATTTGTCTAGACCTAGCAATTGTAGCATCTAGAAAAGATCCCAATGAACCACTATCATCAAGCACAGCAGAAACATTATCAATATTATAAGAGTTCTCAGATTCAGCAGAAGTACCAGCATGTGCAGCTTGTGGTGGTGAAACAAGTTGACTTATCACAGATGGAGAATCAAGAGCAGCAGAGGTACTCAGAGTTGTACCTTTTCTTGTAGTGGATGGTAATATGGCGACTTTAGGATCGTGAGATTTACCCATGATGGAGAATTTGCAGCAAACAATATCAATCCAAGTGAACTTCCAAATAAAGCTATGCTCCCCGGCAACGGCGCCAGAAAACAGTCTTGATAACCCAAAAGTATAGGGGATCGCAACAGTCTTCGCGGGAAGTAAAACCCAATTTATTGATTCGACACAAGGAGAGACAAAGAATACTTGAAAGCCTTAACAACGGAGTTGTCAATTCAGCTGCACCTGCAAACAGACTTGCTCGCAAGAGTTTATCGAAGAGTGAGTTTATAGCGATGCGATAGTGAAATAACGCGTGAAAGTAACAGAGACAGCAGTAGTGATTCTAGTAAACAGCAGGATTAAAATACTGTAGGCACATGGATGGATGAACGGGCGTTGAATGGATGAGAGAAACTCATGTAACAATCAAAGCAGGGCATTTGCAGATAGTAATAAAACGGTATTCAAGTACTAAACAATCCATAGGCATGTGTTCCATATTTAGTCGTACGTGCTCGCAATGAGAAACTTGCACAACATCTTTTATCCTACCAGCCGGTGGCAGCCGGGCCTCTAGGGAATCTACTGGAAATTAAGGTACTCCTTTTAATAGAGTACCGGAGCAAAGCATTAACACTCCGTGAACACATGTGATCCTCACATCACTGCCTTCCCCTTCGGTTGTCCCGATTTCTATCACTTCGGGGCCTCAGGTTCCGGACAGCAACATGTGTATACAACTTGCAGGTAAGATCATAAAACAATGAATATCATCATGAAATAATAACATGTTCAGATCTGAGATCATGGCACTCGGGCCCTACTGACAAGCATTAAGCATAACAAGTTGCAACAATATCATCAAAGTACCAATTATGGACACTAGACACTATGCCCTAACAATCTTATGCTATTACATGACCAATCTCATCCAATCCCTACCATCCCCTTCAGCCTACAGCGGGGGAATTACTCACACATGGATGGGCGAAACATGGCTGGTCGATGGAGAGGCGTCGGTGGTGATGACGGCGATGATCTCCTCCAATTCCCCGTCCCGGCGGAGTGCCAGAACGGAGTTTCTGGTCCCGAGACGGAGTTTCGCGATGTGGCGGCGTTCTGGAGGGTTTCTGGCGACTTCGACTTCTCTCCGTGCGTTTTTAGGTCGAAGGCGTTAAGTAGTCCAAAGGAGGGCGTCGGAGGCCGGCCGAGGGGGCCACACACTAGGGCCGCGCGCCCCCCTCCTGGGCCGCGCCGGCCTAGTGTGTGGGGCCCTCGGGCCTCCACCTTGCTTGCCCTTCTGGCTCCGTCAATCTTCTGGAAAAATAAGACCTTTCGCATAAATTCTGAGGATTTTCCTAAAAGTTGGATTTCTGCACAAAAACGAGACACCAGAACAGTTCTGCTGAAAACAGCGTTAGTCCGTGTTAGTTGTATTCAAAATACACAAATTAGAAGCAAAACAATAGCAAAAGTGTTCGGGAAAGTAGATACGTTTTGGACGTATCAGCATCTTGTTAATAGGTTAGTGCCGAAAATCATGTAAAAGTGTAACGAAATGTAAGCAAAACATATATGAATTGGTGTAAAACAAGCATGGAGCATCAAAAATTATAGATACGTTTGAGACTTATCAACGACCAACGTCGAAAGTCACATCATCGCCCACACGGCACAGGGTTGAACACCCTCAAAGTTGTTGGACTCTCGAAGCTACCGCTCCGACTTTCGGCTTCTCCGCCATGCCCTGCAGTGTCAAACTACCACCTTCCGAGATCGCCGCCGTAACATAGCGTCGCTTGCTCTCAAGTTGTAATGTCGCATGAACCATCAGCCCGCAGCCCAAGCTACACAGGGCAGCCGGCCGTAGACCACGACCATCACACCTACTTATTCGGGGCCGCCGCCCCGGCATAAAGTACGACCGTCCCCTCTAGGATACATTGATCGAGCCAACAATATTGTTGCTCAAGCAGCACAACACGGTCACCCAAGGCATGAGGAGACGTGGCCCTACCTCATAGGGCCACCACCCGCGATGATTCCCGAGGACGCCAAGTTAACCTACTCAATCAAGCGAAAACTCTGTGTTGATGAAATTTATGGGTTAATTATACCCATCGCTCCCCGTTGTCCCACCTCGCCCAAAGCGCAAGGTCAAGGAGGAGCTTTCCTCGCCTCTGAAGAAGGGACGACCGTGAGAGACCACGTCATTGTCTTCCGCGAGTGTGATAATCCTTGTCGCTGCGGCCTTGTGGAAGGTTGTAACTTCGCCGACCGAAAAAAAAGGAGCGCACGAAGGATTCGTCATTGAAGGAGGCACCGCTGATGGTGTCCATAGACGCTGCTTCACTCTGGCGACCACCCTGCTAACGGCACGGGTTACCTAAAGTCCCTCCTAGACTCCATGAACGACCACAACGCTGGGCGGTGCCGCTCTCTGCTGACACCCGCCGCTTCGGCGACCTCATGGTCGATCGGCGACAAAACAAGTCCTAGTGGTGTTGCTGCTAGAGAAGGCCACCGCGAGGATGGCCAGGACGATGATTACATTTAAATTGAATTTCGTTCAAACTATGTAAAATATCTTAAAATTTGAATAAACAATAATTGAATTTAAAGTTTTCCGTAAATTCATAAGGATGACGTGTCTTGGCAGAGGCATGCTCCAAGCGTGGCTACATGCATCGGCTCCTCCCGATTTGGCTGATCCGGCATTTTTACCAAACATCGTTTGGGGACGAGACGGAGACGATGTGATGCAATTGTAAATGTTTGAAAACTTCTGCCAGCCTTTTGTCTTCTCTGTGATTCTCTAGATGTCAAGTTTTCACGTGCTCAGTCATTTTGAACAAGGAATCCGGACGAAGACCGGGCCATTTAGCTAGTCCACCGGCCAGAATATTGAACAAGCAGACACACGTAACAGAGACTGTTACTAACAGTACACCCTTGAAAAACTGAGTCGTGGAACAAGTACAAGGACCCGGCGAAAGCTTCTCCGCAGTTTCGAAGGTATATGCGCGTGAAGATCGATCAGAGCTCACACGATCGAGAGAGCGCGACCAGGTATAGCCTCGAGAATTAGCTTGTGGAAGTGTGGGAGTGATGTTTTGATACATGGGAGCATATGCTCCCTTTATTTTAAAATACATGTTAGACACATTTTAAAATATCAAAAAAATTGAAACAAAAATTTCGCACGTACATCTTCATGTGCTACGCGCTCACAAAGTCGTTTCATGAAAAATCGACATGTCATGTGGCGTGTGTAAAAAAGACAAAATTCGGTGCTGAAACAAAGACTTCTCACAAGATAAATTTTCTCTTTTTCGCTTAGACTATAAAAAATATCATTTTTTCGTGAAACTTGACGAATATACATATAGTATGGAGATGTACATGTAAATTTTTTTGTCAAATTTTTTTAACACTTGAAAATATGTATTTGTGGTAGAGGGATCATATGCACCCGGGAGCCGAATTGAGTTTCTGCTTGTGGAAGGGGAAAACTCTTCATGAGGAAAATCGCCCTCTGACTCTCCTCCATCGCGCTTACTGAATTCTGTCAGGTTTTAATTTCAAGGCAAGTTACGTACCGTACTCCAGACGTTGAACCAGGCACACCGTGTAATATATATAGCTAATCAATCGATCAAGCTCACATGTGTGAAGGCCTGAGCTCGGGAAAATGAAAGAAATGGAGCGCACGTTGACCATTGCTTTGCTGCAGCTGCTCCCGTTTCTCGCGCTCTCCGGTGCGGCGTCTGAGGCGGTGAATGCCGGCATCGGAGCTCTGCAGCCGGTAGGGGGCGCCAGCACCGAGCGCGGCGTGAGCATTTCCGTGCCGCCGGAGGCGTACCACATGCTGGTTGAACAGACTGGGACTGCCTCACACGAAGACCCTACTGCAACGGCTGGTAAGCACAAGTAACCTTCAATTTTTTTTTTCTTTTGGCTACTATCTAGGTACTACCTCTCGACGCAATTAATTGACACGTCCGTCCGCAAATGACACGCGTGCACAGTCCTCCCTCCGCGTCGATTAAATCCGACCGGAGGGAGTATATCTTTTATCAAGAACAAGGCCACCAAAAGTTGGTTGTCATTTAATTAAGATTGAAAAAGAAGTTGTTCGCTTCCAAGATCATGGCACCATCTAGATATCGCTCTGACCATGACTATGATTCCCTTGTCTTATCAATAACATGGATCACTCCCCATGTCCCGAATTGAGTGTGGTATACTCTCTTTGTCTTCAAAAGAGCGTTGGATCCCGAACGCAGAAATGATCGCCAGCCCATGAATAACCGTTTGCATCTGAGGGCCCAACGCATTTTTCAGTTCTTTTTTCATTGCTAGAGATACATAGTTGGCAAGAAAAACATAGAACAATCTAAAATATAGGGAAATCTACTAGTCGTGGCCGGTGACGACGACCTCCATCATCTCCCATGGCCTGTGCGGCACCGGAGGCGCAGGAGGAGGAGAATAGCACCAGTCTTTGGCGCGTAAGCTCCACTGGGATGTACCGGCACTGCCGCGGTTTCTTGGCGCCACACGAGGAGCCGGCCTCGCTGTTGTGCTTTGTTTTTCGGAAGGGCCAACTTTTGCCCATGGTATAGGTCAGTAGAAGGGGTGGCGAGGACTAGAATGATGACACGTGGGCAAGGAAATGGCCGCCGCCAGTGCCCCTTAAAATGGTTGGCCAAAGCCTAGCAACGTTAATGCTGAAGCCAAAACGACGCCGCTAACGCAGGTGTGCGGACACCATTAACAAGGCGCAGAAAGCTGCTGACCGAAAGACGAAGCAATCACGATCACCGACGGGCCGGCCCAAGTACGAAGGGTGCAGACACGCTGCATTCGCGGCCCATATTTCAGCCGGGTTTGATTTTCAACCGTCAAAACTGGTTATTATGCGTCGAGCCGCTGAATTAGAACGTAGACCCCAGTTTTTAACCGCATCATTGCGTCTGGCCGCTGAAAATGTCCTTATCGCTGTTTTGAACCGTGTTGTGTTTACCCAAGAAGACCTAGAATTAGTATACTGTTTCCATGGCCTGAATTTCGCTATAAGCCTTGCCACGTCAGCAAAAAGAAGTGAAATGTGTCTCTCCTGCGACTGCGATAGCCGTCGAACTACCCTTCCGCTTTGTTGCGACTTCAGGCGACCACGCCACCCAACGGCCAAAATGCCCCAGATCCAGAACGGCGGCGAAGTCGCTGGCCGGAACGCCCGCGGCTCCTCCCCTCCCGTCCCGTCCCTTGCCCCCACCTCTCCCATCACACCGCGCCGCGGCCTGGTGCGAGTGGCGTTGTCGGCTATGGAGTCAGAAGCGGAAGCTGAGCGAGTCGCGCGTGGTGCAGGCCCCTCGCTGCCCCCAACCTAGGTGAGGTGAGGAATTCCGAAACAATCCCGACCCCGAATAGGCTCGAGGAGATTCGCTGTGCCATCTTGGCTTAATTCACCCAGCGATTTTTCAATCTCTAATCATGTGATGTGGCCATCGCCGAGTTGTCAAGAACATCCAATGTATCATTGTGGCAAATAAAGAACTCATAATTTCCATCTGTTCTGTGTATATAAAACATTCACTTTATAGTGTACTAGATTTTAAAAAATGAGTATAGAGGGAAATGTTTCCATTTGCTATGTGTAGTTCTCCTAAGGAATATAACTGCAACAGTACCGCATAAAAACATGTGGTCTCCCCTCTGTTGTGGATGCTGAATTGTGGTTACCTTAAAACATTCTCATGTGTTTGTCAATGTAGAGGAAATTTTATTGCTGTGCTACTAAATTTTTTTTCGTAATGTACGGAAACATTCTCATCAGTCATACATGATACTAAAAACTTTCTTAATGTAGAAATCAAGAGGAAGAATGCCAGAATATTAGCGAGAAAAAATTCAGGAGCTTTGACTAGACACTACGTGAAGAAACTGAAGATCGCTGTGCCAGGGCGTAATAGTTTTAAAGATTTTGTGAATGCAACTACTCAAAAGGTCACCGGCTACTGCATTGATGTCTTTAAGGCTGCTGTGAAGAAACTACCACATGATCTGGATTATGAATTCAACGTCTTTGACGGTTCCTATGACGAAATAGTGCACAATGTGTCTTCAGGGGTGGGTGAACCTTGCTCTCCTTGTACTTGCATGTAATTTTATCAGAATCACTTAGTGACATCATACTTGTTGGTTGTTATGACCAGATCTTCGATGCCGCAGTGGGTGACATAACTATAACTTATGAGCGAGCTGTATATGTGGACTTCACGATGCCATACTCCGAGTCTGGTGTGTCACTGCTTGTGCTCAGCGAGAATGACTCTAAATCAACAATTGAATGGGTATTCTTAAAGCCGCTAACGATGGAACTTTGGCTAGCAACTGTGGGTGGCTTCTTCTTCACTGCACTAGTTGTGTGGATGATTGAGCGGCCCAAAAATCTGGAGTACCAAGGATCAAGTTCGAGACAGTGCAGTGCTGCTCTGTACTTTTCTTTCTCGACCTTGACATTTTCTCATGGTTAGTACTAAGGGGCAAAAATTTGCTGACAATATTTGGTGCATTATAAGTTGTTACTCTAATTCTGACATACTCTAATTTCTTGATTGATACACTTTGTGCAGGCCAAATTATTAAAAGCCCTCTGTCGAAAATTGTTGTGGTTATATGGTGCTTTGTTGTGCTAGTTATAGTGCAGAGCTACACAGCTAGCTTATCCTCCATTCTGACTGCAAAGAGGCTCCGGCCCTCAGTGACTGATCTTGACCAGCTACTGTCAACTGGTGACTATATTGGATACCATTCTGGATCATTTGTATATTCTATCCTTACAAAACAAGGGTTTGATGGAAAAAGGTTAAGGCCCTATACAAAGAAAGAGGAATATGCAAATGCTTTGAGGAATGGGTCTAAGAATGGAGGTGTCTCGGTTATAGTTGATGAGATCCCCTACATAACATCTTTTCTCTCTGACCCTCAGTACTATAATGAATTCCAGATGGTTAACCGCATATACAAGACACCTGGATTTAGTTTTGTAAGCTTCTCACTCTAGTGATTTGCATCCTTACAAGAGGTAGTTGCATTCTGGATAAAACAATGTGGTCTAACTAGCATTGTGTATCTCTTCCAGGCGTTTCCCCGACATTCTCCATTGGTGCATAATCTTTCGGTAGCCATCTTGGACCTGACAAGTGGGGATGAGGGCTCACGAATTCAAGCGGAATGGTTTGGTAAAACGACGTCCTTGCCAGATTATGGCATCCCCAAGACAGATTCGGCACCTCTCACTTTGAGAAGTTTCTCTGGTCTCTTCATCATCACTGTATGTATCTCAGCACTCATGCTGTTGATAAGCATTGCCAGGTCAGTTCATGCCAAATACACAAAAGTGAGAGATTCTGATATGCAGAGTGCTGATGGGGATGGTGGAAGTGAAGGCCACGGAGGATCAGATCCGTTGCAGAACGACTTGGGCAATGGGTCTATGACTGATCAACCCCACCATGAAGCCAGAAATGTAGATCCCCAGGGTATCCATAGGAGTGGAGAAAGTGTTGCTGACGAAGAATCGAACGGCTCTGTGCCCGCGCACACCATCCAGATCGAGACAAGCACTGGCTGAGATGCCAACTCTATTCTGCATCGCACGCAATGAAGAAACATAACACTTTTGTCTTCTGCAGATAGTCACCAATCTACTAAGAAAATGAGTGTAAGAAGCTCATGAATTATGGCTTGTGATGTTGCAGTGATGCCGCAAAGCATAATTTAGCTAGGAATAGCAGTTTTAGTTAGTGGCTGATGCCCATATTTAGCGCCTGAATATCTTCTTGTTTGGTCTATTTGAAAAGTCTACTTAGCGAGTGACAAATAAGAACCGTACTAGCAGCCTGACATTCTAGTAATAACAGATTTATCCCTGTGGTGTGGGGCACAGTAACCACCCATTGTAACCCAAAGTCCATGTTACTCTGGATTATTTCTTTGGTTTTATTGTACATGCTGAAAGAAAGTTGATCTTCAAAAAGCTTGATGAGTATGTCCACAGTTTCAATTTTGCACAAAGCTTGATGAGTATTTCCACATGCCTTGAGTTGGTTGCCTACTAGTTGGAGTGTCATTCTTGTCCAAGGTTTGGATTTGCAGAAACTGACATCGTCCTCATAATACGGATTGCTACTAGTTTTACTCCTTGGGGAACAGGAACATCAATGGGCCAAGGACCTTGACGTGGCGTTAGCTTTGGCAGAGATTCTGGTATATACTGCTTCTTAACTTTTACTTCTTTAATGCTCTTCTGCCAGATGTTAGTCATTATAAATATCTCGGTTGCTTTCCAAACCAAGTCTTCACTGGAGGTGTGGATGGAATTCCATAGTTAAGGTATCTTTTATGCCCTTGATGTTACAGTATCAAAGGTATATTATTGTTTCCCAAGATTAAAGAAAAATCAGAACCTGCAGAATAGAGATAACATGAATTTGAGCACTTTCCACCATCGGACATGCAGATCTTCGCGATGCACATCGAAGGACGAGCTAGAAGTCTGGTGACCTTAGTGAGCTGGCTGGGCTCATGGATTGGCTCGTATGCCTTCAACTTCCTCCTGTTATGGAGCTCCTACGGTAAACATGTTTACAACACCGAAATGGACCTTGTGATCAAAGACATAGACATGACGATCTCTAGAACCATCCGATTGCATATTGTGCGCCCAGCGGTTCTGGTTTTGAAGCTTAGAGCATCTCCACCCGTCCTCCCCATACGGCGTCCGGCGCAGCCGTTATAGGGACCATATGGGGGGGGGGGGGGGGGGGGGGGGGTTGCCGGCGCAAAATTAGAATTGGGGACATGCTGGCGCCCAACCGTGCACCCCAAACGGTGCTCCCAATACAGTTTCATATATATTTTAAATTTAAACAACAAATAGTATTACAACTTAAACAAATGTTGGACATAATTCAACAAGTTTAACATAGCACACAGATAATTAAGGTTTATCAAACCACACAAATTTAAAAGTTTAAATCACAATGGCAAACAAATAAACAAACTAGTCGCCGCCTTTGAGAATACACAAATGCTCAACCAGATCATCTTGCAGTTGGTGATGAGTGTTGGAGTCTCGAACTTCTTGACGTCTGGCGAGAAAAGCAGCAAATGCGGGAGGCACATTGTGATCAACATCTGCAATAGGACCCATCCCTTCATATGGTTCAGTGTCAAACATTAGAAATTCCCTCTCGCTCTCGATGATCATGTTGTGCAGTATGACACAACATGTCATGACCTCCCACATCTACTCCTTGGACCATGTAAGAGCAGGGTATCGGACAATGGCAAAGCGAGCTTCAGCACACCAAATGCTCTCTCCACATCCTTTCTGGCAGCCTCTAGGTACAGTGTTCGAGATTGTCTTCACAAATGTTGACTATCTTGGATAGATGCCATCTGCAAAATAGTAGCCCTTGTCATATTGGTGGCCATTGATCTCAAACTGCACCGGAGGGGCATTGCCTTCGACAAGCTTATGGAACACATCGGAGCACTGCATCACATTGATATCATTGTGTGATCCTGCCATGCCGAAGAACGCATGCCAAATCCACAGGTCAGCCGCTGCCTCAAGCACCACACTGCATGCACCCTACCGGCGCAGGGTGGGAGCGCGGTGGGGACGGAGGTAGTGGCGGTGGCGGGAGCGGGTGAATGGTGACGGTAGGAAGGCCGGCGAGGTGGCGAGGGTTTGCTCGAGGTGCTCTGCATGGACGTTGCATCTATGATGGGTGTTGCCTCCTTGACATCCAGCATGCATCATCGGCCATCTCTGTCTCTAGGGTGGAAAACTCAAGACCAATTGTCATTGATTGGGATCAGGTGGAGATAGCACCACCCGCATCTGCATCGGTAATGCTTAACTTGGCATCCCCAACACCACTCAATGGGCACTCCAGCAACGCCAAGGAAACCATACTTGCGGTCCCTGATGATGCCGGGTCCAAGCACCACTCTGCAATTCTAGTACTAGCAGCCATCCAGCTGCTCGACAGAACGCTGGTCATGTTGGATGATAAGGAGCAAGTGCAAGAGCAGGAAAAAGATGAGCTATCGAGTGCATCAGAGGTAACTGACAGAACGACAGGATAAGGAATGGAAAGAATCTTCACCGATCCATCAAGTGGGTATCTCGAGTGCGTGTTGCGTGGCGTCCTATGCGCTGGCCCTGAGGAGCAAGTTCGGAAACTCTGCGACCACTCCATCACAACATCCAGTGCCGCCACACCCACCTAATCTGCCAGTCTGTCAGCTGGACCCTTGTTCAACCCCTCTGAAACCTGCTCCACCATGGCCTCCAGATTCACTCTCAGGTATTGGGTTTGTGATTACACACACGATGCTTTATTCTTATGTGGCACAAGTGGCACAACTTAGTTCTGAGCAGCAAAAGAGTGAAAATGTGCATGGAGATAGTTATATACTGGAGCGACTACTGAGTTCAGCTACAAGTGTCTTGGCTATTGAGGAAATGTGTTCTATCCAAGGTGAGTTGTTCGAGGTTGGTTTGCTATAAGGAACTATGGGCATCACTTTCAGAACAAGGTCTTCTTTCTACAGTCTTGACAAACAAAACTGTAGAAAGACGTATTTTGTTTCTTCAGTCCAAGATTATTGTCGTAAGTCCGTTGATACTTTTGCTGCAAGTGGATGTTTATATGAGGCACATGCTCTTGTTCACCTTTCTGATGCACTAGGAGCTACAGCTTGTGACATTGGTTGTCAGGCTGAATGGCTCATATGCAGTATGGTTAAACTGAACTACATAACCGATATGTGTTCATTTAGGCCGAGAAATGGAAGGATAATTCTTCTAGTGCTGTTTGAACAATGGGATCCAGGGATCAATCATGCCTTCAGTAGTTTAGTACATTTGGTGGAGAATAGATTCAAACTGACGTCGATATGAGAAAGGGATGGTACCTTGGAAGCAAACATCATATATCTGAAGCAATATGTGGTGTTGTACACGATGGGGCTCATGGGTGCAGGTACGATGCTCTTATGATCATCCATGTTCTTCTTCGCACTGACATGTGGTGCACCAACTATGTGCAAACTTATCTTGGCAAGCTCTGGAGTTATGACAAGATAATTGGAGACCAAGCTTAAAACTCAAAAAAAATTGGAGACCAAGCAAAGTTGAGTGCTACATATAAATCTACAGGAACTTGCATACAATTGGCTCCCACTGGACCTCATTATTCTCTACCTCAGTTTCGTGGTCACACCTCGTGTGAAGTCGGACATAACAAGGAATGGCCCACCTCTGATGTTTTCTACGGTAGGCTTATTTCAGTTTGTGCAACAGCCATGGACACGTCCTGCTCTTTTTCTTGCGGTCATTCTTGGTAATCTCTAAATGCTCCAGTTATATTTCTTACATACTAAGTGGTGCAACATTCCTGTGGATATATATCTGCTCCAGTTATACCTCCAAAGTTTCTATGGATTCCCTTCCTACGCTACAATTCCATAGTATGATTTTTAATAACAGGTTAATTCTTCTAATGTGTCTATGACAACTAGCACATACCACTAGTGGAGAAGAGGCCTTTGGTCCCAAGCAAATGTCCCAGTGCTGAACCAAACCGGGTCCAATAGGGGCATTGGTCCCGGTTCGTTTCTGCCCAGGACGACCCCACCCGCTGGTGCCTGTCCTGTAGTGGCCTTTGGACCCGGTTTGTATTACAAACCGGGACTAAAGGGTCCACTGCAGGCGCCGCAGCCGTGTCGATCGTGGGAACCCTTTAGTCCCGGTTTGTAATACAAACCGGGTCCAAAGGCCCCGCCTCTGGCTATATAACCTTGCCTCTGTCCAAGTGTGAGCCACACTTGGCCATTTTTTCACTATCTTCACAAGAGGGGTGTATTGCTTTCCTCTCTTCTTCACATGCACAAGAGGTGTTCGATGAAATGCTTAAGAGGATTTGCCACTTGAGTTTACACAAATCAAGCCACACTTAACTTGATTTTTTCTTCTTCATCGAGGTTAACAACTTTATCCTTTTCATCTGCAATTGATAAAATGCATGTGTATATATACATCGTGATGTTCTGTAATGGTTTTGATCAGCTTAATTATATCATGCAGATGAATCGGCAATGGATGTACATTGACCGACGGTTTGACGAGTTCACTTCGGGCCTGGATAATTTTATGACCGTGGCGGAGGCAAACAAACATGGTGGCTTCATGTATTGTCCATGTGTGGACTGCAAGAATACCGTAAATTACGCTCACTCGAGTGTCATTCACAGCCACCTTCTGCGATTCGGTTTCATGCCCAGTTACTATTGTTGGACCAAGCACGGAGAAAGAGGGGTTATGATGGAAGACAATGAAGAAGAGGAAGAGGATGATGACGGTTATCCCAATTTCCCTGAATACGATGATACTGGAGAAGGCAATGAAGACAATGAAGTAGAAGATCAAGAGGCACCAGTGACATAGGCATCCCAAATGGGCCTGCCGAAGATGGTACCCGGGGTTTACTGGAAGCCCAATACCCGAAGAATAAGAAGATTCGGGAGCCCAAGATTTACTAAGGAAAGATAGAGTTGTAATAGGAAGTGTTGTTTGTGATCTGGCGGGATGAGTTAGAAACCGTCCCGGACTATGTAAACTTGTATAGCACGGATCCCTCGGCTCCACCTCATATATAAGGGGGAGTCGAGGGACAAAGAATCAATCGAATCATTGTCTGCAAACCCTAGTTTTCATAGTCGTCGAGTACTTTTCGGCTGAAACCTTCGAGATCTACTTGCCCTCTACTTCTAACTAAACCCTAGCCTACAATCCATAGGCATTGACAAGTCAATACCTTGTCAATTGGCGCCGTCTGTGGGGATTAGAGGCGTAAGGAGCTGATCTCGATGGCACGCTCAAGATCTTCGACATCGTCAACCGCAAGCAACACAATGGATCGAGGTAAACAGATCGCTACTGGTCTTGTCGATTTTGTTCCTCACCCACCCTCCCGTTTGGATGCATATGCGTATCTGGCGGAGCCCATGGAGATGACGTTCGGAAGGTTCCACTTTCGCGTCGAGAAGGAAGGATCGTATCGTGTCGAGATTCCGATTTCGTCGGAATCATCATGGTCGATTCCGATTTTTCAAGCTATACATCGTCAAACGAATCAGAGAAGAAGAAACCTCGGCGACACGCTACGTCGACATCGAGCAAGAGAGAAACTCGCCAAGATCTTCAACGACATGTCGTTTGAGTCATCTGTGATTCATATATAAGCGATGGTTCAAGCAATGTCGACGCTACGACTTCATCGACAAATCTTTGACAAGGGCAAGGTCTTCATCAATCTCAACGACGATGTCACCAAACCCAACATAGATCCGAGTACAAAGTATCATCGATTTACGCCATTGAAGATCAAGAAGAGACATCCGAGGCTTTCGACAGCTTGGGAAATCCATACGTCGATCCCTCCAATCTGCGACAAGGCTTGGGCAACAAATACGTCGGGCCGAGCCGCGAGATAGAGTTCAACTTTCACAAGCAGCGTGGGACAGAGCTGCGAGAGCTATGAACGGCACAGAACCAATGGCTACCACAGCCACACCGGAAGAATTGCAAGCATATCAATATAGGCTCGCACGAGCTGCCAGGGAATTGGAAAAACAGACAATTGAGTTGAACAGAGAAAGGAGGCAGCTTACGCATCCAATGGAGAGAAGGGCAGATCTAAGTCGACAATCTAGAACTACGGGTGATAGCCATCGGGAGGCGCGGAACGAGCAAGGTCAAGACGCAACACATACCCGAAGCGGAAAGAGAGCACTTGGTTCAAAACCTCGACATGTCCTTTATGTCGATAGATACAAGAGGAAACATCATCCCTAAGACACCGGAGGCCGGGTATATGGCGACACATGCTTTTATCCTTGCATCTAAACCACCTCCGGTGACCCAAGGGAAACACTGTACAATATGGCGGTAGCAGGAGTTGGAGCTATGGGGACAGCGTTTATATCAACGCCTCCCGAAGGAGTGGCAAGGCAAAATAGTCCGCGACCCCAGCAGAAGAACGGGCAAAGACTCGAAGGGCCAAGTGGAGCAAGAGACACAAAGAAGACAAGCAAGAGTCGACGAGAGCGCGGCAGCGTAAGGGATCATCGGCAATCCCCGAACTTAACGACGAAGATATGTGCGGCTTACCATGCTTCACGAGGAGAGTCCGAAAAACGCGAGTCCCCTCGATTCAAGTTACCCGATAATTTCAAGAAATTCGACGGCCTTCAAGATCCAGAGGATTGGCTAGTCGACTATCCGGAGACGGTGAAGCCGACAGGAGGAACTAGGGCAACAGCCATGCAAAGCATCCAGGTGCACCCGAGTGGTGCCGCACGATCATGGATAAAGAAACTCGCTCCAGGATCCATCGACACTGGGAAAGTTTCGAGGACGTGTTCGTCAAGAACTTCAGATCCACGTGCAAAAAACCCGCATCGTTAGAGGAGTTGAGAGCGTGTCGACAAAAGCCGATGAGCCAATGATAAAGTACATCCAGATGTGGAATATCATCAAAAACTCTGAAGAAAACATATCTTACGAGAGAGCAATAGATGAGTTCTTCGCAGGAGTCAGGCGAGGAGAATTTTTCGAGGATTTGGGAAGGAACAATCCAAGGACAGTATCCGCGTTAATGGAGATAGCAAATAAATGGGCAGATGGAGAAGACGCTGTCCACAACAAACGACACTGTGTCGCGAGAGGAGGACCGTGGTCGAAACTATCAACCGAGGCGAAGATTTCCTCGGACGTACTCGTAACTACGACGCCCAGGGACAAATTTCGGCAGGTTTTCGGACAAATACAGGAGGCAACGAGATGATTACCGAGAAGCGGTGAACAGCGAGGTGATAATAGGGATGATTCACGCAACAGTGCAAAATAGTGGGCCGAGGTTTCCAAGACCTTTCGTGTCCCAGGAAATGCTTTGAACGGACCGTGCCGGATGCACTTCTTCCTCGACAAAGAACGGAAAAGACGGTCAGGGCACTGCAGAAGACCGTCGAAATTTTCGTGCAATGTTCGAATACGCGAGAAAATGCTCACGCTCGAGCAGCACAGAGAAACCCTCGGGAGCCTAGGAGCGAGGTTCATCTCCGCCACCTCCCGCGATTACAGAGGACAATCGACACCAGCTAAGAATAGCGGCAGCACTGCACCACCACCCTATGTTGATCCTAATTCCAACGGAGCAGTTGTTGATGATTCGAAGGGAAGGCCGTCCAATAGAGCTCAAAAAGTAATCTCACGACAGGTGTTTATGGCGAGAAAATGCCTCCACCAACGATTGAGTACCTTAATTGGTCGGGACAAGATATCGGCTTCACAATAGCAGATCATCCGCACAAGTTCCTCGACCAGGCGGGGCCAAGACTTATTCTCGCGCGATTATCGCAGGATTTGATGTCTCTCGAGTGTTCATAGACGGCGGCAAGCAGCTTGAACCTCATGTATGCAGATACATTGAGGAAGATGAACATATCCTTAGCAAACTTGAAACCAATGCACACAAGGTTCCACGGCATTACACCAGAGAAACCAAGTTATCCATTGGGAAAAATCAATCTCGATGTTCAATTTGGGACCCGAGAAAATTATAGAATCGAGAAGCTCGAATTTGAAGTCGTGGATTTTCCATCACAATACCACGCTTCTGTTGGGACGACCAGCATATGCTAGATTTATGGCGTACCACACTATACATACCGTTGTGGAGGTTGCCGGACCAAGAGGACCAATCACGGTCAAGGGAAGCTTTGCCTTAGCCGATAAGTGCGACAAGGATTTTCACGGGTTGGCGTAAACTTTCGGGATGCAAGCCGAGTACTTGGCGTCAAAAAGCATGACTGATTACGACGATGCGCCAGATTTGGAAGGCCAAATAAAGAATCAACTTTCAACACAGAGAAAAATTCTAAGGAGGTGCAGATTCACCCGACAGATCCAAAAAAGACGACATCTATCGCAAACGATATGGATATCGCATAGGAAAGCGCGCTCGTCAAGTTCCTCCGTGAGAACGGAAAATCTTTGCATGGTGTCCAACTGACATGCCAGGAGTACCCAGGGAACGTGCCGAGCACCACCTAAATTTGGATCCAACAAATAAAACCAATCGTACAACCTTTGCGGCGTTTTTCGGAACCAAACCGCAAAGCCATGCTTTCGAAATAAATCGACTCGAAGAAGCTGGTTTTATCAGAGAAATATCTACGAAGCCACATGGGTAGCTAACCCGTGATGGTGCCGAAGAAAAACACGACAGTCCTTCGCATGTGCGTCGACTTTACGTGTCTCAATAAACATTGTCCTAAGGATCACTTTCCTCCCAAGGATCGATCAAATTATCGACTCCACGGCAGGTTGCGAACGTCTTTCCTTCTTGGATGCATACTCTGGTTATAACCAGATCAGATTAAAAGAAGATGATGAAGCCAAGACAGCGTTTATTACACCTTACGGCGTGTTTTGCTACAAAACAATGCCCTTTGGTCTAAAAAATGCGGGAGCAACATATCAGAGGATGATGCAGAAGTGTTTAGCAACACAGATCGGGAAAACCGTGCAAGTATACATCGATGATGTCGTCATAACATCAAAAAAGGGGACAACATTGATCGAGGATCTCAAAGAAACTTTTGACAACCTCGACAAATTCTCGCCTCAAATCGAACCCGACGAAGTGTTCTTTTGGCGTCCACAGGAGAACTTCGGGGTTTCTAGTTTCGGCAAGAGGGATTGAAGCAAATCCCGACAAAATACAAGCCATAGTAACAATGAGAAAGCCAACAAAGTTGAAAGAAATACAAAGACTAATCGGGCGAGTCGCAGCTTTGAGCAGGTTCGTCGCCGTGTTAGGAGAAAAAGCGTTACCATTTTATGCGCCGATAAAACAAGGAGATAAATTCCAAAGTGGAACGAAGAGGCCGACAGAGCTTTCGAGGATCTGAAGCGAAAAATCTCGACACCACCAATCCCGGTGGCTCCAAAGGAAAAGGAACCTCTCCTCGTATATTGCAGCCACGCCCCAAGTGGTTAGCACAAGATTAGTTGTCGAAAGAGAGGAAGAAGGGAAAATCCATGGAGTACAAGCGCGGTATACTTCGTGAGCGAAGTCTTGTCACCTTCAAAACAAAGGTACCCTCAGCACCAAAAGCTAGCATATGGAGTGTTCACGACAAAGACGAAAATTGCGCCACTATTTTTCGGCACACCCGATCATAGTGGTCAATGAAGCTCCCTTGTCAAATATACCGAATAACCCGAAGCTACGGGTCGTGTCTCCCTTTGGGGAATAGAACTTTCCCCTCGGGACATCACGTATGAAAAAGAAAAGCAATAAAGTCGCAAATACCGCGGACTTCATCGCAGAATGGATGGAGTTGCAAAATACAGACCACCAGATTTATCGAGAACTTGGACCATGAACTTTGATGGGTCCAAGAGACTAGAAGGAGTCGCAGAGTAGTACTCATATCACCTGAAGGCGACAAATTGAAGTACATCCTCCGGATGACGTTCCTTAACGCATCTAACAATGAAGCGAGAATATGAGGCTCTCATACACGGGATGAAGATGGCGAAAGATCATGAGCAACTCGATTAAAAATCTTTGGCGACTCACGGTTGGTGGCTCAAAGTTATGAACCAATGTGATGCAATCAATGATAGCATGATGGCATACAAGGAGGTGTACAACGAGCTTGAAAAGTTATTCGATGGATGCGAAGTAAATCATATTAGCAAAGTTGAGCAACGACGAAGCCGACGTTCTTGCAAACATCGGGTCACGGTGCCTTCCAATCCCGCCAGTGTGTATTCGGGAAGAGATAACAGAGAGATCCACTAAGCCAACAAAGTCAAAAAAGAAGGAGAAGAAACCCTGGGGCTGCCAAGGAAAAGCAAGAGGACGAAGAAGAGGATCGGGACTTGGTCATGGTGATACGAATACCGTGGATGCAGCCGTACATATCATACATCATGAGGAAAGAAATACCCGATGATCCGGTTGAAGCAAGGCGAGTAATTCGACGCTCCAAAGCTTTTACGGTGGTCAAGGGAGAATTGTATAAGCGAAGTATTTCAGTGCGTTTTGCAAAGGTGCGTTACACCCGAAGAAGGAAGAATAATCCCGAAGGATGTACACGAAGGAATATGTGGCCACCACGCAAGTAGTCGAGCTATCGCAGCCAAGGTTTTTCGGGCAGGATTCTCATCGGTTGACAAGAATCGAGGACGCCAAGGACATAGTAAGAACTTGCGACGCATGTCAAAGGTTCGCCGCAAAACCTCACTCTCCAAAGAGCAGAGTTAGCACCAATACCATTGTCTTGGCCCTTTGCTCAATGGGGACTTGATATGGTGGGTAAGTTACACAAATCCTGGCCAGGAGGAAAGGAGTACATGCTAGTAGCTGTCGATAAATTTACAAAGTGGATAGAAGCGAAGCCGATAAATTCACCGAGATGGAGCATCCGCAGAAAATTCGTAAAAGGCCTCGTCTTCAGATTTGGAGTGCCCCACAAGATCGTCACGGACAACGGCGGCAACTTCACATCCCATGAATTCAAAGATTATTGCGAAGAGGTGGGTATTAAGCTGAACTTTGCGTCGGTTGCACATCCTCAAACCAATGGGCAAGTCGAGAAAGCCAATGGCATCATCTCGCAATGGTATCAAGAAGCGCTTATTAGGACCACTGGAAAAAGCTCGACATACATGGCCGAAGAACTACCAAGCGTGTTGTGGAGCATCCGAACAACACCAAACACAAAGCAACGCAGAAACTCCGTTTTTCCTGGTTCATGGAGCAAGCGGTACTACCAATCGAGATAGAGCACAACTCTCCACGTGTCGCTGAATATGATGAAGAAACGTCGAGAAGAGTGCTAGAAGACGACGCCGACGCACTTGATGAAGCTCGAGATGAAGTATTATCTCGGGTAACCAAATATCAACAGGATTTGAAGAATTACCACGATCGACGTTTGCGGCCAAGATCTTTTCGGTGGGAGACCTAGTTCTTCGGCTCACGCAAAAAAGTCATGAAAAATTCGAGTCACCATGGCTTGGCCCTTACATTGTCACGGAAGTAATTGGAGGAGGAGCATACGAATAAAGGACAAGAAGACAGGGGTGGAGGAGCCAAACCCCTGGAACGTGGCGCAACTTAGGCGTTTTTACGCCTAGAGTCAAAATATAGTCTTTGTAAAGCTTCAATGTACTGAAACGCCCGCGAGTTTTCAGACGCACTCTTTTCCTTTTTCGGGGCACCGAGTGGGGCCGGAGAAGGTTTTTAATGAGGCGGGCTCGCGGTGCTGCAATATAATAAAGATAGTGACAATATAACTTTTCTTCTTTATCGACATGACCAAAGTCTTCGCTCCGACGAATTTCAATATAGTTCATCAACAAAAGGAAAAACTTGCCTTGGTATTCAAATACCTCGTGAGTCAACAAAAATACAAAATAGTACTCAATAAAAAGCTTGGGGGCTCATATTCGCCTTAAATATATAAATGCCTTGGTTCAAAACCTCGCAAGTATACAAATATAGTAAAGAGTCACCGAAACACTCGGGGGCTAAACAAACAGAGAAATATAATGATTGCTTTACAATATAGTCGTGGATTACAAAGAAAAAATATCTACAAGAAGAAACTAACTAGTCTTGATTCAATATGTCATCAAGAGTAACCCCTGTTTTCCTCGGGAGCAGCACCAAGAAAATCGGCATAATGGCCATCGGCAAAAAGTCGGCATCCATCCGAAGTAGGTCCTCAATCATTTCTTCGGCTATAGGCGTAACCTTCGTGTTAATCCCGTCAACACCAACTCTCCGACGTTTTACTTTTTGGTGAACCTTCTCGACAACCCGGGTAAGGTCAAGCTTCGAGTGGCGATTTGGAGCATGATAAGAGCAAATGGCGCCGCCTACTAGTTGAGCTTTGACAAAATCATGGATACTGCGAGCATCCTTGAACCTTTCCATCAATTCGGGAAGAGTTTTTGGTTGGACGTTCCGAGGAAACATGGAGTTGTAAACCATGGACAAGTTCTTGGTACAGAAGTCGAGGAAATCAATAGTTTGAGAGGCGCGATCTTGAAATCGACAATTTGGCGGGTCCTTTCCGGGGTAGCCCAAAACAAAGAACCATGGTCCAAGGAGAGATTAACAAGGAGGGTTGTCCTAGCATTCACCCTCTCTTCCTCGGCGGCCGACATCGGTAAAGGCACCTATCAAAACAAAAAAAAAACGGAAACCTTCAAAGAAACAATAGTATGCGAGATAAAGGATATCAGCGAGATGAAACAGCATACCCGACATATCCGCATCAAGCTTCATTCATTAATTCGAGCATGAAATTTTCTCGAATAGTCGCCTTTTCAGCCTCGGAAGCAGCAATTTCCTTAGCAGCTACAGCCTCGCGAGCTTGTTGAAGAGCAATTTTTTCGGCTTCGGATGACTTACGAGATTGCTCCATCATCACAAGTGTTTGCTTCTTCGCATACGAAGTTGTTGCCGAAGTTCATCCAGTTCTTGCGACAAGGTATCGTCGACAGGAGCGGTATCACCAAAAGCTTTCCTCGCGCGGGAAGAAGAAGGCGAAACATTGGAAGGAGCGAGAAGATGGAGTATAGTTATCAAATATCAACCGAAAAATAAACAAGACAACATCAAATAACAAGCAAAGATAGAAGTCTTCATTAATCTCTTGGAATAATTACAAGGGCATTACAGGTGGAGTTAAGAAAGTACGTGTCGCCAAATGACTACTTTGGCGACGAGTAAGCAAAAGAAACAGAAAGAAAAACAGAGGCATGCAACTAGACCTCCGGCCTCGAGGAGCTAGGAGTTGAAGTCGGCTTGATCCCAGGATACGCCAAGATCTTCTTCGTGTTGGGCTTGGCCGCCTTGATCGGCGACCTCCATCTTGATCGCTCTATCCGACCGGTGTCGCCAACCTTCATCCAATCAAGCGTACGTTGGCTGTCGGCAACCAGGGCAACATGATACTCTCGACGCAACCTTCATATTCTCCCGACGCATCTTCAATCCCAGGTCTTCCGAAGCATTAAACATCTTGGCGAGGTTAAGGAAAGTTGCGGGTTCTTCTTTCTTCGGGAAGAAATAAGGGAACAACGCCGACAATCCCGCATTAGCATTTGCCACGCCTTCACGAATTTCGCGCCCGTGAAACTCCGGAAGAGAAAGTGCGTCAAGGAGAGGATCGTTGACGAGATTATCCGAGATCAAAATCCTGGTTTGTTTGGGCTGCCACACGAGACAAGACATCGGTCAACAACCAAGAAACAGGAAGTGCGGTAAAATAAAAGGGATTGATAATATTACTCGAGTACGTCGACTTTGCGACTTCAAACGCTTGAGGATTCCTTCGTCACGAAGCTTGTGCAGCTTTGTGCTCATCCAAGGCAGTGTCGCATCCTCAAGTTTCTTCTGCGGTTCCTCGACACCGGCGGCTTTCGCCTTAGCTTCATCGGCTTCGACCTTGGCTTTGCTAGCGGCGAGTTCGGCTTTCTTGCGAGCCGCCTCACTTTGCTCAAGTTTTTGAGCCGGTGCGTCGGCGCGTTCGTTAGCCTCGCAAGTTTCTCTGTCGAGATATGGAAAAAGAGAGAAGAAAGATCAAAAAATCGCGGCAAGTAACGGAGTGACAAATTAAGGAAAAACGACAAGTATGAAAGTCGTTACCTTCGGCTCTATTAGCATATTCACGGTACCCAATAAATTGGGAACCGATGCGGAGAAGATCCTTGATCATAGGCTGTTCAACGTGAACACGGTAAGAGAAACATCGGCATAAAAAAAAAAAAAAAAAAAAAAAAAAAAAAAAAAAAGATGTGAAGAAACAAAATAAAGAAAATATAGATGTCGACAAACTTACATCATCTAGGAGCGGGGGCGACGAACCGCCCAAGCGAGGGCGGGATCAACAATCTTTTCAACCCGTGCCCTTTTTGGTGAAGGGGCACGGGGGCTCGAAGGAGTAGATGTATCAACATTTTGTTGAGGAGGCGACGATTCCTCCCCTTCAATCGGTTTTTCCGAAATAACTAAAGTATGTGACGTGCTCGTTCGAGCAGCCACATCTAAAGTTGGTGTTTCTTCATCATCACCGTGACAAAATAGCGGCAGCATAAAAGCAAGGCAAGATAAAATTCTTCAAATAAAAAAGGAAAAGAGCAAGGAACCTACGAGCTGATGATACTCTCGATGTATGGATCATAAGCTGCTTTTCGAGGTGCAGAGCAGTTTCTTCGGGTTTCGAGGTCCGGAATCTTCGGCATTGCTCCTTTTCCTTTTGCTCTTCGGAGAAACAGCAGGAGGAGGAGATTGCGCTGATGTTGTATCTTCGTGAGGCAGCATCCTTCTCGGTAGATCCCGCAGATTTTCGAGAATCATGCGGGTTCATTCACAAAAGGGGGTCTCTGGTTGACATCATCGACAACGGCTCTTTCTTCGACCTCTCCATCCTCGGGAAGAGGAGGAAGGGAAGCCATAGTAGGATGATTCTACAAGGAAATAGTGACAAAAGAGAATAAGTGAGATACCACCGCAATAAGATACGAGGAACGATTCGTAACAAGATAGAACTTCGAGAAGAGAAAATACCTCGGGAAGAGGATTGGAAGCCTTGTATGGTTCCACTCGACGGGAGGAGGGAATAGGATCCTTCTTGCCTAATCGAGAAATTCTTCGAACCAATTTTTCCAAGTCCTTTACGAGAAAGATCACCGGAGATTACATTGGCGTCATTTTCACCGAATACGTCCAAAGGGGATTTTTGCGAGCACGAAGAGGCTGCACTCTAATCCTAAGGAAGTAGGCGGTAATTTGAACACCAGATAGCTCTTTGCCTCGAGTGTTTTGAAGATGACGGATACGAGCCATGAGCGCCTCTGTCGCCTTTTTCTCTTCTTCAGAAGCTTCGGCATCCCAGGAACGGCGACGCTGAATCCTGGTACTTCCGTCAAAAGGAACTATGTTGTGCTCCACAGAATTGGCGCTTTCTTCGTGGATGTAGAGCCACTTTTTGCGCCATCCTTGGACAGAATCAGGAAACTTGACGTCGAAATAATCGACATCAGTCCGAACACGAGATAACAACGCCACCTATGTTATAAGTGACGTTGTGGGAGCCATTACGGCGGAGGCAGAAAATGCGCTTCCACGAGCCCAATTGGGAGGGATTCCGACGAAGCATTCGCAAAGTGTGATAAAAATAGAAATGTGAAGGATGGAATTGGGAGTCAATTGGTGCAGTTGAATCCCATAAACGAAAAGAAGGCCGCGGAGGAAATCATGGATTGGGGTTGAAAGGCCGCGGATCAGGTGATCAACAAAACTAACCCGATACTCCATTGGAGGCTTGGGGTAGCTTTCTTCGCTAGGAAAGCGGATGGCGTCCTCCTTCGTCATGAGGCCGAGCCTCTTCAGCGTGTTGATGTCTTGATTGGAGATTTTGGATCTCTCCCACTCAAGATCCTCGGCGGCCATCTTGGATTCCGGCGTCTTTGTGGCGAGTCGGACGCGTGCGCGGTGGCATCAACGGTAGTGGGCGAGCAATGTATGTGCGAACGGAAGATTGGAGAGAGTTGGGCGCGGGGAAGTTTTGCGAAGAGGAAGGTGTAAGCGGCGCAAGCAAGGGGATGAACGGAGGTTGAAGAAGGGTTTATATAAGAATCGGGTGAAGCAGTGTGCCGTTGGATGAAGAAATCGTGTGGTGAGAATGGATCTTCTAGACACAAGGGCAAAACAGTATTTTTATTAAGATAGGCGTTACCGTACGTGCGCCAGGAAAAGCGGAGGACGTGTGTCCCCCACTTGCACGACGTGTCAACATGGTCGAAGCAATGGACCCACAGGGCAGAGAACTCACGACTATTCGAGAAGGATGAAGTAAATTTGATTAAGGGAAGTATGTCGACAAGAAAAATAAAAGAAAAGTGACGACGTAAAGAATTATTCAATACTTCGGGAGCCTTTGATCAAATACAAGTTTTTGCCCAAATGCTCGGGGCTACTTCAGAAAAAGTAAATTTTCGAGTATGACAAATATAGAAATTATGGGAGCCTACAACCAAGCACAAGTCCTTGGCTGTAGCCTCGGGGCTACTCCCATCGGAGCGCACTGTTCGCGCACCCGAGAGATAAAAAAAGAGAGAAGAAGAAAGAGATCATATTGGGAAGTAATGAAAATATAGCGACAAGGTGGACTAAAATGTTGAGCCTACAACCAAGCACAAGTTCTTGGTTGTAGCCTCGGGGGCTACTCCCATCGGGAATGCTGTTCGCGTGCCCGATGAAATTAACAAAAATAGAAAAACAAGAGAGTATATTTCGAGTTATAATTAACTCTACATATACTCCCATCGGGAGAACAATATAAGTCATATATGACTCGATAAAATGTGCCATTCCAACAGTAGGAAAAGCACTCGACAATATATTCTCGTAACGCCGAAGTTGCGATCAATTTACGAATGCCGCAAAATTTGCGAAGGTAAGACCCCAGATCCGTTCTGGCCGGGCGTGGCATCGCCAAAGATCGCGTCGCTACTTTTATCCGTATCAACAGATACGAAGAAAAATCCCTAACGGACGCGTTAGGTACCCGATAAATTTGACTGGGACTCGACAGAATGGTAAGACCTTAAGCGGCACTCGTCGACGTTTACACCGGTATCCCGAGATCATGTCCGGGGACGTGATTTTGAAGTAGGTTTTTGCGGATTGCCACTAGAGCGGTTAACTAGTACACGATCCGTCGGATGAACTAGCCCCAATTACCGGTATCCTGTACAATATAGAATTTTATGTGAAGAAATATAAAAGGTTAAAGCTTTCGAGTAAAAATAAACAATGGAGATTTTCCCTGACTCTACGATTCAAGCAAAATCTCGGGGGCTACTGACATAGGCATCCCAAATGGGCCTGCCGAAGATGGTACCCGGGGTTCTTGGAAGCCCAATACCCGAAGAATAAGAAGATTCGGGAGCCCAAGATTTACTAAGGAAAGATAGAGTTGTAATAGGAAGTGTTGTTTGTGATCTGGCGGGATGAGTTAGAAACCGTCCCGGACTATGTAAACTTGTATAGCACGGATCCCTCGGCTCCACCTCATATATAAGGGGGAGTCGAGGGACAAAGAATCAATCGAATCATTGTCTGCAAACCCTAGTTTTCATAGTCGTCGAGTACTTTTCGGCTGAAACCTTCGAGATCTACTTGCCCTCTACTTCTAACTAAACCCTAGCCTACAATCCATAGGCATTGACAAGTCAATACCTTGTCAACCAGATGAGCCTGCTGATGATGATCTTGGTCGGGCCATTGCTGATGCAAGGAGAGAATGTGAAACTGAAAAGGAAAGGTTGGTCTTCGACAAGATGATAGAAGATCACAACAAATTGTTATACCCAACTTGCGAAGATGGCCATAAAAAGCTAGGCAAAGACAATCGGAATTGTTGCAATGGAAGGCAGAGAACGGTGTCACTGACTCAGGATTTGGAAAGTTGCTGACAATAATTAAGAGGAAGCTTCCAAGGGGTAACGAATTGCCCGCCAGTACGTACGAAGCGAAGAAGATTGTCTGCCCTCTAGGATTAGATGTGCAAAAGATATATGCATGCATCAATGACTGCATCCTCTACCGCGGTGAGTACGAGAATTTGGATGCATGTCCGGTGTGCACTGCATTGCGGTATAAGATCAGACGAGATGACCCTGGTGATGTTGAGGGCGAGCGCCCCAGGAAGAGGGTTCCTGCCAAGGTTATGTGGTATGCTCCTATAATACCACGACTGAAACGCTTGTTCAGAAATAAAGAGCACGCTAGGTTGTTGCGATGGCACAAAGAAGACCGTAAGAAAGACGTGATGTTGAGGCACCCTGCTGATGGATCCCAATGGAGAAAAATCGATAGAGAGTTCCCAAACTTTGCACAGGATGCAAGGAACTTAAGGTTTGGTCTAAGTACAGATGGCATGAATCCTTTTGGAGAGCAGAGTTGCAGCCATAGCACCTGGTCTGTGACTCTTTGTATATATAACCTTCCTCCTTGGTTGTGCATGAAGCGGAAGTTCATTATGATGCCAGTGCTCATACAAGGCCCGAAGCAACCCGGGAACGACATTGATGTGTACCTGAAGCCATTAGTCGAAGAACTTCTACAGCTATGGTCAGGAGGTGTACGTGTGTGGGACGAGCACAAGCAGGAGGAATTTGACCTAAGAGCGCTGCTTTTCGTAACCATCAATGACTGGCCTGCTCTTGGTAACATTTCAGGACAGTCAAACAAGGGATACAATGCATGCACACACTGTTTACATGAGCTCGAAGGTGATTATTTGGAAAAATGTAAGAAGTTCGTGTACCAGGGGCATCGTCGATTTCTTAGGACTACCCATCCCGTAAGAAAGAAAGGCAAGCATTACAACGGTGAGGCTGATCACCGGAGGAAGCCTCCCCATCGTGATGGTGTTGATATATTTGGTATGGTCAAGGATCTAGATGTAATATTTGGAAAGGGTCCTGGCGGACGGTCTGTTCCGAATGACGCTGTCGGACACGCGCCCATGTGGAAGAAGAAATCTATATTTTGGGATCTACCCTATTGGGAAGTCTTAGAGGTCCGCTCTTCAATCGATGTGATGCACGTGACGAAGAATCTTTGCGTGAACCTGCTATGCTTTCTGGGCGTGTACGGGAAGACAAAAGATACACCAGAAGCACAGGAGGACCAGCAACGTAGGAAAGACCCAAAAAAACTGCATGAGAGAGTTAAAGGACGTCATTACTCCAGCTACGCTCTTACAAAAGCAGAGAAGGAAATATTTTTTGAATGTCTGAGAAGTATCAAGGTCCCGTCTGGCTTCTCCTCCAATATAAAGGGAATAATAAATATGGAGAAGAAAACATTCCGTAACCCGAAGTCTCATGACTCGTCACGTGATAATGACACGGTTTCTTCCGATTGCATTGAGGGGCTTCTACCGGAAAATGTTCGACTACCCATTGTGAAGCTATGTGCATTCCTCAATGCAATTTCTCGAAGGTAATCAATCCGAGAAATTCTACCGAGGTTGCAGAATGATGTGGTCCAATGTCTTGTTAGTTTTGAGCTGGTGTTCCCACCATCCTTCTTCAATATTATGACACATCTCCTCGTTCACCTGGTCGATGAGATTTCCATTCTCGGTCCTGTGTTTCTACACAATATGTTCCCCTTCGAGAGGTTCATGGGAGTCTTAAAGAAATATGTTCATAACCGTGCTAGGCCAGAAGGAAGCATCTCCAAGGGCTATGGAACAGAGGAGGTCATTGAATTCTGTGTTGACTTTATTCCTGACCTTAAGTCGATTGGTGTTCCTGAATCGCGGCATGAAGGGAGACTAAGTGGAAAAGGCACGCTAGGAAGGAAATCAATGATATGTAGGGACGAGATTTCTTTGACTCAAGCACACTACACAGTTCTACAAAGTTCCACCTTGGTGGCTCCGTATATCGGTGACCACAAGAACTTTCTACGCTCCCACAACCCGGGGAAGTCGAACGATTGGATTAGACATGAACACATGTCGACTTTCGGAGGTTGGTTGCAAAAACATCTCATGAATAACAAAGATATTGAAGATCAGTTTGTACTTTGGTCAGGACACCATCTTCGATCGTAGTGACTTTCCAAGGTTACGAGATAAATGGGAATACATTTTACACGATCGCCCAAGATAAAAAGAGCACCAATCAAAACAGTGGTGTCCGATTTGATGCAATAATGAATGAAGGCCCAAATGACACATATTATGGTTACATAGAGGATATATGGGAACTTGACTATGGACCTTCTTTTAAGGTCCCTTTGTTTAGGTGCAAATGGGTCAACAAAACAGGAGGCGGGGTTCAGGTAGACAAGTTGTATGGAATGACAACAGTGGATCTCAACAATCTTGGGTATAGAGACGAACCATTCGTCCTAGCCAAGGATGTGGCCCAGGTTTTCTATGTGAAGGATATGTCTACCAAACCAAGAAAAAGGAAACATAAGGAAACAAATACATCAAACGATGAGCCAAAGCGCCACATAGTTCTTTACGGAAAAAGAAACATTGTGGGAGTGGAGGACAAGACAGACATGTCGAAGATTATAATAAGTTTGATGAAATTCCACCCTTCAGAGTGAACATTGATCCAAGCATCAAGTTAAATGATGAAGATGCTCCATGGTTACGGCCGAAGAAGATTAAATGATGAAGATATTAAAAGTGGCAATCAAATTCCCATTTATTTTTGTGTAATCATTTAACTGTATGTAAGATATTAAAAGTGAAGATGCGCCACGGAGATTGCCCAACACTGTTAGAGGAGATGTAGTCGTTCGGGGGCTTGCAGAAAAAATTCAAGGCGCGATTTACGAAGATGCCGTAGGGCGTGTGCACCAACGACATCTTCGAGAAAGCGCCACGGAGATTTCCCAACCCTTTCCCCAACAACGTTAGAGGAGATGTAGTCGTTCGGGGGCTTGCAGGAAAAAATTCCAAGGCGCGGTTTACGAAGATGCCGTAGGGCGTGTGCACCAACGACATCTTCGAGAAACCGCGCCACGGAGATTTCCCAACCCTTTCCCCAACACTGTTAGAGGAGATGTAGTCGTTCGGGGGCTTGCGGAAAAAATTCGAGGAGCAGCTTAGAAGATGCCGTAGGGCGTGTGCACCAACGACATCTTCGAGAAGCTGCGCCACGAGATTTCCCAACCCTTCTCTTCATCCATGGGAATGAAACTCTGGTTGGCTTGTTGATCTGCTTGGCAAGGTGTATCGATGCTCCTTTTATAGGCACGACATCTCTTCTACTTTGTCTTGTTCCTTCGACAGGCGTCGTGCGCTACATGCTTTATCTCATCGAGCGGTGCGTCCACCCATGCGTTCTTATCCTGCCGACATCTTTAGTCCCGGTTGTACCCACCAGCCGGGACTAAAGGTTACCCACACGTTCTTATCCCACCGACGCTTTGTTAGATGACTAAAAAATGATCTTTAGTCCCGGTTGTACCCACCAGCCGGGACTAAAGGTTACCGTCCTTATCCCACCGACAGTTTTGTTAGATGACAAAAAAAAAGATCTTTAGTCCCGGTTGTACCCACCAGCCGGGACTAAAGGTTACCGTCCTTATCCCACCGACAGTTTTGTTAGATGACAAAAAAAAAGATCTTTAGTCCCGGTTGTACCCACCAGCCGGGACTAAAGGTTACCGTCCTTATCCCACCGACAGTTTTGTTAGATGACCAAAAAAAATGATCTTTAGTCCCGGTTGTACTCACCAGCCGGGACTAATGTTTTCGGCGCCACTGCGTTCCCGCCTATTTTTCTTCCCGCGCTTTCCACTGCTTCCCGCCTCCGTCCTCCCGCCATTTTTTCACTATATATATGTAGGCTTGGCCTCCATTTACATATCACATCTAGACTCATATATATCTGCAAACCTCAAGAACTCTGTCCCATGGCTTCCATCGTATCTCTAACCCTCCGGGAGGCGGAGGCGCTTTGCGCGTCGAACTACCCCTGCCCGCCGGGCTACCGCGTCCCGACCGGCTGGTTGCTGAGCGTTGGAGGCGTACCAGTCCCTCCTGTCCCTCTAGGTGTGGCGCGCGAGATGGCCATCACGAACCACTACTACTTCGAGCTCACGCCAGAGCAGCGGAGGAATCCCCAGTGGCATCCCGACTACAGCCCGACTTGGGAAAGCTTCTTCATCAATCGGCGTGAGAGGGCGCTTGCGAGGCACGAGAAGGGCGGCCCGCCTCCTTCGAACTTCAACGAGGCCGGCCGTCGGCTGTGGTGGCGCGGCCGGACTCTCCAGGGCGTCATGGCCTACCGTGGCCCCCGCCTGCGCTACCCTCAGTCCCAGCCCAGTCTCCTCCGCGTGATGATTCTCCTATACGCGATGATGATTCCCATGTGCATGAGCAGTCTCCTCCGCGTGAGAATACTCCGCCGCCTCCTCCTCCTCGTCGTCAGGAGACTCCGCCGCCTCCACCTAAGCAAAAGAGGAAGCTAACCGCGGCACCTTCTACAGCTCCGAAGAGATCATCAACTCCGATGAGGGCACAAACTCCAGAGTTGTTACCACATGAGCAGACTGAAGAGCAAAAGGCGTTTCTTGCGCCGAAGAAGATGTTCATTCCACCGCATACAGTGAAGCACTTTGCCGAGACGAGAATGAAGAGACCTGAGCTGAGAGCTGATTATGACCGCTCTCTTGGACAGTCCTCTAGAGCGAGCAAAGAAGCGAAAAAAGTCGCCCAACTTGGACAGCAGGACAAACAGTCCATACCCCACTTCGTCGTGCAGTCCTATGATGATCCAGAGACGGCATCGATGATCGAACGGGAGGCTAGAGCTTAGGGAGCATCAGTTGAGTACGAAGATTACTATCCAACGGCTGAAGTCGTAAACAAGTATAGATACGGACATGATCTCGTCAAACCTGGCGAGCTCGTGCGTCTAGGGACTCAGATGCGAAGGTTGCATGAATGGTACCTGAGAGCCTGTCGAAGAAGTGATCGCTACCTCACGGTGTATCTTAGAGATGAGCATTACTTCCGGGGACGGGAGGAGATAAACCTTGACTTCGAAGAACTGTTTCAGTTATTCAATCAAGACGCCCTCGACAAAGCCTTCATCAGTTGCTACTGCCTGTAAGTGATTTATTTATGTAATTAAGTCTGTAGCTCAGCGCTCATTCATTTGCACTAACAATTATCCTCACTATATTCTTTGTGTACGCTATACATTTAATTATGCAGAATGAAGAAGCTCGAATGCAAAAGAGGCAAGCTCCTACCGCTGGGGTTCATTGACCCAGACACAGTTCATGAAGTTACGGTTAAAGACTTCGCCAAGGACACAGAGGACAACATGGTAATGTTTTTAGTGAAGCAAGCAAACAAAGAGCCTACAACTTCAAGTGAGTGTTATATATAACATACATTATGCTTGTGCAGCTTCCACTTTATTCTCGTAATCATTGAGCTATGCTTGTGTAGATTCCACTTTATTCTCCTAATCATTGATCTTCACAAAGGAGTCGTAAATGTCATGGACTCGAAACGTAAAGAACATGCGGAATGGGCGGACATGGCTGCCATCCTCCAGAGGTAATTTCAATCAATTTCGTATTGGCATCTTCATCTGTTCTAATTTGACGATATCATCAACTAATCAATAACTCATTTACTCATTATTGCCGGGCAGGGCTTGGAAACGGTTCATCAATACTGTTCCGGGTAAATGGAAACCGGAGCTTACATTTCAAGATTACCCTGTAAGTAGTACTATATATATAGCTATGTTCGTGAAACTCTATATATGATATTTACTTTCAATACGATGCTTGATTGAAACTCTATATTAGTTTGATCGAACTATTTTTTCGTAAAGTGTATGAGGCAGGAACCCGGGAATAACTTATGTGGATACTACGTCTGCACCTTCATTCGTGACATGGCCTGTCCCAAGGGTGGGGATGCCCGTATACACCATACTCGTGTACGATAACAAATTTTCACTTAATTAGTACCATCTATTGTATTGAGTTCTATTCATATATATATATATATATATATATATATATATATAATGATCTCATTTTTTAAATATATATAGATGATACGCCTGCGGGACACTCTCATAACGGAGGATCAAATACGAGCAATTCAAGAGGAAATCGCGGGATTCTTTCTTACCGAGGTCATTACCCCAGGTGGAGAGCACTATCGGCAGATCGTGACGGCGGAGGATATTCGTCGAGGAGATGTTGTATTGTAAATATGCATGCATTACCGTGTACTGTTGAAGATGTAGTGTACTGTTGACGATGTCTATATATATTCATTACGATTTTTTGTGGTTTCTTGAATGATATATATGCATTGCTGAAACTCGCCGCGCGTTAAGAAACGCCTCGTTTCTGTCACGCAAAGAAACGCACTGTTGTACTAAACTCGCTGGCGGAAGAATAGGAATTCTGCACGCGGCGAGAAACCTAGGCCCGGTTCGTACCACGAACCGGGACCAAAGGCCTTCCACCGCGAGCTCCCTGGCCGCACCACGTGTCAAGGCCTTTAGGCCCGGTTAAACTTTGAACCGGGACTAAAGGGTACCCCCTTTAGTCCCGCCTAATTGGTCCCGGTTTGGGAACCGGGACTGAAGGCCCAAATAGACCGGGCCTATTGCCCCTTTTTCTACTAGTGTACACTCAGTCTGTGTAGAAATCTCATGCGTGTTTTCCGTGGTGCAATCAAACGATTCTTGCAACTAATTTCTACGTCCGGTAGAATTCCATGTGCCATCATGTGCATACTGTTCTTGTGCGTTTTTCCTATTCATATGCTTTCAGATCATTTGATTCATTGAAACATGGCATGGAGCTTTTTCTTGTATTGTGATATGGACGGAC
Organism: Lolium perenne; assembly: GCF_019359855.2. Lineage (NCBI taxonomy): Eukaryota > Viridiplantae > Streptophyta > Magnoliopsida > Poales > Poaceae > Lolium > Lolium perenne. Next base: position 33,082,652 of record NC_067250.2, read on the forward strand.
TACCCACGGTGGGTGCACGGAAGACAGAGCAGACCATAGCGTCCAGTCACCGTCCAACAACTAAGGCCGAAGTGTCCTCCCTGTGCCGCACGCGACGTGGCCACGTGGGGCATTCGCTAGCCATCCATCGCAACGAACCGCGCGCGCGGGCGCTCCACCTCAACGTCCAGGTTGCTACCCGCCAGCCATCTACCACGCGCGCCATAAAAACCCCATCGCCACACGACAAGACACGACGCGACACCACAGACGCAAAACCCATCCACCAAAACAGAGCACCGACGATGACGCCGCCGCCGCCGCACGTCGCCGTGGTGGCCTTCCCCTTCAGCTCCCACGCCGCCGTCATGCTCTCCTTCGCGCGCGCCCTCGCCGCCGCCGCGCCGGACGGGACGGCCCTCTCCTTCCTCACCACCGCCGACTCCGTCGCGCTGCTCCGGAAAGCCGGCGCGCTCCCGGGAAACCTGCGCTTCGTGGAGGTCGCGGACGGGCTACCGCCCTCTTCAGGGGAGGCGCCAATGCTGCCCCCGCCGCGCCGGATGGAGCTCTTCATGGCGGCGGCCGAGACCGGCGGGATCAGGGACGGGCTCGAGGCGGCGCAAGCCTCCGCGGGCGGCGCCAGGGTGACCTGCGTCGTCGGGGACGCGTTCGTGTGGATGGCAGCCGAGGCGGCCACCGCCGCCGGCGCGCCGTGGGTGCCCGTCTGGACCGCCGCGTCCTGCGCCCTCCTCGCGCACCTCCGCACCGACGCGCTCCGCCAGGACCTCGGCGATCAGGGTACGTGCGTGCATGCTGCTCTGCTATTCCGTTGGGATCGTTACTCTTATCCGTACAGTTATCTGTTCGTTAGAGATTGCGTTCAACTGTCCGTCAACTACCCCTCCTAAATCTGCAAGGAGTTGTTACGTTTTGAATTGTAAATTAATCTGCATAACCAACCTGCCATGCAGCCGCGAGCAGAGCCGACGAGCCGCTCACCGCGCACGCCGGCCTCGGCGGCTACCGCGTCCGGGACCTCCCCGACGGCGTCGTCACCGGCGACTTCAACTACGTCATCAGCCTCCTCCTGCACCGCATGGCGCAGCGCGTCCCCAAGCACGCCACCGCCGTCGCGCTCAACACCTTCCCGGGCCTCGACCCGCCGGACCTCGCCGCGGCCCTCGCCGCCGAGCTCCCCAACTGCCTCCCCATGGGCCCCTACCACCTCCTCCCCGCCGCCGAGTCGACCGCCACCGACGAAACACCGTCCGACCCGCACGGCTGCCTCGCCTGGCTCGACCGCCACCCGGCGCGGTCCGTCGCGTACGTCAGCTTCGGCACGGTCGCCTCGCCGCGGCCGGACGAGCTGCGGGAGCTCGCGGCGGGGCTGGAGGCGAGCGGCGCGCCGTTCCTGTGGTCGCTGCGGGAGGAGTCGTGGCCGCTGCTCCCGGCGGGGTTCCTGGACCGCGCGGCGGGGCTGGTGGTGCCGTGGGCGCCGCAGGTCGGGGTGCTGCGGCACGCGTCGGTCGGCGCCTTCGTCACGCACGCCGGCTGGGCGTCCGTGCTGGAGGGCGTGTCCAGCGGCGTGCCCATGGCGTGCCGCCCCTTCTTCGGCGACCAGACCATGAACGCGCGCTCCGTGGCCAGCGTCTGGGGCTTCGGCACGGCGTTTGACGGCCCGATGACGCGCGGCGGCGTGGCGAACGCCGTGTCGACGCTGCTCCGTGGGGAGGAAGGGGAGAGGATGAGGGCCAAGGCGCAGGAGCTGCAGGCCATGGTGGGCGAGGCGTTCCAGCCCGACGGCGGCTGCAGGAAGAACTTCGATCAGTTTGTCAAGATAGTCTGTAGCGTGTGATCTCTTATACTAGCACAAAATAGGCTTTTCTATGGATCATATGAGTTGGGTCGTTTTGATTTCTTACAAGTTTTATGAATGTTCCTTGTTGGCTTATGATTTTGGGTGTGGCTATTTTTTAGTCGAACTAACTTCGTTCTCAGTTACATGATGTCATTAAATTTCAGTTATAACTCATGTTACAACTTATAACTAGAACGAATTAAGTTGGAAATCAAATGGTGTAAAACTTTGTCAGCTAGCTGAGAACACGGCGAAGACGACTGGGGAGCAGCCGGCTTGGGCCATGGCCGGCCGCCTTGGGCCCGGCTGGAACCGTCTCTTGGCTGGCTTCGGCATCGACTCTCCGACTTTGAGTGGGGCTATTGCTTAGTCGACTGAGAACTAACTTCATTATCGGTCAGATGATGTCATCAAATTTCAGTTGCAACTCATGACTAGAACGAATCACGCTGCAAATCAAATGGTTTAAAACTTAACTGAGCACGAAGTTAGTTGTCAGCTAGCTGAGAACACTATCAAATCCCTATGTTTTTTGTCAGGGGATGACCCCGAGTATGTCAGAGGACTGGGAACAGCTGGCTCAGGGCCGGCTGGCCCACGGTGAAGCCGGCTAAGGAGCAGCCGACTTGGACCATGGCCGTCCGCCTTGGGGCCGGCTGGAACCGCGTCTTGACCGGCTTGGCCATGGTCTGGGCCGACTTTGGGTGGGGATATTTCTTAGTCGACTGAGAACTAACTTCGTTATTAGTCAAATGATGTTATCAAATTTCAGTTGCAACTTATGACTAGAACGAATCACGCTGCAAATCAAATGGTGTAGAACTTAATTGAGCACGAAGTTAGTTGTTCAGCTAGCTGAGAACACTATCAAATCCCTATGTTTTTTGTCAGGGGATGACCCCGAGTATGTCAGAGGACTGGGAACAGCTGGCTCAGGGCCGGCTGGCCCAAGGTGAAGCCGACTGACGATCAACCGGCTTGGGCCATGGCCGGCTGCCTTGGGCCCTGCTGGAACCACGTCTTGACCGGCTTGGCCATGGTCTGGGACGGCTTCGGCATTGACTCTCCAGCTTCGGGTGGGGCTATTTCTTAGTCGACTGAGAACTAACTTCGTTGTGAGTCAGATGATGTTATCAAATTTCAGTTGCAACTCATGACTAGAACGAATCACGCTACAAATCAAGTGGTGCAAAACTTAAATGAGCACGGAGTTGCTCTAGCAAATCCCTATGATTTTAGTCTAACTAGTATGTTAGGCGTGACCACTAGCATAATTGGCCGCGCCTCAGGCCATCATATATAGTATCTGACATATGATGGTAAGGTAAAGACCGCATTAAAGAAGATGCAAAACAATTTTCAACCTTTCAAACACATTTTTGAAACACGTTTAGGATATCAGTAAGGGCGTGATTGGTATGCTACATCCCTTTTTGGGTTCCCGGAGACCAGGTGTTGGGGGCTTGATCAGATGAAACGGGCCAAAAATCTTGTTCTCCACTTCATTTGTCAGCCATGGTCACACCACTCCATGCATTTTGGCTCTGTTGATTGATGGCATGCAAGAATGTAGAAAAGAACTCGTCTTCAAAGAGCTCTGAGGTTAAGCGTGCTTGGCCCGGAGCGACTTGGGGATGGGTGACTGACTGGGAAGTTCTTTCCAGGCGCGCATAAGTGAGGACAAAGTGTGCAGAAAGAACTAGAGAGATTTTTTTTATTAAAAGCAAACCCAACCTTCTTCGTATTTCTTCTTTGTCAACCGTAGACACCATTTATGTTGATCCACATTGACTGAGCCCACTCGTTAATCTTATTCTTCCAAGCCTGGTCACCCTCTGCATCATCAGGAGTAACATCAACCTCGTATGGGACATAGTAATTCATACACCAACCTAAGATCTTGTTGTGAAGGATGCAACATGCAAGAACAAGTTTTACTTAAGTGGGAAAGTATGGAATGGCTTCTGGTCAAGGAAGTTGAACCTATTTTACAATGCACCAAAAGCCCTCTCGTTGGTAACCATGCGGCTAGAGTGTCTAAGATTGAATAACTCCTCTGCATTCTATGGTTTGTTCCTTGGAGAGAACTCGTTCAGATGATACCTGATTTTCCTGAAGGGTGGTAGGATTCCCGACCGACAATCATAACCTCCATCTCCAAGGTAGAACTTACCATCAGGGAGATCAATGCCATCACGTCTTCTTAGGATGTCTATTAGAGTACTTGCATCATGGGCTAATCCTCCCAACCAGCTAGCACAAAAGTGAACTTCAGATTGAAAACAGCAACAACAAGCATATTCTGGCTGGTGTAGTACTTTCTGCCTTTGTATGCTGCTGATTGGGAATTCAACACTCTAGTGGTCACATGAGTATCATCAATTTCTCCAATATAGTCATGCGATGATAAAAACAAAAAATCAAGCTTTTGTGCGCTGTGTTCTTCTCAAGTAGTGTGCATAGCAATATTATTTGTGCTCACCTTGAAGTATGGATACCATGTTCTGTTGTTCCGTATGTTGCTTGGCGTTTCACCAAAAGGTGGCTTGATCATCTCTTGCCTGAGCTCCCCAATTGCATAAAGGATATTGTTGAAATAGCGAGATATAGTCTGTATGGATCTCTTGAATGTGTTGTGCATAACTCTGAACCTCTGGTTATGGCCAACGACATGAAGAAACATATCAACTTGCTCTTCCACACAGGTGTGGATGCCCTGTAGCAAACCTCTCTCCATAAACCTCTTAACTAGTTCATAGAAGGGGGCACTTCTCATCCTCAGCATCTTAAGTTGGGCACCAGAGAAATTAGGGATGAAAATGGAGTGGAAACTTCTCGACTTATTTGTGGAAAAGAAAATATGGAAACATTTTTTTTGGCGGAAACGAAAATGGAAATGGAACAGTGTTTTTTGGAGGAAACAATTGTTTTTGTTTCGGACTCATGCAAAATTTTAATTTATGGTTGTTCTGCATGACCAATCTAGTAGGCAAATATGTGACCTAGTCAAACCAAGTACCTAAGCAATCCATCCCCTATTTCCATTACACCAACACCAAGCAATCCTGCTTGGGTGAGGGAACAAGTTTGTCGGTTTACTTGAGTTGCTAGTATTTTCCTGAATGATTCAAGGGGTCTTCTGGTTCTTTCCGTCTGTCTATGCATTATATTCGGTCCAGATTTGTTTTCTATAGTATTTTTTTTTTTCGTTTCAGCTTTCGCAACAGAAAATGTAAAAAAAAAATGACTCACCAACCAGTTTCGTCCATTTTTCTTCATTTTCATCTATAGGTGAAAGTGAAACTAAGTAGTAGTTAAAAATGGTGTTGCTAGTTCTTTGTCGACTCCATGAACGTTCTCGGTCGACTCCATAAACGTTAAATGTACAACATGATTCGTGTATCTTGTGAGTTGTAAATAAGTTGCGTATGAGTTATTACCGGTTACAAGTGAGTTACAACCGAAGAAAAGTAACCCTAACTGGTTGATTTGACACCTGATTTGTGTTAATAATTGAGAGTTGCGGGTGGATTGCAAATGGCCGATAAATAAGCTAATCCACCAGAAACTATTCGATCCCTAACAAAAAAGGCGCAAACCACCACCCAAATTCAAACCTATATCTTAGAGTTATGGGATATTTTACCAAACAAGACCGTGTTGTGGTCACCGCGACGCGGGAAGGTTTTCATACTAGCGTCTTGGTCTTGTGTTATTATATCCTTGCGTGACTGTACCTTTCACAACAATGCTCGTCCGTAAGGTGTCAACCTCTGCAAGCAAGTCGATGACTTGCTTTCGACTTGTCAACTCTTCATTTTTACAAATGAAGTACGTACGTAGTACAATCATTTGCTCCTTAATTTACAGAAACTTGATGAAGTATTTGCTTTTGCAGTGGGATAACCCTAACTTAAACAATGCCGGCCTACCCAAAACGTCTACGATTAAAGAATCATCTCTTGAAGCGATCGACCGATCCATAGGATAGCTACCTCAGTCCTCAGCCTATAAACACATGCATGAAGAAGTGAAAGTAGCAGCAACTCAGGTCAGGTCATCGATCAGCCATACAGGACTTCGTCCCCCTCCTCCTCTTGCTACCGATGACGCTCCTCCTGGTCGTGGGCCGCGGCCTGCTCCGGCGTGCGCCGCCGATCAAGGAAATGCTGGCCCGCCTCGCCGCCGTCAAGTGGGCTCTGGTGCGGGACTTCTCCACCGCGTTGCGGCAGGACGTCGTGATCACGGACCGTGCGACCGCGCACCGCCTTCTCGTCCGCGGCGGCGGCGGGGGCGCGTTCTGCAACCGCCCGCCGACGAGCGCGGCCAGCTCCGTCCTCTCGCGCCAACGCCACCACAACATTGGCTCGGCGCCCTACGGCCCGCTCTGGCGCGCCATCCGCCGCAACCTCGTCTCCGAGGTCTTCCACCCGTCGCGCCTCCGCCTCTACGCCCCCGCCCGCCGCCGCGCGCTCCGCGGTCTCCTCGCGGACCTCCGCGAGCAGTGCACCTCGTCTAACGTGGCCCTCGCGGCCGAGAGCATGCACGCTGCCTTGTTCGGCCTGAGCGCCGCCATGTGCTTCGGCGACGGCGTCGACGCGGGCCGCGTCCGCGACATGGCCGACGCCATGGAGGACCTCATCCGGTCCCTCGTCGGGCTCAGTGTCTTCGCCGCACTCCCGGCGTTGACCGAGTTGGTATACCGCAAAAAGTGGAACAAGCTGGTCGCGCTCAGGCGGCAGCAGGAGGAGCTGTACCTCCCGCTCATCAATGCCCGGCGCGGCCAGCACCACCGTCCGTCCGGCGAAGCCCCAACATATGTGGACACGCTCTTCGACCTCCTGGTCGTGGACGACAACTGCTCCGCATCCGGTGGGAATTCTCCCAAGCAAAGGCTGACAGACGGCGAGCTCGTGGGGCTCTGCTCCGAGTTTCTTGGCGCCGGCACGGAGCCCGCGATCGCGGCGATGCAGTGGGTCATGGCGAACTTGGTGAAGCATCCGGAGGTGCAGGAGGCCGTCCGGAGAGAGATCGACGCTGTCATCGGAGAGGACGCCGAGGAGGTCGGCGAGGAAGACCTTGGTAAGCTGGAGTACCTCAACGCTGTCCTCATGGAGGCGCTCCGTCTTCACCCCACCGTCCCCTCGTTGAGTAGGCAGGTGAGCAACTAACTGCTTTGCAATTCATAACCCAAAACTGAACTACACTAGTACTACGGTATAGTATGGATCAAAAATGTTACGGAGTATTTCACTCGGTCAATTATTCACAGCCGTCACATCATGATGTGATCATCTTCTTTGTATACTTACGAATCTTTCAGTATGATCGGGTGGTGATTAATCAAGCTCACGGGCTTAATTTTCTCTTCACTCGTAAGGTGATACCGGAGGACCACATCGTTCTGGACGGCCGGCGTGCTTCGGCCGGGACGACGGTGCAGTTCCCGCTGGAGCGTCTGGCGCGGGACAAGGCGGCGTGGGCCGACCCGGATGAGTTTCGGCCGGAGCGGTTCCTGGCCGGCGGCGAGGGCGAGGGCGTGAGCCTCGTGGCGGCTGCGGGAAGCGCCGGTGAGATCAAAATGATGCCGTTCGGCGCCGGCAGGAGGATGTGCCCGGGCATGGGCGTCGCGATGCTCCACCTCGGGTACTTCGTGGCGAACCTCGTGAGGGAGTTCGAGTGGACGGAGGCGGGAGGCGACATGGCCGTCGACCTCGAGCCACAGGTCAGGTTCTTGAACGTCATGAAGCAGCCGCTGCGTGCGCACCTCGCGATGCGGCGGAAGACTAGATAAAGTGGTAGAAATGTGGTCTCAGGAAGGACATGGATTCTCTGCTCGTAGGCTTACTCTTTATCCTCTGCTTGTAATTAATTAAGCTCATTCGAAAGCATGAGCAACAACGCATCTGTTGGAATAAAATTGAAGAGCATGTGGTGCATTGCTTTTGAAAAACATGGAGTCAAACCAATCTGCTTTCCAATTCATAATCCATGTCCATCAAACATGTTATTTAGGGTACTGTTATTTCACGCGGTAAATTAATAACAGCCGTCACATCACGATGTGATCATCTTCTTTTAGGCTGGTGCCAATGCACCACCCTACTCTCACCCGCCACGTCAGCTTTTTTCCTCACTCTCACCCCACTCTCACCCCACGGTGCCAGTGCACGGGGCTATAGTGCCAGCTCTTACTTCTCTCTCCTCCCTACCGCCTCCCTAACGCCCCCGCTAGCACCGCTATCGCCCCTCTCTCGCCTCGCTGTCGCCCCCAACGCGGGCGGTAGCCGGGCGGCAGCGGGCGGTACCGCCCGGCGCCAGCCCCAGCGCCCCGCGCTCGCGTCCCGCCCCACTCCCGCCCGCCTCTCGCCCGGCGGCGGGCATTACCGCCCCGCCTAACGCCTCCACTGGCACCAGCCTTATACCTACGAATCTTTCAGTAAGATCGGGTGGTGATCAATCAAGCTCTTAGCTCATGGACTTAATTTTCCATTCGGAAGCATGAGCAGCACCGACGCACCGCATCTGTCGGAATAAAATTGAAGAACAATGGCTTTAGATAGGATCTGGCTTTAGATAGGATCTATGAGATCGATTTTTTTTAATACAAGAAACATGTTCAAATATATTTTAAAAAAAGTGACAACACACATCTGTGTTATATATGCGACACCAAAAATTTGTTGCTTCAAATTCGACCTACATTTAGAGATCAAAAAAAGATAAGTTTGGGAGTGGACAGTGTGAAATGCTATTCACCCAAGGTTGACACTATTCACAACAGAATTTGTCTTTTTTGTTTCTCTAAATGTAGTTAAAGTTTTGAGCTAAATTTTTGTGGAATTGTAAATACAGACTGTAGGTATGTTGTAAACTTTTTTCAGATTTTTCGCATTTTATAAATATGATTTTTATGAGCTGATCCTACGATCTCACCTAATGAGCTGATCCTATATAAGTCTCCCCCAGAGCAATGTGGTGCCATTACTTTCGAAAAATATGGAATCAAACCAATCTGATTGGAGCGACAGCCTTTTTTCGGTAAGGGAAATATATTTATGTCCAATACATTCAGCCTGTTAACCAACGAGATGAACCAAGACGTTAAGAATGTACACATCAAAACAAGAAAAAAACAGAAAGAGAAAAAGTCCCAGCCACGATGATTATTGATTAATCACTCACATCAGCTGCTGCCCCTTGCCAACACCACCGCTGCAAGTCACCTGACACGCAAGTGTGAAGTCCAGAATTGGCAGGAACATAGCCATCTATGTACTCCTTCCGTCCCAAAATATAAGGCGGCTAAGGATTAGTTAAAAGTCAATGTTTTTAAACTTTGACCAAGTTTATACACAAAAATATAAATATTTACAATATTAAATCATTATCAATAGATTCACCCTAAAGTATATTTTCTTAATATGTCAATTTGATATTGTAGATGTAAATATTTTTTTCTAAATATTTGGTCAAAGTTTGTAAGATTTGACTTTTGACCAATCCTTAGACTTCTTACATTTTGGGACGGAGGGAGTACACCAGCACGCACAACATGGTTGCGCATTTGGGACCACTTATTTGAACGGCTAGGAGCTAGTCATATTTCAATTTGCACTTGTATAAGGAATAAATTTATTTTTTGATCATTTGTATTCAACGACAACAAAATTTAGTTATTCACTAAGATGTGTTCAAGTATACCCATAGCTCAGGGTGGGCATTCGGTTTTAACCGAAATTTCGGTTCGGGTTTTGCGGTTTTTGAATAAATTCGGTTTTCAAAAATGGTAACCGAAATTGGCATGAAAATTTAGGAAACCGAAGATTCAGTTAACCGACAAATTCGGTTCGGTTTTCGGTTAAAACCGAATGAACATACTCACTTGAACAAATAGTAGGCATCACCGAAGAAAGCAAATAGTGATTGACATATCAACACAAAAAGCATCAACTGCGCAAGAAATCGACAAATGAGCACCAATCGTGGAGGGATGCTATTTGGTAGGCTGCGGCACTCGTGGTACAGGTGCATTACTCGTGAGCGATTAATAGGGGTAGCTAAGACTTCGAGCGACGTGTTCTATTATGCAGGCTTCACGCTATATTCAGAAAAAGCTAGTACATCAAAGACCAAAGTCATACATTGAATGAACAATTTTAGGAACATCAAACGCAATTGGGCTTCTATGGAATGATCGGTTTATGCACAAATTGATGGTAGGTTACTCAATTCGGTCAATTTGGTCTTGTTCGGTTGGTGGGGCTAAAAACCGAATTCTACCAAATTTAATTCGGTTAGTATAAATAGAAACCGAAAAAATAGCGGTTAATGGAAAAAACCGAGATTTCGGTTAGTTCGGTTTCGGCTTCGGTTCGGTTTTCGGTTTCACGGTTTTTATGCCCACCCTGACCCATAGCAACACATGAATATCGTGATTGTTTACCATCAACTGCCAACTATTGCATTTTTATCAATTAGAGTTAAAAAAAGCTCCAAAAGCTATCTTATAAGTGGTCACTATCTCGATCAGTAGCACACGAGGGCGCCCTTGCTCGGACGCGAGGTGCGGGAGCGCTGGCGGGCAACACATTACGAATCGACACGTGGCAGCATCTCGTTGTGTGGCAAGGGACTGGATGTTAACATACAACCCGCTTATGTCCTTTCTCTTATTCTCTCCTCCAACTTACAATATCTGAATTCTTATAGTATCCATTTGACATCACCTTATTTACTGCACCTCTTTCCATTGGGACGCATGGGCGTGCATTTTGAAAAATAAGAACTATACACTGGAAAAGAAGGCAGTGCATCGGAAAAAAGGTACTACCTCGTAAAAAAGAGGCACCGGAAAAGATTTACAAAGGCACTGAATAGTGACAAATGACTCATCAACTACTCAGGCCATGTAGTAATAAACATTATGTGGGATTTCAAATTGTAATAGAATGCTCTGCTTTACATCAAAGCTTTCATTCATATAGCGTTCTATATATGAATTCTTATTTATAAGTCTTTCGCAAGAAAATCTTATTCTATAAGTATTACCTACTCCATTTCATCAGTCTCTTTTTAGAGAAAAGGGCTCCCCCGGTTTCATTGAAACCCAACCACATTGACATAGTTTTACAGCGCAAATGAGCCATATTTAAAGAATGTGGATTGGAAACTTCTAAAACAGAGAAAAAGAGTCTAACAACAACAAGAATATCCACAACAACTACCAAAACGATCATAATGGAACAACAAGAAACATGATCTAAAGAGATCCTAGGATCAAGAGCTTGTAAGCTCGTCCCATCATCTCCTTGTAGTCCGCAGGGTAAGGCGAATCTTCATCACTGTCAGGATTGAAATGAATCAGGTCCAAGCAATCTGTAATAGTCCCCCCCCTAGGTTGTTGAGCAGCGTGATATTTTTCGCCAGAAGGACCAATTGAGCATCTTTGGCGAGGACAGATCCAGATCTGTGGCCATCCTTCTCCAGACTTCCTGAACACCAAGCCAATGAGTTCCCTGAAAAGATCATTACGCAACTTCCAAATGGCCCATAGTCCAACACTACAGACTATACTAACAACATAATTTGTGTTATTACTAATATAATCCACCAGCGAGCTACTGACTCAAAGTTAAGCCCCACATCAACATGTAATAGATCAAAGATTATCGGCCAAACCAATTTGGTTGCAAAGCAATCAAAAAATAGATGGTGGACTGATTCTGACTCAGAGCAAAAGAGCCAAGATTTATCTTCAACATGTCTACGCTTAGCCAGATTGTCACAAGTCAGTAGCTTATTGTTAGCAATCAGACATATAGGAACACATGTATTCTAGGAGGGATATCCAACTTCGAGACAGCTGGAGTATGGACAAGCACAACTCCCATATTGTTAACTATAGCATAGAACGAGTTGACATTATATACTCCCGACGAATGGAACATCCATATTGGTTCATCATCATCAGACGATAAGTTAGCAGTACTCACTAACTCACAGAGATCAAGCCAACGATTAAAAAAGTTTAGGAGACACAATCCTCCTAAAAGTAACCTTCAAATCCACCCCATCCCAAAACTGAGCAACCATGTGATGTTTTTCATTAGCAATAATAAAAAATCCTAATATAAAATCGCAAGACTACAATTACCCAGCCACACGTCTTCCCAAAATTTATTTTATTAACATTTTCTAATCTCCATCTAAATCTCATCTTAACTGCATGAGAAGCCCTGATCCCTTTTCAGAAAGGTGAACAATATGCATGATTGAAGGAAAAGAGATAGGGGATAGATCATATTTAAAATCCACAATTTTCCTCCAGATTTTATTTGCATCCAGGTTATATCTTTTGACCCAAGAAGCCAAAAGACACAGGATAAAATCCCTGAGATTTTGCACACCCAGACTACCAAACTCCCGCTTAAGGCAAACCAGATCCCAATTGGCAAGGTGATATTTACGAGCATCAACATTGCCATTCCATAAGAAATAAGACATCTGTGAATTAATTAACCTAATGGCCCACATGGGAAACTTAAGCATTGACAACAGATATAAAGGAATGCTAGCTAGAGAGGCTTAAAGTAAAACTAGTCTACTTTTAATATTCGACAGCCTACCCCTCCAACCAACAATTCTTTTAATTAGCTTGCCAATGATAGGCTGCAAATCCTCCTTCCGTAGCTTTGAACAATGCATAGGAATCCCGAGATATTTAAAGGGAAACCCTGCAAGTTTGCAACAAAAGATTTGAGCGACCAATTTAGCATCTTCAGGTTCGACATTAATTTTCATAAGATCACTCTTATGATAATTAATTCGTATATATGTTCGAAGCAAGATAAAAATCACTTCAGAATTCTAGCAACAAAAACTTCATTATCAAGGAAGAGAATGGTATCATCAGCATACTGAAGGCTAATGACACCTCCAGGAACAACTTGAGGCAACGAACCTCGAATCAAACCATTAGCAGCAGCTTTGTATAACATTTAAAAAAACATCTGCTACCAAGTTGAAAAGGATGGGAGAGGCCAGATCTCCTTGTTTAAGTCCTTTACCAGATTTAAAATAAGAGTCATTCATGTCATTGATTCTTACGCAAGAAGAACCATTGATCAACAAACTCATGATGAGACCATGGATCTTAATCCCAAAACCTCTAGACTCAAGCATTTCCTCTAGAAAGGTCCAATCAACTCTATCGTAAGCCTTCTCATAATCTAATTTCAAAACCAAAGCACTTTCACCTCGTGAGTGTGCTGCATGAATCAATTCATGAGCTGCTACCGCACTCTCAAGAATGATGCGTCCTTTAATAGACACAGTTTGGTTATTACCAATAATTCTATCACCACTTGGAGAAATCCAATTGCTAATAGCTTTCGAAATGATTTTCAAACTGCAATCACCCAAACTAATAGGATGCATTTTTTTATATCCCGGGCATTAGGTTCTTTTGGAATAAAGGTAATAATAGAATAATTAAGCCTAGATACATTCAGAGTACCAGATTCAAAATCGCTGACCAGAGCCATCAAATCCTTTTTGATAAGATCCCGAAACCTTTGATAAAATAGGAAGGAAAGGCCATCTGGACCAGGGGCACCACTAGCATATGATTCAAACACAACAGACTTTATTTCCCCCCTCAGAAAAAGGTTTTTCCAGAGACATATTTTCCTTGAAAGTGAACAAGTCCTCATGATCCCAGAAATGGTCACCTGTGGAAATGTTAGGACGAACTTCCTTAGCAAACGGATTTTTACAAAAGTTAGTGGCAATTTTAATCATACCAGGGGTATCCTCAACAGGACCATCTGGACCATCAAGAATCGCAAGGTTGTTTTTCCTCCTCCTTTGATTAGCAATAGCATGGAAATAAGAAGTGTTACAATCCCCTTCCTTAATACACCTATCCCTAGAATGCTGCCAAGCTTTGGTTTCCTCATGTTTAAACACGGCATCGAGCTCTTCACTAAATTTTTTTTCATCCTAACTTTATCAGATAATTGATTGCTTTTAGAAAACACATCTAGGATATCAAATTCCAGAATTAAATCATTTTTACGTTTCTTCAAAGCAGCATCAACATTCAGACTCCAACCTTTAGCCTTTTTTCCTCAAGAGCCTAGTTTTAAATTGCCAAACATCAAGTGCAGAAGTTCAAGGACATTCGGTATTTCAAACTTTTGTCACCAAATTAATGAACTCCTGGTGGTCTAGCCACCATTTTTCTAATCTAAACAACTCGGGGGAGGAGTAAAATTAGAACGAGTGTCAAGAAGCAGAGGGGTGTGATCGCTAACTGGCCTAGAAAGCGCCCTAACACAGTAGTTAGAGAAAAAGGCTTGTCGCTACACCTGCTACACCTAGGGAGTATGCTGGAGTGATATTTATATGGCTAGTAGTGGAAGGAGGGAATCAATCCAGTGGTTAGTCTTCTGCTAGACAGCTAGAGTGCTGCCCTGCTCGGCTCAGGTTGCCTGCACACCAGCAATGGACCTAACAACCAAACTGAGTTTCGACTCGCGGCTCCTCCGCGTCTACGAAGACGGCCGAGTGGAGCGACTCTTTGGCACAGAAACCACCCTCCCGGGATTTGACGCCGCCACCGGGGTCAGCTCCAAGGATGTCGTCATCGACGGCACCACCGGCGTCTTCGTCCGTCTCTACATCCCCGACCTTCCCGGGTCCGATTCCCAGTGCAAGAATCTCCCGATCCTCGTTTACTTCCACGGCGGCGGCCTCGTCATCGAGTCAGCGTCCTCTCCGACGTACCACAGGTACCTCAACTCCCTCGTCTCCAAAGCCGGTGTCCTGGCCGTGTCGGTCAACTACCGCCTCGCTCCGGAGCACCCGCTTCCCGCAGCCTACGACGATTCCTGGACGGCGCTCAGCTGGGCCGCGTCTAGGGATGATCCGTGGCTGTCGGAGCACGGTGATGCTGGCAGAATGTTCCTGGCCGGCGACAGCGGGGGCGCGAACATCGTTCACAACATGGCAATCATGGCCGGCACCGGGGGCGTTCTGGCCTCAGGGGCACCGCTAGAGGGGGCGATCGTGCTTCACCCCATGTTTGGAGGGAAGAAGCCAATCGACGGCGAGGTCATGTACATGCGAGAGATTATGGCGAAGTTCTGGCCCCTAATATGTCCGGTAAGCGTAGAAGGGCTGGACGACCCGAAGTTGAACCCGATGGCTCGTGGAGCGCCGAGCCTGGAGAAGTTGGCATGCCGGAAGCTGCTTGTCTGCTCGGCCGAGCTAGACTACGCACGGCCAAGGGCAGCGGCTTACTACGAGGCCGTGAAGGCGAGCGGGTGGCGCGGCACGGTGGAGTGGCTGGAGTCCGTAGGAGAGGAGCATGTCTTCTTCATCAACAAGCCGGAGGGTGATGAGTCTATGAAGCTGATGGACCGGCTAGTCCACTTCCTCAACGGCAACTGATCCAGAGGAGATTCATGCGTGCAGTGTGTTTTTTTTTCCTTTGCAGATCATGTTTCCTTCGTGTTTACATGCGCGAAAAGGACTAGCATCAGAAACAGCCAGAGTATCGGAAATCCACGTTTGTTCTTGGTGCCACAGAATGAATATTTTAAATTTTCAAAAAATAAAACAACATTTTCACCGTACATGTCAATATTCTATGTGTACACGCAAGTTTTGCAGAAAACCGAACTTTTTTATGTCATGTGCACAAAAGATAAGAAAATATCTCCTGTAGAGCCTTTTTGGCACCAAACTGTGTCTATTTTACAGGCATCACAAAAATTATCGGTTTTTGGTGAAACGATTTTGTGAGCACATAGAACATGGAGATATATGGGTGACATTTTTTATCAGTTTTTTTTTTTAAATTCTACAATATTTTTCAAAATCATTTAAGAAAGAAGCATATGCTCGTGGGTGCAAAAGCGCTTCGTCCCCAGAGTATCAGTTTAGTCCTCCATTCTGCTTTAACTATGCAATGAAGTTGAGCAAATATTGATCCATTGGTTCTACAACCTTACAAGTGTAATCAGTAATTTTCTTACAAAATGAGGTAAAACTCCTTGCATGATATGATGCACCACAGAAATTCAGAATAAACAAAAGTACACTTCCTTTTGTTTGAACCTTTCAATGAGGTTGCCACTTCCTTTGCTACATAGTCACTCACCGGATGAAAGTACCTGACAGGCCGACAATGAATTCAGCAAACAACGCAAGGTCTTGGCCGTAATTGTCAGTTAGGCTGGAAATCAAAAAAGAAGGGAGTCGGGATTCCATTGGATGCAATGCATCTTTAAAGAAGATGCAGCACAGAGCAAACAAAGGCTAAACTAAGCGCTTTTATTTGAACAAAACGGATTCTTGTTTCACCAAGGAAAAGAGACAAGTTTTGGATAAATTGACAATGCTGAATCGAATTGACTAATTTAAGTTCCGCCTACTCCACAAATAGTGGTGCATCTCACCCTTGGTCTCGGAGAACTCAAGCTACACGCAGGCATAAGTAGGTGCATCTCACCGTTGGCCTCGTAGAATTCAAGCTCAACCACCCACGCGCACCCTTTACAATTTCCGCGAACAGATTTATGATCTCCTCAGGGCAGTTCTCAACGGATACAACATGTGGTAAACAATGGAGGAAGTGACAGGATCCATCAACAGGCGAAAGGTAGAGGCGCCCATTCTCAGACTATATGAAGGGTCAAGCAGAAAAAGGCAGCACAACGTGCATAACAAGTTCTGGAGCACGACAAGAGGAATGAGCACAGAAGTGGTTCAACTACTGATACCGACAGAATTATACCTCCAACAGCATAACAAGCAGGTGGTGAACAAAAGAAAAAGCATCTACTGAGATAATCCAATGTATGCGCAGCTGGATAGCATGAAGACTCCACGGAACATGCAACTCATCAAAATGACCAATTGCTCAGAGCAAGGAAAGCCGCAGGTACTAAACAACATCAAACCAGCTGGGTATCAACTAATGAAATAGAAGAAAGATACCACTGATTAAACAAGACAGCAAATAAAGCTATGAAACTGTGCTGATAGAGCAATACTAAATGGTCCACACATTCGACAACATGTCTAGCCAAAACTTCCACAGGTTCTCAGAATACATGAACAGTTTCAAGTTGCCAACATAAAATAGATTCACCATAAAAGACATTTTTAGCCCATGACAATAGCAACAAGTAAGCATTACTGGCCCTAGCTCAACAAAACCTGCAATCAAACAAATGAAGACAAAAGGCAGAATTAGTATAGCAAAACAAAATGATGTAAATAACAGATAGAAGAAATAACAGATTATGTTCACAAAATTTAAAAGAATCACAAGATGACATCTTATTTAGAATAATAAACAAGAAATGATATCGCACCATATATCAATGCAAACTGTCAGCTGACGAAAATAAATAGTACTCCTGAAAAATAGTGTCCAGACATGATAGTTTCAACTTATTATGAGTTAAGTGCGATGAAAGTATAGAACTGATCACTGGCCACTGGATAACCTTTCAAATGGTACGGTTTCTGCTAATTTGTTGATCAAATATGGTCACAGGTTTTCTTAAAACTACATGCCAAGGAAAAAATAAATGTTATTGCCTATAAAACCTGTAAGCTGTTGGAAATAGGGAATGATCCTCTAAGAGAATAGTGTGTCCCAGAAATGATGATGCCAAAGCACTCTAGAAGAGTGCAACACAGCAAATATTATATAAATATTTTATTGGTATTTCTATTGATTTTATGTGCAAGTTTTTGATAGTAATAATATTACAGAATTTGTAACCAATATGCAGTAAGAACTAAAAACATCTCAGTGTCATAAACCAGCAACATTAAATGTCACAAAACAAGGATAAATATTACTATTAAAAGTTCACAAAATGAATTGGTCGCTTAAAACGATGGCCAAAGACACAATAGGCTTGTGTATCCAATTATGGTCACAGATCAATTGGCCATTTAACAATAGAGTTACAGATCCTACTGTCAGTATTAACTAAGATGAGCCTTGGTGTGTAAGAATTATAAGCTCACATAGTAGGCATCTACTACAAGTTGGATAACAAGACAAAGATAAAACAGACTAGATGGTCATATCACGAACCATATATGCACACCACACCATGTTCTTATATGTAATATCCGAGTGTAGATATTCAGTTTTAAAAGGTTTATACAAACTGTGGGATAGGCTAGAAAGGATTTACAGTAATCATGTAATGGCACATCACAATGACCATAACTCCACATTGAACGAGGAAACAAAAGTCAAAATCGTGCTGATGCTAACCTTAGATACTGCTCGGGTACATGAACACCCTGACCTTGCGCCCCTGCACAGAAAGCAAAGCAACAACATCGTCAGCACAAAGCACATCGCCACAAGGTTGCATCAGCAGTAGGAGAATCGCTGGGCTAGTCAGGGTCACTGACCATGGACTCGGCGGGGAGGTTGGACTTGAACTGGGCGCGGACGACACCGGAGTTTCCGTGCGGGCGGATGACCTTTCCCCAGAGGCAGCGGTAGTGGGTGCCGTTGCTCTTGGTCTTGGCCTTGTAGACGTAGGCCAGGCGCTTCCCGGCGTACCACGCGACGTCCTCCTTGGTGTTGACCCCCTCGATCTGCACCAGCGAGGTGTTCTCGTACTGGTTCGACTTGGACCTGCAACACCGCCGCCGTTAGCGCGCCGCTCGATCGCTGTATCATCCGCGGTCATGAAATGGCCAGATCCGTGGGGGGAGAAGGGGCCGCTATGCTCACCTCTTGAACCCGAGGATGGTGCCCCGGACGTAGAGCCTGACGCGCTGGCCGGTGCGTCCCTTCACCATGGCTGCTTCTTCCTTCCTTGCGCCGCCGGAGACGAGAGCTCGGAGGTTTGGGGAGGCTTCGTGGGGATGACGATGCGACGGCGGCGGCAGCGGGGGCGGCTTATATGTAGGGAGCGGCTGGTTTCTGGACGGTCCGGATCGCCTCGGCGATCGAGATAGACGGCCGCGATTCGTCCTCGCGCGAGGTGGTTTGGAGAGAGCTAGGGTTTTGCGTCATGGGCCGTAGATGGGCTCAGTGGGCCCATTAGGCAGCTTAGCGGTTCATCGTCTCGTCGGGCCGTTTCGCCGACGAGGCCACGGAAACAGTGTTGTTCCCCGTCGACGTGGTCAGGCTGCTCCGCTTCCGCCGCCGAGCTGCCGAAGCCGCTCTTCCCCTAGAGCTCGCCGCCGGCGCCGAGCTCTCCTTCGAGCAGAGCTGCTGGAGCACCCAGTCCGGCGCTCTTCTCGCCCCTGGGTGGAGGTCAACTGGTCTACTTTGTAAGCCCTAATTTTACCTCCTCCCTCTGACTGTTTTTATCAATTTCTCCGCGATTTTCCAAGACGCGATCGGTTAGCCACGAATTTAGGGGGAAAAATCTCACCAGAAAACTTGCGAAATTCTCCCCCCCCCCCCCCCCCCCTCACAGGAAAGTGTGTGAATTGGTGTGTTATGCTGCTACTAGGGCTCGAATGTGCTCGGTAACTGGTCGATTTTGTTCCTAGTATACCGTTCTTACGATTCGATTGGGCTGCTTATAGATTATATCTGCTCTCCTAAGTATTACATTCTAGGAACGCATACCTGCATTTGTGCATTCTAGACACCTTCCTTGCTGGCTAGCTTCAAAGGCTTGGAACATGTGGCTTATTGTGGACAAAACTGGGTGAAATGAATGAACAAGTTTGCTTTCACCATCTTCTTTGATAATCTTATGATTGTAATCCCTCCGCTCCGATCCATAATAAGTGTCCTTTGGACTAAAACCACTTACACTTAATATGGATCAGGGGAAGTATTAGTTATTCTCTACTGTAAGGTGTAAGCAAGATGTAATCATCATATAGGAATTTACATTTGATAGCCAGTGTTTTAACTTAATACTCCCTCATATATTGGAAGACTGTCTTCCGTGTTAGTGAAGGCATCAGTTGTATGTATATTAGTCTGAATTTTCATTGATGTGTCTCCTGTCTTTATTTCTCGCAGGCACATTTTATGATTGTTTAATTCATTTCCTTGTCTTCACCTAATGAATGACAGAGTGTAGCAAATCCTACTGTTTGTCTAAGCTACCCTTGTTTCATATATAATGGAAGTCGATGATGATGTGGAGGACGATTTCGACCCTTTACTTCTGCTCAGAACACCATCTGAGACCTCGTCAAGCCTAACCTCAGACGAAGAATGCGAGAAAACTAGCTCTCAAAATCAACCAAGCACTCTCCGCGGTAGTCCTGGTAATAAAAACACAGGTGATTCAGCGCTTCCTCACAAAAGATTCCCTGCTAAAGGTGTGTGTGGAAAAAATGTTCCAGAGAGCCCTTCTACACAGCTGTGTCATGAGAATGGAGAAGTTCTTGTTAATGGATTGGGAAAGGAGTCCTTACAGACAGAAATGTCCCTCTCTCCATCAGTACCGAGTTCTCATCCTCTATTGGTTGAAGCTAGCGAGGAAGGTGCAATCTCCAGGTGGACACGGGCAGGACACTCTCTGGCAAACTACGCATTCGAGGAATTAGATACCTTTCTCCAGCAATCTGACGATGAGGGTAACCTGCAGAATATAGATGAGGAAGAGGAATATCGGAAGTTTCTTGCAGCTGTCTTATCTGGTGGAGGTGATGACACACAGGCCTGCCAGGGGAATGAAACCCAGGATGAAGATGTGAATGATGCAGACTTTGAGCTCAGAATTGAGGGGACCCTCGAAAGCAATGGTCATGGAAATGTTGAGAGCTATGAAAACATAAATGGTGGGAATGAAAAAGATGCCCATAGGCCTCGGACTAGGAAGAATAGACCCAAGTTGTCTAGGGCAACTAAATCTAATGTACGGCCGATTCTGCCAAATAGCTCATCTGCGCTCTTGGCTCCTCAAAATGATTCCCCCAACATCAATGCCCCTTCCTCATCGTCATCAGTAAATGGCGCTGCTGTAGTGGAGGGATTTACTGATGAGCAACTTGGCCATTTGCATATGATGATATATGAACATGTTCAGCTCATGATCCAAACCTTCTCTCTATCTGTTCTTGACCCATCTAAACAGCGTGTGGCTGTTGATATTAAAAAAATGATAGTTGAGTTGGTTGGCCACCGTGATCAAGCATTGGCTAGGACAAACACTATCCATCGACAATTCTGTTTCGAAAGGCAGCATCTCAAGTCAGCAATTGATGCTTCTTGTGAGAGCTCACAATGCCAATGGAATCCAGTAATTAGGAATCCCGTTATGTCCATCCTTGATGTCTCACCACTTCATTTGGCCCTCAGTTATTTAAGTGATGTTGCAGCCTGTAAGTCTGCAAAAATGGATGTGCTCAATTTTTAATTTACTTTTCTTCATTTTTTTTACAATCGCTTAAGCATCTTTCTTTTTGCTTAATTGACAGCTGTTGTGAAGCACAGAAAAAGCCTTGTGGATGGCACCGCAGACAAGACCCACTCTAGGAAAGAACCTCTTTTTGCTTCACCGGTACTTAGCACCGGCAAAGATGCTAACAATGTTTCTCAGGACAAATCAAATAATGTATCCACAGCATCACCAGCTTTACCTGGGCAGTTACATCCCAAGAAAACATTAGCTGCTACCCTTGTTGAGAGTAGTAAAAAGGAGACGATTGCTCTTGTTCCATTTGACATTGCAAGATTGGCACAGAGATTTTATCCGCTTTTCAATTTTTTCCTATTTCCTCGTAAGCCACCTCCTGCAGCTATGGTCCAGAGAGTGAACTTCACTGATGCAGAGGACGGGTATGATTTACATCTTTGCTGCCGTTTTAAATTCACGCATTAGAGTTTTCTTTCCTGTTAATTTGAATCTATCCCTGAATTTCAATCACAGTCCATTGCCATGCTATCGTAAAAATGTAAGATTCAACGGAAGCTGAGTGAAAAAGTTTTTGTTCGCAGTCTGCTGAAGTTATACTGTTCTCATTCCTGTGGTACTGGCATTGTTTATGCAGTTCGTGTCTGGCATTACTAAGCTGCCCATTCATCTTCATTTTTTTTTCTTAAGGTCTCCTTTTGGGTGGTTAATCATATTAAGTTTGCTATGCTTTTGTTCCACTTTCTTAACATGATGTCATATATATTGTTCCTTTTCAACTGCATGATTAAATAACATTTGAATACACATGTGCTATCATTTTTTTTCATGGTTATGGTAATCTTTGTCTCTGTTCTGCCTGCAGATTATTAGCTCTAGGGATTCTGGAACTTAATAGTGACTGGGATGCGATACAAAAGCGTTTTCTTCCTTGCAAATCAACGCGTCAGGTTATATGGTTATGTAGTTTATTTGTTGAAAACTTTACTTCAAGCCTATATTTTCTTTATGTTCTAAAAGTCCACACTTTTCTACGATTTTAGTAGATGTACCAACTTTGCGTTTTCTCATTTGTTTGGTACCCTCGGTGCTTGCATCTCCTTGCAACCGACTTCATCTGACTATGTGAAAATATGAAGAAAATGGAATTCACTTTAAGAATCTGTATTGCAAACAATTCATTGCATTGACATGCGAATTTTCACATTGCTGGCGCTACTGGTGGCCTATTGTGTTATCTACTCTCAAAAACTGATACACCAGATTACGAGCTCTTAGATCCTCAATTTCAACAAAATTTACTGCCTGCAATTTGTTCTGCTTTTGCTTTTGTCCTGACCTCTAATCTCAGCTTAAAAGTTACAACCATAACTAGAGGCCTTCTGAGCAAATTTCTATTTTGCCCAGTGCCACAGCCTAAGTTCAGTCTTTTGAGCAAGTTGTCTCTGTTGTATGTTTTATGCGCATTCAATAACATAACTTTTGTATTGTAGATATATGTGAGACAAAAGAACCGCACCGCAACCAATGCTCCTGATAATCCAGTTAAGGTAAGTGTAATCTTTCCGCTTACTGGTGTAAGCCTGTAAGAAAAAAATGCTGAAGGTCTTAACTGATTAGCATAGTAAGGTGTGTCAGTTGATGCCATAATCTTGTTCTGAAACTGATCTATGAATCCTCTGCAGAGATTTAGTTTTTCTATAATGATATTTTGAGCAGTGAAGTTCCTGCAGAAGTACAAGCACTATTTTGAATTGCCAATGTTTGAACCTTTTATTTATTTAAACTTCACACCTTTTAGTAAGTACAGGCAGAAGTACAAGCAGTATTTGTTTTGTATGCCAACAGTAAAGGAAGGCTAATAAAGTTTCCATGGGAAACTTTTAAAGCCTATTTCCATAATATGGACCATACCACATTTGATTGTTTTCATAATCAGAAACAAACTTGGGAAATGATTTCTTACCAGCTAAAAGGGCAGAGAATGATATCAAAATTTACAGTGCCTTTTATGACTGGAAGCTTGAAAGAGCACTCCTGCGTGTCGTAAAAGAGTAGGTCAGCATGCCTTGTACCAAAAACCAAATACTGCTTTGGTACTGCGATGCACAAATCTTCGTGTTGTACTGTCTGTGATGTTGATCTCCTTGACTATCATTTTTCCAAAAATCGACATACTACTGAGCATATTTTGTTTGAAACAATGCAGGAAGTGCGCCGAATGAAGAATTCTCCATTGAGTACTGAGGAAATACAGCGTGTCGAAGAGGTGTTCGTACTTGTATCTGCTGCCTATCTTTTGTTACCTCTTGGATTGCTATTTATTTACCTTTTCCCTCTTCTGTACGGCCTATGCAGGGGCTCAAGATATTCAAAAATGATTGGACATCTGTTTGGAAGTTTAATCTGCCATATAGAGATCCTGCACAGCTCCAACGTCAGTGGAGAGTTGCTACTGGAGTCCAGCGATCTTACAGTAAAAGTGACGCGTTAAAAGAAAAGAGGAGAGCATATGAAGCGAAGAGGAGAAAAAGAAAAGCTTCAATGCCTGATTCACGAGTAGATCGTGAGCAGGAGGTTAGTGTGTTTCTGAATTTGCAAGATACCCATAAGATATCTGAATGAATATGTCCATGTACAGTTGTGTAATTGGGCACACTCTACAATGTTTTTTTGACAGGCTGATAATGATGCTTCTGAGGGTGTTGAAAGTGATGACGATCTGTATGCAAATGAAGCACTTTTAGCAGACACAGAGAATAGGAGCGTCAACATGATGCAGACGGGCACACGCCCCGATGACGAATGTGGTGCAGCACATGGCTGCTTTGACCAGCATAGCAGAAATAGTTTGAGATGTGGTTTGAGTGCCTCATATATACCTTTTAGCTCTTGTGCTTCTGATGGCCCTTCAACTAAGAGGGTATTTGATGGCACTTTGGACGAACTCCAAGCTTCACAAATTGGTAAAGAGAAAGGTAGTCATGTGGTCAAGTTGGCCCCAGATTTGCCTGCGGTAAACCTTCCTCCTTCTGTCCGTATAATACCTCAGAAGGAATTTGATCAGAATGCAGCACACTTTAATGGCACCTCAGATAATGCAGAAAAGGATCTGTTTCCTGTGCCGCCTCCAACCTTTACAGAATGTGTTTATACACAGCTAAACCTTTTCCCCGATCATAGTACTAGTGATAGATTAGAACAACATGGGACTTTAAATGGAAGTGTGATAGAAGATGGTTATGAGCAAGATTTTCTGATGCATCCTTTGCTTTTTCAGTATCCTCTACAAGATTTTCTGATGCATCCTTTGAATGAAAATCTTAGTCATTCAAGAAACTATGACCTTTTCCCTTTTGAGAACGTTCCAGTTGAGAAAAGTAATAAGCAGAAAGCTCCTGCAAATGCTAATACTGTCGACTTCCATCCTCTACTGCAAAGAACAGAAGCTGAGATGCATGGGGAAGTACCAGAAGAGGTCTGCCATCAGTTTGCTAATCAATCTGACTGTCACGTGAAATCCATTAGTAAATTAAGCACTCCGCTAGACGGGTCTATCAAGGGAAGAGCTAGTATTTCAAATCTAGACCCTGGAAATGCTTGTTCTCATCGTGGCATTGAAGAGCCCAGTGAAGAAGCAATGCAAGGCGTTGTAATGGAACAAGAAGAATTAAGTGATTCCGAGGAAGATAGCCAGCATGTGGTTTTTGAATGTGAGAAAATTGATGATTCTGAAGAGGAGCAAGTTAAGGATGCAGAACCCTGTTTGACTGGAAATAAGGTAATGCTTGGTGTTTCATCTTGTAGCGTTAACATATATAACGTTCATGAATCTGTTGTAGCACTGTACTGTGATTTTTCACTCTTCTGGTATGCTATGATTAAATGTCAAATATGTTTATTGCACTGCGCTGCTTTTTCAGCATGGTTTGTCTTGTACGATTGGTATTGTATTTCTTGGAGTGATACTCACATGCTGTGCTAATAAAATGATCAATTGATCGCTGTTTCGTGATGAAAATTAAAGTATCTTTCCTGCATGATCTCAATGTGTTTGTACCTTCTCTGCATGCTGCTTTTACCTCTTCAAGTTCGCTGGGATACCTTTAGATATTTCATTGTGCAGGGAACTTCAGCATCAGTTGTTTCTTTGGACTTCCAAGAAAGTAATGATCAAGGGTTAGAACAGGTGGCTAAACAGGGTGCAAGTTTAACACAAAAATCACATGGGTCTTCTATTGCAAGGTCAGGCAGAGCAAAGTTGAAGCCGGAGAAGGCAATGCGCATGGGAACTAGAAGAAGCGAACGGTTAGCGTCGAACAAGCGAACCTAGCCAGGTCAAAACCACAAGAACTAGAGGGCAGCAGCAAGAGGCACGTGTTGAACTCAAGTCCAGTTATTCAACAATATCTAGAAAGACCCCTGCCCCGAGTTAAAGGTGTTTCCTTCCATTTCTTTGTAACCGGGTATCACCTTGATTCATGCGGCAGATGATAATGGCCGGATGGCTAACTGTAATTTGTAGTTACCTGCACTGCTGAGCTGATTGCTTCCAATTGATGCAGCGCGTGCTAGAGACAGACCACCTGTCAACCATACATCAGCACAAATCCCTCGTCAGATGATCGCTTGAACAGGGAAAGAAGAACCAGAGGCTAGACTCGTCAATGTCGAGCTGAGTAGAAAAACTGAAATGTTGAGGATGGACTACTGTATTTTGGGATGTGTCGCTAACAAGATCAACTAGCTGTCTGTGCATTCCTTTCCCTGTAGGAAAGACCTAAGCAGCCTGGTTTGGCATGCCTCAGGATGGTGAGAGGTCCGTTTTAGATTGAAATGTACACATGTAATTTGTAACATGAGCTAATGTTGGTGTATCATGGAAATCGATCAATGATGGCGGCTTTTCATCATATGTTTATTCTTCTAGCTGGCTTTTATCAAACGCTGCTTACGTGGAAGTTACTCAAATACCTCTTGGCAAGTGCAGAATTTTCCAGTGAATATTGCGGTGATTGAACTGTGTACAATGAAATTCATGTGAAACCACAAACAGGCTGCTGTTAGGACGGCAGTTTAAATTTACAACCCTGCAAATTTACAAGACTTTTCACATAAGAATAAGAATCTCCCTAAAAGGCTGTAGGTTCTTGAAGCTTGCTGGAGGGATCCAACTGGGTGGCGTTGAAGTGCTCCAATGTGTGTGCCCACCTGATGTCCTCCTTCAGCTGATGCACACCAATGGTGTCCTCCAAGAAATCCTTGGCCTGGGCACTCTTGTAGTCATACATCCTGGGGAAGATGTTCACCCTGTTCTTTGCCTTGTTGCCCATGTTTAGCCAGTTCCCCGTGGTCACATCTTCTACACCTGGTGGAAATACAGAACAAAAATAACCATTATTAATGACTTCAAAAGAAAAAAGAGAACCATTATTTTTGCTACGTTCCGAAGATCAGAAGCCGGAAAATTAGCGTGAAGCGCTGCGTACCTTTGGCCTCGCTTCTGACCATGTCGGAGGTGGCGATCCACTGCACGAGGTCCCAGGACAGAACGTAGCCCATGCCGAGCATGAACGGCGGCGACTTCCTGTTCATGAACGGCAGACCCACGCCGTAGTACATGTCCTCCCTCGGCGCCCGCCGCAGCGTCTCCACCAGCGCGTCCAGCCGCAGGTACGTGTCGTCGTCCACCTTCATCACGTAGTCGTACGGCCGGACTTCCACGTCCCCGTCTCCGCCGCCGCCGAGCATCATCCCCGGCAGGCCGGCGAAGTAGTCGTACGTCTTGCCCCCCTCCGCGCTCTCGGTGCAGTTGAACAGCAGCACGTCGCCGTAGGCCTGGCTCTCGAGCGCCACGAACGCGCGCTGCTCGGGCGTCATCGGCCGCGCGCAGAGCGCGAACCGGACGTCCACCCGCGCGGCGCCGCGGAGCGCCGGAGTCTGCTGCAGCGCGTACGCCATGCGGATGAGGTGCCGCCGGGAGTGCTTCTTGGCCATCGTGTGCACGCCGACGAGGATGCTGAGCTCCGGCGGGCGGCGAGCCTCCTCCTCGTCGGCGGCTGCTGGTGGTGGAACTGCACCGGTGAAGCAGCCGATGGCGTCCGCCGGGTTGCGCAGGTAGGCGGGGAAGGTGACGCAGAGGACGGTGAGGAGGAGGACGAGGGCCATGAGGAAATAGGTCGGCCGCCCGAGGTAGGACGAGGCCGACGACGACATGGCTGATGGCTCTTGTTGTTGTTGCCGATCGATCGACCTCCTGCGCTAGCTGTGCGCAATGGTGCAGCCCATATGTGCATATCTATACTGGTATGGTCGGGAGTTCAGGTGTGGAAGAAATGGAGGTGGTGGCTGTTCTATCATTTGACACTTCTGTCATTTGACACTAAAGGAATATAGATTTGATTTTTTGAAACTGCGTGCGGAGGTTCTCGGATACGCCCTACCGGTAAGTACACAGTGCTTCGGTGACTTTGCCAGCCTCCAAAGTTAGTGACTTAGAGTCACTTACAAGTAGGGTTGAGTGAGGCCCACATAATAAAGGGTTCATATGTGAATCACCAGGGACGGAGTCAGGAATACAAGACAAGGGGGGCTAAATGTACATCACATAAGTTGGAGGGGGCCCTATAGCTAAAATTTGCTAAATTTAGGGGCAAATTTACAAATTTTAAAGGTTTTTTTCAGGAAAAAAATAATCATAAGGGGGCCCATGGCCCCAGCCTGCCCCCCAGTGGCTCCGTCCCTGTGAATCACCCAAAGTCACGGCAAAGTCAGTCTGGTAAAGTCACCGAAGCTCAATCCGATATCATATGCCCGCGGTATTGATGAGTATATCTACTCCCTCTGTCCTAAAAAGATGTTTCAACTTTATGTAAATTTACATGTATACATCTTTTTTAAGATGGAGAGTAATATTTTTCGCACACTACAGAGCAAATGCACCAAGTACAATTCTGCCAATATTGCTCGACTCATGGACTGCATTTGCTACGGAAATTCTGCCAAATGCACCAAGTAGTTTTTCCTCCATTGCTAAGTGCGTGCACTCCACCCAAGGTTTTTTCCTCGTTCACATTGATGTTTCCGGTTACCGAAAATTTTGGTTATGCAGGTCAGAATATACCATTTAGGATGCTTCAAACGAATTAAAATTTTATCTAAATTTTATCAAATTTACCTAAATTTGAGAAAATCATAAACATACCGGTAAATACCGGCCGATATTTTCTTACGAGGGTTGGTACCGAAAATACCGGCCAAGTAATAAAACCCTAACCCCACATATAGCATAAAAATGACTGCTATCTTTCTATACCTACTAATAAAGGCAATAAGGTTTCTCCCCAATTTGTTGGTCCGTTTTGAATTTGCCCCTATGTTTGAATGAAAATTACGGGTACTACCACCGGTTAAGAGAAAACGTTTCGATCTGTTCCAATCGATCGATCGCTGGCGGAGGTCTCTAGCTAGCGTTATGCTCGTTCCGTATTACTGTGGGCGGGCTTCATTCCGTGCTAGGTTGGCCCGTGTATGGAAAGGCCCAATTTAGATGCAGCAGAAAATCCCACGCAGAAAATACTATTAGTCCCACCTCGCTGCCTTCTAGGAAGCTTTGCCAATTTATATA
Source organism: Lolium perenne (assembly GCF_019359855.2). Taxonomy (NCBI): domain Eukaryota; kingdom Viridiplantae; phylum Streptophyta; class Magnoliopsida; order Poales; family Poaceae; genus Lolium; species Lolium perenne. The sequence continues at coordinate 33,111,492 of NC_067250.2, forward strand.
CTTAAGTTTTCTGGTTATCTGCAAGCCTGCTAAGAAAACAGAAGCATCACAATTAACTCCCGGTGGCCATGACGAGCATGGGAGGAAAAAAATAAAAGTGAAATCTCACTTGGATATTTGGAAGGAAACAAGAAAGACCTGCACCCTGGGATTGAGGATGGTGCAATAAACTCCTTGCATGGGGGGTTCTCATAATGACTAAGGACTGGTATAAACGAGATTGTGGGCGTGTGTGATGCATGGTGCATGTATTATTTGAAAGCTGTAACTAAACGCGATGGATTAAACTGGACCAAACTAGGGAGCGTGGGATCAGTCTTACCAAAAAAATGCATATGAATAATTATTTATTAATTGTCGGCTCTCCTATGCCTGATGCACCACTTGAGTGTGGGCTATGTTTTAGAAATTTACATATGCGCATTTGTTTATTTTCAGTATGTCCACCTTAAATGAACCGTTTCTACGACATGGTCTATAATTTTTGCTCTCCGCCGCAACGCGTGGGCACTGTATTTTTTATTTCACTTTCCGCAGCAACGCGCGGGCATTGTCCTAGTCTCCTCTCATGTTCGGTCGCTGCTCACCGCTCAGCTCGGCGTTCGGAATCCGCTGTTGGGCACGCTCCGTTGTATTCCCCTGTTTCCCCACGTAATCTGTAAAACTCGTGCTCAGAAGAAGATATCGTGAACATGTGCGTACGTGCCAGGTTTTGGACCGAGTCGCGTTGACAATCGTTGGCGTCTGATTCTTCCATAATGACCTCCAGCTCAACCAAATCATTCAAGAACCCCAAACTGTTTCATGTCAAACGAGGCTCACGCGAACGTACTTAATTTTTTGTTTGAGAGTATTTTGGAGTTTGTTGACCTCGTGAGGATACTAAAAAACTCATGGAAACCACATGCAGCTGGAATTTTATATAGTAGTGAGGTGAGGATACTAGCTAAGAGTGAATGTTGACGCCGACACTCGCTAGTAAAGGCAACGATGCGCGTTATATGACAGTATATTTTGATGGATCTAGCATTAATAAATCTGTGTTCTGGATTTTTCTTGTTTAAATATTTATGATCAATTTTTTTCCAATGGAGATATTGTTGACAAAAAATAATAAATTATTTTTGAAAAAAAAGTTGAATCGTTTACCGCCGTATATATTTTTTTTTGACGTAAAATAATCTTCTTATTCATTCATAACCAAAGTTACATCTTTTACTAATAGAGGTACAATAAACTCAGGCGGCTCCGTATAATTTAAAACGACGTGAGATTATATTATCTGCATATTTCTGAAACATGGAAAAGGAGTTACCACACTCATTGATTAAGATGAAGAGAATTGTTGACTTATTAAAAATCAGATGATAACCGTTACCAAGGACATCAAACGACAAACACAGCTCGAAAGTCGAAACGAGCTACCTACAAATCCCATGACCACAAAACGTTCTGACGATAGCTCCCAACCACACTAGTTGTGCAAACTCCCAACAACTGGTCTCAGCATAACATTGTGTCACAATGAAAGAATGCCGCAACCAAGATGACAATCTGGAGAGGCTAAACACCGGTCATCAAGCCAAGCATTCCTTATGGCACTTGATTTTGCTCTTGTTTGACTTTATCTTAAAGTATATTTCGTATAAAGAGTGATTTAGGGAGCATATACACAGGAACGGAGCCGATGGGAACTCATCACCGGCCACAACCGAGCGTTGACCTGGATATCCATTCCTTGGTTTACTTGCACGAAATGTGTGTTGCTGTTGCTAATATGTTTTTGATTTTCTTTCTCTAGTAGTACTATATATTAATTCGTGTTACGGACATTGGATTCGTTTATAGGAGTACTCCAGATCAATATATAGTCGGATGGTTAGGAGGGCAGTGACACGTTCAAACCGCCATAGTTTAAATCGCAGGTTTAGGTTGATACTTTGGTGTCTTATAAAGTTGGAATATTTTTCAATGGAAGGCGATGTTCCTGTCGACAGCAGGCTCATGTGACGACTTAGTCAATCTCAAGTCCTACTAGATCAGTTTTTTTTTTTTTTTTGAAACGGGCAAAAAAGCTTTTGCCTTATATTAATATAGGAGAAGCAAACAAGGGGGTGGCCGAGGCCAAAAGAAAAGAGAACAAAACAGGGGGGAACACAAAACCCCCCCTAAGAAGGCCACATGAAAGATCAGCCTAAGAGAACTGCTAGGCCTTTTGCGCCGGCAAGGACCCAATCCTTGCCCTCCTCCCTTATTTTGTGCATGATCACCGAGGGTAAGGAGGATTTGTTGTTGAAAACTCGCTCATTCCGCTCCTTCCAAATCTCCCAGGAGATGAGCATGATAGCCGTCCTAAGACCCTTGGGAGAGGAGGTGGAGGTATTGGCCATAGCTTGCCAATACTCAAACACCTTCGGTCTCACAGTGTCGAGGCAAAGGGTAAGATCCGGACAAGTGAGCCACGACGCCGCTGCATTCCATATTCTTTTGGAGAAGCGACATTCAAAGAGGATATGACGAGCCGTTTCTGGGGAACATCTACACAGCTGGCAAGTAGGATGGTGTGGCCATCCCCTTTTGGCAAGGCGGTCGGCAGTCCAGAGGCGGTTTTGGACAGCAAGCCAGGCGAAGAAACGACACTTCGGAGGGGCCCAGGTCTTCCATACGATGTTGCCGAAGGGGCAAGGAAGGCCCGCCAAGAACTGGGCTTTGTATGCAGAACTGGCTGAGTAGCATCCATTGGGAGTTAGAGTCCAGGTTATGGCATCCTCGGCCTCGGGATTAAGATTGACGTTCGCGATAAGGTCCCAAAGGCGGATGTACTGTTCCATGTGCTCCACGGTAAAGGTCTCGACCGCAATGTCGGCCACCCAATTCTGTCCATCCAGGGCGTCGCGAACAGTCCTGTTCTTCCTTTTAGAAACCTTAAAGATCAGAGGGGCAACATCCTTAGGAGGGGCTTGATACGTCCAAAACGTATCTACTTTCCCGAACACTTTTGCTATTGTTTTGCCTCTAATTTGTGTATTTTGGATACAACTAACACGGACTAACGCTGTTTTCAGCAGAACTGTTCTGGTGTCTCGGTTTTGTGCAGAAATCCAACTTTCGGGAAAATCCTCGGAATTTATGCAGAAGGCCCTATTTTCCCAGAATACTGACGGAGCCAGAAGGACAAGTAAGGTGGAGGCCCGAGGGCCCCACACCATAAGGCGGCGCGGCCTAGGGGGGGGGCCGCGCGGCCCTATGGTGTGGCCCCCTCGGCCGGCCTCCGACGCCCTCCTTCAGACTATATAATGCCTTCGACCTAAAAACGCACGGGGAGAAGTCGAAGTCGCCAGAAAGCCTCCAGAACGCCGCCACATCGCGAAACTCCGTCGCGGGAGCCAGAAGTCTCCGTTCTGGCACTCCGCCGGGACGGGGAATTGGAGGAGATCATCGCCATCATCACCGCCAACGCCTCTCCATCAACCAGCCATGTTTCCCCCATCCATGTGTGAGTAATTCCCCCGCTGTAGGCCGAAGGGGATGGTAGGGATTGGATGAGATTGGTCATGTAATAGCATAAGATTGTTAGGGCATAGTGCCTAGTGTCCGTAATTGGTACTTTGATGATATTGTTGCAACTTGTTATGCTTAATGCTTGTCACTAGGGCCCGAGTGCCATGATCTCAGATCTGAACATGTTATTGTTTCATCATGATATTCATTGTTTATTGATCTTACCTGCAAGTTGTATACACATGTCGCTGTCCGGAACCGATGGCCCCGAAGTGACAGAAATCGGGACAACCGGAGGGAATGGTAGTGACGTGAGGATCACATGTGTTCACGGAGTGTTAATGCTTTGCTCCGGTACTCTATTAAAAGGAGTACCTTAATATCCAGTAGTTTCCCTTGAGGCCCGGCTGCCACCGGCTGGTAGGACAAAAGATGTTGTGCAAGTTTCTCATTGCGAGCACGTACGACTATAATTGGAACACATGCCTATTGATTGCTTTGTACTTGGACACCGTTTTATTATTATCTGCAAATGCCCTGCTATGATTGTTACAAGAGTTTCTCTCATCCATGCAACGCCCGTCATCTGTCCCCGTGCCTACAGTATTTTAATCCTGCTGTTTACTAAAATCACTATTGCTGTCTTTGTTACTCAATTTCTTGTTATTTCACTATCTTTGCTATAAAGCATTATGCGATAAACTCTTGCGAGCAAGTCTGTTTCCAGGTGCAGCTGAATTGACAACTCCGCTGTTAAGGCTTCCAAGTGTTCTTTGTCTCCCCTTGTGTCGAATCAATAAATTGGGTTATACTACCCTCGAAGACTGCTGCGATCCCCTATACTTGTGGGTTATCAAGACCGTTTTCTGGCGCCGTTGCCGGGGAGCATAGCTTTATTTGGAAGTTCACTTGGATTGATATTGTTCGCTGCAAATTCTCCATCATGGGTAAAGCTCACGATTCTAAAGTCGCCATATTACCATCCACTACAAGAAAAGGTACAACTCTGAGTACCTCTGCTACTCTTGATTCACCATCTGTGATAAGTCAACTTGTTTCACCGCCACAAGCTGGTACGTCTGCTGAATCTGAAAACTCTCATAATATTGATAATGTTTCTGCTGTGCTTGATGATAGTGGTTCGTTGGGATCCTTTCTAGATGCTACAATTGCTAGGTCTAGACAAATTGAAAATGCTGAAACTCCTAATGAAAATGCCACTACACCTGTTAGTTCACCTGAACTTGATTATTCTAGTGATGATCCTGATGAAGATTATGTGGAGCTTAATGATGATTTTATTGATAAATGCAATTCTATTACTGATGCAAGAAACATTAAAAAGTTTCTCGCACAATATACTGTTAAACATAAGCTATCTCCTGATCCTAAATTTGCCACATCTCCTATATGCATTAAGGATAAAGATTATGATTTTTCTCTTGATCTATCTCATATAGCTATTGTAGAGAAAGCACCCTTTTGTGGTACTGAAAAAGAAAGTGTTGTAGAACACATGAATGAACTTTCTTCTATGAGTAGCTTGTTTTCTGATGATATCAAGATGCGTACTTACTTCGTCATTAAAAATTTTCCTTTCTCATTAAAGGATGATGCTAAAACTTGGTATAATAATTTGCCTCCTGGTTCCATTAAAAGTCCAACTGATTTGCGTGATGTTTTCTTTCGAAAATACTTTCCTGCTAGTGCTCAACATGCTGCTTTACAGAGAATTTACAGATTTGATCAGGGAGATGAAGAGAAATTGCCTGCGGCATGGGCAAGATTTTGTTCTCTTATCAGAGCTAGACCTGGACATGATTTAGAAAAGAATGATCTACTTGATATATTTTATAGTGGACTAACCATTGAATCTAGAGCATATTTGGATAGTTGTGCTGGTTGTGTTTTCAGGAAAAGAACTCCAGACGAAGCTGAAGATTTATTGGCTAGAATAAGCCGGAATCATGATGATTGGGAAACACCTGAACCAACTCCAACGCCAATATTGAAGAAGAGGGGTTTAATTGAATTGAATGATGATGATATGCGGGAAGCTAAGAAGTCTCTCAAGGAGAAAGGTATTAAATCCGAAGATGTGAAGAATCTACCTCCCATAGAAGATATATGTGAGATAATTCCCCCTTCACCCATGATTGAGGTAAACTCCCTTCAACACTTTACTAGGGAAGATATTCCGTATTCAAAACCTCCTGCGCAATGCTTAGATGAGTTTGATAATTATATTGTTAAGCAAGAAAATTTTAATATGAGAGTAGAAAATCATCTAATGGAAAATTCTCAAGCTATTAGCAATTTGCATGATATTGTGGAGAGAACCTCCAATGATGTTAAGGTGCTTGTTAAACATTTTCAAATGATTCAAACTCAAATTGATCAACTCACTAAAGTGCAAAATGACTTGCTAAATAATAATTCTAAAGAGAAACATGCTTATGAAGTAACAACTAGAGGTGGTGTCTCTACCCAGGATCCTCTATATCCTGAAGGGCACCCCAAAAGAATTGAACAAGATTCTCAACGCATTGAACCTAGTGCTCCTTCTAAGAAGAAAAAGAAGAAAAAACATAAAAATGTTGTAGAATCCTCTGAACCTGTTAATGATCCTAATAGTATTTCTATTTCCGATGCTGAAACTGAAAGTGGAAATGAACATGATAATGATAATGATAATAATAAGAATGATGCTTCTGATAAAGAAGAGGTAGAAGATGAACCTGAAAAGCATGATAAAAATAAAAAGTATACTAAAGAAGATTTTATTGCTAAGAAACATGGTAATGAAAGAGAACCTTGGGTGCAAAAGCAAATGCCTTTTCCTGCTAAGAAATTGAAATCAAAGGAAGAAGAACACTATAATAAATTTTGCGATTGGATGAAACATTTATTCTTGCAAATCCCTTTGACTGATGCTATTAAATTGCCTCCTTATTCAAAGTATATGAAAGATATTGTTACTAACAAAAGGAAAATCCCCAATGAGGAAATTTCCACTATGCTTGCTAATTACTCTTTCAATGGCAAAGTGCCGAAGAAGTTGGGCGTCCCAGGTATACCTACTATTCCTTGTTCTATTAAGAATAATTATGTTAAAACTGCTCTATGTGACTTGGGAGCCGGTGTTAGTGTTATGCCTTTTTCTCTTTATAAGAGACTTTACTTAGATAAGTTGATACCTACTGATATATCTTTGCAAATGGCTGATAAATCTACTGCTATTCCTGTTGGTATATGTGAGGATGCTCCTGTTCAAGTTACTAATAACTGCTTGATATTAACTGATTTTGTTGTGTTGGAAATACCTGAAGATGATAATATGTCTATTATTCTTGGGAGACCTTTTCTTAACACCGCAGGGGCTGTTATTGATTGCAATAAAGGGAAGGTTACTTTCAATGTTGATGATAAGGAGCATACCGTCTATTTCCCCAAGAGGATTGATAAAGTATGTGGAGTCAATACTATTTCTAATGTGAGAACTATCAAAGTTGGAACTATCGATTGTCCTATATATGAACCTAAAGAAGGTTATCAAAATCTTATGATTGGATCCATATCAATACAATTCAAGGTAACATGATTGATTTGAGGTTTATTTCTTCTTATGTTATGTAAAAATTATTCGGTAGCAAGACTTGATCAACCTTGTTAACGAATACCTTTTATATGCATAGAGGAGGTAAACAACATCTCTTTCTTCCTCCACTTGTCTTATTTGCTGTAGCACTTTTGATTTGCAAAGTTCCTTAGTTAATTAGAGTTTTCAAAAAATTTCCTGGCCAGTAATAATAAACTTAATACCCAGAAATGTGCATTTTTCAAAGTTTTCAAAAATTCACAAAAATTATACCGTTGGTCCTATTTTTTGAAGAGGCACCTGGGAGCACCAGAGGATGACCTGTGGGGCACCCCAGGGTGCCACACCACCTGCTGGCGCGGCCAAGGAGGGGGGCGCGCCACCCTGTGGTGTGGGCCCCTCCTTGCCCCACTACTTCATCTCTTTCTCCCAGCATCTTCTCTCTCCCGAAAAAACCCGAACCAGCTTTTTCTCACTAGCGTTTTTGCTCAAGAGCTCAGGATTTTTCGATCTCTTTGCTCAGCCCAGATTTCTGTCTGAAATTTGGCACATTTGCTCTCCGGTATGTGACTCCTCCGATTATCCAAGTAGAATTTTGTTTGGTTGAGTATATCTTGAATATTTTGCTGCTGTAGGTAACATGTTTAGTGAGCTTGCATGCTTGTTCTAAGTTGTATAAACTAGTTTTGATGCATGATTAGTACTCTAGCAAGTTCCTATAGTAGTTCCCCTTGATTATATGTCACCAAATCAAAGTTTATATTGTTTGTTGAAAATTTCAGAAAATGGAGTGGAATAGATATCAACTTAACCAACAAGAATTGGAGGTCCAACAAGTCATGAGAGTGAACCGTGAAGAGGGAGTATACCCCTCTTACTACCCGTGCGCGGAGTTCATGAGAAGCGCAGGAATATTGGAAGATGTTCGGAGTCTAATTTCTCGTGCAGGGCTGAGTGATTTTGTTGAAGGAGAACCAAGCCAATATGCAAAATTAACTATGTCTGTTGTGCAGGACTTTAAGTTCAATTGGTCGCGATCTAACCCCACGGTTCGGTATAAAATTTATAATAAAGTTGTCAACTTGCCATTCAGTGATTTTTGTGCAGCAATTAGAGTACCGCAATGGGGATCATGCGAGAAGATAAGGGGATCGCCGCAAGAACTTTTAAGCCTCTTCAAGATGATTTGCTATGGAAGGAGTTTCTCAGAGGATAGTGGTAAAATCACTAGCATTCAGCTCCCGGCTATCCGCTACTTTGCCTATTTCATTACTAAATGCGTTCTTGCTAGAAAGATTGGCGGTAAACTATCTATCCCGGATTTAGCTTTTCTAGCTGCGGCACTGCAAGGTAGTAGGACTTATAATTTGGGGGCATTGATAGCTTATAGACTTGCTACTAACCGTGAGAAAGGTGGAATTTGTGGAGGTCTCATCGCCTCTCATTTACTAGCTTTGCATAATGTAGAACCTCATCATCTTGACATTCCACTTTCCATAGAAAAACTTGACATAGTCTCTATGATTAGACATGAATTTGTTTCTGACTCCTCCAACTTGGGTAACCTGTTTTACAAGATGACATTTTATAAGAAAGTCTGGAGAATAACTAAGAAAACTGAGAAACTAGTAAGATTGCCTGCGCCTGTTCTATTTAAACTTGATTCCAGGGAGGATTGGTCGGTCACGGAAGGTGCACTGAATGCACACATAGAGGGAGGAGGCCATCATGCAAGAAACGACACGGAGGAGGTCGAGGAACACCTCGACTCATCATCCGATGCAGCAAGTTCCTCGCATCAACATGTTGGACAGGTGGAGCCTCCACGCTTTTCTTCTGCACAGGAACTTTACTATGACTACGCCATGAATTATCCACCGGCGAGGAACAGCGACCCTCGTTGGGGTTGAACTCCACTTAGGCCAAAAGCCTAAGCTTGGGGGGAGGTATACCGGCATCACTCATTCTTTGCATATTATGATTGCTGGATACTTGTATATACTTGTTTTGTTTGTTTGAGTGGTTTTCTAATGAGAGGGAGATAATATTTGGGGAAGTGCTGCCTGAAAACAGATTCTGGACTGTTACCGTAAAAATTCTCAAAAATAGCCAGAACAGTATTTTGCGAAGCCAATTTGTGTGCATGTTCCTCAGGTTGTTATCTAACTTTCATTAGTTGAACACTTTTCGATTTAAGCAGTGGAAGAATTTATTAAAAATCGAGTACTGTACTGCTGTCAAGTTTGACGAATTTCTGCTGCTTTGTGTTTATGTGAGTTTTCTAGTTTGCCATTTCTTGTTTTTGCTTTGTTTCCTTCCCAAAACACAAAAAGACCAAAAATATTTCTGTTGTTTCTCTTCACCATTTGTTTGCTTTGGTTTCTTGCATTTGTTTCGCTTTATTTGCTATTGCTAGTTTGCTATAAGAAAATCCAAAAAGATTTTGCTTTGTTTGCTTGTTTCCTTTTGTTCTTGTTTCTAATTCGAAAACACCAAAAATATTTGCTGTTTTTCTTTGGTTTGTAAAGTTCATTATGAGTTCAATGGTCTTCGGTGGTTGGAGCGTGATTTTTATTTCATATTATCCAAGCTACACAAGTGAAAGGCAATAATGACGATCTACGACAATTGGATTGTGGTGAGAGGCTGGTATGAACTCTATTTGTTTTCATTTTTGTACATATACTCATCCATGTGAGCATGCTTAGTTGGTTCATGTGAGGTATATGTTATTTGAGAAAGTCTAGTAGTTTATGATCTCTCATGTTTAGCTCCTATTTATTAATGTGAGTAGCATGTCATGGATGTTTGCTTGCATTGTTTTATTCATAAGTAAGTATGGCATTGTGGTATCCTCCTCTGAATAATTCATTTATATCGACTTGGCACATGCTCACGCATGCATATGACTGAACCAAAGTCAATTAAGCCTCGATGATTTATATTGCTTCAGAGTTCTTGTATCACTTTTATGCCTCCGTTAATTTATTTTGCCACAAGCATGATTATGACAGTTACTGCTCTCTTGATTTGTCGCTCCCTAGTTTTTTGCTAGCCTTCACTTGTACTGAGCGGGAACGCTGCTCGTGCTTCCAAACACCTGAAAACCAAGTTGTTCCAAAGTGTCCACTATAAATACCTATGCATGGCATTTCAAACCATTCCAACTAAATTCTCATGCGCTACCTTTAAAACCTTCAAAATGCTTCTCAATTTGTGTTTATGTTTCATAGCTCATGAGGAAGTATGTGGTGTTTAGCTTTCAACCTTGTCATTTACTTTTGACGGACTCTCATATGGACTAGTGGCACATCCGCTTATCCAATAATTTTGCAAAAAGAGCTGGCAACGGGATTCCCAGTCCCAAATTAATTAACCTAAATAGACACTCCTCCATGGTTTGTGATTGTTGGACGGCACCCGAATGATTCGGTTAGCCATGGCTTGTGTAAGCAAAGGTTGGGGGGAGTGTCATCATCATAATAAAACTAAAATAAAAAGGCACTCCTTCATGGTATGAGATTGTTGGCAGGCACCCGAGGATTCGGTTAGCCATGGTTTGTGCAAGAAAAGTTGGAAGGAGTGCCACATAAATATGCAAATAATTCATGGGAGCCGCTCTTGGGAGTCCAGTTGGCAAGGTAGTCAGTGTACCCATTACCATTCGTTGACAACAACAAACACCTCTCAAAATAATTTTACTCCTGATTTCAAAAATGAAAAGCTCTAGCGCATGTTAATCCCTGCTTCCCTCTGCGAAGGGTCAATCTTTTACTTTTGTGTTGTGTCTCCATTATTTCTTTGAGCACTATCTTGAGAGCACAACTGTCATTCTTAGTATAATATGCTTGTCTCAAAATATGATTGATTGTGGTATAACTTTGATGCTTTTATCTTTGACAATCACTACTTCTAGTCTTTCTATGAACTCCAGAGGTGCCTGGGCATTTATGTTTTGCCGATCAAATACGGGCAAGCGAGATACCACTTTATCATACTCTCTTATGAACATTGCAATCCTGTTTATATACATGATTCATGATGCTTATTATTAATTGTTGGTACCTCTTCATGATTGACATAGCTATTAGATGATCTTGTTTGCATGTATCTTATTATGAACTGCTTAAGTATTAGCCATATCATGAGAATATATACATCATATGAGCAAATGTGTTCGTGAAAGTTCTTTTATCGCTCAGTTGTTAACTGAATTGCTTGAGGACAAGCAATAAGCTAAGCTTGGGGGGAGTTGATACGTCCAAAACGTATCTACTTTCCCAAACACTTTTGCTATTGTTTTGCCTCTAATTTGTGTATTTTGGATACAACTAACACGGACTAACGCATTTGTTTTCAGCGAAGCTGATACAGTGTCTCGTTTTTGTGCGAGAAATCCAACTTTCGGGAAAATCCTCGGAATTTATGCGAAGGCCCTATTTTCCCAGAATACTGACGGAGCCAGAAGGACAAGTAAGGTGGAGGCCCGAGGGCCCCACACCATAAGGCGGCGCGGCCTAGGGGGGGGCCCGCGCGGCCCTATGGTGTGGCCCCCTCGGCCGGCCTCCGACGCCCTCCTTCGGACTATATAATGCCTTCGACCTAAAAACGCACGGGGAGAAGTTGAAGTCGCCAGAAAGCCTCCAGAACGCCGCCACATCGCGAAACTCCGTCGCGGGAGCCAGAAGTCTCCGTTCTGGCACTCCGCCGGGACGGGGAATTGGAGGAGCTCAGCGCTATCATCACCGCCACCGCCTCTCCATCAACCAGCGATGTTTCCCCCATCCATGTGTGAGTAATTCCCCGCTGTAGGCGAAGGGGATGGTAGGGATTGGATGAGATTGGTCATGTAATAGCATAAGATTGTTAGGGCATAGTGCCTAGTGTCCGTAATTGGTACTTTGATGATATTGTTGCAACTTGTTATGCTTAATGCTTGTCACTAGGGCCCGAGTGCCATGATCTCAGATCTGAACATGTTATTGTTTCATCATGATATTCATTGTTTATTGATCTTACCTGCAAGTTGTATACACATGTCGCTGTCCGGAACCGATGGCCCCGAAGTGACAGAAATCGGGACAACCGGAGGGAATGGTAGTGACGTGAGGATCACATGTGTTCACGGAGTGTTAATGCTTTGCTCCGGTACTCTATTAAAAGGAGTACCTTAATATCCAGTAGTTTCCCTTGAGGCCCGGCTGCCACCGGCTGGTAGGACAAAAGATGTTGTGCAAGTTTCTCATTGCGAGCACGTACGACTATAATTGGAACACATGCCTATTGATTGCTTTGTACTTGGACACCGTTTTATTATTATCTGCAAATGCCCTGCTATGATTGTTACATGAGTTTCTCTCATCCATGCAACGCCCGTCATCCGTCCCCGTGCCTACAGTATTTTAATCCTGCTGTTTACTAAAATCACTACTGCTGTCTTTGTTACTCAGCTGCTGTTATTTCACTACTGCTATCGCTTATAAAGCTGTTACCTCTTGATAAACTCTTGCGAGCAAGTCTGTTTCCAGGTGCAGCTGAATTGACAACTCCGCTGTTAAGGCTTCCAAGTGTTCTTTGTCTCCCCTTGTGTCGAATCAATAAATTGGGTTATACTACCCTCGAAGACTGCTGCGATCCCCTATACTTGTGGGTTATCAGGGCTCCATTGAGCTAGGAAGAGGACCAAAAGGAAGCTTTAGCACCGTTACCAATGGTAACCCGGGTTGCGGCGTTGAAAAGATCTAGGTCGGAGGCGTCATTTGGCGTTTCCGAACCCACCCACGGTTTTTCCGGTGCTATCCATTCATACCAAAGCCATCGAAGCCTTAAGGCACGAGAGAATTTCTCCAGGTCCAGGATCCCGAGACCTCCAAGCTCCTTGGGACGGCAGATTTTCTGCCAGTTGACCTTGCATTTACCCCCACTTACCGCCTCCTTGCATGCCCACAGCATGCCGCGGCTGATTTTCGCAAAATCCTTCAAGATGCCTTTGTCTGCTTTTAGGGCTGTTAGCAGAAATATAGGCATAGAGGAAAGCACCGATTTGACAAGGGCGGTGCAGCCGGCGCGGTTGAGAAACCTTCCCTTCCATGGGTTTAAGCGCGCCACCGCTTTATCAATGTAAGGTTGAAGATCCGCCCGTTAAGCCGCCCAAGAGAGAGAGGCAATCCCAGATATTTTATGGGGAAAGATGCAATTGCAGCTGGGAAGTGGATCAAGATTTCCGCTAGATTTATGTCAGCGCATTGGATGGGGGCGATGGAGCTTTTTGCGACATTAGTCACCAGCCCCGTAACCTCTCCAAACTGCTGCAGAATATTGGCGAGACCCGAAAGATCATGAATTGTAGGGGTTATGAAGATGGCAGCATCATCCGCGTAGAGAGAAACCCTAGGGCCCTCCAAGCCGCCCGGCATAGCGTGCAGAAACCCAGAGTTGGTAGCCTCCTCCAGGATCTTTTGAAGCGGATCAATGGCGATGTCAAACAGAAGCAGCGAGAGAGGGTCGCCTTGCCGAAGACCGCGACCATGAGGGATGTTCTTTCCGGGGAAACCGTTAAGAAGAACCCGAGAGGAGGCCGTGGAGAAAAGAGTCGTCAAGAGAGCACGCCATCTCTGGGGAAAGCCAAGGCGCTGTAAAAGATCCAGCATGTAATCCCATCGAACGGAGTCAAAAGCCTTGGCTATGTCCAACTTGATGAGGAGGGATGGTATTTTGCTGCGGTGGAGTTTGCGAGCCGTGTTTCGGACATACATGAAATTGTCATGTATAGTTCTGGTCTTGATGAAGGCACTTTGGCTTCGGGATACAATCTCGTTCATCTTGGGGCTGAGACGACGAGCCATAGCTTTCGCAATTATCTTCGAGATCCCGTGGATCAGGCTTATAGGCCGAAAATCGGAGATAGAATCAGCACCATCCTTCTTTGGCAACAACACCACGTTTGCGGTGTTAATGATATGGAAATTTTGCGTCGAAAGCTCAGAAAAGGCATTGATGACCCCCATAAGATCATCCTTAATGATATCCCAGCATGAGCGGAAAAAGGTCATAGAGAACCCATCCGGTCCCGGAGCCTTATCCAACGGCATGTCCTCAATAGCTTCTTTGATCTCCGACTCCGAGAAAGGAAGATCCAAGTCCTCTAAGGAGTGAGCCGTGGGGTTTAAAATCCCCCAGTTAAAATCCAGCTGGCGAGTAGGGGGGCGACCAAGGGCGCTAGAGAAATGCTCAAAGATGAGCCTGTCTTTTTCGTCATGGGTAGAAGCCCATCCATCATTGTGCCTCAGTCTAATGATGTGATTCTTGCGCTTCCTAGCATTGACCCGAAGATGGAAGAACTTGGTGTTTGCGTCGCCTTCGCGAAGGTATCTGATTCTGGACGCTTGTCGTTTACGAGACCGTTCCAAGGATGCAAGACCTTTAACCCGTCTCTTGAGGTCGGCGCGAAGACCTCTCTCTTCAGGGGAGAGGGTTCGGGATTCCTGGGCAACGTCGAGTTGCAGGATGACATCCAAGGCCATGAGTAGTTGAAGCTTGCAATCGGAGAAGAGGCTTTTACTCCAGGATTTCAGCCCAAGCGCCGTTGTTTTCAGCTTGTGGTTGATGATGTGAACCGGTTGTGAGTGAGACGAAGGCGCAGACCAAGCAAGTTGGACAGTCTCCTTGAAGCCCGGCATTTTGGTCCAGAAGGACTCGAAGCGAAAGATAGGAGGTTTCCGTGGTCCGCTTTGGTTGGAGAGGAGGAGTGGGCAGTGGTCCGAGAGAGAAGATGACAAGGCGTGGAGAACGTGATTCTCGAACTCTAAGTCCCAACTAGCATTGCAAAAAGCCCGATCTAGACGCACCAGAGTTGGAGTCTCTCTTTCATTGCTCCAATTGAACTTCCTATTCTGAAGCTTCAGCTCCTTTAGTTGACATGTAAGAAGATGACAAGATCAGTTTCTTGGATTCGGTCTCTCGAATGCAGGGACGGAGCTGCTTCATTTGGACACCAATGATTTTTGCAAATCTCTCACTAAATCTACATTAATTACTACTCCCTCTGTTCCTAAATTTAATAGTTTTTGGCATGGAAATTAAAGAATGCATATTGAGAGCAAATTTCACCAGGTTTGGGTGAGATTACCCCTATACATTTTTGACATGAGAAAATATAGAACTTTACATAAGATAAGAAAATATAATCAAATCCCTAACAAAGTTTTCCATACAAGTGGTGTGTCACACTAAAGCCTATATTCTGAAAATTTTCTCGAAAAAACTATATGGCTTATATTTAGAAATGGGGGGAGTATTTATTTGTGAAGCTGACACCATTGAACATAGAGCTGACACCAGCAGATCAAATTTCTAGCTTCGTCCCTGCTCGAATGTGTTTATTGGGTAGGATGCACATACGCATGTTTGTATAAATAAGTGTATGTACGTACGTGTGAGCGTCTAGCTTTGTGTTTGGGAAAAAAGTACTCCAAATTAATTTGCACAAACGCAGTTGGCTCGAAATTCCATTCGTCCGTTTACTAGCTCGATTGGAAGGACATGTCGCTGCTGTTTGCCAGTGCCCAGTGGCTTTCCTTTGATTTGATTCCTCTTTTTTTTTCTTTTTCTTTTTTTGCTGGCGTGCGGCACACATGTTGGCTTGTTAATTAGAAGTCGTCTTATGGATCTCCACGTACTTCATAAGACTAGGCTACCAGCGTGTGGAACAATGACGACTCGATCGGCTGATAAAATTGGTAATTAACATGAAGACAGCAGGCACGCCGTCGCTGTTCCTTGGTCTCTTGGCACTTCTTCTAGTCTGCTGAATCATCCGAATTTGTTTTTCCAAGAAGCCGTACATGGACGCTGACACAGCTTAATTAGCTGCTTCTCTTTTTTAGGGCTCAACGGCTCAACTCGTGTTCTGATTAATCTCTGGTTCAACTCAAGCGACGGAGATCGAGGCCAACGGATCCCGCGACGCACCATTTGCATTTGTTGTCCAGCAGCTCGTGTGCTCCACTGCTCTGATACCGGCTCTGGTCCCTCCCTTGCGGCCATGGGCATGTACTGATATTTGCAATGGGTAACCTAAAGTAAAAAAAAAAAATCAATAGAACACGACAGTTCTGATGTCGAGGTGGAACCGTCTTCTTTGTATTTGAATCTCTCTACCATACGTACTGTTTTTGAATCTCCACTGTTCTTCATCTCTGTTTTAGTGTGTTCTCACCTCAAATTCAGTGCAACCTGCTCCCTCCATCGTGTTTAGTCGATTTCGGACATGCATACATGCTCCACTAGCTCACCTCGACTCAGCGTCGATTAAACAAGAACGGAGGTAGTACATCATTATCTGATCAATTTGAGTCATCAATCAATCAATAATCTAACTGGTAGAGCAATTGCCGACTTGCTTGTTCTGAAATTGGAAAAAAAATTGCCTGGCTTGGTAACTGAAACAATCACTGGCCGCCTTGTGTACTTGTGTGTCGCTGTTGAGCCACCCAGCAAGCCTGGACTGAAGCTCACGGGACTAGTACTGGAGCCAAGCTACTGTTGTTGGCTAAAAAGTTCAGTGAAGATGCTATAGGCCAAGGAGGCAGCTATATTTTTGGGCTGAATTCTTTTTGCCAAAAATAATGAGTTTTCAGCTGAATAGTCATGAAACATGTGTGCCCGCCAGTGCCTGCGGCCATACAAGCAGAGGAGGAGATCGACTCACTGGCGCGGCTCCGGACGTTCCAGGAGGTGTTGAGATATCCTACTTCACTAGGTTGAGAGAACAATGTCTAGCCTTCCATCTATCATTCACATGAACAAATGACTAAAAATTCTAATTTAGTCTCCATATGAGAATATAAGGAGTGGAAAAGAGAGGCATGGAGACGAACATAGAAGCAACAAGAAGCTTCCTGTCAAACAAGCAAGCATTCTCTGAATACCGTGAAGTTCAGATCTACCACCTTGTCTCACTCGAGCTATGGTTATGTCATCTTTAGTAAGATTGTTTCAATCTACAGCTGATAAAAAACAAATATTATTGTTTTTGTTCAAGATAATGAAATCTTGATGCATGACTCTCTAGTTCTACCTAGAGAAGAACATAATGTATTCCGCATCTGATAATAATACGCACAATACTGGATGGCTTTGACTTGCAATTTTATCCTCATTTGAGGGCGGAGGGTCCAAGATAAGACATGATGTCTTCGTGTCGATGTTGCTACTGCAGTTTAAATTGTTTCTCAAGACATATGACATTGTCCAAGGTAATACGTAAGAACATGCTATGGAGGCATATATTTCCTTTTATGATGAGCAACAATCTTTAAGTTAGTTCTCAAATGATGTTAAGATCATCTCTTATTCATCTGTGGGACATGTACACGCACTAAGCAACAAGAGAACACAAAACAAACAATTTAGACTTGTATGTTTGAAAAATGCAACAATTTGTGGCACATTCCACATTCAAACTAAATTAGGCTCGGAATAGTCATGAATGCAACGCACGGCAAGAGTCGAATGTTGTCATCCTCATGTCCAAGACTCCAAGAGGTCGATCCAGCTTGAACTTCGGACGAAATCGTCGTGAGCTCTGGGGTTCGTGAACGCGGCACACACCCACAAAGTTGCTAGAGGTCGACTCGTTTGGTAGTGGGCCTGACAACATTATCATGTGCAGATGTTTTCTTTTAAAAGAAAATTGTCATCACCGTGCAGTGTAACGGCTCACGATGTATATGCTTCGGGAGACTGAAATTCTCACAGTCGCTCGATATCAAATTCGTAAACTTGTTAATTGGTGCCCCACCTCCAAGTGTTGTGGTGGTATGCATGCACTCGAACGTACAAAAAAATTGGAAACTCATCGCCCATATCCAACTTGTGGATTCACTAATTTCGTTTACTGGAAGTCGCTATTGCTAAATAAGCTATAACATTTGGTTTTGGTTTTGGTTTTGGCCTACGTACGTGCGTGTCACAAATTGGATTTTTGTGTGCGTCACGCAACAGCTATTTGGCCACACCGTCGCTATATTGCCTTTTGGACGTTGCTAGAATTTCTTCTCGTGTCTTATCATCGATTTTTTTCTCAAGCTACGGACGTTAACGGGTCGTCGTTCAAGGGGCTAAGCCTAATTAGTTTTCAAATGGAAAATTGACTTCTAAAGTGGTAACAGTGAGGGCTGCTCCGGTGCTCCCCCCAAAGTGAAGCTGAGGGGTCATATTGAGTTTTTTTTTTAAGCGTTGGGCTAGCCCGAACCCATATCCAGCCCGTGTATACCCATATGGATACGGTATATGTACGTCACGTTTTTTTTTAAAAAAAGGTGATCACGTGAGCAGTTAATTAAGATCTAATCCGCTTAAAACTCGCCGATCGTCGTGCATGTTTCTTCTGTTGCCGCGATCATCGTGAGAAGAAGTTGTACTCCTCCGTCGTCGGAAACCCTAGCGCGAGCACGAGCGGGTGGGGGTAGGGTTGATCTTCCTCTCGGGAGGGATCTCGATCTGCCGCCGGCGCGCCAGCCGTCTCCACCGTCGTGCACGTCCCCTTCTGTTGCCGCGATCGCCGTGAGCATTTTACTCGTTGGAACCCTAGCGCGAGCCCGACGCATCAACCGAGCTGGTGGGGGTAGGGTTCCTCTTCCTCCCGGGTGGGATCTGCCGCTGGCGCGCGCGCCGGCCGTCTCCGCCGTCGCCGTTGATCGCTCCAACCAGATAAGTGTTGGCGAGCGCGGCTAGGGTTAGGGCCGGCTCCTCTTGCCCTTGAGCGTGGCCTAGCGGCTTCTTCCTCCTCGGACGCATCGATCGACCCCTGTGGTGGGTGTAGGTTTACTCCGGCCGGCGCATCGATCGATTGGTAGGTACGTACATGATAACTCACCTCTTGTTGGGTCATTTTAACTTGTGAAAGAATTTGATGCGGATGTACTGAATTTGTGATTTTTGTTGTAGCTAGGAAATGGATGAGACGATGTCTGTTGTTTGTGAGGTAGAGAAGGTTCCTGGAATTGGAGTTCATGGAGATGAGTCAGATAATTCTAGAACGGGGCTTGGTAATGAATCTTTGTCAGGGAGGGAGAATATTTTCGTTGGTTCAAGGTCAGATAATTCCATGAGCTCAGAGCATGGGATGGAAGCAATTATTAATGTAAGTGTATTCGATATATTCAATTTTTTTCATGGAAAGCAAATGCAGATGGATAAATGTTTTAACATTGTCATGTTATCATTGAATATGTAGATGGACGACATTGAAAATGATTATGATAGAGATATTAGTGATGATGTTGCGTTGGAGGAAAACAGCGATGAGGTACATGGAGTGTAATTGTTATTTGATATGCAATGAAATGAGATTACCATTAAAAAGTGGGAAACAGTAATGAGGTACATTTACTTGTTGTCTTTAATTTTTGCAGGAAATATTTGGACTTGAAAATGTGTATGACTATTATGGTGAATCTGACGTGGAGAATTGTTTCTATGATGAGTCAGTAGTTGGCAAACATTATGTGGAGGCAAAGCCGTCGAAGAGCAAGGAGGTACGTATTGGTTAATTATTTGTGGAAACCAATTTTTTTAATAGCCACATAAAAAAATTAGAGTTTGATTGCTATGTTTTTATGTGACAGTCCCATGTTGATGATGGTGATGATGCGAACCTCAATCAAGCTTGTCAGGCAGAGGATACGATAGAGTTGTACATGATGATAAAAGAGATGACTTTTCCTAGTGAAGAAGCTGCATTCGAATTCTAAAACAGCTATGCCAACGATAATGGATTCAGCATCAGATTGGATAAGGTCAGATATAGCAAAAAAATTACGAAACATAGGCGTTACAGGCGTTTTTTGTGTTCAAGGGAAGGTGAGCGTGATCCAAAGTTGATGACCGAAGCGGGACATAGCCGGAGGCTCAGACCACTGTCTCGATGCAACTGTGAGGCGCATATGACTGTGAAGCAGAATGAAAAACTTGGTGTACGGTATGTTGATAGTTTTGATGACAAGCACAGTCATACGTTAGCAAGAGCGGATGAAACACCTTTTCTTTGGTCGCATAGAAAAATCAGAGATCATCAGAAGGCTGAGATCTTAGCTATGGGAGCTGCAGGTATTAGGAAGCACACCATAATGGATTCCATGATTAGCAGAAGTGGATGGTATGGCGGCGTTGGGTACGTACGACGGGATCTGTACAACCTTTGCGGCAAGGAAAAGAGGAAACTACTTACGAACGGTGATGCTGCCACGACAATAGGCATTATGCTCAGCAGAAAGGAGAAGGACCCAAGTTTTTATTTCGACTATGACTTAGATGAAGAAGGACGGCTGAAGAGAATGTTCTGGTGTGACTCGCAGTCTGTACAGGACTATGAGGACTATGGAGATGTGCTTGTGTTTGACAGCACGTACAAGATGAATCGCTATCGTATGCCATTCATACCTTTTGTTGGTCTGAACAATCACCGTAGGACTACGGTTTTTGGTTGTGCCATAGTTTCAGATGAGAAAGAAGAAACTTATGTGTGGTTGCTGCAAACATTTCTGAAGGCAATGTGTCAGAAGAAGCCTTTGAGTGTAATTACGGACGCCGACTCAGCGATGATTAGGGCAATCCGCACTGTATTTCCCGATGTCTGGCACCGCATATGTTCTTGGCATGTTGAAAAAAAATATGAAGATCCATCTCAGTCACAAGTCGTTGGGCGAGTTCCGGTCTATGTTGTACTATAGCACGTCCATAGCCGAATTTGAGCAGAGATGGCAGGCTTTTTTAAAAAGATGGAAGACGGAGAACACGGAAATTTGGTTGAGGAGGATGTACAGGAAGAGGCACCTGTGGGCTGCAGCTTTTCTGACAGAGGGTTTTTGACTTGGTATGAAGAGCAACCAGCGGAGTGAAAGTCTGAATTCCTGCCTTCACCTGCACCTTGATGGAGAAATGACTTTGGTGGACATGATATTGCACTATGAGAATTGCATTACCCGCATCCGTGAGAACGAGGCGCATGATGACTGCACGGCCTCACGGACATTACCCGTGCCGTAACAAGCTGCGGGGATGCGGAGGTATTTGCTAGCCACGTGTTTACCCCGGCAAACTTCTATATATTGCAGCTAGATTTGAGGTCAGTTGGCGGCATAGTGACTTTGGAAAGAAAGCTGGGATGTGGGTCTGAAACTTTTGTCGTGGCATGGCATAATAAAGCAAAGAGGCAGTTCACCGTGGAATATACACCGGGAAATCCTAAAGAAACTATAAAGTGCAGCTGCAGGAGAATGATTCGAAAAGGACTCCCTTGCAAACATATATTCCATGTTCTATGTGTTCTGCAAATATCTGAAATTCCAAAGTGTTGTGTTCTTCGTCGGTTATCAAAAGACGCAAGAAATGGACTACTGCTAGGCGAACGAGTGATATGTTTGGAGTAGGTTGGTCGGGTACAGCGGATAGAATTGAATATAGCAAGGTCGGTGTGTTATCCTCGCAAGCTATGCATGCGGCATGCAAACACCCAACACTTTGGGCTCGATTCTGAGACAGTTTAAAGGACGTGATAGCAAAGGCGGTTGAGTACGACAAGGAGGGTACGGTGGGTGCTGTTCCTATTTGTCTAAGCTCATTAGCAGTTGAACATGTGGAGGACCGAGAAGGAAACATGGTTAAGGTCCAGGATCCTATTAAAGTATCGAGCAAAGGTACACATAATTCAGATGATGACAACCGTCCCAAGTCTAAAAATGGAAGACCTCTATCGTACGACGAGCACAAAATTAAGTGCGGGGCTTGCAAAGAGCCAGGTCACAACCGACGCAGCAAGAAATGCAAACTTAACAACAAGTGAGTGCCTATAAGCTGTCCTACTTACATAATTCAACAAAAGTAGCATTTTATAATTAGCATGTAATTTCCAATCCAGGTAGTACAAGAACTGTTACCATTATATGTACTGGCGGGATCAGCAGTGGATTCATGCATCATCTTATGTTGAATGGCAACTCTTATAGCTTGTACACGAAGATTTTTCCATGTTAAGTTGCATTTAATGGTGGCCTAAGTAGTGAGCATGCATATATGTACATTGTGATAAAATCAATAGCTTTTCACGTCTACATGTAACTACAATCAGCACTACTAATTAATTATGCACGTAAACAGTTAACGTGGTGAGCTTAAGTTTTTGAAATATTTTCAAGGTTTAGCCATTATTGTGTAAGTAAAACAGAAATGACAAATAAACATTAATTCAACAAATGTTTCATCATTACCTCGTGGGTTGGGCTCCGGGGACAGGCTTTTGGGTTGGGTTTTTTTGTGACTGCGTGTTTACTGGGCTTTTTTACCGGCGGGCCTTGTCTTTCGTTTTGTTGGGCCGTTCATATTTAACTCTGCTTCAAGCCTCCCAACCCTGCACCGGTCGGTTCTTCTCCATCCCCTCGTATCGACTCTTCTTCTCCTCTCCTGGTCAACGTCAGAGCTTGTGGAGGTGGCCATCTGAACCGGCGGTTGCAGAGAAGGGAACAAGGTAAATCCAAGCAGATCTGACGGTTTTACTACTCGATCTAGTGACTGTGAGGCTTTTCATCAATTCCTTGTCAGAGGAAGCCCTCTTTTCTCTTTCCTTTTCTATCCACCACCCAGATCTGGAAGTCCTTTTTTTGTATGTGCACGTGCTGTGCGGTCCTACTGGTGTGGTCCTTTTCTCGTACTTGTTTTTTTTGTCTTTGTCTATGTATTACTTTCCCCTACCTTTCTATCCCTATTATTTATGCTGGGTCCTAATGGAGCTGTTCTCTGTATGCAGCATGTATGTTTAAGATGAGAAAAATCCTAAAACATCTCCTCATACTTTTCCTCTTACTCTTAATGGGATTATGTATGTTTGAATATATTTTTTATAGCATCACTTATAACCATTTTAAATTGTGGTCTGCATTTCTTTCTAGTAATTATGGTCTGCATGAATTCTTAATTAGATTGTTACTTTAGGGTTTGAGTCTAATTTATATTTTTTGCACTTCATAATGGTTTAGGATTTATTTGAGTAACAATATGAACAATGTAGTAAACTAAGCATTCAGATGTTGTTCACCTCTTTTTGGTATGCAGAAAAATTATGCTATTTCATTTTTTTCCAGTGTACTCAACAGTGTTGTTCATTTGTTGAATATGGTTTCTTGTATGAATTTAGATATGCCCATTTGTATCATTTATAATAATTTTGTATTCATATATTAGATGAAGTGTCCAATCTGTGGAAACCGTGATGGTGGTTGCCACATGAAGCTGAAGGAACCAGAGTTCTTCTGTATTACTATGCGTACAACCTTTGAAGAATACTCTGTAAGTTATTTTGATATGCTTGTTGTGTTACTGGTGTATTTAGAATCCATTCCCCATTTAATTTTCAGATTGAAGAAACATCACAAGTGTGTGACTGTTGTTATACATCAGTACCATTTTGGTGCATAGAAGAACTGATTGTTTTGTATTATAGCACATATATTTGAATAAAGAAAATTTTGGTGGTTGGCTGTTTTAGGTTTTGCTAGCTTCATTCTTTGCTGGAAATTGTGGTGTTAGCTTGTAGACAGTACTGTAGACAATGTGAAATGAGATCACTTCACACAACCAGCAGATTTGCATTTTTATTTAGTACCCACAATCTTAATTTGCCATGCAGCTAAATATGCTATGCACGGAAAATAGGTTTGGAAGATTACTAATGTGAACTTTGTTGCAGAACATCCCTTGCTATGTTAGGAAGTATATCAACAAGTCTACTGGTAATGCCTTGACTGTTGAGTGCAGGGGACAGGGTGTTTACAGTTTTCCGCTGGACAAGATGGACAAGAAGACTCGTATTTTCGGTCCTGACTACAAGAAATTCCTCACTGATTATGATATGCATCTGAATGAGAAGATAAGATTTGATATCATAGAGGAAGAAGAAAATGTGTTTGTTACTGCACTAGACATTGAAGATTACCCCAAGGAATTATTCAAAGGTAATGTGCTGTCACTTTTTTGTTCATCTATTCTTTGTGTTTAACAAACTGCTCTTTTTCTCATGGATTTTTCTCTCATTGTTTTTTCCTGCAGAAGTTTTTAATTTTGAAGGAGATGCTAAATCCATCTTTATCTCAAAAACTGTTGAACTTAAAAATTCTGAGATCATCAATATCAACAGCCGTGTTTACGACCGTGGTATGGGCCTTGGCGGTGTTTTTGTACATCGCCTATCTACATATGATGTTGCTTCCAATGCACTGGTAATTTCCTTGATATATGTTTTTTTCAGTTCATTTTTGAATGATTGTCTTTTTGATGTGGTTTTTTTTATTATATCACAGCGTATCCCGAAGACTATTGTATCTGTTCTTGACGTTCCTCGTAGTGGTGATATCTACTTTCTGAGGGGTGAGGATGATGATGACAGCCATGCTGTCTACTACACATCCGTTGATGGCAGAATCAGGTTTAAGTCGGGTTGGATTGACTTCTGTGTTAAGAATAACTTGGTGGATGGCCTGTTAGTCCTGTGTTTGTTCTTTAAAATGGAGGGCATGCTTTTTATGTCTGTTGATGTGATCGAGGATGTGATCGAGTGATTACTTCACGTACTTTGTTATATATTTCCAGTAAGATGTAGGGGTTTAAGTTTCAGACGATGAACCTACTGTTTGTAAAGTGGTGGATATGTTCACTCTGGTGTCTTTTGTGCTAATCTATGTAATTGTCGCGACTATTTGAACTACCTCTCTCTTTTTATGTGAAATTGTATGTTCTTTTCTGAACTTCAATAATCATGGAAGGATTACTGTGTTTATTATGTTTTTATGAGTGATTTGTACTGAACTATGTTCTCTTTTTATGAGTCAATTAACTCAATTCTTCTAAAGCTGATTTGTACTGGGTGGCTTCTCTTTTATGTATCCTATTTTTTTCTTCAAGTGTTTCTATATTATTGTTTGCTTTCATGTTGGTTCTCTGTACTATAGTTTTATTCTTTCCTATAATGTTTCACAATAAATCGTAATATTTTCAATTCCATTACAAATTTGTGATAACACAAAGAATTATCTTTCCTAAATGATGTTAAAATAATAAACCAACAATTTTTTTTGCATGCGTGGACGTTGAGCTTTAGGTGGTTGGGTATAGCATGTCTTGGGCCGATAGAGTTGGCGGCCCAATTAAATATAAAGCCTAACTTGATGGGCCGTTTCTATTTAACAAAGTGTTCCCTAACTCGCCGTTAGGGTTCGTCTGTGTTGCCTATGTCTCGCCGCGGGGGTGATCGGCGGCTGCACGCGCTCGTGAACTCATCGGATAGAGCGGATCCGATGGACGGCGACCACGGATGGGCGAAGCTTACATCTGTTGTGCATTACAACAGAGGGAAGATGAAGACTGCGGCAGCACATACCCTAGTTGAGCCGGTTAGTACCTGATTATTTGCTGTTTTTTAAAAGAATTCTTCCATAACCCATAATCTGATATGATGAAATATAGGATGATGACGAAGGCATGGTTCAGTTTGTTGATGTTTTGCCGCAGTATGAGTTTGATCCATTGTACTACGGTATTGAGCAGAACACAAAGAACAGGTGTGGCCACTCGGTGTTCCCTGCTCGCCGTGTTTGCAACGACGGTTACGACACTGGAAGACGGTTTTTGGGTTGTCCATATGAGGTATACTTTCAAACCATATAATTTCATGTGTGAACATTATTTATATGCTATGTTTTCATATGATATGTTTTCTTTCAGGGAATACATACATGCGCGTATGTAGAGTGGGTTGACAGTGAATGGAAAGGAAGAGAAAGATATGTGATAGGGCAACTATCCGAGAAGATCAACAAGGTGCAGAACGAAAATGAAGACAAAGAAAATTCCTTGAAGATACAATTGAAAATGCAGAGAAAAGTGTTGAAGTCTAAGGACAATATTATTTGCTTTCTAGCAACAATGTGTGTTGCAATGTTTGGGTTAGTAGTAGGAATAATATGCAAGCATTTCAAATAGTTGTTTTATTTGCAACATATTCAAATTAGTCAGGTGTGTAATTGGAAATGTCGAGATGAAAAAATGGTACTGTGTTTGCAGCTGAAAAAAATCATCAAACAACTATAGTTTTTTTATTTCCAATGATGTGGTCATGTCAAAATATCATGCAAGCGTGTTTCTGTGTGTGGATGAACAATTAAATGTGGTTTCAGATGAAATGGAAGTGTGTTTTTGTTTGTACCTGAAAAATGCTAGTGTGTGTGAGTTTGTACATGAAAAATGCTAGTGTGTGTGGCCTCACCCTAGCATGCCCATCTACGTGATTTGCCCAAAAAATGCATGTTTTCGCCTAAAACCCTATGTTTCGGGTGTCTGGGTGCAACTAACCATGGTGTACCCCACAATATTGTTGTACACTTTATTTTTAAATGTTTTTTTATTAATAATTGATATTACAAACATGGGAGCCTATAAAAAAAATTTGAGGTGATTTAGAGATGGTCAAAAAAATCACTTGCTCTACGACGGACCTTTTGGTATAACTTTATCCCCATTTTTTAAGCAAGTGATTTTTTCGACCTCCTCCAAATCACCTAAAATTTTGTAGACATGGTATGTAACACAAACAATCATGGAATTTGAAGATATTTTTCATTTTTAGATATTTTGGAAGACCTAGTGGATGCTCCATGGTTGGGAGGTGCCGATACTAGGGTTTTAGGGTCAAAATGGGTCTACCCTGGCCTAAAACATACCCAACCACCTTGGATGGGGCCAATATTTGGCACACTTGTCCATGGTTGTGTGCCCCACCCTTTTTGGATTGCCTTTTCTAGGTTGGTTTTTACATCCATGGTGATCCCATGGTTGGGAGGTGCCGATACAAGGGTTTTAGGGTCAAAATGGGTCTACCCTGCCCTAAAACATAGCCAACCACCTTGGATGGGGCCAATATTTGGCACACTTGTCCATGGTGGTGTGCCCCACCATTGTTGCATTGCCTTTTCTAGGTTGGTTTTTATTTTCATGGTGATCCCATGGTTGGGAGGTGCCGATACAAGGGTTTTAGGGTCAAAATGCACTACAAGAAAAGTTCTGATAGACAACGTCTCAAAATCGTCCGCTAAGGGGTATTTTTTGTCGCCTATGGGCCTAACCCGACGATATGGGTTCTGTTGTCGAAACTGCGTCAGGCAAAGTCCTACCACGTTTTTTTTCGGTCCGTCGCGCTTGGGTGCCCTTCCGCCACGGAAAATCGGACCGTTGCAGAAGTGTTTCCGGGAGCCCGTTGACTGCTGACGTCATGCAAACTGACACGTGGCAGACGCCGTTAATTGGCGATTAACTGCAGTTAACCGCTGAAACCCCGTGGTAGATGGTAGGCCCACACGAGGCCTGCCACGTCTTAAGCGGGCCGGCCCATTAAGTTTGCGGGCCGGGCCAGCTGACTTAGTTTGACCGGTCAACTATATAGCTGGGCTGGTCCATTAGTTACGTGGGTCGGGCCTAACCTCTAAGGTTGACTGGTCAAAACATTAACGGGCCGGCCCACTAACCATGTGGGCCGGGCCGAATGCACTTGTTTGACCGGTCAACAGGCAAAAGGGCCGGCCCACAAAACATGTGGGACCCACTTTCATGTTATCGGGCCGGCCCATTTTCCAAGTGGGGTCCACCTTAAAGCAAGTGGGCCGGCCCAAGAAGTTATTGGGCCGGCCCAATTAGCATATGGGTCCCACTTTCCTGCTATCGGGCCGGCCCATTTAGTACGTGGGGTCCACATTAGATCAAATGGGCCGGCCCACCAAGCCAGTGGGCCGGGCCAAAAGCACAGGTGGGTCCCACTTTCCTGTTAATGGGCCAGCCCATTTAGTATGTGGGGTCCACCATATAGCAAGTGGGTCGGCCCAACAAGATAGTGGGCCGGGCCAAAAACACAGGTGGGTCCCACTTTCCAGTTAAAGGGCCGACCCATTTAGTATGTGGGGTCCACCATATAGCAAGTGGGCCAGCCCAACACGCTAGTGGGCCGGGCCAAAACCACAGGTGGGTCCCACTTTCCTCTTAAAGGGCCGGCCCATTTAGTATGTGGGGTCCACCATGTAGCAAGTGGGCCGGCCCAACAAGATAGTGGGCCGAGCCAAAAGCACAGGTGGGTTCCACTTTCCTGTTAAAGGACCGGCCCATTTAGAATGTAGGGTCCACCATATAGCAAGTGGGCCGGCCCAACAAGATAGTGGGCCGGGCCAAAAGCACAGGTGGGTCCCACTTTCCTCGTAAAGGGCCGGCCCATTTAGTATGTGGCGTCCACCACAAAAGCAATTGGGCTGGCCCAACTAGTTAGTGGGCCGGCCCAGTAGTTTGCGGGGTCCACCTTACAGTAAGTGGGCCGGCCCAATTAGTGTGTGGGGTCCACCATAAATCAAGTGGGCTGGCCAAATAAGTAAGTGGGCCAGCCCGTTTAGTTGTTGTTTATATGCCGGCATAATAGGCGCTTTAGGATTTTGCGGGCCGGCACATATGTGATTTCGCTTAATTGGGCCGTTTAAGGGATGGGAATTCGTGATTTAGATACTGAGAATATTTACGCAGCAATGATTTCTGTCGGATAGCCTCACTTACCACAAGCAACAAAGAAAAAATGCACGAAAGAACTATAAAAACTAACTAAATATTACATCAGCTGCACGGCTTTGAAAAAATATTACAGAACCCAGAGAAATTGAATGGTAATTAAACCTAGCAATACAATGAAGCGATCCGGCAATCTTTTAAGTTGTCCATGCAGCACCTATATCTGAAACAAAGACATTACAAGTTAAGACAGCAACAATGGAAAGGCAAAGACACTACAATATTGTTTGCCAAAGAATTTGGAAATCATCATTTCGTCGTTATAACAAGATCATTGTAATGCGCACAATAAGCAAACAAAGAGTGCATGCCGCATACCAACAGCCAATATAACAGAGCATGTTAGAATGAAACAGCAGACTTACTACTGTCGAGTCCCATGCAAACCAACATGTTCAGGGAGTACAAAATTGGCATGAACAACATAGTAGCAAGCTATAAATTTTGTAACAACGACTGAGCAAGATGAAGTTATGATGGCTACATCTACAGAGCAGGGAATGTAAACCAAAAATAGAAGTTACGATGGCAAAAGCTAAAGAGGAGGGAATGTGAACCAACATGTGCCAAGTGTAATTACTTCATTTTGGCCGTGAACTAAATAATACTCCTGAACTTATAGTGAAGGGGATGCAAATCAAGATGTTTCGGGATATAAACTTGTAATGAGTAACACATAGAGGATAGTTAATGCTGGAGCTTAGGATGGACTAGATACAGAATATAGTGGGATCACCTGTGAACTTGTATAAGAGGGAATGCAAACCAATATGTTCAGCATTCCATATGTGAGCGTCATGCCAAGTCAGAGAAACAAGTCAATAATGCAGCTTTTGAAGAACAAGATGGCACGCAAAATTATTATCTAGTAGTATGACAAGTTTATTTGTACTACGAGGCTAGATAGCGAGTGATAGCATGCCAAACTAAGTCCTTACTTTGTTGGCTTACAATGAACTAGATACAAAACAATGGCATCACCTGTAGTACGGGGAATGCAAGCCAACATGTTCATGGAGTAAAAATTGGCGCAAACAACATAGTAGCAGGCCATAAGTTTTGTAACAACGGCCCGAGCAAGATAAAGTTATGATGGCTAGATCTACGAGCAGGAATGTAAACCAAATATAGAAGTTACAATGCCAAAAGCTATAGAGCAGGGAATGCGAACCAACATGTGCAATTAATTAAAATTGGCCATGAACTAAATAATAGCGAGGATGTTACTATAATACCTATAATTTTTGTAACAACGATGAGCAAGATAGAAGTTATGATGGCTACATCTACTGAGCAGGAATGCAAACCAAAATGTTCAATCGCTTAAAGTTAGCAATGAACTAGAAAATAGCAAGGTGTTACGGTCATAGCTAGGAATGAACTAAAAGAGCTTCGAGACAAACAAGCATACGAACCCGAACATGGCGCTAAAACAAGGGACTTACATTAGGAGAAGCACTCTGTGGGAGTCACGACGAGATCTTCTGGGGTTGATAGATCCGGTGATGAAGTACGCTACATGTGCTACTTGGGGTTGGAGAGACGGCCATTACACTTCATGGTTACTCATCTCATCTGCAAAAACGTAACGGCGCGTCGTTAGCACAAACAGGTTCCCGCAAGATTAAACAAGAACTTGCAGGCAAGCAATAGAAAAGCGACAGTAGAAGAGTTTAGATCATGCACGGCGCCGGTGAAGCAGATCCGGTTCATGCACAGCGGTGTCGGTGAGCAAGATCCGATGCGGTGCACGACGGATCTGGCGAAGCGGCTCCGGTGGGGTGGACGATACCGCAGCTGAAGCGACTGCGGTAGACTGCTGGATGAGCATATGGTTTCGAGGTTCGGCGGGGATGATCCGGTCCGGTTGATGATGGCGTCGATGAAGCGGCTCCGGCAGGCAGCCGGATGACGAGGATCGCGAGGGCTCGGGTAGGCCAGGGAAGTCCGGCAGGGATGTTCCGGTGCGGTGGTCGTGGAGGTGGGAGAGAGGGACTTGGGAAGTTCCGGTGGGTGGTCTGAGGGAAATGAATTTTTTTTGGGAGGGTTTGCGGGCTAGGGAGGTGGTGATCCAAAAAATGACGGTCATACTGATAACCCACAAGTATAGGGGATCGCAGCAGTCTTCGAGGGTAGTATAACCCAATTTATTGATTCAACACAAGGGGAGACAAAGAACACTTGGAAGCCTTAACAGCGGAGTTGTCAATTCAGCTGCACCTGGAAACAGACTTGCTCGCAAGAGTTTATCGAGTAACAGTTTTATAGCAACGATAGTAGTGAAATAACAGCGACGAGTAACAAAGACAGCAGTAGTGATTTTAGTAAACAGCAGAGTTAAAATACCAGAGGCACGGGGACGGATGACGGGCGTTGCATGGATGAGAGAAACTCATGTAACAATCATAGCAGGGCATTTGCAGATAATAATAAAACGGTGTCCAAGTACAAAGCAATCAATAGGCATGTGTTCCAATTATAGTCGTACGTGCTCGCAATGAGAAACTTGCACAACATCTTTTGTCCTACCAGCCGGTGGCAGCCGGGCCTCAAGGGAAACTACTGGATATTAAGGTACTCCTTTTAATAGAGTACCGGAGCAAAGCATTAACACTCCGTGAACACATGTGATCCTCACGTCACTACCATTCCCTCCGGTTGTCCCGATTTCTGTCACTTCGGGGCCATCGGTTCCGGACAGCGACATGTGTATACAACTTGCAGGTAAGATCAATAAACAATGAATATCATGATGAAACAATAACATGTTCAGATCTGAGATCATGGCACTCGGGCCCTAGTGACAAGCATTAAGCATAACAAGTTGCAACAATATCATCAAAGTACCAATTACGGACACTAGGCACTATGCCCTAACAATCTTATGCTTTTACATGACCAATCTCATCCAATCCCTACCATCCCCTTCGGCCTACAGCGGGGGAATTACTCACACATGGATGGGGGAAACATGGCTGGTTGATGGAGAGGCGTTGGCGGTGATGATGGCGATGATCTCCTCCAATTCCCCGTCCCGTGAGTGCCGAACGGAGACTTCGGCTCCCGCGACGGAGTTTCGCGATGTGGCGGCGTTCTGGAGGCTTTCTGGTGACTTCGACTTCTCCCCGTGCGTTTTTAGGTCGAAGGCATTATATAGTCCGAAGGAGGGCGTCGGAGGCCGACCGAGGGGGCCACACCATAGGGCCGCGCGGGCCCCCCCTAGGCCGCGCCGCCTTATGGTGTGGGCCCCTCGGGCCTCCACCTTACTTGTCCTTCTGGCTCCGTCAGTATTCTGGGAAAATAGGGCCTTCTGCATAAATTCCGAGGATTTTCCCGAAAGTTGGATTTCTGCACAAAAACGAGACACCAGAACAGTTCTGCTGAAAACAGCGTTAGTCCGTGTTAGTTGTATCCAAAATACACAAATTAGAGGCAAAACAATAGCAAAAGTGTTCGGGAAAGTAGATACATTTTGGACGTATCAACTCCCCCCAAGCTTAGCTTATTGCTTGTCCTCAAGCAATTCAGTTAACAACTAAGCGATAAAAGAACTTTCACGAACACATTTGCTCATATGATGTATATATTCTCATGATATGGCTAATACTTAAGCAGTTCATAATAAGATACATGCAAACAAGATCATCTAACAGCTATGTCAATCATGAAGAGGTACCAACAATTAATAATAAGCATCATGAATCATGTATATAAACAGGATTGCAATGTTCATAAGAGAGTATGATAAAGTGGTATCTCGCTTGCCCGTATTTGATCGGCAAAACATAAATGCCCAGGCACCTCTGGAGTTCATAGAAAGACTAGAAGTAGTGATTGTCAAAGATAAAAGCATCAAAGTTATACCACAATCAATCATATTTTGAGACAAGCATATTATACTAAGAATGACAGTTGTGCTCTCAAGATAGTGCTCAAAGAAATAATGGAGACACAACACAAAAGTAAAAGATTGACCCTTCGCAGAGGGAAGCAGGGATTAACATGCGCTAGAGCTTTTCATTTTTGAAATCAGGAGTAAAATTATTTTGAGAGGTGTTTGTTGTTGTCAACGAATGGTAATGGGTACACTGACTACCTTGCCAACCGGACTCCCAAGAGCGGCTCCCATGAATTATTTGCATATTTATGTGGCACTCCTTCCAACCTTTCTTGCACAAACCATGGCTAACCGAATCCTCGGGTGCCTGCCAACAATCTCATACCATGAAGGAGTGCCTTTTTATTTTAGTTTTATTATGATGATGACACTCCCCCCAACCTTTGCTTACACAAGCCATGGCTAACCGAATCCTTCGGGTGCCGTCCAACAATCACAAACCATGGAGGAGTGTCTATTTAGGTTAATTAATTTGGGACTGGGAATCCCGTTGCCAGCTCTTTTTGCAAAATTATTGGATAAGCGGATGTGCCACTAGTCCATATGAGAGTCCGTCAAAAGTAAATGACAAGGTTGAAATCTAAACACCACATACTTCCTCATGAGCTATGAAACATAAACACAAATTGAGAAGCATTTTGAAGGTTTTAAAGGTAGCGCATGAGAATTTACTTGGAATGGTTTGAAATGCCATGCATAGGTATTTATAGTGGACACTTTGGAACAACTTGGTTTTCAGGTGTTTGGAAGCACGAGCAGCGTTCCCGCTCAGTACAAGTGAAGGCTAGCAAAAGACTAGGGAGCGACAAATCAAGAGAGCAAGAATCGTCATAATCATGCTTGCGGCAAAATAAATTAACGGAGGCATAAAAGTGATACAAGAACTCTGAAGCAATATAAATCATCGAGGCTTAATTGACTTTGGTTCAGTCATATGCATGCATGAGCATGTGCCAAGTCGATATAAATGAATTCTTCAGAGGAGGATACCACAATGCCATACTTACTTATGAATAAAACAATGCAAGCAAACATCCATGACATGCTACTCATATTAATAAATTGGAGCTAAACATGAGAGATCATAAACTACTAGACTTTCTCAAATAACATATACCTCACATGAACCAACTAAGCTGCTCACATGGATGCGTATATGTACAAAATGAAAACAAATAGAGTTCATACCAGCCTCTCACCACAATCCAATTGTCGTAGATCGTCATTATTGCCTTTCACTTGTGTAGCTTGGATAATATGAAATGAAAACCACGCTCCAGCCACCGAAGACCATTGAACTCATAATGAACTTTACAAACCAAAGAAGAACAGCAAATATTTTTGGTGTTTTCGAATTAGAAACAAGAACAAAAGGAAACAAAGCAAACAAAGCAAAATCTTTTTGGGTTTTCTTATAGCAAACTAGCAATAGCAAATAAAGCGAAACAAATGCAAGAAACCAAAGCAAACAAATGGTGAAGAGAAACAACAGAAATATTTTTGGTCTTTTAGTGTTTTGGGAAGGAAACAAAGCAAAAACAAGAAATGGCAAACTAAACACAAAGCAGCAGAAATTCGTCAAACTTGACAGCAGTACAGTACTCGATTTTTACTAAATTCTTCCACTGCTCAAATCGAAAAGTGTTCAACTAATGAAAGTTAGATAACAACCTGAGGAACATGCACAAAAATTGGCTTCGTAAAATACTGTTCTGGCTATTTTTGAGAATTTTTACGGTAACAGTCCAGAATCTGTTTTCAGGCAGCACTTTCCCAAATATTATCTCCCTCTCATTAGAAAACCACTCAAACAAACAAAACAAGTATATACAAGTATCCAGCAATCATAATATGCAAAGAATTAGTGATGCCGGTATACCTCCCCCCAAGCTTAGGCTTTTGGCCTAAGTGGAGTTCAACCCCAACGAGGGTCGCTGTTCCTCGTCGGTGGATAATTCATGGCGTAGTCATAGTAAAGTTCCTGTGCAGAAGAAAAGTGTGGAGGCTCCACCTGTCCAACATGTTGATGCGAGGAACTTGCTGCATCGGATGATGAGTCGAGGTGTTCCTCGACCTCCTCCGTGTCGTTTCTTGCATGATGGCCTCCTCCCTCTATGTGTGCATTCAGTGCACCTTCCGTGACCGACCAATCCTCCCTGGAATCAAGTTTAAATAGAACAGGCGCAGGCAATCTTACTAGTTTCTCAGTTTTCTTAGTTATTCTCCAGACTTTCTTATAAAATGTCATCTTGTAAAACAGGTTACCCAAGTTGGAGGAGTCAGAAACAAATTCATGTCTAATCATAGAGACTATGTCAAGTTTTTCTATGGAAAGTGGAATGCCAAGATGATGAGGTTCTACATTATGCAAAGCTAGTAAACGAGAGGCGATGAGACCTCCACAAATTCCACCTTTCTCACGGTTAGTAGCAAGTCTATAAGCTATCAATGCCCCCAAATTATAAGTCCTACTACCTTGCAGTACCGCAGCTAGAAAAGCTAAATCCGGGATAGATAGTTTACCGCCAATCTTTCTAGCAAGAACGCATTTAGTAATGAAATAGGCAAAGTAGCGGATAGCCGGGAGCTGAATGCTAGTGATTTTACCACTATCCTCTGAGAAACTCCTTCCATAGCAAATCATCTTGAAGAGGCTTAAAAGTTCTTGCGGCGATCCCCTGATCTTCTCGCATGATCCCCATTGCGGTACTCTAATTGCTGCACAAAAATCACTGAATGGCAAGTTGACAGCTTTATTATAAATTTTATACCGAACCGTGGGGTTAGATCGCGACCAATTGAACTTAAAGTCCTGCACAACAGACATAGTTAATTTTGCATATTGGCTTGGTTCTCCTTCAACAAAATCACTCAGCCCTACACGAGAAATTAGACTCCGAACATCTTCCAATATTCCTGCGCTTCTCATGAACTCCGCGCACGGGTAGTAAGAGGGGTATACTCCCTCTTCACGGTTCACTCTCATGACTTGTTGGACCTCCAATTCTTGTTGGTTAAGTTGATATCTATTCCACTCCATTTTCGGAGAGCAAATGTGCCAAATTTCAGACAGAAATCTGGGCTGAGCAAAGAGATCGAAAAATCCTGAGCTCTTGAGCAAAAACGCGAGTGAGAGAAAGCTGGTTCGAATTTTTTCGGGAGAGAGAAGATGCTGGGAGAAAGAGATGAAGTAGTGGGGCAAGGAGGGGCCCACACCACAGGGTGGCGCGCCCCCCTCCTTGGCCGCGCCAGCAGGTGGTGTGGCACCCTGGGGTGCCCCACAGGTCATCCTCTGGTGCTCCTAGGTGCCTCTTCGAAAAATAGGACCAACGGTATAATTTTTGTGAATTTTTGAAAACTTTGAAAAATGCACATTTCTGGGTATTAAGTTTATTACTACTGGCCAGGAAATTTTTTGAAAACTCTAATCAACTAAGGAACCTTGCAAATCAAAAGTGCTACAGCAAATAAGACAAATGGAGGAAAAAAGAGATGTTGTTTACCTCCCATATGCATATAAAAGGTATTCGTTAACAAGGTTGATCAAGTCTTGCCACCGAATAAATTTTACATAGCATATGAAGAAATAAACCTCAAATCAATCATGTTACCTTGAATTGTATTGATATGGATCCAATCATAAGATTTTGATAACCTTCTTTAGGTTCATATATAGGACAATCGATAGTTCCAACTTTGATAGTTCTCACATTAGAAATAGTATTGACTCCACATACTTTATCAATCCTCTTGGGGAAATAGACGGTATGCTCCTTATCATCAACATTGAAAGTAACCTTCCCTTTATTGCAATCAATAACAGCCCCTGCGGTGTTAAGAAAAGGTCTCCCAAGAATAATAGACATATTATCATCTTCAGGCATTTCCAACACAACAAAATCAGTTAATATCAAGCAGTTATTAGTAACTTGAACAGGAACATCCTCACATATACCAACAGGAATAGCAGTAGATTTATCAGCCATTTGCAAAGATATATCAGTAGGTATCAACTTATCTAAGTAAAGTCTCTTATAAAGAGAAAAAGGCATAACACTAACACCGGCTCCCAAGTCACATAGAGCAGTTTTAACATAATTATTCTTAATAGAACAAGGAATAGTAGGTATACCTGGGTCGCCTAACTTCTTCGGCACTTTGCCATTGAAAGAGTAATTAGCAAGCATAGTGGAAATTTCCTCATTGGGGATTTTCCTTTTGTTAGTAACAATATCTTTCATATACTTTGAATAAGGAGGCAATTTAATAGCATCAGTCAAAGGGATTTGCAAGAATAAAGGTTTCATCCAATCGAAAAATTTATTATAGTGTTCTTCTTCCTTTGATTTCAATTTCTTAGCAGGAAAAGGCATTTGCTTTTGCACCCAAGGTTCTCTTTCATTACCATGTTTCTTAGCAATAAAATCTTCTTTAGTATACTTTTTATTTTTATCATGCTTTTCAGGTTCATCTTCTACCTCTTCTTTATCAGAAGCATCATTCTTATTATTATCATTATCATTATCATGTTCATTTCCACTTTCAGTTTCAGCATCGGAAATAGAAATACTATTAGGATCATTAACAGGTTCAGAGGATTCTACAACATTTTTATGTTTCTTCTTCTTTTTCTTCTTAGAATGAGCACTAGGTTCAATGCGTTGAGAATCTTGTTCAATTCTTTTGGGGTGCCCTTCAGGATATAGAGGATCCTGGGTAGAGACACCACCTCTAGTTGTTACTTCATAAGCATGTTTCTCTTTAGAATTATTATTTAGCAAGTCATTTTGCACTTTAGTGAGTTGATCAATTTGAGTTTGAATCATTTGAAAATGTTTAACAAGCACCTTAACATCATTGGAGGTTCTCTCCACAATATCATGCAAATTGCTAATAGCTTGAGAATTTTCCGTTAGATGATTTTCTACTCTCATATTAAAATTTTCTTGCTTAACAATATAATTATCAAACTCATCTAAGCATTGCGCAGGAGGTTTTGAATACGGAATATCTTCCCTAGTAAAGCGTTGAAGGGAGTTTACCTCAATCATGGGTGAAGGGGAAATTATCTCACATATATCTTCTATGGGAGGTAGATTCTTCACATCTTCGGATTTAATACCTTTCTCCTTGAGAGACTTCTTAGCTTCCCGCATATCATCATCATTCAATTCAATTAAACCCCTCTTCTTCAATATTGGCGTTGGAGTTGGTTCAGGTGTTTCCCAGTCATCATGATTCCGGCTTATTCTAGCCAATAAATCTTCAGCTTAAATGGGAGTTCTTTTCCTGAAAACACAACCAGCACAACTATCCAAATATGCTCTAGATTCAATAGTTAGTCCACTATAAAATATATCAAGTAGATCATTCTTTTCTAAATCATGTCCAGATCTAGCTCTGATAAGAGAACAAAATCTTGCCCATGCCGCAGGCAATTTCTCTTCATCTCCCTGATCAAATCTGTAAATTCTCTGTAAAGCAGCATGTTGAGCACTAGCAGGAAAGTATTTTCGAAAGAAAACATCACGCAAATCAGTTGGACTTTTAATGGAACCAGGAGGCAAATTATTATACCAAGTTTTAGCATCATCCTTTAATGAGAAAGGAAAAATTTTAATGACAAAGTAAGTACGCATCTTGATATCATCAGAAAACAAGCTACTCATAGAAGAAAGTTCATTCATGTGTTCTACAGCACTTTCTTTTTCAGTACCACAAAAGGGTGCTTTCTCTACAATAGCTATATGAGATAGATCAAGAGAAAAATCATAATCTTTATCCTTAATGCATATAGGAGATGTGGCAAATTTAGGATCAGGAGATAGCTTATGTTTAACAGTATATTGTGCGAGAAACTTTTTAATGTTTCTTGCATCAGTAATAGAATTGCATTTATCAATAAAATCATCATTAAGCTCCACATAATCTTCATCAGGATCATCACTAGAATAATCAAGTTCAGGTGAACTAACAGGTGTAGTGGCATTTTCATTAGGAGTTTCAGCATTTTCAATTTGTCTAGACCTAGCAATTGTAGCATCTAGAAAGGATCCCAACGAACCACTATCATCAAGCACAGCAGAAACATTATCAATATTATGAGAGTTTTTAGATTCAGCAGACGTACCAGCTTGTGGCGGTGAAACAAGTTGACTTATCACAGATGGTGAATCAAGAGTAGCAAAGTTACTCAGAGTTGTACCTTTTCTTGTAGTGGATGGTAATATGGCGACTTTAGAATCGCGAGCTTTACCCATGATGGAGAATTTGCAGCGAACAATATCAATCCAAGTGAACTTCCAAATAAAGCTATGCTCCCCGGCAACGGCGCCAGAAAACGGTCTTGATAACCCACAAGTATAGGGGATCGCAGCAGTCTTCGAGGGTAGTATAACCCAATTTATTGATTCGACACAAGGGGAGACAAAGAACACTTGGAAGCCTTAACGGAGTTGTCAATTCAGCTGCACCTGGAAACAGAACTTGCTCGCAAGAGTTTATCGATAATGTAACAGTTTTATAGCAGTAGCAGTAGTGAAATAACAGCAGCAGAGTAACAAAGACAGCAGTAGTGATTTTAGTAAACAGCAGGATTAAAATACTGTAGGCACGGGGACGGATGACGAGCGTTGCATGGATGAGAGAAACTCATGTAACAATCATAGCAGGGCATTTGCAGATAATAATAAAACGGTGTCCAAGTACAAAGCAATCAATAGGCATGTGTTCCAATTATAGTCGTACGTGCTCGCAATGAGAAACTTGCACAACATCTTTTGTCCTACCAGCCGGTGGCAGCCGGGCCTCAAGGGAAACTACTGGATATTAAGGTACTCCTTTTAATAGAGTACCGGAGCAAAGCATTAACACTCCGTGAACACATGTGATCCTCACGTCACTACCATTCCCTCCGGTTGTCCCGATTTCTGTCACTTCGGGGCCATCGGTTCCGGACAGCGACATGTGTATACAACTTGCAGGTAAGATCAATAAACAATGAATATCATGATGAAACAATAACATGTTCAGATCTGAGATCATGGCACTCGGGCCCTAGTGACAAGCATTAAGCATAACAAGTTGCAACAATATCATCAAAGTACCAATTACGGACACTAGGCACTATGCCCTAACAATCTTATGCTATTACATGACCAATCTCATCCAATCCCTACCATCCCCTTTGGCCTACAGCGGGGGAATTACTCACACATGGATGGGGGAAACATGGCTGGTTGATGGAGAGGCGTTGGCGGTGATGATGGCGATGATCTCCTCCAATTCCCCGTCCCGGCGGAGTGCCAGAAACGGAGACCGGCTCCCGCGACGGAGTTTCGCGATGTGGCGGCGTTACGGAGGCTTTCAGCGACTTCGACTTCTCCCCGTGCGTTTTTAGGTCGAAGGCATTATATAGTCCGAAGGAGGGCGTCGGAGGCCGGCCGAGGGGGCCACACCATAGGGCCGCGCGGGCCCCCCCTAGGCCGCGCCGCCTTATGGTGTGGGGCCCTCGGGCCTCCACCTTACTTGTCCTTCTGGCTCCGTCAGTATTCTGGGAAAATAGGGCCTTCTGCATAAATTCCGAGGATTTTCCCGAAAGTTGGATTTCTGCACAAAAACGAGACACCAGAACAGTTCTGCTGAAAACAGCGTTAGTCCGTGTTAGTTGTATCCAAAATACACAAATTAGAGGCAAAACAATAGCAAAAGTGTTCGGGAAAGTAGATACGTTTTGGACGTATCACATACCCCCCCCACCAACCGACTTTGCTGTCATCTCCACAGGGGTAGAATGGGAATTTGGAAGCGTGTGAAATTTTTGTATTTTGTGGGCGGGAAGTTTTGCCGCTATGAGATTTTGAATTTGGCTAAGGTCCAACTATAATGATAAAAATTGTGAGACCGTACTAGTACCTCTGTTCAAGGCTGAGTGCAAAATCAAATCATCATCACCTTGAATACCGGTTACTATCATCGTGATCTATCTTCTTATCCCATTCAAAAACCCGTCTGAAATATTTCAGGATTGGCGGGAGATTTTGCCGCCCGACTGAGATTTGATTTTGAATATGGCTATGGTCAAGTAATATAATATAATACTAATATAAAGACGGTACACCTGGTTAAGTACAGTACTAATTGCTCTGCTCCGGCAGTCAAGGCCAACAGCCACATCAAGCCATCATCATTACAAACAAAATCAGTCAAATCTAGAAGCTAGTATAGGAAAAATTCACAGCAGCATAATAAATCCAGAAAACTAAGTACGGAGTATAATACATAAACTGCATACAATAGCCAAAAGCAGCCAATAACAATGTTAATGTTCA
This sequence comes from Lolium perenne, assembly GCF_019359855.2. NCBI lineage: Eukaryota > Viridiplantae > Streptophyta > Magnoliopsida > Poales > Poaceae > Lolium > Lolium perenne. The sequence continues at coordinate 33,152,467 of NC_067250.2, forward strand.
CGACAAACTAATCTGAAAATAATACAAGACGCAATGTATGGCCAACATGAAGATTAGGATACCCAGGATGAATGAATCTGATCTTCATTCAGCATATATTTCTTCGTCACTCCATTCTACGATCTGAAGGAAATATTCATTGAACTCCTTCCGTCTGCAGTGTGCAGCCAATACATCCTCCAAACGGTATGGCCTTTGTTCATTTCTCATACCGTAGTTTCCTAATCTATCCACACGTATTGGCCACTCATCCCAGGCCTTTATATCATCAAAGTACTCTCTGATATAACCCAAATCTGCGTAGTAGATGCAGCCAGGTCGAAGTGTCGGGTGCACTCTGGTGTCGACGGAGATACACCGGATATAATGGACGAAGAAGGCACGACTGCCAATGTTATTGACAGCATGGAGAGAGCGGCTCTCAGTGTCCACACGGTAGACCAATGATTGACCTTCCTCCAAATGCTTGTTGTCCAACAACACAAGCAGCAGAGCACCATCCGACTTCACAAGGTAGAACTTGTTATTTCCAAGTTCTGGAAATGAAAATAGTGTATCCATGTTTGACATAGGCATCCCAAATGGGCCTGCCGAAGATAGTACCCGGGGTTTACTGAAGGCCCAGTACCCGAAGAATAAGAAGATTCGGGAGCCCAAGATATATCAAGGAAAGTCAAGAGTTGTAATAGGAAGTGTTATCTGTAATCTGGCGGGATGAGTTAGAAACCGTCCCGGACTCTGTAACTTGTATAGCACGAATCCCTCGGCTCCACCTCCTATATAAAGGGGGAGTCGAGGGACGAAGAAAGAATCGAATCATTGTCTACAAACCCTAGTTTCCATAATCGTCGAGTACTTTTCGGCTGAAACCTTCGAGATCTACTTACCCTCTACTTCCAACTAAACCCTAGCCTACAATCCATAGGCATTGACAAGTTGATACCTTGTCAATTGGTGCCGTCTGTGGGAACTAGAGGCGTAAGGATCTGATCTCGATGGCACGCTCAAGATCTTCGACATCGTCAACCGCAAGCAACACAATGGATCGAGGTAAACAGATCGCTGCTGGTCTTGTCGATTTTGTTCCTCACCCACCCTCCCGTTTGGATGCATATGCGTATCTGGCGGAGCCCATGGAGATGACGTTCGGAAGGTTTCACTTTCGCGTCGAGAAGGAAGGATCGTATCGTGTCGAGATTCCGATTTCGTCGGGATCGTCGGTGGTCGATTCCGATTTTTCAAGCTATGCATCGTCAATCGAGTCAGGAGAAGAAGAAACCTCGGCGACACGTTACGTCAGCACCAGAACAAGAGAGAAACTCGCCAAGATCTTCAACGACATGTCGTTTGAGTCATCTGCGGACTCATATATAAGCGATGGCTCAAGCGATGTCGACAGTTACGACTTCATCGACAAATCTATCACAGGGGGCAAGGTCTTCATCAATCTCAACGATGATGTCACCAAACCCAACGTAGACCTGAGTACAAAGTATCATCAGATTTACGCCATTGAAGATCAAGAGGAGACATCTGAGGCTTTCGACAGTCTGGGAAATCCATACGTCGATCCCTCCAATCTGCGACAAGGCCTGGGCAACAAATACGTCGGGCCAGAGCCGCGAGACAGAGTTCAACTTTCACAAGCAGCGTGGGACAGAGCCGCGAGAGCTATGAACGGCACAGAACCAATGGCTACCACAGCCACACCAGAAGAATTGCAAGCATATCAATATAGGCTCGCACGAGCTGCCAGGGAATTGGAAAAACAGACAATTTGAGTTGAATAGGAGAAAGGAGGCAGCTTCTGCATCCAGCAGGAGAAGGGCAGATCTAAGTCGACAATCTAGAACTACGGGTGATAGCCACCGGGAGGCGCGGAACAGAGCAAGATCAAGGCTGCAACACATACCCGAAGCAGAAAGAGAACACTTGGTCCAAAACCTCGACATGTCCTTCATGTCGATAGATACAAGAGGAAACATCATCCCTAAGACACCAGAGGCTGGGTATATGGCGACACATGCTTTTATCCTTGCATCTAAACCACCTCCAGGTGATCCAAGGGAAACACTGTACAATATGGCGGTAGCAGGAGTTGGAGCTATGGGGACAGCGTTTGTATCAACGCCTCCCGAAGGAGCGGCAAGACAAAATAGTCCACGACCTGCAGCAGCAACAGCGGCAGCACCTGAAGGACCAAGTGGAGCAAGAGACACAGCAGCACAAGCAAGGGTCGACAGAGCGCGGCAAAGCAGAAGGGATCATCGGCAATCTCCAGAACTTAACGACGAGGATATGTGCGGCTTACCATGCTTCACGAGGAGAGTCCGAAAAACTCGAGTCCCCTCAGGATTCAAGTTACCCGATAATTTCAAGAAGTTCGACGGCCTCCAAGATCCAGAGGATTGGCTAGTCGACTATCTGGAGACGGTGAAGCTGACAGGAGGAACCAGGGCAACAGCTATGCAAAGCATCCAGGTACATTTGAGTGGAGCCGCACGATCTTGGATAAAGAAACTCGCTCCAGGATCCATCGACAGCTGGGAAAGTTTCGAGGATGTGTTCGTCAAGAACTTCAGATCCACGTGCAAAAAACCCGCGTCGTTAGAGGAATTGAGAGCATGTCGACAAAAGCCAGATGAGCCAATGAGAAAGTACATCCAAAGGTGGAATATCATCAAAAATTCAGCAGAAAATATATCTGACGAGAGAGCGATAGATGCGTTTGTCGCAGGAGTCAGGCGTGGAGATTTTGTCGAGGATTTGGGAAGGACCAATCCAAAGACAGTATCCGCGTTAATGGAGATAGCAAATAAATGGGCAGATGGAGAAGACGCTGTCCATAACAAACGGCACAGGTCGCCAGAGGAGGACCGTGGTCGAAACTATCAACCGAGGCGAAGATTTCCTCGGCAGTACCAGAACTATGACGCTCCAGGACAAATTTCGGCAGGTTTTTGGACAAATACAGGAGGAAGCAACAGAGATGATTACCAGAGAAGCAATGAACAGCGAGGTGATAATAGGGATGATTCACGCAACAGGCAAAGTAGCAGGCCTAGGTTTCCAAGACCTTTCGTGTCCCCTGAAGAGATGATGAATGGACCGTGCCAGATGCACTTTTTCCTCGACAGCAACGGTAAAAGACAGTCAGGGCACTTGCAGAAAGACTGTCGAAATTTTCAGGCAATGTTGCGGTATGCAGAAAACGCTAACGCGCGGGCAGCACAGAGAAATCCTCGAGAACCCAGAAGCGAGATTCACTTGCCGCCTCCTCCCGCGATTACAGACGACAATCGGCATCAGCTCAGAATAGCGGCAGCACTTTGCACCACCACCTTATGTTGATCCTAACTCCAATGGAGCATGTCGATGATTCGAAGGGAAGGCCGTCCAATAGAGCTCGAAAGTAATCTCACGACAGGTGTTTATGGCGGAGAAAATGCCTCCACCAACGAGTTGAGTACCGTAATTGGTCGGGACAAGATATCGGCTTCACAATAGCAGATCATCCGCAGCAAGTTCCTCGACCAGGGCAGTCGACTTATTCTGCCAGCAGTTATCGCGGGATTTGATGTCTCTCGAGTGTTCATAGACGGCGGCAGCAGCTTGAACCTTATGTATGCAGATACATTGAGGAAGATGAACATATCCTTAGCAAACTTGAAACCAACAGACACAAGGTTCCACGGCATCACACTGGAGAAACCAAGTTATCCATTGGGAAAGATCAATCTCGACGTTCAGTTTGGGACCCGAGAAAATTATAGAATCGAGAGGGTCGAATTTGAAGTCGTGGATTTTCCGTCGCAGTACCACGCTCTGTTGGGACGACCAGCATATGCTAGATTTATGGCGGTGCCACACTATACATACCTGTTGTGGAGGATGCCTGGACCAAAGGGACCAATCACAGTAAAAGGAAGCTTTGCCTTAGCCGATAAGTGCGACAAGGATTTCCACCGGTTGTCAGAAACTTTCGGGATGCAAGCTGAGTACTTGGCGTCAAAAAGCATGACTGATTACGACGTCTTGCCGGACGTTGGAAGGCCAAACAAAGAATCAACTTTCAGTACTGAGAAAAATTCAAAAGAGGTGCAGATTCACCCGACAGACCCGAAAAAGACGACATCTATCGCAAACGACATGGATATCGCATAGGAAAGCGCGCTCGTCGAGTTCCTCCGTGAGCACTGGAAAATCTTCGCATGGTGTCCAGCTGACATGCCAGGAGTACCCAGGGAACTTGCCGAGCACCACCTAAACTTGGATCCACTAGCGAGACCAATCAAACAACCTTTGCGGCGTTTTTCGGAACCAAACCGCAAAGCCATGCTGTCAGAAATCAATCGACTACAAGAAGCTGGTTTTATCAAAGAGATATTCACAGAAGCCACATGGGTAGCAAATCCTGTGCTGGTGCCCAAGAAAAACACTAAGGTCCTTCGCATGTGCGTCGACTTTACGTGTCTCAATAAACATTGTCCAAAGGATCACTTTCCCCTCCCGAGGATCGATCAAATTATCGACTCCACGGCTGGATGTGAACGTCTTTCCTTCTTGGATGCATATTCTGGTTATAACCAGATCAGATTGAAAGAAGAAGATGAAGTAAAGACCGCGTTTATTACACCTTACGGCGTGTTTTGCTACAGAACAATGCCCTTTGGTTTAAAAAATGCGGGAGCAACATATCAGAGGATGATGCAGAAGTGTTTGGCGACACAGATCGGGAAGAACGTGCAAGTATACATTGATGATGTCGTCATAACATCAAAAAAGGGGCAACGCTGATCGAGGATCTCAAGGAAACCTTCGACAACCTTGATAAGTTACGCACTCAAGGCTGAACCCGACGAAGTGTTCTTTCGGCGTCCCAGCGGAGAACTTACGGGGTTTCTAGTTTCAGCAAGAGGGATCGAAGCAAATTCCGATAAAATACAAGCTATCGTAACAATGAGGAAGCCAACAAAGTTGAAAGAAATACAACAGCTAACTGGGCGAGTCGCAGCTTTGAGCAGATTCGTCGCTAGGCTGGGTGAAAAAGCGTTACCATTTTACGCTTTGATAAAGCAAGGAGATAAATTCCAGTGGAACGAAGAAGCCGACAGAGCTTTCGAGGATTTGAAGCGCACAATCTCGATACCACCAATTTTGGTGGCGCCAAAAGAAAGGGAACCTCTCCTGCTGTATATCGCAGCCACGCCCCAAGTGGTGAGCACGGTGCTAGTTGTTGAAAGGGAAGAAGAAGGAAAACTCCACGGCGTGCGATGGCGATATACTTCGTTAGCGAAGTTTTATCGCCCTCAAAACAAAGGTATCCTCAGTACCAAAAGATAGCATATGGAGTGTTCACGACAGCACGAAAATTGCGCCACTATTTTTCGGCACATCCGATCATAGTGGTCAATGAAGCTCCCTTGTCAAATATACTGAACAACCTAGAAGCTACGGGTCGTGTCTCCCTTTGGGGAATAGAACTTTCCCCTCGGGACATCACGTATGAAAAAAGAAAAGCAATAAAGTCGCAAATACTGCCGGACTTCATCGCAGAGTGGATGGAGTTGCAAAATACAGGACCTCCAGATTTGTCGAGAACCTGGACCATGAACTTTGACGGGTCCAAAAGACTAGAAGGAGCTGGCGCAGGAGTAGTACTCATATCACCTGAAGGCGACAAGTTGAAGTACATCCTTCGGATGACGTTCCCTAACGCATCTAACAATGAAGCAGAATATGAGGCTCTCATACACGGGATGAAGATGGCGAAAGCCTGCGGCGCAACTCGATTAAAAAATTTTGGCGACTCACAGTTGGTGGCTCAGCAAGTTATGAACCAATGTGACGCAGTCAATGATAGCATGATGGCATACAAGGAGGTGTACAACGAGCTCGAGAAGTTGTTCGATGGATGCGAAGTAAATCATATTAGCAGATTGAGCAACGACGAAGCCGACGTTCTTGCAAACATCGGGTCGCAATGCCTTGCGGTCCCGCCAGTGTATTACGGGAAGAGATAACAGAGAGGTCCACCAAATCAACAAAATCAAAAAAGAAGGAGAAGAAACCCTCGGGGGCTACCAAGGAAAAGCAAGCAAGAAGAAGAAGAAGATCAGGACCTGGTCATGATGATACAGACACCGTGGATGCAGCCGTACATATCATACATCCTCAGGAAAGAAATACCCGACGATCCAGTTGAGGCAAGGCGAGTAATTCGACGCTCCAAAGCTTTCACGGTGGTCAAAGGAGAATTGTATAAGCGAAGTATTTCAGGCGTCTTGCAAAGGTGTGTCACACCCGAAGAAGGAAGAATAATTCTGAAGGATGTACACGAAGGAATATGTGGCCACCACGCAAGTAGTCGAGCTATTGCAGCCAAGGTCTTTCGGGCAGGATTCTACTGGTTGACAGCAATCGAGGACGCCAAGGACATAGTAAGAACTTGCGACGCCTGTCAAAGGTTTGCCGCAAAACCTCACTCTCCAGCAGCAGAGCTAGCACCAATACCATTGTCATGGCCTTTTGCTCAATGGGGACTTGATATGGTGGGCAAGTTACACAAATCCTGGCCAGGAGGAAAGGAGTACATGCTAGTAGCTGTCGACAAATTTACAAAGTGGATAGAAGCGAAGCCGATAAATTCACCGGACGGAGCATCCGCATGATAAAATTTATAAAAGGCCTCGTCTTCAGATTTGGAGTGCCCACGGCATCGTCACAGACAACGGCAGTAACTTCATATCCCACGAATTCAAAGATTATTGCGAAGAGGTGGGTATCAAGTTGCACTTTGCGTCAGTTGCACATCCTCAAACCAATGGGCAAGTCGAGAAAGCCAATGGTATAATCTGCAATGGCATCAAGAAGCGCTTGTTAGGACCACTGGAAAAAGCTCGACATACCTGGCCAGAAGAACTACCAAGCGTGTTGTGGAGCATCCGAACAACACCAAACACAGCAACACAGGAAACTCCGTTTTTCCTGGTTCATGGAGCAGAAGCAGTATTACCAATCGAGATAGAGCACAACTCTCCACGTGTCGTGGAATATGACGAAGAAGTGTCGAGAAAAGCGCTAGAAGATGACGTCGACGCACTTGATGAAGCTCGAGATGAAGTACTATCTCGGGTAACCAAATATCAACAGGACCTGAAGAATTACCACAGTCGACGTTTGCGGCCAAGATCTTTTCAGGTGGGAGACCTAGTTCTTCGGCTCACGCAAAAAAGTCATGAAAAACTCGAGTCACCATGGCTTGGCCCTTACATTGTCACGGAAGTAATCAGAGGAGGAGCATACAGGATAAAGGACAAGAATACAGGGGTGGAGGAGCCAAACCCCTGGAACGTGGCGCAACTTAGGCGGTTCTACGCCTAGAGTCGAAATATAGTCCTTGTAAAACTTCAATGTACTGAAACGCCCGCGAGTTTTCAGACGCACTCTTTTCCTTTTTCGGGGCACCGAGTGGGGCCGGAGAAGGTTTTTAATGAGGCGGGCTCGCGGTGCTGCAATATAATAAAGATAGTATCAATATAACCTTTCTTCCTTATCGACATGATCAAAGTCTCTGCTCCGACGAATTTCAATATAGTTCATCGACAAAAGAAAAGCCTTGCCTTGGTATTAAAATACCTCGTGAGTCAATAAAAATACAAAATAGTACTCAATAAAAAAGCTCGGGGGCTCATATTCGCCATAAATATATAAATGCCTTGGTTCAAAACCTCGCAAATATACAAATATAGTAAAGAGTCACCGAGACACTCGGGGGCTAGACAAACATAGAAATATAGTGGTTGCTTCACAATATAATCATAGTCATGGGTTACAAAAAAGAAATATCTACAAGAGGAAAATAGCTAGTCTTGATTCAATATGTCATCAAGAGTAACTCTGTTTTCTTCAGGAGCAGCGCCAAGAAAATCGGCATAATGGCCATCGGCAAAAAAGTCGGCGTCCATCCGAAGAAGGTCCTCAATCATTTCTTCGGCTACAGGCGTAACCTTCGTGTTAATCCTATCAACACCAACTCTTCGACGCTTTACCTTTTGATGAACTTTCGCGACAACTTGGGTAAGGTCAAGATTTGAGTGGCAGATCTGGAGCATGATAAGAGCAAATCTGGCGCCAGCTACGGTTGAGCTTTGACAAAATCATGGATACTGCCAGCATCCTTGAATCTTTCCATCAATTCAGGGAGAGTTTTTGGTTGGACGTTCCGAGGAAACATGGAGTTGTAAACCATGGACAAGGTCTTGGTACAGAAGTCAAGGAAATCGCGAGTTTGAGAGGTGCGATCTTGGAATCTGACAATTTGTCGGGTCCTCTCTGGGGTAGCCCAAAACAAAGAACCATGGTCCAGGGAAAGGTTAACAAGGAGGTTCGTCCTAGCATTTACCCTCTCTTCCTCGGCAGCAGCATCAGTAAAGGAACCTATCAAAACAACGAAGGGGAAACCTTTAAGAGACATAGCATGAAGATGAAAGATATCGGAGGATGAAGCAAGCATACCCGACATATCTGCACTGGCTTCATTCATTAATTCGAGCATGAAATTTTCCCGAGTGGTCGCCTTTTCAGCCTCAGAAGCAGCAATTTCCTTAGCAGCCACGGCCTCGCGAGCTTGCTGAAGAGCAACTTTTTCGGCTTCAGATGACTTACGAGATTGCTCCATCATCACAAGTGTTTGCTTCTTCGCATACTGAAGCTGCTGTCGAAGCTCATCCAGTTCTTGCGACAAGGTATCGTCGACAGGTGCAGTATCAGCAAAAGTTCCCCTCGCGCGAGAAGAAGAAGGCGAAACATTGGAAGGAGCGGAAGATGGAGTATAGTTATCAAATATCAACTGAAATTTAAACAAGACAACATCAAACAACAAGCAAAGATAGAGTTTTCATTAATCTCTTGGAATAATTACAAGGGCATTACAGTGGAGCTAAGGAAGTACGTGTCGCCAAATGACTACTTTGGCGACAAGAGCAAAAGAAACAGAAAGAAAAACAGAGACATGCAACTAGACCTCCGGCCTTGACGAGCTAGGAGTCGACGCTGGTTTAATCCCGAGATAGGCCAAGATCTTCTTTGTGTTGGACTTGGCTGCCTTAATCAGCGACTTCCACCTTGATTGCTCTATCTGCTCGGTGTCGCCAACTTTCATCCAGTCAATAGTCTGTTGACTGTCAGCAACCAACGCGACAGTGTTCTCAACGGCAACCTTCATATTTTCTTGGCGCATCTTCAGTCCAAGGTCTTCCGATGAGTTGAACATCTTGGCAAGTTTAAGGAAAGTCGCAGGCTCCTCTTTCTTCGGGAAGAAGTAGGGGAACAATGCCGACAATACTGCGTTAGCATTCGACACACCTTCACGAATCTCGGACCCATGAAGCTCCAGATAGGAAAGTGCGTCAAGGAGCGGGTCATCGACAGGATTCGTCAGATCAAAATCCTGGTTTGTTTGGGCTGTCAAGGAAACAAAGCATTAGTCAAAAAACAAGAAACAACGATTCTCATAAAAATAGAAGGGATCAGCAAAATTACTGAAAGTGCGGCGACTTTGAGTTTTCAGGCGCTTGAGGATTCCTTCTTCACGAGAAGCTTGCGCAGCTTTGTGCTCGTCTAAGGCAGATGTAGCATCCTCAAGTTTTTTCTGCAGTTCCTCGACACCAGCAGCTTTCGCCTTGGCTTCATCAGCTTCGGCCTTGGCTTTGCTAGCAGCGAGTTCGGCTTTCTTGCGAGCCGCTTCACTTTGCTCAAGTTTTTGAGCAAGTGCGTCGGCACGTTCGTTGGCCTCTGCAAGTTTCTCTGTCGAGATATAAAAAAAAAGAGAGAAGAAAGATCAAAAATCGCGACAAGCAACAGGAGCAAAAAGTCAAGGAAAAAACGGCAAGTTTAAAGGTCGTTACCTTCGGCTCTGTTAGCATATTCACGGTACCCAATAAATTGGGAGCCGATGCGGAGAAGCTCTTTGATCATGGGCTATTCAAGGTGAACACAGCAAGAGAAACATCGGCATGAAAAAGAGAGAAGGCGTAAAAAAAAAAAAACAAAATAAGGAAAATATAGAGGTCGACAAGCTTACATCATCTAAGAGCAGAGTCGACGAACTGCCCAACTGAGGGGCAGGTTCAACAATTTTTTCAACCCTTGTCCTTTTTGGTGAAGGAGCAAGGGGGCTTGATGCTGGAGTAGTGGTGACGACGTTTTGTTGAGGAGGCGAGTTTTCTTCTCCTTCAACTAGCGTGTCTGAGGCAAGTACAGTACGTGACGTGCTTGTCCGAGGAGCCACGTCAGTAGTTGGTACTTCTTCCTCGTCATCACTGTTGATTAAAAATCGGCAGCATAAAAAGCAAGACAAGATAAATATTTCGAGTACAAAAATAGGGAGCACTAAAGACGACTTACGAGCTGACGAGGGATTCAATATAAGGATCATAAGCTGCCTTCGGATGAGAAGGAACAACTTCTTCAGCCTTAGAGGTGCCAGAATCCTCGGCATCATTCCTTTTCCTTTTGTTCCTTGGAGAAACAGCAGGAGGAAGGGATTGCATCGACTCACTGGCTTCAGACTCAATTTCTTTTTCACGGGAAGCCGCAGATTTGTGAGAACCCGTGACTTCACTTTCGGGAATAGAAGAACCTTGAGTATCTTCGGCAATGATAGCCTGTTCTTCGACTTCTCCACCCTCAGGAAGAGGAGGAAGGGAAGTCATAGTAGGATGGTTCTGTAAAAATAGTGACAAAAGGAAAATTAAAGAGATGCCAATACAATGAGATGCAGAGAAAGTGCGGAACAAGATAAAAATTCGGGAAGACAAAATACCTCGGGGAGTGGATTGGCGGAGCTGTATGGTTCCACGCGACAAGAGGAAGGAATAGGGTCCTTGCCCGGGCGAAAGTCTTCGAATCAACTTCTCCAAGTCCTTTGAGGAAAGATCACTTGGAGATTCTGTTGGGGTCGTTTCGCGGAGTACGTCCAAAGGGGATTTTTGCGAGCACGAAGAGGCTGCACTCTAATCCTAAGGAAGTAGGCGGTGATTTGAACACCAGACAGCTCTTTGCCTCGAGTGTTTTGAAGCTGATGAATACGAGACAGGAGTGCCTCTGTCGCCTTTTTCTCTTGCTCCGAAGCTTGGGCATCCCAGGAGCGGCGGCGCTGGATTCTGGCACTTCCGTCGAAAGGAATTATGTTGTGTTCAACGGAGTTGGCATTTTCTTCGTGAATGTAGAGCCACTTTTTTCGCCATCCTTGGACAGAATCAGGAAATTTGACGTCGAAATAATCGACATCAGTACGAACACAGATAACAACGCCACCTATGTTATAAGTGACGTTGTGGGAGCCATTGCGGCGGAGGCAGAAAATGCGTTTCCACAGAGCCCAATTGGGAGGGATTCCGAGGAAGCATTCGCAAAGTGTGATGAAAATAGAAATGTGAAGGATGGAATTGGGGGTCAACTGGTGCAGTTGAATCCCATAAACGAAAAGAAGGCCGCGGAGGAAATCGTGAATTGGGGTCGAAAGGCCGCGGATGAGGTGATCAACAAAACTAACCCGGTACTCCATTGGAGGCTTGGGGTAGCTTTCTTCGCTGGGAAAGCGGATGGCGTCCTCCTTCTTCATGAGGCCAAGCCTCTTCAGCATGTTGGTGTCTTGGTTGGAGATTTTGGATCTCTCCCACTCAAGATCCTCGGCGGCCATCTTGGATTCCGAGTGCTTGTGGCGAGTGAGTCGCGTGCGCGGTGGCATCAACGGCAATGGGCAGAGCAATGCTCGTGAGTGCGGATGATCAGAGAGAGTTGGGCGCAGGGGAAGCTTTTGCGAAGAGGAACAGATGAGCGGCGCAAGCGAGGGGATGAACGGAGGTTGAAGAAAGGTTTATATAAGAATCGGGTGAAGCAGTGCGTCGTTGGATGAAGAAATCGTGTGGTGAAAAAAGATCTTCTAGATACAAGGGTAAAAAGGTATTTTTACTGAGATAGGCGTTACTGTACGTGTGCCAGAAAAAGCGGAGGACGTGTGTCCCCCACTTGCACGACGTGTCAACGTGGTAGAAGCAATGGACCCACAGGGCAGAAAAATCACGACTATTCAACAGGGATGAAGTAAATTTGATTAAGGGAAGCATGTCGACAAGGAAAATAAAAGAAGATTGGCGACAGGGAGAATTATTAAATACTTCGGGAGCCTTTGATTAAATACAAGTTTTTGCCCAAATGCTCGGGGGCTACTTCGACAAAAAGTAAAATTTCGAGTATGGCAATATAGAAATTGCGGGAGCCTACAACCAAGCACAAGTCCTTGGCTGTAGCCTCGGGGGCTACTCCCATCGGGAGCGCTGTTCGCGCACCCGAGAGATAAAAAAAGAAGAAAGAGATCATATTGGGAAATAATGACAAAATAGCGACAAGGTGGACTAAAATGTTGAGCCTACAACCAAGCACAAGTTCTTGGTTGTAGCCTCGGGGGCTACTCCCATCGGGAACGCTGTTCGCGTGCCCGATGAAATTAACAAAGGAAAAATAGAAAAGCAAGAGAGTATATTTCGAGTTATAATTAACTCTACATATACTCCCATCGGGAGAGCAATATAAGTCATATTTGACTCGATAAAATGTGCCATTCCAACAGCCGGAAAAGCACTCGACAATATATTCTCAGAACGCCGAAGTTGCGATCAATTTCTGAATGCCGCAAATTTGCGAAGGTAAGACCCCAGATCCGTTCTGCTGGGCGTGGCATCGCCAAAGACTGCGCTCTGCTACCTTTATCCGTATCAACAGATACGAAGAAAAATCCTAACGGACGCGTTAGGTACCCGATAAATTTGACTGGGACTCGACAGAATGGTAAGACCTTAAGCGGCACTGTCGAAGTTTACACCAGTATCCGAGATCATGTCCAGGGACGTGATTTTGAAGTAGGTTTTTGCGGATTGCCACTAGAGCGCTTAACTAGTACACGATCCGTCGGATGAACTAGCCCCAACTACCATTATCCCTGTACAATATAGAATTTTATGTGAAGAAATATAAAAAAGTTGAAGCTTTCGAATAAAAATAAACAGTGGAGATTTTCCCTGATTCTACGATTCAAGCAAAATCTCGGGGGCTACTGACATAGGCATCCCAAATGGGCCTGCCGAAGATAGTACCCGGGGTTTACTGAAGGCCCACTACCCGAAGAATAAGAAGATTCGGGAGCCCAAGATATATCAAGGAAAGTCAAGAGTTGTAATAGGAAGTGTTATCTGTAATCTGGCGGGATGAGTTAGAAACCGTCCCGGACTCTGTAACTTGTATAGCACGAATCCCTCGGCTCCACCTCCTATATAAAGGGGGAGTCGAGGGACGAAGAAAGAATCGAATCATTGTCTACAAACCCTAGTTTCCATAATCGTCGAGTACTTTTCGGCTGAAACCTTCGAGATCTACTTACCCTCTACTTCCAACTAAACCCTAGCCTACAATCCATAGGCATTGACAAGTTGATACCTTGTCAATGTTGACTGTGCTCGCGCGCTGCTCCAACTGGACATTGTTGGTGCACACTAATTTTCCGAACTCAAAATTGTTCACAGCTATTGCATACAATTCACCATTGAACGGGGTAATGCAACGCAGAGAATGGTGCTCGGTCGAAAATCTTCCTTCTCCCCAATCTTCATCTATACCCTTAGTTGGAGTGCTCTCATCGACCCAAGCAATTTCCGCCGGGTAATCTTTGGAAACGAAGACCATAGTCGGGGACTTCATTACAGCGACTGACTTCAGAATAACATATGGCATATGCACCTCAAACCTAGTATTCAATGTCTTTGTGAGTGGGTTCAGAAGCCGTATCTTGTGCGGCTGGTTCTTCTGGGTAAGCACGATGACGCCACGGCAAAAGCCGACGAAGTAGTATCTAAAATATATTGATGAAGATAACATTCAGCACTAAGATGTTTACGATTGAAAATAAAAATAGATTAACTCTATAGATATGGAGGAATTTGAACCTTGCATGAACTTCCGCTAGATCGATGGTGACGTAGCGGGATGTGCAGAGGTGGAGGAAGGTGAAATCAGCAGCGCGTGGAAGGGCGTGTTCTACCATGATCCATTCGTGTAGGTGCACGTCGGGCTCAGGTAAACCTGAGCGCCAATTTCTACAAACTTGCCTCAAAGCAGAGTAGGTGTCCATGTACTCCTCGTTCGCGATGGCAGTCCCCGATCTTGTGAAGTGGTCCGTCAGCCCTGAGAGAGGCCCAGTCCACGGAGGCGCGGCGCTTGGATGCGCCGCCCTCGGAGGCGACGGTCTCGGGGGCGACGACCGCCGGCGCATTCTTCTTGTCCATCGCCGGCAGGGAACGCGCGTAGGGCGGTTGGTGTTTTTTCATTCGATTTGGAGAAGTTGATGGGACGTGAGAGGCGTGGTTGCGTGCGTGAGTGAGAATGAGACTGTGTGCAGAGGGAGGGACAGAGGGGCTCTGTACAGGCAACGTGACGGTTGGTCTCGGCAGTTTCTCAAAAAAGCTAGATGTTTGGTCTCAACACGCGCACCGCCTAACCGCTGCGCACCACGACACGCATCCGTGGTACTGCACGTCTGCACCGTTACGTGTACTCAGTTCTACCATCGAGCCTTACACTGGAAAAATATATGTACTCAGTTTTCCCCTCGAGTACTAATACTGGCTAGTGCAATATACTCAGTTTTACCCTCAAGTGGCTGGTCAACAGAGAGTCAACAAATGGGATTAAGCTAGTATCTAATTGAGTAATTTCATGCGCAAAAAAATAAAATCATAGTGCCTCCTACTCATGGAGTCTTGTTAAGAAGAGGAGGTCTAACACATGGAAAACAGAATAGCACACCATAGGTCCGAAATGATGGAAAGGGCTAGGCAATCCACTTATAGATCTCAACAAAAACCACATGGAACTATATTAAACTTATGCAGTAGCCAACGCAACCAAAATTCAGAAGTGCAGGCTGAGTCCCAACACATTTGCTTCGGTGTCCCCCCCTTCGTTCAAACTGTAGTGAACTAAAACATATGAATGGCAAAGATCTCTTTTTAACTCTTCGTAACCAAGGGCGTAATGATTAAAAGTGAATAAAAAGACATAAGTGTAAGCTCTCAAGTAGCCAGTACGGTCCATTTGAGTCTATATTGTTCAGTAGTCAGACACGCAGACAACGTTGTACATTGAAAACCAAAACATTCGTGGGTAAAATATTTCGCCAGCCACATTGGCTGTTAGGAACATTAAGTACACCTAGTATATCTATACGATGGTATATAGGGCTTGATATGGGTTTTTACGGGCTAAAAAATGAAGGCACATGGCAAAAATTACCCCTTCAAGTTTTGGTGAGGGGGGGACACCGAAGCAAGCCTCGAGTCCCAAAGGCACAACACAATACGGAAACTTGCAAACTTACATAAAAGGGGCTATGCAACCCACTTATACACACATTAACAGCCATCCTCGTGTGTGACAAGAGAAATTCAACACTGGATTTAGGCACATGAAGCTTTACAAGGGCCAATGGGGCACCAACAAATTATGGATGAATTGAACCACACCGTCAACAATTCAAACTCGAGACCTTGGCTCTAATACCATTTAAGTTCAAACTGATTGAAAAGGCTAGGCAACCAATTTATAAAACATCCACAGGAACAACTACCAAGTTGATCCCAGCCACAGATAAAATGCATCCACCAACAAAATAGGAACATTGCCTCAGTCTCAGGAAAAATTTCACAATACCAAGGTACTCACATGTCAATGTCAGTGTTCATCTCCAATTATCTATGCCATTTTATTAGTCTTTGAGAGATTATAACGAACTTGATTGGCCTCCTGCAGTAGGGCATCACATGCTTCTGATCTCGATCTCAACATATCAACTTGGTTTCTTAACTCTGCTGCAGCTCGTTCTATTTGGAGTTGTTCCTCCAGAACTTGTGCAGAGAAAGACTTGGACTTGGACTTGGACTGCAAAAACCCAGCATTTCGCAGGAAAGTGTTTTTGGTGATATCTTTATTTTTAAGTACTATGGTAAATGTCTCCATACATTCTTCTAGAGTTTTTCCATACCGTCTTTCCCGGGTTTTGCCATCTCCAATTTCATATTTGCCTGAAAAGTTTTCAGTCGTGTAAAAATTAAAGTTATTACAGAGAAACATGCAAACGGTAGATTTAATGTGTATGAACTACTTTTAATCCTACAAGTTGGTATGCCTGATTACACATCAAATGCATTTTCACAAAAACGTCTACAAGATCATATTGACATGCCCATTATTGCTCCTACAAATTAGCAAGTTTTAAATTATAAAGAAGACTTACAATAACACTTTCTGCGAGTTCTCCTATCACATTATGTTTGTTCTTCTGGCATGCCTCGAACTGCTCTATCAGAGTCATCTCTTTGTCTGGTTGCATGTTGTTTGCATGATCTACTTTCTGCATTTTTGTACAATCATATAGAAATCAAATAACGTGGTTAAAATGGAGGATGCAAATATAACATGCACATGGAGTTCTACACAATTTACTGAGTAACATATGTAGCGATACTGAGACCAGCGGGGCATTACTTTTTGCAGAGATGCCCAACCAAGTGACGAGATCTGTACGGCTTGGTAAACGTTGTTTCAAGCGGTTAGCCTGGTTCCTTTTAGACAACGTACGCAAAGGAGACTAGTGAGACAACGGCGCAAAATAAGTATTCGGAATTTAATCTGGTTTCCACGGTCCTCATAAGCCATACCACATTCTTTGGATCAGACCGGTGCTTGACAAGATCTCCCCACTGCTCGTCGGTCATACGAAGTGCGAGGAGACTTTGTTCGAACATTGGCGATGTCTGGCCAGTGAAGTATGTCGCCTTAAGCTTATAGCGGTGCTGGCGCAACAATTCTTTGAATATGGAAGCGATGACAAACTTTACATCCTCATTATCCTCATCGAATTCAAACCTTAACTGCTCACAACGGTTGAATGATTGGTGAGTTATATAGCATAGAAACAACAGTAAGCTACAAGAAATGGGACAGATCAATGTGGAATAATTTATCATTACCAGGAGAAGCATGACTTACATGTAAATTATGCACTAAACTCTCGAACTGTGAAGGGGTGTCAACATGCTGCTTCCACAATGGGAAGGTAGGAAGTTCAGTCCTGATAAAATAGCCAATATGTGATACAAGGTATGAAGATTCATGCGGATGAAGTGGCCTTCTGCCACCTATAATAGATGTGATGCGAAATCTTGAACCCATTCCGGAAATCTTAGCTGCAAGTTTTCTTCCTACCGTTGGCCCCCTCGTTTTTATTGATCGTGGCGAACCTACCGAGTTAAGCATTACATCAAGCTATCATGGTATATAGATACATAAGGGAGCATTAAACTACAAGTCTTGAAAAAAGTATTACCTTTTTTGGCGTGGGTCTCATCATCGGGAGAGGAGTTGTATTTCGCAGGACTAAGGGTCGGAGGGAGATCATCACCAGTTTGCTGGTGTTGTGGCAACTGCTTGTTTGGACATTTGAGGCTGTATCATACGGGACTAGCATCATGTGTCCTTGGCCATTATTACCTACCACCACTCCTGATGGTGCCAATTGTTGGCTCGAATTTGCTTTGTGGAAACTGGTTCTGTTGGCAATTGTTCTTTGAGAAGCTTGACATTGGCAACTGGTGGTTGTGGAATGTGTGGGCTGGTACATGCTGGGGCTACTTCTGTCTGATTCGATGGTTTGTGGTTTTTACGAGACCTTTTACTGTTATCATTCTCGGACTGTTCGCCACCTCATGTCAGTCTTTTGTTAGACCTTGTAATAGGAGGAGCAGCACGAGCATCAGGCTTAACCCTTTTTTTTATTACGCACTGTCACCCATCCTCTGGTATCAGCCTGAGGTTCCTGTTGAGTGTTCTTCCTCCTGTTCGTTCTTGAAAAGTTCTTGCCCGAATCTGCAGATGCCTGTCACACATAAATGATATTTCAATATACAATATTATATGATGATGATATGCAGATGGAATGGAAAAACAGTAAGGCAACATATGCCAAAACATATATGATGCGTTAACTAAGCAGGAAAAATTGTAGTAATGAGATTGAACATGGCATGGGTAACATATTTGGTAGGACTGGGATACAACAAATGGAAGTTGGGACAAATAATTCGATGACAGGACAGAGAAAACTCACCTTGTTGTGTTGCAGAGGATAGTCGACCAGGGCATCTTCCTGAGTCAGCTCGCCATCACAATCAGCAGGATCAAATTCTGAATCAGAGGAATGTTCCGTATCCTTTGTGATGGAGGTGGGTGGCGTTTTTGCACTAGACCTTGTAGAAGGATGTAGTGTTAGGCCCAACGAGGCTGCAACTCGGCTATTATGCAGGATAGTTTGCCTCTGTTGCTCTTCGTACTCATTCTCGAGTGGAAGACCTAAAATGCATTGGCGAGAAATGCAGATGAGATTTATCATGGAACTGTGCATATAAGAACAAATTAATAGTAGCAGTGAGACTGCTCAAAAGGTGTAATGACAAACAAACTATGGCTCAAAAATAATTGATGTTTATATTGTCAAGCTTCATGCACTAGCCAACGCAACCGGAAGTCCGGACTGATGGAAAGGGCAAACAAATTATGGCTCAAAAATAATTTATGTTGGGCAACAGAGGGCAGCAGCAACAATTTTTAGGATAAGTATGAATGTCAAGCTTCATGCAGTAGCCAACGCAACCAAAAGTCCGAACTGATGGAAAGGGCTAAGCAATCCACATATAGACTCAAACACATAAGTGTCATTTCATGCCCATGGTTAACCATATGGAATGGCGTGTGCTTAATATAATTGCCTAGGGTCTTCCAAGTTCCAATAGATCGGTCTATTGGATGAACTTGCTAGAGCATGCAATTCGAAATGGTATCAGACCTACAAGGTCCTGAGTTCAAATCCTAGCAAGTAGCAACGCAGTATTCAAAATAAATACTTGCAGCCTTCCTAAAAAAATATCTAATGATACATGCCTAAGGCTCGGTCTATTGAATGAGCGGTTTTATCACTTAGCACCACAAGTTGGGAATTTTTATCACAAAACACCAACATTTGGGGAAATTATTTCACATAACACATTATTTGTCATTAGTTGGCTTGACAAGAGCATCACCCTACAGCGTGACACCAATTTACTGATGCGTGAGCATGTTTGCTACAAACAAATGAATTTTGGTGTGAAATTTTGTAGACACTCTGTGGAAATGAGAATATGAGTCACACTTGTTACATATGCTACACACAAAATGAATTACCATATGACAAATATCCATTGAAATTATAACCACACAAGAACATGAGATTTGGGTAATATATTACGTACCCGACATAAGGTTTTGATAATGTGTACCAATACAACTACCCTGGACATAAGATTTTTTTGAACTGTATGGACATAAGATTTAACAACTAGTGTTGACAAACAGCTTTGTATTTAGCGTTTAACAGCAAATACCACAAAATAAAGTCTAATTATCTTTCACCTGCTGTCACTCTTAAACTGACGGTGGCCTGAAGTCACTAATGGGCTATCAAACAGAGATCATGTATTCTGCGAAACAATTACCCCAAATATTGGTGTTTTGTGATACAAATTTCTAGGGTTGTGGTTCTGTGATAAAATAAAATCCCGAACTTCTGGTGTTAAGTGATATAAAACCTCATTGGATGAACTGGCTAGAGCATGCAATTCCACATGGCGCACACAGAGTTGCAAATAGAAAAAATACGAGCAGTTTAATACTATCAATAAATTGCTCTGCTAGCTTGACTGCTATCATAACCTTTGTAAAACGTACTACCACCATCCCGAAGTTTTTACCAAAAATCATTATTAACATGCAAAATACAAATTTAACATCATTAAATAGATAACGAATATATTTTCGTATGGTATCTACGAAATATTATATTTCTTGATAGATTGTTCTGAAAGTTTGGTCAAACTTTACTTGGTTTGACTTTTATAAATAAGCCTTCAGGTCTGGGTGTGTCTATGTCTCAGTCAACTGAGAAATTCTTAAGTCTCAGTCACTTCAGAAAAGTGCAACTGCAGTTCAAAAAAATGTGCAACTCGGATCAGTTGCACTTTTCTAGTAGAAAAGTGCAATTGCACTTTTTTGACAGAAAAGTGCAGCTCAAGTGCATTTTTGTGAGTGACTGAGACTTTAGAAATTCTCAGTTGACTGAGACAAGTATTCAAACCCCAAAAAAGTACCGCACAAAAGTGATATTTGGAAAAGAAAAGCGTAACGAAAGCGTACATAAGCTCTGCCTCTCCATCGGCAGATGTAAGGTTACGATCAGCAGAGTTCCGAGATAAAAAAAAATACAGGCAGTTTAATACGATCAACAAATTGCTCTGCTAGCTTGACTGCTATCATAACCTTTGTAAAATGCATACTTCAAACCCCCAAAACATATCACACAGAAGTGATTCTTGGTAAAGAAATGCATAGCGAAAGCGGACATAACCTCGATCTTCCTCTCGATCAGCAGATGTAAGGTTGAGATCTTATATAGCTACGCGGCAAACAACTATCTACACTGA
The DNA here is from genome assembly GCF_019359855.2 of Lolium perenne. Taxonomy (NCBI): domain Eukaryota; kingdom Viridiplantae; phylum Streptophyta; class Magnoliopsida; order Poales; family Poaceae; genus Lolium; species Lolium perenne. The sequence continues at coordinate 33,173,094 of NC_067250.2, forward strand.
TCTAATATCAGCAAGAATGCATTGCAAGAAAGCAACGAAAACTAGTGTCAGAAATCAAATGCATATAACAAAAGTGGACATGTAAAGTATTCATCAACCTTCGTCTAAGGCCAGGGCGGATTTACTCTTTGGTTGGGGGTGGTCGACTTTGGGGCCGCGTTTTTTGCCCATCTCGATCTCCGGTGAGGTGGACTACAGAGTTGGGGAAGTAGATCCAGAGCAGATATGGCGCGGTCAACGTCGGCGTCGAGGAAGCTAATCCGGCTTGCTAGACAGCAAGGGAGGTCCGCCGGTAAAACGTGGTCGGTCACTACGGTGGCCGGTGAGGAGGCAGTGATGGTGAGGAGGGGCGGTGAGGCACGGCCGTCGTCGTGGGAGTGTGCCTGGTAGAAGCATGAAAAAGATGTGGTGTTAATATTGTGCTCTACAGGGAAATATCCTCTGTTGACCGATGTTTTATAGGCCGACGGGCAAACCGCAGGTTTTGGGGTAGCTTGAAAATGGGACGCGCCAACAATTTCGGCGCGTGTTTTGCGGCAGAGATGAAAGTCTCCCATAAGAAACTTTCCTCATGGAATACCTTTTGCTTGTTGGTTGGTCGTGTGGACAACATATATATGGGAGATGCCCATATCTAGCTAGGCCATTCATATCAAACTCGAGTGATTATCACTAAGTTTACAATGAATATATTTCATGACACTTGCTATTGGCCGGATAGTAGAAAATATATTTCATGACTTCCCATATTAGTTAATTTATATTATTTCAATTGCTAAAATATTTGCATATTCTTTTAGAGTTCTAAAAAACACACTACACAATGACAATGGATATTACCACTACCTTCTAGGTCCCGGCCATCAGATTTAGGGCTCCTTTGATTCATAGGATTTGCATAGGAATTGTGTAGGATTTGGTTCCTATGGAAAAATTTCCTATACATGTTGTTTGATTCATAGGAATATATCCTATAGGAAAAATACCTATGGAAATCTTGTAGTGTAATTCCTATAGGAAAAAAACATTAGCTCATACCTCATGAAAAATTCCTTTGCTTCAATCAAACACACTTCACCTTCCTATGGGATTCAAATAGACATGCCATTCTAATCCTATGACTTTCCTATTCCTATGCTTTTTCTATCCTTTGAATCAAAGGAGCCCTTAGAGAAAAGTAGCTTAGCCAGAGATTTAGACCTTTGTGCAACAAATACATGAGTTGGTGATATGTGCAAAAGAACAGGTTAAGTGAGTGTTCTGTGCAACAATGACAACAATAAGTGGAGTTTCGTGCAAAGGATAAAATGTGCAAAAGGGATCACACGGAAGGAGAAAGAGAAAGGGAGAGCAGTGCCTCACGGGGCCGCTGTTATTTATGGTGAAAAGAAATGCTTCACTTTTTTCGGTGAGTGATGTTGACTGGCACACAGGGTTTCAGTTCCGTAGACCTGCAGTGCAGGCTACGCGCCCGTCTAATTTTTTTTTCAGCGACAAATGGGAGAGAGAGAGAGAGAGTCTTGACGATGCGTCTTTACTTGACAAAGAAGATTGCTGGGAGTTTGCCTACCTACCGCACGTGACTTGTGCTCACTGATGTGTGGGACCTACACGTATGGGAACCACACGTAAGTGACCGATCTACTTTATTCTAGGGTGCCCGTCAAGCTAATACATAGTCTGCAACATGAAACTCTATTCGCTTATAAAATCTGAGCTTTGAAATCCAATTTAATTTAAGTCTATTATTGGTCATATCAAGTATAAAATTACATTCTGAAACTTGTTCAACGCTTTCTCATAAATTATTATGGTAGTTTCTGAAAATCAAATGCTAATTGATTTGACAAAAAAACATATATTATTGCACAACAATGGGATATTAAAATATCTATTTGTAAATAAAAATAAGAAGTCAATGTTGTGGTAAGTTAGGAGGTTCAAAGGGTAAACCAAATATAACGTTTTGTTCAATCTCATAGTTAATATTACCATGTTTGATTCTCCCTGGATAGCATTGTTTGTTATAGTGTTCCCTAATTGGGCATGGTGGTGCATCTTGCCATTTCTAGCACTGTTGATGACTAGACTTTTCAAGTTTTCGGTATGAAAAATCGTTTTTCATTTTCTAGATGATAAAAAATTGTTTATTTTGTGCATGGGGTAGATAAGATATGGGTCAAAATGGCGCATCTACATTTTTAAAATAAATTAGGCCATATTTTAATGCTAATTCCCAAATTTACGGTTTTTAGTGCTTTCTAGCTAGTCTCGCACATTTAAATGACTTTATGCTGATTTATTGAAAGTAATTCAAATTTGAATTGTAGGTGTGTTATAACTTGGTCCTACAAGTCCCCACAAATCATATTTAGATACATATTACTTACTATATATAGAAACCAGTGATAGTACTAAAATATTCAACCCCTTTGCAAAGATAATCATGTCGACCATTTTGACCTGGTTTTGAAATAAATAAATGAAAATGAAGAAAACCTCAAAAATGAAACCCTTCTACATGGAGTGTGCTTGTATGTGTTAGTTGACAGGGAAAATAATAAACATGTGATAGGGTAGTGAAAAACAAAATGTCTTCACAAAGCGGACTATCGTGTATGAAGATTCCTAGTTTGCAAGCCAAATGATATAGTTATGGCCATATTTGTGGCATAGTTTGTTACAATGTGCCCAAATTGGGAATGGTGGTGCATTTTGCCATTCCCAACAATGTTGCTGACTAGACTTTTCAACTTTTCGGTATATAAAACTCATTTTTCAATTTCTAGATGACAAAATAGGTTTATTTTGTGAATGGGGTACATAAGATACGGCTCAGAATGGCACCTCTATATTTTTAAGATAAATAAGGCCACATATTTGTGAAAATTCCCAACTCTTTACGTTTTTTAGTGCTTTCTAGCTAGTTTCACACATTTAAATGACTTTATGCTGATTTATTGAAAGTAATTCCAATTTGAAATGTAGGTGTGTTATAACTTCGTCCTATAAATCCCCAAAAATCATTTTTGGATACATATTACTTACTATATACAGAAACATGTGATAGGGTAGTAAAAACAAAATGTCTTCACAAGACGGACTATCGTGTGTATGAGGATTCATGTGCTTTGGTTTTCATTTTTTGATTTTTTCTGAATGTTTATGCCCATTTGAATCTTGGTCAAATCCTAGGTTTGACCAAGATTTAAGCAAGTTTAAAACACATGAAAATGAAAAGGTAAGCTTGGATCCTTATTAGTCATTCTAGAATGAAGCTTTTGGGGGGTTCTTGAAATCTCAATGTTTGAAACCCAAAACCACTTCTCTTCATGGTTGACTTCATAAGACAGAGTTTAGGGTTAGGGGTAGATACATGATTTGTCGGGTTTGAATATGTCTAGACCTTGTTTATCAACTTGAATGCTTACTATATATATGACGTAAGAATACTATGTGCTTTGGTTTTTCTTTTCTTTTTTTTTGATTTTTTCTGAATTTTTATGCTCATTTGAATCTTGTTGTTGGTCAAATCCTAGGTTTGACCATGATTTAAACAAACTTAAAACATGAAAATGAAAAGGTAAGCCTGGATCCTTCCTAGCCACTCTAAAATTAAGCTTTTGGGAAGTTTTTGAAATTTCCATGTTTGAAACCCAAAACCACTTTCTCTTCATGCTTGACTTCATACGACAGAGTTAAGGGTTAGGGGTAGATACATGCTTTTTTCTATTTTGAATATGTCTAGACCTTGTTTATCAACTTGAAGGCTTACTATATATGACATAAGAAGGCTATGTGCTTTGGTTTTTCATTTTTCTGGTTTTTTTTTGAATTTTATGCCCATTTGAATCTTGGTCAAATACTAGCTAGCTAGGTTTGACCAAGATTTAAACAATTTTAAAACATGAAAATGAAAAGGCAAGCCTGGATCTTTTTGTAGTCACTCTAAAATGAAGCTTTTGGGAGGTTCTTGAAATTTCAATGTTTGAAACCAATACGACTTCTCTTCATGCTAGACTTCATAAGATCGACCGAGTTTATGGTTAGGGGGTAGATACATGATTTGTCTGGTTTGAACACATGTCTAAACCTTGTTTACCAACTTGAATGCTTACTATATGACATAAGAAGACTATGTGCTTTTGTTTTTCATTCTTCTATTTTTTTGAATTCTATGCCCATTTGAATCTTGGTCAAATCCTAGGTTTGACCAGGATTTAAACAAGTATAAAATATGAAAATGAAAAGGTAAGCCTGGATCCTTCTTAGTCACCCTAATATGTACCATCTTTTGGGAAGTTTTTGAAATTTTCATGTTTGAAACCCAAAACCACTTCTCTTCATGATTGACTTCATAATTAAGACAGAGTTTAAGGTTAGGGGCAGATATATACATGATTATCTGGTTTGAATATGTCTAGACCTTGTTTATCAACTTTAATGCTTACTATATATATGACATAAGAATGCTATGTGCTTTGGTTTATCATTCTTTTGGTTTTTTCCTGAATTTTTATGCCCATTTGAATCTTGGTTAAATCCTAGGTTTGACAAAGATTTAAACAAGTTTAAAATATGAAAATGAAAAGGTAACCATGAATCCTTCTTAGTCACTCTAAAATGAATCTTTTGGGGGGTTCTTGAAATCTCAATGTTTGAAACCCAAAACCACTTCTCTTCATGGTTGACTTCATAAGACAGAGTTTAGGGTTAGGGGTTAGATACATGATTTGTCGAGTTTGGATATGTCTAGACCTTGTTTATCAACTTGAATTCTTGCTTTATGACATAAGAAGGCTATGTGCTTTGGTTTTTCATTTTCTGATTTTTTTGAATTTTATGCCCATTTGAATCTTGGTCAAATACTAGCTAGGTTTGACCAAGATCTAAAAATGAAGCTTTTGGGAGGTTTTTGAAATTTCCATGTTTGAAACCCAAAACCACTTCTCTTCATGCCTTACTTCATAATTAAGACAAAGTTTAGGGTTAGGGAGTAGATACATGATTTGCCTGGTTTGAATATGTCTAGACTTTTTTTATCATCTTGAATGCTTACTATATGACATAAGAAGACTATGTGCATTGGTATTTCATTTTTTCATTTTCATGCCCATTTGAATCTTGGTGAAATCCTAGGTTTGAGCAAGATTTAAACAAGTTTAACACGTGAAAATGAATAAGTAAGCATGGATCCTTCTTAGTCACTCCAAAATGTACCAATTGATAGATGTGTTAACTTTGCTTCATGGAAAAATTAATGTCATGTAAATGAGTTAACTTGGATTTCCTACCCTTGAATCCATAGGAAACTTTGTTCTAATGCACTATAATAATCAACTGAGTTTTTACACCAACAGGTCTGTCACTTACGTGTGGTGCCCATGCGTGAGGTCCCACACTTCAGTGAGCACAAGTCACGTGCAGTAGGTACGCAAACTCCCAGCCATTTTCTTTGTCAAGAGAAGACGCATCAGGATTCAGGATGCGTATTGGGAGTCTGTGGGTCCTTCTGGATCCTTCGGTTGTCCCTCTCACAAAAAAAAAACAAATCTCTCTCATTCTCGGCCTCGCTCGACTCGCTCGCTCGCTCGCTCGCTCGCACCTCCCTGCTCACTGACAAACCCTGCACAATAGTCAACATCGTCACCCGAAAAAGGGGAGACACCATAATGCTCTCCCTTCTTCTGTCCTTCCGAGTGATCCCTCTTCCTCCGAGTTTCACTAGCTCGACAGCCATTTTTTGATTTCTATGCCCATTTGAATCTTGGTAAATCCTAGGTTTGAGCAAGATTTAAACAAGTTTAACATGTGAAAATGAAAAGGTAAGTCTGGATCCTTCTCTTAGAAACCCTAAAATGAAGCTTTTGGGAGGTTCTTGAAATTACCATGTTTGAAACCCAAAACCACTTATGTTCATGCTTGACTTCATAAGACAGAGTTTAGGGTTAGGGGTAGATACATGATTTTTCTGGTTTGAATATGTCTAGACCATGTTTATCAATTTGAATAATTACTATATGACATGAGAAGGCTATGTGCTTTGGTTTTTCATTCTTTCGATTTTTTCTAAATTTTTATGCCCATTTGAATCTTGGTCAAATCCTAGGTTTGACCAAGATTTCAATAAGTTTAAACATGACAATGAAAAGGTAATTAATCATGGATCCTTCTTAATTAACCAGTCAGTCTAATTAAAATGAAGCTTTTGGGAGGTTTTTGAAATTTCCATGTTTGAAACCCAAAACCACACTTCTCTGCTTCATGCTTGACTTCATATACAATTAAGACAGAGTTTAGGGTTAGGGGGTACATGATTTGTCTGGTTTGAATATGTCTAGATCTTGTTTATGAACTTGAATGTTTACTATATGACATAAGAAGACTATGTGCTTTGGTTTTTTTTTTTGAATTTTGATGCACATTTGAATCTTGGTCAAATCCTAGGTTTGACCAAGATTTAAACAAGTTTAAAACATGAAAATGAAAAGGTAAGCATGGAACCTTCTTAGTCACTCTAAGATGAAGTTTTTGGGAGGTTTTTGAAATTTCCATGTTTGAAACCCAAAACCACTTCTCTTCATGCTTGACTTCATAAGACAGAATTTAGGGGTTAGGGGGTAGATACATGATTTGTCTAGTTTGAATATGTCTAGACCTTGTTTAATTACCAACTTTAATGCTTACTATATATATGACATAAGAAGACTATGTGCGCTTTGGTTTTTCATTTTTCTTATTTTTTTTTGAATTTTGATGCACATATGAATCTTGGTCAAATCCTAGGTTTGACCAAGATTTAAACAAGTATGGAACATGAAAATGAAAAGGGAAGCCTATATCCTTCTTAGTCGCTCTAAAATGAAGCTTTTGGGATGTTCTTGAAATTTCCATGTTTGAAACCCTAAACGATCTTTCTTCATGCTAGACTTCATAAGATCGACAGGGGGTAGATCTATACATGATTTGTCTGGTTTGGATATATCTAGACCTTGTTTATCAACTTGAATGCTTACGACATGACATAAGAAGACTATGTGCTTTTGTTTTTCTTATTTTATTTTATTTTTTGTGCCCATTTGTATCTTGGTCAAATCCTAGGTTTGACCAAGATTTAAACAAGTTTAAAACATCAAAATGAAAAAGGAAGCATGTATACTTCTTAGTCACTCTAAAATAAAGTTTTTGGGAGGTTTTTGAAATTTCCATGTTTGAAACCCAAAACCACTTCTCTTCATGCTTGACTTCATAAGACATAGTTTAGGGGTTAGGGGGTAGATACATGATTTGTATGGTTTGAATATGTCTATACATTGTTTATCAACTTTAATGCTTACTATATGACATACAAGACTATGTGCTTTGGTTTTTGATTTTATTTTTTTTGAATTTTCTGCCAATTTGATTTGACCAAGATTTAGACAAGTTTTACACGTGAAAACGAATAAGTAAGCCTGGTTCCTTCTTAGTCACTCCAAAATGTACCAATTGATAGGTGTGTTAACTCTGCTTCATGGAAAAAATAATGTCATGTAAATGAGTTAACTTGGATTTCCTACCCTTGAATCCATAGGAAACTTTGTTCTAATGCACTATAATAATCAACCGAGTTTTTACACCAACGGGTCTGTCACTTACGTGTGGTGCCCATGCGTGAGGTCCCACACTTCAGTGAGCACAAGTCACGTGCAATAGGTACGCAAACTCCCAGCCATTTTCTTTGTCAAGAGAAGACGCATCAGGATTCAGGATGCGTATTGGGAGTCTGTGGGTCCTTCTGGATCCTTCGGTTGTCCCTCTCACAAAAAAAGACAAATCTCTCTCATTCTCGGCCTCGCTCGACTCGCTCGCTCGCTCGCACCTTCCTGCTCACTGACAAACCCTGCACAATAGTCAACATCGTCACCCGAAAAAGGGGAGACACCATAATGCTCTCCCTTCTTCTGTCCTTCCGAGTGATCCCTCTTCCTCTGAGTTTCACTAGCTAGACGGGCAAACACACATGTGCTGCATAGTAATAATAAAAAGGTGAGTAGAAAAATCGACCTACGAATCTATAATTAAATAGGTTAAACTAGGGTTTTGCCCAGTACTACAGATCAAGGTTCAAAAAAATCCAACTACGGGGTTCGAACAACCCCATTTCTAATCCAAGAATTTTTTCGACCTCATCCAATGGCCTCAAACTATAGGGTTAGCATCTAGTGCAGTATGTGTGAACATGTATGCACTATGTGTGCTATAACTTGTATGTCTTTCAAATTTGAACCAAATTTGAATAAGTTTGAAATATTTGAAATGGGGCTTTTGCTTTAAACGTTTGAAACCCAAAACGACTTCTCTTCATGCTAGACTTCATAAGACCGAGTTTAGGGTTAGGGGGTAGTTACATGATTTGTCTGGTTAGAATATGTCTAAACCTTGTTTATCAACTTGAATGCTTACTATATGACATAAGAAGACTATGTGCGCTTTGGGTTTTCATTTTTCTATTTTTTTATTTTATGCAGATTTGAATCTTGGTCAAGTCCTAGATTCGACCAAGATTTAAACAAGTTTAAAACATGACAATGAAAAGGTAATTAATCCTGGATCCTTCTTAATTAACCAGTCAGTCTAATTAAAATGAAGCTTTTGGGAGGTTTTTGAAATTTCCATGTTTGAAACCCAAAACCACACTTCTCTGCTTCAATTCATGCTTGACTTCATATATAATTAAGACAGAGTTTAGGGTTAGGGGGTACATGATTTGCCTGGTTTGAATATGTCTAGACCTTGTTTATGAACTTGAATGCTTACTATATATATGACATGAGAAGACTATGTGCTTTGTTTTTTTTATGCCCATTTGAATATTGGTCAAATCCTAGGTTTGAGCAAGATTTAAACAAGTTTAAAACATGAAAATGAAAAGGTAAGCATGGATCCTTCTTAGTCACTCTAAAATGAAGCTTTTGGGAGGTTTTTGAAATTTCCATGTTTGAAACCAAAAACCACTTCTCTTCATGCTTGACTTCATAAGACGAAGTTTAGGGTCGATAGGGGGTAGATACATGATTTGTATGGTTTGAATATGTCTAGACCTTGTTTATAAACTTGAATGCTTACTATATGACATAAGAAAACTATGTGCTTTGGTTTTTCATTTTTCTGATTTTTTCTGGAATTTTGATGCACATTTGAATCTTGGTCAAATCCTAGGTTTGACCAAGATTTAAACAAGTATAGAACATGAAAATGAAAAGGGAAGCCTGTACCCTTCTTAGTCACCCTAAATGAAGTTTTTGGAAGGTTTTTGAAATTTCCATGTTTGAAACCCAAAACCACTTATCTTCATGCTTGACTTCATAAGACATAGTTTAGGGTCGATAGGGGGGTAGATACATGATTTGTCTGGTTTGAATATGTCTAGACCTTGTTTATCAACTTGAATGCTTACTATATGACATAAGAGGACTATGTGCATTGGTATTTCATTTTTTTATTTCTATGCCCATTTGAATCTTGGTAAATCCTAGGTTTGAGCAAGATTTAAACAAGTTTAACATGTGAAAATGAAAAGGTAAGTCTGGATCCTTCTCTTAGAAACTCTAAAATGAAGCTTTTGGGAGGTTCTTGAAATTACCATGTTTGAAACCCAAAACCACTTATGTTCATGCTTGACTTCATAAGACAGAGTTTAGGGTTAGGGGTAGATACATGATTTTTCTGGTTTGAATATGTCTAGACCATGTTTATCAATTTGAATAATTACTATATGACATGAGAAGGCTATGTGCTTTGGTTTTTCATTCTTTCGATTTTTCTAAATTTTTATGCCCATTTGAATCTTGGTCAAATCCTAGGTTTGACCAAGATTTCAATAAGTTTAAACATGACAATGAAAAGGTAATTAATCATGGATCCTTCTTAATTAACCAGTCAGTCTAATTAAAATGAAGCTTTTGGGAGGTTTTTGAAATTTCCATGTTTGAAACCCAAAACCACACTTCTCTGCTTCATGCTTGACTTCATATACAATTAAGACAGAGTTTAGGGTTAGGGGGTACATGATTTGTCTGGTTTGAATATGTCTAGATCTTGTTTATGAACTTGAATGTTTACTATATGACATAAGAAGACTATGTGCTTTGGTTTTTAATGTTATTTTTTTTTTAATTTTGATGCACATTTGAATCTTGGTCAAATCCTAGGTTTGACCAAGATTTAAACAAGTTTAAAACATGAAAATGAAAAGGTATGGCTGGATCCTTCTTAGTCACTCTAAAATGAAGCTTTTGGGAGGTTTTTGAAATTTCCATGTTTGAAACCAAAAACCACTTCTCTTCATGCTTGACTTCATAAGACGAAGTTTAGGGTCGATAGGGGGTAGATACATGATTTGTCTGGTTTGAATATGTCTAGACCTTGTTTATCAACTTGAATGCTTACTATATGACATAAGAAAACTATGTGCTTTGGTTTTTCATTTTTCTGATTTTTTTGGAATTTTGATGCACATTTGAATCTTGGTCAAATCCTAGGTTTGACCAAGATTTAAACAAGTATAGAACATGAAAATGAAAAGGGAAGCCTGTATCCTTCTTAGTCACCCTAAATGAAGTTTTTGGAAGGTTTTTGAAATTTCCATGTTTGAAACCCAAAACCACTTATCTTCATGCTTGACTTCATAAGACATAGTTTAGGGTCGATAGGGGGGTAGATACATGATTTGTCTGGTTTGAATATGTCTAGACCTTGTTTATCAACTTGAATGCTTACTATATGACATAAGAGGACTATGTGCATTGGTATTTCATTTTTTGATTTCTATGCCCATTAGAATCTTGGTAAATCCTAGGTTTGAGCAAGATTTAAACAAGTTTAACATGTGAAAATGAAAAGGTAAGTCTGGATCCTTCTCTTAGAAACTCTAAAATGAAGCTTTTGGGAGGTTCTTGAAATTACCATGTTTGAAACCCAAAACCACTTATGTTCATGCTTGACTTCATAAGACAGAGTTTAGGGTTAGGGGTAGATACATGATTTTTCTGTTTGAATATGTCTAGACCATGTTTATCAATTTGAATAATTACTATATGACATGAGAAGGCTATGTGCTTTGGTTTTTCATTCTTTCGATTTTTTCTAAATTTTTATGCCCATTTGAATCTTGGTCAAATCCTAGGTTTGACCAAGATTTCAATAAGTTTAAACATGACAATGAAAAGGTAATTAATCATGGATCCTTCTTAATTAACCAGTCAGTCTAATTAAAATGAAGCTTTTGGGAGGTTTTTGAAATTTCCATGTTTGAAACCCAAAACCACACTTCTCTGCTTCATGCTTGACTTCATATACAATTAAGACAGAGTTTAGGGTTAGGGGGTACATGATTTGTCTGGTTTGAATATGTCTAGATCTTGTTTATGAACTTGAATGTTTACTATATGACATAAGAAGACTATGTGCTTTGGTTTTTAATGTTATTTATTTTTTTTAATTTTGATGCACATTTGAATCTTGGTCAAATCCTAGGTTTGACCAAGATTTAAACAAGTTTAAAACATGAAAATGAAAAGGTATGGCTGGATCCTTCTTAGTCACTCTAAAATGAAGCTTTTGGGAGGTTTTTGAAATTTCCATGTTTGAAACCAAAAACCACTTCTCTTCATGCTTGACTTCATAAGACGAAGTTTAGGGTCGATAGGGGGTAGATACATGATTTGTATGGTTTGAATATGTCTAGACCTTGTTTATCAACTTGAATGCTTACTATATGACATAAGAAAACTATGTGCTTTGGTTTTTCATTTTTCTGATTTTTTCTGGAATTTTGATGCACATTTGAATCTTGGTCAAATCCTAGGTTTGACCAAGATTTAAACAAGTATAGAACATGAAAATGAAAAGGGAAGCCTGTACCCTTCTTAGTCACCCTAAATGAAGTTTTTGGAAGGTTTTTGAAATTTCCATGTTTGAAACCCAAAACCACTTATCTTCATGCTTGACTTCATAAGACATAGTTTATGGTCGATAGGGGGGTAGATACATGATTTGTCTGGTTTGAATATGTCTAGACCTTGTTTATCAACTTGAATGCTTACTATTTGACATAAGAGGACTATGTGCATTGGTATTTCATTTTTTGATTTCTATGCCCATTTGAATCTTGGTAAATCCTAGGTTTGAGCAAGATTTAAACAAGTTTAACATGTGAAAATGAAAAGGTAAGTCTGGATCCTTCTCTTAGAAACTCTAAAATGAAGCTTTTGGGAGGTTCTTGAAATTACCATGTTTGAAACCCAAAACCACTTATGTTCATGCTTGACTTCATAAGACAGAGTTTAGGGTTAGGGGTAGATACATGATTTTTCTGTTTGAATATGTCTAGACCATGTTTATCAATTTGAATAATTACTATATGACATGAGAAGGCTATGTGCTTTGGTTTTTCATTCTTTCGATTTTTTCTAAATTTTTATGCCCATTTGAATCTTGGTCAAATCCTAGGTTTGACCAAGATTTCAATAAGTTTAAACATGACAATGAAAAGGTAATTAATCATGGATCCTTCTTAATTAACCAGTCAGTCTAATTAAAATGAAGCTTTTGGGAGGTTTTTGAAATTTCCATGTTTGAAACCCAAAACCACACTTCTCTGCTTCATGCTTGACTTCATATACAATTAAGACAGAGTTTAGGGTTAGGGGGTACATGATTTGTCTGGTTTGAATATGTCTAGATCTTGTTTATGAACTTGAATGTTTACTATATGACATAAGAAGACTATGTGCTTTGGTTTTTAATGTTATTTATTTTTTTTAATTTTGATGCACATTTGAATCTTGGTCAAATCCTAGGTTTGACCAAGATTTAAACAAGTTTAAAACATGAAAATGAAAAGGTAAGGCTGGATCCTTCTTAGTCACTCTAAAATGAAGCTTTTGGGAGGTTTTTGAAATTTCCATGTTTGAAACCAAAAACCACTTCTCTTCATGCTTGACTTCATAAGACGAAGTTTAGGGTCGATAGGGGGTAGATACATGATTTGTATGGTTTGAATATGTCTAGACCTTGTTTATCAACTTGAATGCTTACTATATGACATAAGAAGACTATTTGCGCTTTTGGTTTTTCATTGTTTTTTGATTTTTTCTGAATGTTTATGCCCATTTGAATCTAAAGGTGAGAGAACACGTTAATGGTTATTCTAACAAAGGTCATGCTTGGTATCTTACCTATGTATTATGGTACATCACAAATGTAAAATGAAAGTATGTACATCTCTATAAACCCTAAACCCTAACCCTAACTATATAGAAAAAGATGAACAATCCATGCTTTTCGATTGCCTTTTTTGTTTGGCTTGATTTTAAATTTAGTGGGGAGGGGAGGTAGGGGACGAGTGTGTTTCTTTCGATGCCTCTCTTGTATTTGCTAGTTTTTGGGGGTCACACAAATTCAGGGTAGCATACTGCCCACCCCCTCCCTTCATGCGCGGAAAAAGTGTTAGGCGAGTAGTAAAATGGCATGACCAACAAGTTTCAAGTAAAATTTCGAATATAACCAGAATGTACCAATTGATAGATGAGTTAACTTGGCTTCATGGAAAAAATAATGTCATGTAAATGAGTTAACTTGGCTTTCCTACCCTTGAATCCATAGGAAACTTTGTACTAATACAGTATAATGATCACCTGAGTTATTACACCAACAGGTCTGTCACTTACGTGTGGTTCCCATGCGTGAGGTCCCACACTTCAGTGAGCACAAGTCATGTGCGGTAGGTAGGCAAACTCACATCTTCTTTGTCAAGAGAAGACGCATCAAGACTCTCTCTCTCTCTCTCTCTCTCTCTCTCTCCAGTTATCCACCTCTAAAATCGATGCATATGTAGCGGCTACATATATATTCTTGGTCATAATACCCTTATCTAAAGATGATGGATGCAAGGCTTCACGTCGTCGTCGCTTTCATCGTCATTATCTTCGTCGTCCGAGTAGTAGTACTTCCTGCACATTGTTCCGTCGAACACCTTCACTGTGAGCACATCATCGCCTTCATATTTGAAGTGTACGAAGCAGCCGAAATCCACACCGTGCGCGATGGCGAAATTCTCCCAGCCCTTGTCGAGGTACATCCAGCCTTGTCCGTCAAATAGGACCTCCACGGTCCAGAGACGAGGACCGCAGTCAGCTGCTCGCAGATACACCTTAGCTGGCTCCTGGCCGTCAAGATAGTCCGCAAACTTTTTTGGGAGAGCCTGCAAAGAGATCGAGCGCCGATCGTTTAAAATTAAAGGTTTTTTAGAACATGCCCATAATCAATCACATGCATCATATATGTGGGAACGCGTACGTACCTTCTTGACCAAAGGGTCTTCATAGACGACGATGAAGAACTCCTCTATGATCAACGGCAGTGGTGGCAATGATGATGATCCATCACCCCGGCCGCCCCTTCCCCTTCCCCTTCCCCTTCCCCTTCCCCTTCCCCTTCCGGTCGGCGTCCGAGACATGGAAGCCATGGCAATGGGATCAAGTGTATGTGAACGAAGAAGAGAGAGGCAGAACCTATTGACACAAGGGATGGCCGTTGTGGTTGTTTATCTAAACTACTTATAAAAGCAAGAAGTTAGCAGGAACATTTAATCTCAGCCATCTATCTACTGAAATCATGTGGCCTAGCATGCTCCAATGACATTGCGCGTCCTTCCGAACGAAATTGTCCGACTAATTTGGAAACCTTCCATCAAATTAGCAGTTATTTAGGAAACAAATCTCCACGCTGCCGAACGAATCGTCCGACTAATTTGGAAACATTCCATTAAATTAGCAGTTATTTTACAAACAAATCTCCACGCTGACGAACGAATCGTCTGAACAATTTGGAAACCTTCCATTAAATTAGCAGTTATTTTTGAAACAAATCTCCACGCTACCGCAAGCTCCAAAATACAAAGGCTGCATCCGCTCCACCTAATCTATGACGCATCAGTGATGAAAAATCATTAAACTTATTATGATATATATGTTGCATTACAATTTACATCAACTAATCGAGACGTGCGCTGCACGTACATACTAACTAGTAAGGAAGAGATGACCGCTATAGGGGTTAACACAATAAATTAAGGAGGAGGTGACCGTTGTGGGGGTTTTACACAATAAATTAAGGAGGAGATGGCCGTTGTGGGGGTTTATATCTCAACAAAAAAGTAACGCGGACTATTTTGACGGAAATGGAACTTCATGATATAGTTTATCATTTTACCGTGAAAAGTAATGCCTAAAATAAAAGGTAATTCGTGATAGTTTATCATTTAACGAATGGGGTACATAAGATACGGGTCAAAATGGCGCCTCTACATTTTTAAGATAAACTATGACATATTTTAGTGCCAATTCCCAACTCTTTACGATTTTTAGTGTTTTTAGCCAGTTTCACACATTTAAATGACTATATGCTGATTTACTGGAAGTAATTCAAATTTGAAATGTAGGTGTGTTATAACTTGGTCATAGAAATCCCCCAAAATCATTTTTAGATTCATATTACTTACTATATAAGAAGGCTATGTGCTTTGGTTTTTCATTTTTTTTTCTGGTTTTTTTTTTGAATTTTATGCCCATTTGAATCTTGGTCAAATACTAGCTATCTAGGTTTGACCAAGATTTAAACAATTTTAAAACATGAAAAGGAAAAGGCAAGCCTGGATCTTTTTTAGTCATTCTAAAATGAAGCTTTTGGGAGGTTCTTGAAATTTCAATGTTTGAAACCAATACGACTTCTCTTCATGCTAGACTTCATAAGATCGACTGAGTTTATGGTTAGGGGGTAGATACATGATTTGTCTGGTTTGAACACATGTCTAAACCTTGTTTACCAACTTGAATGCTTTCTATATGACATAAGAAGACTATGTGCTTTTGTTTTTCATTCTTCTATTTTTTTTGAATTTTATGCCCATTTGAATCTTGGTCAAATCCTAGGTTTGACCAGGATTTAAACAAGTATAAAATATGAAAACGAAAAGGTAAGCCTGGATCCTTCTTAGTCACCCTAATATGTACCATTTTTTGGGAAGTTTTTGAAATTTTCATGTTTGAAACCCAAAACCACTTCTCTTCATGATTGACTTTATAATTAAGACAGAGTTTAAGGTTAGGGGCAGATATATACATGATTATCTGGTTTGAATATGTCTAGACCTTGTTTATCAACTTTAATGCTTACTATATGACATAAGAATGCTATGTGCTTTGGTTTATCATTCTTTTGGTTTTTTCCTGAATTTTTATGCCCATTTGAATCTTGGTTAAATCCTGGGTTCGACAAAGATTTAAACAAGTTTAAAATATGAAAATGAAAAGGTAACCATGGATCCTTCTTAGTCACTCTAAAATGAATCTTTTGGGGGTTTTTTGAAATTTCCATGTTTGAAACCCAAAACCACTTCTCTTCATGGTTGACTTCATAAGACAGAGTTTAGGGTTAGGGGTAGATACATGATTTGTCGGGTTTGGATATGTCTAGACCTTGTTTATCAACTTGAATTCTTACTTTATGACATAAGAAGGCTATGTGCTTTGGTTTTTCATTTTCTATTTTTTTTGAATTTTATGCCCATTTGAATCTTGGTCAAATACTAGCTAGGTCTGACAAGGATCTAAAATGAAGCTTTTGGGAGGTTTTTGAAATTTCCATGTTTGAAACCCAAAACCACTTCTCTTCATGCCTTACTTCATAAGACAGAGTTTAGGGTCGTTAGGGAGTACATACATGATTTGCCTGGTTTGAATATGTCTAGACCTTTTTTATCATCTTGAATGCTTACTGTATGACATAAGAAGACTATGTGCATTGGTATTTCATTTTTTCATTTTCATGCCCATTTGAATCTTGGTGAAATCCTAGGTTTGAGCAAGATTAAAACAAGTTTAACACGTGAAAACGAATAATTAAGCATGGATCCTTCTTAGTCACTCCAAAATGTACCAATTGATAGATGTGTTAACTTTGCTTCATGGAAAAATTAATGTCATGTAAATGAGTTTTAACTTGGATTTCCTACCCTTGAATCCATAGGAAACTTTGTTCTAATGCACTATAATAATCAACTGAGTTTTTACACCAACGGGTCTGTCACTTACGTGTGGTGCCCATGCGTGAGGTCCCACACTTCAGTGAGCACAAGTCACGTGCAGTAGGTACGCAAACTCCCAGCCATCTTTGTCAAGAGAAGACGCATCAGGATGCGTATTGGAAGTCTGTGGGTCCTTCAGGATCCTTCGGTTGTCCCTCTCCCAAAAAAAAATCTCTCTCATTCTCGGCCTCGCTTCGACTCGCTCGCTCGCACCTCCTGCTCACTGACAAAACCTGCACAACAGTCAACATCATCACCCGAAAAAGGGGAGACACCATAATGCACTCCCTTCTTCTCTCCTTCCGAGTGATCCCTCTTCCTCCGAGTTTCACGCGACGGGCAAACACACATGTGCTGCATAGTAATAATAAAAAAGTAGAAAAATCGACCTACGAATCTATGATTAAATATAGGTTAATCTAGGGTTTTGCCCACTACTACAGATCAAGTTCAAAAATATCCACTTGAATGGTTCGATTTTGGGCTACTAATGTGCGTTGGTTTTTTAATTTTTTCTGAATGTTTATGCACATTTGAATCTTGGTCAAATCCTATGTTTGACCAAGATTTAAACAAGCATAAACATGAAAATGAAAAGGTAAGCTTGGATCCTTTTTAGTCACTCTAAGATGACCAATCTAGTTTAGGGTTAGGGGTAGATACATGATTTGTCGGGTTTGAATATGTCTAGACATGCTTGTTTATCAACTTGAATGCTTAATATATGACATAAGAAGACTATATGTGCGTTGGTTTCTTATTTTTAATTTTTTTCTGAATGTTTATGCCCATTTGAATCTTGGTCAAATCCTATGTTTGACCAAGATTTAAACAAGTTAATTTAAAACATGAAAATGAAAAGGTAAGCATGGAACCTTCTTAGTCACTCTAAGATGAAGTTTTTGGGAGGTTTTTGAAATTTCCATGTTTGAAACCCAAAACCACTTCTCTTCATGTTTGACTTCATAAGACAGATCGAGTTTAGGGTTAGGGCCAGGGTAGATACATGATTTTTCTTGTTTTAATATGTCTAGACCATGTTTATCAACTTGAATGCTCATTATATGACATAAAAAGGCTATGTGCTTTGTTTTTTTTATTTTTTTGATTTTTTATGCCCATTTGAATCTTGGTCAAATCCTAGGTTTGACCAAGATTTAAACAAGTTTAAAACATGAAAATGAAAAGGTAAGCATGGATCCTTCTTAGTCATTCAAAAATGAAGCTTTTGGGGGGTTCTTGAAATCTCAATGTTTGAAACCCAAAACCACTTCTCTTCATATGGTTGACTTCATAAGACAGAGTTTAGGGTTAGGGGGTAGACCGATACATGATTTGTCAGGTTTGAGTATGTCTAGACATGCTTGTTTATCAACTTGAATGCTTACTATATGAGATAAGAAGAATATATGTGCGTTGGCTTCTTATTTTTAATTTTTTTCTGAATGTTTATGCCCATTTGAATCTTATTGGTCAAATCCTATGTTTGACCAAGATTTAAACAAGTTAATTTAAAACATGAAAATGAAAAGGTAAGCATAGAACCTTCTTAGTCACTCTAAGATGAAGTTTTTGGGAGGTTTTTGAAATTTCCATGTTTGAAACCCAAAACCACTTCTCTTCATGTTTGACTTCATAAGACAGATCGAGTTTAGGGTTAGGGCCATGGTAGATACATGATTTTTCTTGTTTTAATATGTCTAGACCATGTTTATGAACTTGAATGCTCATTATATAACATAAAAAGGCTATGTGCTTTGTTTTTTTTGATTTTTTTGATTTTTTATGCCCATTTGAATCTTGGTCAAATCCTAGGTTTGACAGTGATTTAAACAAGTTTAAAACATAAAATGAAAAGGTAAGCCTGGATCCTTATTAGTCATTCTAAAATGAAGCTTTTGGGGGGTTCTAGAAATCTCAATGTTTGAAACCCAAACCACTTCTCTTCATGGTTAACTTCATAAGACAGAGTTTAGGGTTAGGGGTACATACATGATTTGTCGGGTTAATTTGAATATGTCTAGACATGCATATGCTTGTTTATCAACTTGAATGCTTACTATATGACATAATAAGACTATATGTGTGTTGGTCAAATCCTATGTTTGACCAAGATTTAAACAAGAATAAATCCTGAAAATGAAAAGGTAAGCTTGGATCCTTCTTATTCACTCTAAAATTAAGCTTTTGGGAAGTTTTTGAAATTTCCATGTTTGAAACCCAAAACCACTTCTCTTCATGCTTGACTTCATAAGACATAGTTAAGGGCTAGGGGGTAGATACATGCTTTTACTGTTTTGAATATGTCTAGACCTTGTTCATATCGATCAACTTGAATGCTTAATATATATATATATATATGACATAAGAAGGCTATGTGCTTTGGTTTTCATTTTTTGATTTTTTTTGAATGTTTAATGCCATTTGAATCTTGGTCAAGTCCTAGGTTTGACCAAGATTTTAGCAAGTTTAAAACACATGAAAATGAAAAGGCAAGCCTGGATCCTTCTTAGTCATTCTAAAATGAAGCTTTTGGGGGTTCTTGAAATCTCAATATAATTTTTTGAAACCCAAAACCACTTCTCTTCATGCTTGACTTCATAAGACAGAGTTAAGTGTTAGGGGTGGTAGATACATGCTTTTTCTATTTTGAATATGTCTAGACCTTGTTTATCAACTTGTTGAATGCTTATTTTATATGACATAAGAAGGCTATATATGTGCTTTGGTTTTTCATTTTTATGTTTTTTTAATTTTATGCCCATTTGAATCTTGGTCAAATACTAGCTAGGTTTGACCAAGATTTAAACAATTTAAAAACATGAAAATGAAAAGGCAAGCCTGGATCTTTTTTAGTCACTCTAAAATGAAGCTTTTGGGAGGTTCTTGAAATTTCAATGTTTGAAACCAATACGACTTCTCTTCATGCTATGCGCGCATGGCATACCTTGCATATCATTCGTGCATATATTTCAATATATATTTGAACATATTCTTGGGGATATATATATATATATTTCAATCTCTCTCTCGATCTATATATCGTTGGTGCCCAAGAAACACACTTATATATATACGCATGCACTTTATGCGCAAAGGCACGGGTGCCTCCAACAATGTGTGTGTGCACTCGATCGATGATCCCTAAACCTTAAACCCTAAAACCCTAATCCCTAATTATACCCTAAACGTACACCCTAAACACCCTAAACACTAAAACCTAAACCCTAGACCCTAAACCCTAAACACTACACCCTAAGCCCTAAACCCTAAACACTAAACCCTAAACCCTAACCCTAGACCCTAAACCCTAAACCCTATACCCTAAATATATTTCAATCTCTCTCTAGATCTATATATCGTTGGTGGCCAAGAAACACACTTATATATATACGCATGCACTTTATGCGCAAAGGCGCATGTGCCTCTAATAATGTGTGTGTGCACTCGATCGATGATCCCTAAACCTTAAACCCTATGTTTGACCAAGATTTAAACAAGTTAATTTAAAACATGAAAATGAAAAGGTAAGCATGGAACCTTCTTAGTCACTCTAAGATGAAGTTTTTGGGAGGTTTTTGAAATTTCCATGTTTGAAACCCAAAACCACTTCTCTTAATGTTTGACTTCATAAGATAGATCGAGTTTAGGGTTAGGGCTAGGGTAGATACATGATTTTTCTTGTTTTAATATGTCTATACCATGTTTATCAACTTGAATGCTCATTATATGACATAAAAGGCTATGTGCTTTGATTTTTTTATGCCCATTTGAATCTTGGTCAAATCCTAGGATTGACCTAGATTTAAACAAGTTTAAAACATGAAAATGAAAAGGTAATCATGGATCCTTCTTAGTCATTCAAAAATGAAGCTTTTGGGGGGTGCTTGAAATCTCAATGTTTGAAACCCAAAACCACTTCTCTTCATATGGTTGAATTCATAAGACAGAGTTTAGCGTTAGGGGGTAGATCGATACATGATTTGTCAGGTTTGAATATGTCTAGACATGCTTGTTTATCAACTTGAATGCTTACTATATGACATAAGAAGACTATATGTGCGTTGGTTTTTCATTGTTTTTTTGTTTTTTCTGAATTAATGTTTATGCCCATTTGAATCTTGGTCAAATCCTAGGTTTGACCAAGATTTAAACAAGTTTAAAACATATGATGAAAAGGTAAGCATGGATCCTTCTTAGTCATTCTAAAATGAAGCTTTTGGGGGGTTCTTGAATCTCAATATAATGTTTGAAACCCAAAACCACTTCTCTTCATGGTTGACTTCATAAGAAATAGTTTAGGGTTAGGGGTATATACATGATTTGTCGGGTTTGAATTTGTCTAGACATGCTTGTTTATCAACTTGAATGCTTACTAGCTATATGACATAAGAAGACTATATGTGCATTGGTTTTTCATTTTTTGTTTTTCTGAATGTTTATGCCCATTTGAATCTTGGTCAAATCCTAGGTTTGACCTAGATTTAAACAAGTTTAAAACATGAAAATGAAAAGGTAAGCGTGTATCCTTCTTAGTCACTCTAAAATGAAGCTTTTGTTGGGAGGTTTTTGAAATTTCCATGTTTGAAACCCAAAACCATTTCTCTTCATGCTTGACTTCATAAGACAAAGTTTAGGGTTAGGTGTAGATACATGATTTGTCTGGTTTGAATATGTCTAGACCTTGTTTATTAACTTCAATTCCTACTATATGACATAAGAAGACTATGTGTGCTTTTGATTTTTCATTGTTTTTTGATTTTTTATGAATGTTTATGCCCATTTGAATCTAAAGGTGAGAGAACACGTTAATGGTTATTCTAACAAAGGTCATGCTTGGTATCTTACCTATGTATTATGCTACATCACAAATGTAAAATGAAAATATGTGCATCTCTATAAACCCTAAACCCTAACCCTAACTATATAGAAAAAGATGAACAATCCATGCTTTTCGATTGCCTTTTTTGTTTGGCTTGATTTCAAATTTAGTGGGGAGGGGGGTAGGGGACGAGTGTGTTTCTTTCGATGCCTCTCTCGTATTTGCTAGTTTTTGGGGGTCACACAAATTCAGGGTAGCATACTGCCCACCCCCTCCCTTCACGCGCGGAAAAAGTGAGTTACTAACTTGGCTTTACTACCCATTAATACAAACGAAACATTTTAAGGAGTTATAATAAAGTATAATGATAACCCGAATTATTACACCAACAGGTCTGTCACTTACGTGTGGTTCCCATGCGTGAGGTCCCACACTTCAGTGAGCACAAGTCACGGACAATTTTTTGCATATGTTGCAAAGGATAAAAGGTGGAAGAGGGATCACACGGAAGGAGAAGAGGAAGGGAGAGCAGTCACGGCCTCGAAATGCTTCAACCTTTCCGGGAAGTGATGTTGACTGGCACGCAAGGTTTTTCAGTGCTGCAAACCTGCAGTGCGGCGATTTTGACAGAAATAACCCTTTTGGCAAAGAAAAGCACGGACTGACCCTCTGAGCAATCTATTTCACTGGACTAACCTTTTTGTGTGGCTCATTCTGTGTTTTTCTTCGCGAAAAGGGTTACTTTGTCAAAATCGCCCCCCCTGCAGTGCAGGCTAGGCCCCCGTCTAATATTCTTTTTTTTTCAATGACAAAAGGGGGGAGATAGAGAGAGAGAGTCTTGACGACGTGTCTTCACTTGACAAAGAAGATTGTTGGAAGTTTGCCTACCTACCGCACATGACTTGTGCTCACTAAAGTGTGGGACCTGCATGCATGGGACCCTGCAGCCCTCTTAGGGCAGACGTGTGAGACGCAAAATATGGTTTTTAGTTTAGTAAGGCAAAAAATAAGCCTTGGAGGGCCGAGGCGGGGCGGCCGTCCGCCATTTTATACCTTTACGCCCCCCACACCTCGTTTCATTTGTCATGTCTACCAAGGAAGAGCTCGGAGGAGAAGATGCAGTCCTAGCTTCTCGACCCCCTGGCGCCCCACGCATAAATACTACTACCAGAAGTACACTGTCTCTAACAATCCTGCCTATGAAGGGAGATCTCGGAGGAGACGATGCGGGCTCAGCGTCCCCGCCGTTGATGAGCCAGGTGATGCGCGTGGTTGACGTGTTGTCTTTCTGTTCGACACGCGTCCGTTGGGAACCCCAAGAGGAAGGTGTGATGCGCATAGCGGCAAGTTTCCCTCAGTAAGAACCAAGGTTTATCGAACCAGTAGGAGTCAAGAAGCACGTTGAAGGTTGATGGCGGCGAGATGTAGTGCGGCGCAACACCAGGGATTCCGGCGCCAACGTGGAACCTGCACAACACAAACCAAGTACTTTGCCCCAACGAAACAGCGAGGTTGTCAATCTCACCGGCTTGCTGTAACAAAGGATTAGATGTATAGTGTGGATGATGATTGTTTGCAGAAAATAGTAGAACGAGTATTGCAGTAGATTGTATTTCAGTATAGAGAATTGGACCGGGGTCCACAGTTCACTAGAGGTGTCTCTCCCATAAGATAAACAACATGTTGGGTGAACAAATTACAGTTGGGCAATTGACAAATAGAGAGGGCATGACCATGCACATACATATTATGATGAGTATTGTGAGATTTAATTGGGCATTACGACAAAGTACATAGACCGCTATCCAGCATGCATCTATGCCTAAAAAGTCCACCTTCAGGTTATCATCCGAACCCCCTCCAGTATTAAGTTGCTAACAACAGACAATTGCATTAAGTATTGCGCGTAATGTAATCAATAACTACATCCTCGGACATAGCATCAATGTTTTATCCCTAGTGGCAACAACACATCCATAATCTTAGAGGTTTCTCTCACTCCCCCAGATTCACGGAGACATGAACCCACTATCGAGCATAAATACTCCCTCTTGGAGTTACTAGCATCAACTTGGCCAGAGCATCTACTAATAACGGAGAGCATGCAAGATCATAAACAACACATAGATATAAATTGATAATCAACATAACATGGTATTCTCTATTTATCGGATCCCAACAAACACAACATATAGAATTACAGATAGATGATCTTGATCATGTTCGGCAGCTCACAAGACCCGACAATTAAGCACAATGAGGAGAAGACAACCATCTAGCTACTGCTATGGACCCATAGTCCAGGGGTAGACTACTCACACATCACTCTGGAGGCGACCATGGCGGCGTAGAGTCCTCCGGGAGATGATTCCCCTCTCCGGCAGGGTGCCGGAGGCGATCTCCTGAATCCCCCGAGATGGGATTGGCGGCGGCGGCGTCTGCGGAAGGTTTTCCGTATCGTGGCTCTCGGTGCTGGGGTTTCGCGACGAAGGCTATTTGTAGGCGGAAGGGTAGGTCGGGGGCGTCGCGAGGGCCCCGGAGACAGGTCGGCGCGGCCAAGGGTGGGGCCGCGCCGCCTACCCTCCTGGCCACCTCGTGGCCCCACTTCGTTGACTCTTCGGTCTTCTGGAAGCTTCGTGGCAAAATAGGACCCTGGGCGTTGATTTCGTCCAATTCCGAGAATATTTCCTTACAAGGATTTCTGAAACCAAAAACATCAGAAAACAGCAACTGGCACTTCGGCATCTTGTTAATAGGTCAGTTCCAGAAAATGCACGAATATGACATAAAGTGTGCATAAAACATGTAGATATCATCAATAATGTGGCATGGAACATAAGAAATTATCGATACGTCGGAGACGTATCAGCATCCCCAAGCTTAGTTTCTGCTCGTCCCGAGCAGGTAAACGATAAAAAAGATAATTTCTGGAGTGACATGCCATCATAACCTTGATCATACTATTGTAAGCATATGTAGTGAATGCAGCGATCAAAACAATGTATATGACATGAGTAAACAAGTGAATCATATAGCAAAGACTTTTCATGAATAGTACTTCAAGACAAGCATCAATAAGTCTTGCATAAGAGTTAACTCATAAAGCAATAATTCATAGTAGAGATATTGAAGCAACACAAAGGAAGATGAAGTTTCAGCGGTTGCTTTCAACTTGTAACATGTATATCTCATGGATAGTTGTCAACATAGAGTAATATAACAAGTGCAATATGCAAGTATGTATGAATCAATGCACAGTTCACACAAGTGTTTGCTTCTTGAGGTGGAGAGAAATAGGTGAACTGACTCAACAATAAAAGTAAAAGAAAGGTCCTTCAAAGAGGAAAGCATCGATTGCTATATTTGTGCTAGAGCTTTGATTTTGAAAACAAGAAACAATTTTGTCAACGGTAGTAATAAAGCATATGTGTTATGTAAATTATATCTTCCAAGCTGCAAGCCTCATGCATAGTATACTAATAGTGCCCGCACCTTGTCCTAATTAGCTTGGATTACCGGGATTATCGCAATGCACATGTTTTAACCAAGTGTCACAAAGGGGTACCTCTATACACTTTGTACAAAGGTCTAAGGAGAAAGCTCGCATTGGATTTCTCGCTATTGATTATTCTCAACTTAGACATCCATACCGGGACAACATAGACAACAGATAATGGACTCCTCTTTTATGCATAAGCATGTAGCAACAATTAATTTTCTCATATGAAATTGAGGATATATGTCCAAAACTGAAACTTCCACATGGATCATGGCTTTAGTTAGCGGCCCAATGTTCTTCTCCAACAACATGCATGCTCTAACCATAAAGGTGGTAAATCTCCCTTACTTCAGACAAGACGAACATGCATAGCAACTCACATGATATTCAACAAAGAGTAGTTGATGGCGTCCCCAGGAACATGGTTATCGCACAACAAGCAACTTAATAAGAGATAAAGTGCATAAGTACATATTCAATACCACAATAGTTTTTAGGCTATTTGTCCCATGAGCTATATATTGTAAAGGTGAAGAATGGAAATTTTAAAGGTAGCACTCAAGCAATTTACTTTGGAATGGCGGAGAAATACCATGTAGTAGGTAGGTATGGTGGACACAAATGGCATAGTGGTTGGCTCAAGTATTTGGATGCATGAGAAGTAATCCCTCTTGATACAAGGTTTAGGCTAGCAAGGCTATTTGAAACAAACACAAGGATGAAGCGGTGCAGCAAAACTCACATAAAAGACATATTGAAAGCATTATAAGACTCTACACCGTCTTCCTTGTTGTTCAAACTCAATACTAGAAATTATCTAGACTTTAGAGAGACCAAATATGCAAACCAAATTTTAGCATGCTCTATGTATTTCTTCATTAATAGGTGAAAAGTATATGATGCAAGAGCTTAAACATGAGCACAACAATTGCCAAGTATCACATTATCCAAGACATTTTAGCAATTACTACATGTATCATTTTCCAATTCCAACCATATAACAATTTAACGAAGAAGAAACTTCGCCATGAATATTATGAGTAGAGCCTAAGGACATACTTGTCCATATGCAACAGCGGAGCGTGTCTCTCTCCCACACAATGAATGCTAGGATCCATTTTATTCAAACAAAAACAAAAACAAAAACAAACCGACGCTCCAAGCAAAGCACATAAGATGTGATGGAATAAAAATATAGTTTCAGGGGAGGAACCTGATAATGTTGTCGATGAAGAAGGGGATGCCTTGGGCATCCCCAAGCTTAGACGCTTGAGTCTTCTTGATATATGCAGGGGTGAACCACCGGGGCATTGATGTCTACGCCCCCTCCTTTTCCTGTAGACAGTGTTGGGCCTCCAAGAGCAGAGGTTTGTAGAACAGCAGCAAGTTTTCCCTTAAGTGGATCACCCAAGGTTTATCGAACTCAGGGAGGAAGAGGTCAAAGATATCCCTCTCATGCAACCCTGCAACCACAAAGCAAGAAGTCTCTTGTGTCCCCAACACACCTAATAGGTGCACTAGTTCGGCGAAGAGATAGTGAAATACAGGTGGTATGAATAAATAGTAGCAGTAGCAACGGCACCAGAAAAGTGCTTTGCCCAGGACAGTAAACAAGCAGTAGTAACGCAGCAGTAGTCATGCAGTAAAACAGTAAACAAGCAGCGATAGCAGTATTTAGGAACAAGGCCTAGGGATTAGACTTTCACTAGTGGACACTCTCAACTTTGATCACATAACAGAATAGATAAATGCATACTCTACACTCTTGTTGGATGATGAACACCATTGCGTAGGATTACACGAACCCTCAATGCCGGAGTTAACAAGCTCCACAATTCAATGTTCATATTTAAATAACCTTAGAGTGCATGAAAGATCAATACGACTAAACCAAGTACTAACATAGCATGCACACTGTCACCTTCATGCTAAGAAAGGAGGCATAGATAATATCAATACTATCATAGCAATAGTTAACTTCATAATCTACAAGAGATCATAATCATAGCCTACGCCAAGTACTAACACGGATGCACACACTGTCACCATTACACCGTGCAGGAGGAATAAAACTACTTTAATAACATCACTAGAGTAGCACATAGATGAATTGTGATACAAAACACATTGCAATCATAAAGAGATATAAATAAGCACTTCACTATGCCATTCATAACAGTGAATAAGTATTCTGTGAAATATAGCCTAAGAGACCCACACGGTGCACACACTGTCACCTTTACACACGTGGGACAAGGAGTCTCCGGAGATCACATAAGTAAAATTCACTTGACTAGCATAATGACATCTAGATTACAAGCATCATCATATGAATCTCAATCATGTAAGGCAGCTCATGAGATTATTGTATTGAAGTACATAGGAGAGAGATGAACCACATAGCTACCGGTACAGCCCCGAGCCTCGATGGAGAACTACTCCCTCCTCATGGGAGACAGCAGCGTTGATGAAGATGGCGGTGGTGTCGATGGAGGAGCCTTCCGGGGGCACTTCCCCGTCCCGGCGGCGTGCCGGAACAGAGACTCCTGTCCCCCAGATCTTGGCTTCGCGATGGCGGCGGCTCTGGAAGGTTTCTCGTACCGTGGCTTTTTTCTATCGAGGTTTTAGGTCCAGGGGCTTTATATAGGCGAAGAGGCGGCGTCAGAAGGTTGAAGGGGCGCCGACACTATAGGGGGGCGCGAGCCCCCCCTTGGCCGCGCCGGCCTAGGGTTTGGTGGGCCTGTGCCCCCTCTCTGGCGGTTCTCGTGTGTTCTGGATGCTTCCGGGCAAAATAGGAACCTGGGCGTTGATTTCGTCCGATTCCGAGAATATTTCGTTACTAGGATTTCTGAAACCAAAAACAGCAGAAAACAGGAACTGGCACTTCGGCATCTTGTTAATAGGTTAGTTCCAGAAAATGCACAAATATGACATGAAGTGTGCACAAAACATGTAGAAATCATCAATAATGTGGCATGGAACATAAGAAATTATCGATACGTCGGAGACGTATCAGCATCCCCAAGCTTAGTTCTGCTCGTCCCGAGCAGGTAAAACGATAACAAAGATAATTTCTGGAGTGACATGCCATCATAACCTTGATCATACTATTTGTAAAGCATATGTAGTGAATGCAGCGATCAAAACAATGTATATGACATGAGTAAACAAGTGAATCATATAGCAAAGACTTTTCATGAATAGCACTTCAAGACAAGCATCAATAAGTCTTGCATAAGAGTTAACTCATAAAGCAATAATTCAAAGTAAAGGCATTGAAGCAACACAAAGGAAGATTAAGTTTCAGCGGTTGCTTTCAACTTGTAACATGTATATCTCATGGATATTGTCAACATAGAGTAATATAATAAGTGCAATATACAAGTATGTAGGAATCAAGGCACAGTTCACACAAGTGTTTGCTTCTTGAGGTGGAGAGAAATAGGTGAACTGACTCAACAATGAAAGTAAAAGAATGGTCCTCCAAAGAGGAAAAGCATCGATTGCTATATTTGTGCTAGAGCTTTGATTTTGAAAACATGAAACAATTTTGTCAATGGTAGTAATAAAGCATATGTATCATGTAAATTATATCTTACAAGTTGCAAGCCTCATGCATAGTATACTAATAGTGCCTACACCTTGTCCTAATTAGCTTGGACTACCGCATCATCGCAATGCACATGTTTTAACCAAGTGTCACAAAGGGGTACCTCTATGCCGCCTGTACAAAGGTCTAAGGAGAAAGCTCGCATTGGATTTCTCGCTATTGATTATTCTCAACTTAGACATCCATACCGGGACAACATAGACAACAGATAATGGACTCCTCTTTTATGCATAAGCATGTAACAACAATTAATAATTTTCTCATATGAGATTGAGGATATATGTCCAAAACTGAAACTTCCACCATGGATCATGGCTTTAGTTAGCGGCCCAATGTTCTTCTCTAACAATATGCATGCTTAACCATAAGGTGGTAGATCTCTCTTACTTCAGACAAGACGAACATGCATAGCAACTCACATGATATTCAACAAAGAATAGTTGATGGCGTCCCCAGAAACATGGTTATCGCACAACAAGCAACTTAATAAGAGATAAAGTGCATAAGTACATATTCAATACCACAATAGTTTTTAAGCTATTTGTCCCATGAGCTATATATTGCAAATGTGAATGATGGAATTTTAAAGGTAGCACTCAAGCAATTTACTTTGGAATGGCGGAGAAATACCATGTAGTAGGTAGGTATGGTGGACACAAATGGCATAGTGGTTGGCTCAAGGATTTTGGATGCATGAGAAGTATTCCCTCTCGATACAAGGTTTAGGCTAGCAAGGTCATTTGAAACAAACACAAGGATGAACCGGTGCAGCAAAACTCACATAAAAGACATATTGTAAACATTATAAGAATCTACACCGTCTTCCTTGTTGTTCAAAACTCAATACTAGAAATTATCTAGACTTTAGAGAGACCAAATATGCAAACCAAATTTTAGCATGCTCTATGTATTTCTTCATTAATGGGTGCAAAGTATATGATGCAAGAGCTTAAACATGAGCACAACAATTGCCAAGTATCACATTATCCAAGACATTTTAGTAATTTACTACATGTATCATTTTCTAATTCCAACCATATAACAATTTAACGAAGAAGAAACTTCGCCATGAATACTATGAGTAGAGCCTAAGGACATACTTGTCCATATGCTACAGCGGAGCGTGTCTCTCTCCCACAAAGTGAATGCTAGGATCCATTTTATTCAAACAAAACAAAAACAAAAACAAACCGACGCTCCAAGCAAAGCACATAAGATGTGATGGAATAAAAATATAGTTTCAGGGGAGGAACCTGATAATGTTGTCGATGAAGAAGGGGATGCCTTGGGCATCCCCAAGCTTAGACGCTTGAGTCTTCTTGATATATGCAGGGGTGAACCACCGGGGCATCCCCAAGCTTAGAGCTTTCACTCTCCTTGATCATAATATATCATCCTCCTCTCTTGATCCTTGAAAACTTCCTCCACACCAAACTTAGAACAACTCATTAGAGGGTTAGTGGACAATAAAAATTAACATGTTCAGAGGTGACACAATCATTCTTAACACTTCTGGACATTGCATAAAGCTACTGAAAGTCAATGGAATCAAAATATCCATCGAACATAACAAAACTGGCAATGCGAAATAAAAGGCAGAATCTGTCAAAACAGAACAGTTCGTATTGACGAATTTTATCGAGGCACCAGACTTGCTCAAATGAAAATGTTCAAATTAAATGAAAGTTGCGTACATATCTGAGGATCACTCACGTAAATTGGCATAATTTTCTGAGTTACCTACAGAGAATTTTGCCCAGATTCGTGACAGCAAAGAAATCTGTTTCTGCGCAGTAATCCAAATCTAGTATGAACTTTACTATCAACGACTTTACTTGGCACAACAAAACACTAAACTAAGATAAGGAGAGGTTGCTACAGTAGTAAACAACTTCCAAGACACAAATATAAAACAAAGTACTGTAGCAAAATAACACGTGGGTTATCTCCCAAGAAGTTCTTTCTTTATAGCCATTAAGATGGGCTCAGCAGTTTTAATGATGCACTCATAAGAAATAGTATTTGAGGCAAAAGAGAGCATCAAAGGCAAATTCAAAACACATTTAAGTCTAACATGCTTCCTATGCATAGGAATCTTGTAAATAAACAAGTTCATGAAGAGCAAAGTGACAAGCATAGGAAGATAGAACAAGTGTAGCTTCAAAAATTTCAGCACATAGAGAGGTGTTTTAGTAACATGAAAATTTCTACAACCATATTTTCCTCTCTCATAATAACTTTCAGTAGCATCATGAGCAAACTCAACAATATAACTATCACATGAAGCATTCTTATCATGAGTCTCATGCATAAAATTATTACTCTCCACATAAGCATAATCAATTTTATCAGTAATAGCGGGAGCAAATTCAACAAAGTAGCTATCATTTTTATTCTCATCATCAAATATAGGAGGTATATTGTAATCATAATCAATTTTACTCTCCATAGTAGGTGGTACTAAAAGACTACTATCATTATAATCATCATAAGTAGGAGGCAAAGTATCATCAAAGAAAATTTTCTCCTCAATGCTTGGGGGACTAAAAAGATCATGCTCATCAAAACCAGCTTCCCCAAGCTTAGAATTTTCCATAGCATTAGCAACAATAGTGTTCAAAGCATTCATATTAATAACATTCCCATTAGTATGCATATAAAGTTCCATGGGTTTTTTAATTCTCTCTTCAAACACATCATGTCCTAATTCAAGATAAAGTTCATAAAGATCTCTCATATTTTTGTTGTTTTCCATTATGCCTAACTAGTGTAAACAAGAAACAAAAAGTTGCAATTGCAGGATCTAAAGGAAATAGCTTCGAGAACTTACAACGGCGCCGGAAAATAGCTTAGTAGCCGAGATCCGGAGTGTGAGTACCTTTTACCTTTCCTCCCCGGCAACGGCGCCAGAAAATAGCTTGACTGCCTACAACTGGCGCGTGGTTGACGAGGGAGGAAATCCCTGTATTGTACCTTTTTCTTCCCCGGCAACGGCGCCAGAAAATAGCTTAATGTCTACGCCCCCTCCTTTTCCTGTAGACAGTGTTGGGCCTCCAAGAGCAGAGGTTTGTAGAACAGCAGCAAGTTTTCCCTTAAGTGGATCACCCAAGGTTTATCGAACTCAGGGAGGAAGAGGTCAAAGATATCCCTCTCATGCAACTCTGCAACCACAAAGCAAGAAGTCTCTTGTGTCCCCAACACACCTAATAGGTGCACTAGTTCGGCGAAGAGATAGTGAAATACAGGTGGTATGAATAAATAGTAGCGAGCAACGGCACCGAGAAAAGTGCTTTGCCTAGGACGGTAAACAAGCGGTAGTAACGCAGCAGTAGTCACGCAAAGAAACGATAAACAAGCAGCGATAGCAGTATTTAGGAACAAGGCCTAGGGATTAGACTTTCACTAGTGGACACTCTCAACTTTGATCACATAACAGAATAGATAAATGCATACTCTACACTCTTGTTGGATGATGAACACCATTGCGTAGGATTACACGAACCCTCAATGCCGGAGTTAACAAGCTCCACAATTCAATGTTCATATTTAAATAACCTTAGAGTGCATGAAAGATCAATACGACTAAACCAAGTACTAACATAGCATGCACACTGTCACCTTCATGCTAAGAAAGGAGGCATAGATAATATCAATACTATCATAGCAATAGTTAACTTCATAATCTACAAGAGATCATAATCATAGCCTACGCCAAGTACTAACACGGATGCACACACTGTCACCATTACACCGTGCAGGAGGAATAAAACTACTTTAATAACATCACTAGAGTAGCACATAGATGAATTGTGATACAAAACACA
The DNA here is from genome assembly GCF_019359855.2 of Lolium perenne. Classification (NCBI taxonomy): domain Eukaryota; kingdom Viridiplantae; phylum Streptophyta; class Magnoliopsida; order Poales; family Poaceae; genus Lolium; species Lolium perenne. Next base: position 33,205,977 of record NC_067250.2, read on the forward strand.
TTGCAATCATAAAGAGATATAAATAAGCACTTCACTATGCCATTCATAACAGTGAATAAGTATTCTGTGAAATATAGCCTAAGAGACCCACACGGTGCACACACTGTCACCTTTACACACGTGGGACAAGGAGTCTCCGGAGATCACATAAGTAAAATTCACTTGACTAGCATAATGACATCTAGATTACAAGCATCATCATATGAATCTCAATCATGTAAGGCAGCTCATGAGATTATTGTATTGAAGTACATAGGAGAGAGATGAACCACATAGCTACCGGTACAGCCCCGAGCCTCGATGGAGAACTACTCCCTCCTCATGGGAGACAGCAGCGTTGATGAAGATGGCGGTGGTGTCGATGGAGGAGCCTTCCGGGGGCACTTCCCCGTCCCGGCGGCGTGCCGGAACAGAGACTCCTGTCCCCCAGATCTTGGCTTCGCGATGGCGGCGGCTCTGGAAGGTTTCTCGTACCGTGGCTTTTTTCTATCGAGGTTTTAGGTCCAGGGGCTTTATATAGGCGAAGAGGCGGCGTCAGAAGGTCGAAGGGGCGCCGACACTATAGGGGGGCGCGGGCCCCCCCTTGGCCGCGCCGGCCTAGGGTTTGGTGGGCCTGTGCCCCCTCTCTGGCGGTTCTCGTGTGTTCTGGATGCTTCCGGGCAAAATAGGAACCTGGGCGTTGATTTCGTCCGATTCCGAGAATATTTCGTTACTAGGATTTCTGAAACCAAAAACAGCAGAAAACAGGAACTGGCACTTCGGCATCTTGTTAATAGGTTAGTTCCAGAAAATGCACAAATATGACATGAAGTGTGCACAAAACATGTAGAAATCATCAATAATGTGGCATGGAACATAAGAAATTATCGATACGTCGGAGACGTATCAGGCATCCCCAAGCTTAGAGCTTTCACTCTCCTTGATCATGTTGTATCATCTCCCTCTCTTGATCCTTGAAAACTTCCTCCACACCAAACTCAAAACAACTCATTAGAGGGTTAGTGCACAATCAAAATATACATGTTCAGAGGTGACATAATCATTCTTAACACTTCTGGACATTGCACAAAGCTACTGAAAGTCAATGGGATCGAAATATCCATCGAACATAACAAAATAGGCAATGCGAAATAAAAGGCAGAATCTGTCAAAACAGAATAGTTCGTAATGACGAATTTTATTGAGGCACCAGACTTGCTCAAATGAAAATGCTCAAATTGAATGAAAGTTGCGTACATATCTGAGGATCACTCACGTAAATTGGCATAATTTTCTGAGTTACCTACAGAGAATTTTGCCCAGATTCGTGACAGCAAAGAAATCTGTTTCTGCGCAGTAATCCAAATCTAGTATGAACCTTACTATCAACGACTTTACTTGGCACAACAAAACACTAAACTAAGATAAGGAGAGGTTGCTACAGTAGTAAACAACTTCCAAGACACAAAATAAAAACAAAGTGCTGTAGTAAAAACATGGGTTGTCTCCCATAAGCGCTTTTCTTTAAGCCTTTCAGCTAGGCGCAGAAAGTGTGTATCAAGTATTATCAAGAGACGAAGTGTCAACATCATAATTTGTTCTAATAATAGAATCAAAAGGTAACTTCATTCTCTTTCTAGGGAAGTGTTCCATACCTTTCTTGAGAGGAAATTGATATTTAATATTACCTTCCTTCATATCAATGATAGCACCAACAGTTCGAAGAAAAGGTCTTCCCAATATAGTGGGACAAGATGCATTGCATTCAATATCCAAGACAACAAAATCAACGGGGACAAGGTTATTGTTAACGGTAATGCGAACATTATCAACTTTCCTCAAAGGTTTCTTTGTAGAATGATCAGCAAGATTAACATCCAAATAACAATTTTTCAATGGTGGCAAGTCAAGCATATTATAAATTTTCTTAGGAATAACAGAAATACTTGCACCAAGATCACATAAAGCATTACAATCAAAGTCATTGACCTTCATCTTAATGATGGCTCCCAACCATCCTCTAGCTTCCTAGGAATAGAAGCTTCGCGTTCTAGTTTCTCTTCTCTAGCTTTTATGAGAGCATTTGTAATATGTTTCGTGAAAGCCAAATTTATAGCACTAGCATTAGGACTTTTAGCAAGTTTTTGTAAGAACTTTATAACTTCAGAGATGTGGCAATCATCAAAATTTAAACCAATATAATCTAAAGCAATGGGATCATCATCCCCAATGTTGGAAAAAATTTCAGCAGTTTTATCACAGGCAGTTTCAACAGTTTTAGCAGTTTCGGGCAGTTTCTCGCGCTTTGCATTAGGAGTGGAAACATTGCTAATACCAATTCTTTTATTAGTAATAGTAGGAGGTGCAGCAACTTGTGTAGCATTAGCATTACTAGTGGTGGTAATAGTCCAAACTTTAGCTATATTATCTTCTTTTTCATTTTCTTCTTTTTCCCACCTAGCACGCAATTCGGCCATCAATCTTATATTCTCATTAATTCTAACTTGGATGGCATTTTCTGTAGTAACAATTTTATTATGATGATTTTCATTAGGCATAACTTTCGATTTCAAAAGATCAACATCATGACAAGACTATCGACTTTAGAAGCAAGTATATCAATTTTCCCAAGCTTTTCTTCAACAGATTTGTTAAAAGCAGTTTGTGTACTAATAAATTCTTTAAGCATGGCTTCAAGTCCAGGGGGTGAATTCCTATTATTGTTGTAAGAATTCCCATAAGAATTACCATAGCCGTTGCCATTATTATAAGGATATGGCCTATAGTTGTTACTAGAATTGTTCCGGTAAGCATTGTTGTTGAAATTATTATTTTTAATGAAGTTTACATCAACATGTTCTTCTTGTGCAACCAATGAAGCTAACGGAACATTATTAGGATCAACATTAGTCCTATCATTCACAAGCATAGACATAATAGCATCAATCTTATCACTCAAGGAAGAGGTTTCTTCGACAGAATTTACCTTCTTACCTTGTGGAGCTCTTTCCGTGTGCCATTCAGAGTAATTGATCATCATATTATCAAGAAGCTTTGTCGCCTCGCCAAGAGTGATGGACATAAAGGTACCTCCAGCAGCTGAATCCAATAGGTTCCGTGAAGAAAAATTCAGTCCTGGATAAAAGGTTTGGATGATCATCCAAGTAGTCAGTCCATGGGTTGGGCAATTTTTAACCAAAGATTTCATTCTTTCCCATGCTTGTGCAACATGCTCAGTATCCAATTGTTTAAAATTCATTATGCTACTCCTGAAAGATATAATTTTAGCAGGGGGATAATATCTACCAATAAAAGCATCCTTGCATTTAGTCCATGAATCAATACTATTCTTAGGCAGAGATAGCAACCAATCTTTAGCTCTTCCTCTTAATGAGAAAGGGAACAATTTTAATTTTATAATGTCACCATCTACATCTTTATACTTTTGCATTTCACAAAGTTCAACAAAATTATTGAGATGGGCAGCAGCATCATCAGAACTAACACCAGAAAATTGCTCTCGCATAACAAGATTTAGTAAAGCAGGTTTAATTTCAAAGAATTCTGCAGTAGTAGCAGGTGGAGCAATAGGTGTGCATAAGAAATCATTATTATTTGTGGTTGTGAAGTCACACAACTTAGTATTTTCAGGAGTACCCATTTTAGCAACAGTAAATAAAGCAAACTAGATAAAGTAAATGCAAGTAACTAATTTTTTTTGTGTTTTTGATATAGCAAACAAGATAGCAAATAAAGTAAAACTAGCAACTAATTTTTTTGTATTTTGATTTAGTGCAGCAAAAAAAGTAGTAAATAAAATAAAGCAAGACAAAAACAAAGTAAAGAGATTGGGATGTGGAGACTCCCCTTGCAGCGTGTCTTGATCTCCCCGGCAACGGCGCCAGAAATTTTGCTTGATGCGCGTGGTTGACGTGTTGTCTTTCCGTTCGACACGCGTCCGTTGGGAACCCCAAGAGGAAGGTGTGATGCGCACAGCGGCAAGTTTCCCTCAGTAAGAACCAAGGTTTATCGAACCAGTAGGAGTCAAGAAGCACGTTGAAGGTTGATGGCGGCGAGATGTAGTGCGGCGCAACACCAGGGATTCCGGCGCCAACGTGGAACCTGCACAACACAAACCAAGTACTTTGCCCCAACGAAACAGTGAGGTTGTCAATCTCACCGGCTTGCTGTAACAAAGGATTAGATGTATAGTGTGGATGATGATTGTTTGCGAGAAACAGTAGAACGAGTATTGCAGTAGATTGTATTTCAGTATAGAGAATTGGACCGGGGTCCACAGTTCACTAGAGGTGTCTCTCCCATAAGATAAATAGCATGTTGGGTGAACAAATTACAGTTGGGCAATTGACAAATAGAGAGGGCATGACCATGCACATACATATTATGATGAGTATTGTGAGATTTAATTGGGCATTACGACAAAGTACATAGACCGCTATCCAGCATGCATCTATGCCTAAAAAGTCCACCTTCAGGTTATCATCCGAACCCCCTCCAGTATTAAGTTGCTAACAACAGACAATTTCATTAAGTATTGCGCGTAATGTAATCAATAACTACATCCTCGGACATAGCATCAATGTTTTATCCCTAGTGGCAACAGCACATCCATAATCTTAGAGGTTTCTCTCACTCCCCCAGATTCACGGAGACATGAATCCACTATCGAGCATAAATACTCCCTCTTGGAGTTACTAGTATCAACTTGGCCAGAGCATCTACTAATAACGGAGAGCATGCAAGATCATAAACAACACATAGATATAAATTGATAATCAACATAACATGGTATTCTCTATTCATCGGATCCCAACAAACACAACATATAGAATTACAGATAGATGATCTTGATCATGTTCGGCAGCTCACAAGACCCGACAATTAAGCACAATGAGGAGAAGACAACCATCTAGCTACTACTATGGACCCATAGTCCAGGGGTAGACTACTCACACATCACTCCGGAGGTGACCATGGCGGCATAGAGTCCTCCGGGAGATGATTCCCCTCTCCGGCAGGGTGCCGGAGGCGATCTCCTGAATCCCTCGAGATGGGATTGGCGGCGGCGGCGTCTCTGGAAGGTTTTCCATATCGTGGCTCTCGGTACTAGGGGTTTCGCGACGAAGGCAATTTGTAGGCGGAAGGGTAGGTCAGGGGGCGTCGCGAGGGGCCCAGGAGACAGGTCGGCGCGGCCAAGGGCGGGGCCGCGCCGCCTACCCTCCTGGCCACCTCGTGGCCCCACTTCGTTGACTCTTCGGTCTTCTGGAAGCTTCGTGGCAAAATAGGACCCTGGGCGTTGATTTCGTCCAATTCCGAGAATATTTCCTTACTAGGATTTCTGAAACCAAAAACAGCAAAACGACAGAATCGGCACTTCGGCATCTTGTTAATAGGTTAGTTCCAGAAAATGCACGAATATGACATAAAGTGTGGATAAAACATGTAGATATCATCAATAATGTGGCATGGAACATAAGAAATTATCGATACATCGGAGACGTATCACCAGGACACAAGGGTTACTACGCCTCTTTTAATTACCTTCGTTTTGCTGGTAATACTCGGACTTATATCTGTTATCTTCCGCAGGAGAGGGTCGATATCGCCGGAGAAGATGATGTGAGGCAGATGATCAAGCTCGCAGGAGAAGATGATGTAAAGGAGATGGTCAAGCTCGGAGCAGAAGATGATGTAAAGGAGATAGTCAAGCTCGGAGAAGATGATGTAAAGGAGTTAGTCAATCTCGGAGAAGATGTGGTGGCATTGGACCAACCGCGGTCGTTGGGCGAGATCCCGGAGATTCACTTACCTCGTTTGCACTGGTAATGATATGCCTGATCTATAACATTTTGAACATTTTTCGTCGGCTTACACATGAGCTATCTCGGCTTAGGGTCAACAAGGCCCCGGGAGCGGAACTTCCGCATCTCGGCGCCGAGAACTCCGAGTTACGCCAGAAGCGCCCTGGGGAATCGCACGCGCAGGCGCAGCACATCCGTTCGCAGGATCTCTCATCCTTCGACGTCAGGTTCCAGCGAGAGGTCGTAGAAGAAGATAAGTTGCCAGCTTCCCCGCCGTTCAAGAGGATGAAGGAGCTGAAGATGGAGGTTAATATTAGCTGACTTTGGGTTGCTGGTTTTTGGTACTTCGAGTCACTGACGTGTAGACACCACTTAAGTCTGTCCTACATGTTAGTGACCACATTCGTTAATAAGCTAATTTGTGCATTTCGTTTGCCGGTAACGCTCGATATGTTTGTTGTTACCTTTGGCAGGATCACTCCCCTTGCTTATCCTATCGGAGGATGAAGTTGGATCTTGCCAGCATGCGGGAGGAGAACAGAGAGTTAGGGATCATGATATTTCGGTACAGGCAGGCGGTGTCTTTCCTAGAAGTGGATGAGATCACGGCCTGCGCTCGTAGGAGTTGTGACGAGGCCATTCATCTGGGAGAACGAATCAAAGCTCAGCTTGTCTCTTTGATGGAAGTCGCAGAACGCGTGATTTTCAATGCTAGAGAGGCGCGTGAATGACTTCTGGTGGCTGAAGATCTCGCATAGCATTTTAATCATGTGCGCTTATTAGTTGCCTACTACTTTTGTAATTATTCACAATTAAGTATGAATCAATGGCTTGCCTTTTGTGTGACGGAGGAAATTGCACATGCCACCACTTGTTGGTGCAGTTTTTGCACATAACATAATTTGAGATTCTTTTTACACAAATAACCAGATTTTGACGTAAACTTTTGCACAAAAAACAACCTTACTCCATGTTTTCTTTTGTCTTCTAAAGACATGTAGGTGCTTCGAAAAATACCTCCGTTCCAATGCTTAAAGCTTAGTATATTTTTCTTGAAAAGTCAAACCAAGTAAAGTTCAACCAAACCTATCAGCACATATAATATTTTGTAGACACCATATGAAAATATAATTTATTTTCTATCTAATAATATTGATTTTGTATCTTGCATATTAATGCATTTGGTAAAAACTTAGTCAAACTTTCTATCTAATAATATTTTCGACTTTGTATTATTTTTATTCATTTTCCCCCTGGTTGTCATGTTTTCTGTCCGGCTTCCCCAGCCCATCCATCCGTAACCCACATGCGCGCGTGACACGAGTAGTGGGAGACATGGTGCCCAAAGGGATAGCTTTTATTAATGGTGGCGACGGTTCCCTAGGCCAATGCTGGCGATACGTCTCATCGTCGCTAGTTGTGCCTTCCCCATGCGGCCGTATTAATGCACACCACTGCTCCTTTGCGCCTCCGCGGCTGATCAAGTAAGTTTGATCATAAAAGATGATCACATAAGCTCGATGATTACCTATAACCTAAAAATTATCTTAATTTGTAAACGAAGACATAAAATAACTAGTTGTTTGATTAGGAAAGACAAAGGAAATTTCTATTGAGATTGAGTTCATTTCATAGTTGTTATAGACACATAGCAATATTACCAAGAGATAGGATTGTAGAGAAAGCAATCCATAGGTATTTTGGAGGGTTCTCAATCCTTTGAATCAAGCAAGCTCTATAGGAAAAATCCCTATGTGTAAAAATCCTACTCCGTACAAGATACCTTTAGAAATCCTTTGAACCAAACAAACTCCGATTCATATTAGTTGACTATAATATGGATATATCTAGACACATTTTAGTTCAAGATTCATCCATATCATTTGACAAGTAATATGAATCGGAGTGAGTATATTAAATGGAGTAGTATATATTGTTCGAAAAAATTAAGTTATACTGTACTAATAAAGAAACCATTTCTGTGGTCAAACTGATTTGACGGACAAGAATCGCACCAGGACGTAGTGGCGTGCTATCCTAGCCGAAATTTTACTCGGCGCCTCGATGCAGCTGCTGAAGAATAAAAAAAGTCATATCCACTCCTACTCTTCACCTCCATCGTTTCCATCCTTGGCTCTCCACTTCCATCATCGTTCTCCACTCGCCAAGCACTGCTAGCAAATTTTTTCATCCTCTAGATCTCCCATTTGCATAGCTTTCTCTCCTCACCCCTCCGCAGAACCGCAGCACTCCTCCTTCCCGCTCGACTCTCCTACAAAACTCCAATCACACATACTTGCTTCCGCCCTCTTAAATCCTTCTCGTCTCCATGGCGGCATCGAACGATGACCAGCTGTATGGCGACTAGGGGAAGCTCCCCGCCGAGCTGTTCAATCTCATGCCCAGAGTCTGGACGTTACAGTCGACGTCCGGCTGGCCGCATGCTCCAAAACGATGTGCCGCCATGTCGCCGACAACATGAATCTACACCATTGGGATGGACCCTGCTTGCTGATGTCCGATTCTGCCCATTGGCACTATGATGATAGTAGTGCGCACCACACGGTGTACCACGTTGTGCCCCTCGACCATCCTCGGCGCACAGCCATCCTGCCGTTCATGGACAATAGATTCTGGGTTGGCATGAACGGCGACTGGATCGCCGGCGTGGACAGTGGTGGGAACTAGTTCCTCGCGAACATCTACACGCACCAAGAAATCTCCCTACCATCGTCGGAAACTTGCAACATTTTTCGGGAGGAATGGATTGGCTTCCCCGACTTGCCTCCTGAAAGGTACATGACGTATGGGCGTGCCATGTTTTTGTTGAAGATTGTAATTTGCGAAGTGCCCACAAAAGCTGGACATTACTCAGATTACAAGCTCATCGCTCTATTCAATTCTGGACTCGCTTACCTGGCTAATGGTAGCCAGGAGTGGAGGTTATTCTCTCTTGCTAGTTGGGGTGTAGATTACAGTGACGCCATCGAGCACAACGGCTTCATTGTTGCGGTGGATGGGTGGACCGGCACCACATATTGCTGGGATCAATCACAGGCCGGTAATTCTTCAATCCATATGATATACTTCGCAATAAATTTTAATATCAAGCCCATTCATGATATATTGTAACTGAATTAACTAATTGGTCAATAAGATTTTTTTCACCTTTCAAATGACTGTGCACCATTTAATTATCCTAACCTGACTGAACCATTGCTACAAACGAATTACAGTAGTATATGCAGTGCACTAATCTGTCAACCCAAACCAGATTATTGCAGTATATGAATGTATTCCTTAATTAGTTACTGCATGCTCTTATCAGAATATGAATAAGGAGCTTAGCCCTGGCCTCTTCATCAATTGATGCATGCAAACTTTCAATTTATTTGAATATTCGATGTACTCAAAGCATTACAATCATGGATCAGATAAGGTTGAGACATGTATCTACCATCAATGAATATGAGTGTAATTAACATACATCTCAAATGGGAACAATTTTATTTCTTCGAGTTTTTATACAAGTATAATGACTGCATCCTCCATTTGATCCTACAAATGTGAAGTTGCATCTACTGGAATTTTTGTCTTCCTGAGCCATTCAAACACTATTTTTTTTTGTCTCCGTTTACAATGCAGATGCCCACCTTGCCCTGCCATTCGTGATCCCATCACCGATGAAGGAACCGTCTGGCAGATGGTTTTTAGCTCGATCAGCCGATGGCAAGCGCTTGATGATCATCCATGATGATCGGTATATACGTAGCAATGATCACCTTGAGCTGCGAAGTTCTGCATCATGGTAATGGCCTTATCTGCGAGAGTATCCTGCTTGTCATACATATTTTTGAGAAAGATCTATCCCTGATTGGACCCAATTGGAGTCGAGTTGACAGCCTTGGCACACACTCTCTGTTCATTGGACTGAATTATCCAATGAACCTGAAGATAAATGATGGCAATTCTCCTGATGGAACATTGACTCCGTTCATGAGGTCAAATTGTGTGTACATCGCGTACTATGCATTTCGGGAACCAGCATTTAGTTGTATTTGTCGTTGTAACCTGCAGCAAGGGGAAAATGAGCTCATGGGAGTTATCACCCTTCAGGAAGATGGTTGGGGATTTCCCGACAGACGACAATGTGGTTTAAGCCTAGTCTGAAAAATATCCGCATGTTGATGCAACCCTAAACTGAGCCATGAATCTTTCTGGAGAAAATAATCTTTTTTGTACGATATGTTTGAACAATTCAGTAATCTGTTCCGTATCTTAAGATGCTCTTCCTTTTTTCTGAATCTTATATACCTGGACCCATTTCAGTGTGTCTGTTTACTCATTTTAGTGTGTATGTAGCCCACATTGAAGTAATCTAATCTTATAATTTAAAACGGATGGTGATGAACTCTGTATTTCCATCCTTCGTAAACCGTGCATGTCTGTTTATTTTTAGTTTCATTTCAGCAACTGTTATTAGTATATGCACACCTTTTTTTTAATGTTGAGAGGAGTATAAGGGCATTACAATGCTATATACTATATGGCGCTAATAGAGAACAAATGAATGTCAAAAGATTGTAAAATCCTCCAGGTACTCTCCTTGCAGCGCTAATTGCTGATGGCATCGACTTCTGTTGGTTCCGGTGCTTTAGCTAGGACAGGTGAAAAGAGTTTCACGCCCTGCTTTCTTTTGCGTCGACAGTAGGCCTACCGCAGGAATTCACCTCTCCAACCGCCAAACGAAGAGGAAATGATTCCTAGCACCCTTGCAGTAGCGCCTGTGTTGGACGTGCCCTAATGTTTTCCTGCTAAAAGGTGCAATCTTTTAAGCACTTGGGTACGGTATTTCCCCACCAGCCTGGATGCAGGCCGCCAAACACGTCTTAAGTTTTAAAATAGCGTGCTAAATGAATTAGCGGCAGCCTCCTTCAAACGATATGTACGCTATATCGTGGTAATAGTGTGGTATATTTTAAATAGCATTTTCAAAATAATACTAAATATAGCCTAAAAATAAATAATTTTACTAGAGCGAATAGATATATATAGTCCAAAAGTGACTGAATCATACATACATAACCACATATAGAAATAGATCTCAAGTATTTTAGAAGGCTAACATCAACATTTCACAAGGCAACAACATAGTATAAATTATTTATTAAAACATATTAGCATTAGCGATATTATCTTCTGACTTAGAAGTGGAACCAACAGATTGTAGTTCATCACCACAAAAAAGTGAAAGCAACTTGCCTGAAAAAAATAGCGCGCTAACACTATGAAGTTTTAGGGCGATATAGCATGCTATTTCGCAAATAGCGCCTCAGCGAGCAAAATTACTAAGCGTGGACCCTCTAGATATGCTATAGCGCGCTTTTAGCGGAGAAATAGTTAACTGGGCTTCATTGAGGCCCTAGTTTGACAAAGCAGCCTGAGTACGCATCTAAAAAAAAATCTGCCTGAGGATGCATGCTTGTAAAAAAGAGAGAGCAGACTACAATTACTTCAGTCCCGAACCCTCTATCTCTCCCACCTACTTCACCTCTTTTACACTAATGACTGCCATGAACGGCTCGCCTCCTCCCTCCACCGGCAGCTGCCTGGCGGTAACGGCCGCCGACACAGATGAACATCGCCGATATTTCCTGAACTCAGCCGATTTGATCCACCGCATCCTCCAGCAGCTTGATGGACGTCCAGTCTCTTCTATCCAGATCGTGACTAGAGAAGGATCTACGGGTACATCCGTTTCTTACCCTTTGGCAGCGTCGGTTCCATCTCTTGCGGTACTTTCTTCTTCGCTGGAAGCACCATCTGGCTCGGCACTGATTTCCCTGGCGGCGGCACCAGCTTCTCCGGTTGCGCCGACCCCAACCCCCGCGGCACGGTCTTCTCCGGTGGCGGCACCACCAAAAGTGGCTGTAAGTTGTCCTGAACTCACTAGGATGCAGGTGTAAGTAGTCAATGATAGTTGGGGTTTTAACAAGTTCTTTTTTCTTTAATGATGGGAAACCGTAGTAGTATTCTTCTGCAAATGTTTTTTAATGACGGGAAACAGTAGATGTTAAGTACTAGTTCTGGCAAAAAAAGATGTTAAGTAATAGTATCCATCACAGAGCAGGGTTTGTGATCTGAACATATAAATATATGCTCCATGTTACCTGTTTCAGAAAGTCTGAAAGCTTGCTCAGTACATGTAAAATCAAATTGTCTTGCTGCTGCTAGATTTTGTGCAAACTAATTAAAGAGATAGCTAGATGCATTTTCTCCATGTATGTTACGTTCTGATTTATATGTTGTTGATTGATATATACCATGCTTAACTAGATGCAGAAGCAAACTCGCTCCAACATCAATGAGCAACTACGTCTTAGGACTGTCGATTGTACATGTCCACTGCAACCCCCCGAGTTCAGAATTCAAAGAAATTCACTAGCCAAAAAGCCAAAGGTGACGGGCAGGCGTGATGCAGCAATTCAACGTTGTATATTAAAAGGGCGAGGGAAAGGCCACCTAAACGGGTTGGTCACTCGGCGGACCCTCCTCAGCCCTCGCGCTTCTATGTGCAACTGGACGGCAACGATGACATGTATATGTTGGTCATCCCCAGAGAATTCAAGCAATGTCTGAAAGGGATTCTTCCCAGGCCTATCAAGCTCAAGACCAGCGTAGGCTGCGCCTGGTATGTGCACATCGATGAGTACCAGGGTGAACTGGTCTTGAAGGATGGTTGGTTCGGGTTTGCAGAGGCGCATGAACTGCAGCTCGATGACATTCTCGTCTTCGAGGTGAAAGACACTTCCTTGATGAATGTGTTGATCTACGACTGTAACACCTCCACCCAGAGGGTAATATTTTGTGCTGATCACCCTTAGTTGCATGCATGATCTGCAGTGCTTTTAGGAAGAGGGGATCAGAAACACCTCAATATTTTATTGAATTAACTAGATGCTGCTTTTGGACCTGGGGTAGTGCCCATTGATGTTCATCTTTTGAACTTGGTTTTTGTATTAAGCTGAACTGGGGATCAGATACAATGTGATGAGACTTTGTTAATTAGCTAATATAGTATATGTTAGACATGTTTTATTTTACTTTAATTTACTGTGATATGCTGCGGTAGTTTCAATGTGCGGTATGATGATTTGTATTATACCTAGCTACATGGAGCTCAACATTTTATTTTAGAAAGTGTAAAAGTGACCAATTTTTTTGATCTGATTGTAGCGAACGATTGTAGCGAACACAAGTGCAGATGGTCAAACCCCCAAAACTTCTCATATTCATTGTTACATGGTCGAGATATAAAGGTATTTTACGCACTGGTTTAATACTCAACTGCTTACATCCATGTTTGTTTGCAGTTTTTTTTGACACCTCTTAATGCTCCCTCCGATCCATTTTTTTGAGATACTGTTAGTTGTAGAGATATCCATTTTATCATCAAGTAATGAGGATCAGATGGAGTATCGTTTTCATTTTACCAAAATAAATGGATATCTTTGTATAGTACAAAGTAGCCTGGGCCCTGAGCTCTGAATGCAATATACTGTGTGCACACTGATCGGATCATAACCCACACGACCTGTCTCACTGGTATGTAGGTCCGGGCCCCACCAGAATGCGATAAAGCCCGGTGACCCACCGGGTGAAGTTTTCTGTGTGGATTCCTGCGTGCACTGGCCGTTCCTCCAAGAAACGCGCATTTTTTTTGACCGGGGGGACACGCGCATTTATTCCCTTGCTGATGTATCATTCTCAGTTTCTCACAGCCCCCTCATGTTCAGATCTCCCCAGATACCTCGCCGTCCATCTCCCCTGAGTCCTCTCCCTACACCACCGGCGTCCACCACCGCTCGGACTACGCGGCTTGGACTCTGTCCTCTACGGATGCGGCGACGTCGCACCTAAAAACTCCACTAAGGCAGCGCGGCATCCCCGATTCTCTCGGTCCATGGCTGCAATGGCGGTATGTTTCCGAATCACTAGCGTTGCCGGTCACATCTTTATTATATCTAAGCTGTATTGCCGGTTGCTTAGCATTGTTTGATATAGACTATTTCTCTCATCCAGTGTATATATTAATCCTCTGGTAAAGACTCGGGCTACACATGCACGCATGCTAGCTAGGTTGGGACTGGATCTAATGTGTGCAATAATAATCGTTCAAATATGATATTGGTCAATCCACGGCCGATAATCACATATGAGGACACCGAGCATGCATGTACGGCTTATGGACTCTTTAGGCCGACGCTGATTTTTTTTTGTTTGCGTGGTCGATCTCAGATGGCGGATGATGAACTGCAGATGCATTACTCTGATGCTAGACCTAGCCAGCAAGCATGCATGGCTCATGCTAGCTTGATTTCTATTCTCATAGCTACTATTTATATCGATTTGGCTTCTGCGATACAATGATACACTATGCTGAATAATTTGATGATACAAGGTTGTACATATCATCCTAGCTAGATTCAGAAGCTTATTGTTCAGACTGTGTGTTCGATAAGAACAATGATCCGCTGACTTTGCTAGGTGCCTTTGATTATGCATTTGCTTGGAATTACGGTCAGAAGCTAGAGGCATTATCTAATTGAGGTCTCTTTTTTGCAGTGTTCAAACAAGAAGCTCAAGCTTGGAGAGAGCTTATCATGGAAGGAGACATCTGTAGAGCCAGCCCCAGAGTGCAAGGTGTTTAGGCGCATCGATGAGGAGAATACCGCTGACAGCTTCTGCAAGGTACTATGTACATCGGAGTTAGAGGTGATTACCATCCCCAGTCATTTTCTACCCTGGTTTTACGGTGGGTGTCCAGAGTCCATCAACCTGAAGATGTCCACTGCATGCACCTGGATTGTGGACCTGAAGCAACAAGATGGCAATGTTTTAATGGACGCAGGATGGCCAGAGTTTGTCAAAGCACATGACTTGAAGGTAGGATACCTCCGACCTTCAAGAAGATTGACACCAAATCATTGCAGGTGCTCATATTTGGTTACAATTCTTGTGAGAAGGTTATATGGTGTTCAGGTTATCACCCATCGCTGGGGCAACAAAATGAATCACATTTGTATTAAGTTGTCTTACAAATGTTACGTAGAGAGAGCTGGTCTATAATAGTATAATGATGCATTGTGGTGAACATGATGGTACCATTCTTGGATTAGTGGATTGCCTAGCCCTTTCCATTAGTTCGGACTTTTGGTTGTGTTGGCTTGTGTATGAAGCTTGGCATGGTATCGAGCCCGTGGGTCTCGAGTTCGCGACCTGGCTTTCGTAATTTATCCTAAAAATTGGTGCTGCCCTCCGTTGCCCTCCTCGGAGTCCACGTATATGCCTCTTGAGAGTCTCCTTGTGTTGACCTCTTCCCTTCTTCCGGTCACACGTGAGGAGGGGTGTTGAGATGTATAAGTGGATTGCCTAGCCCTTTCCATCAGTTCTGACTTTTGGTTGCGTTGGCTACTGCATGAAGCTTGACAAACCTTATTTATATGTACAGCTCTCTAGTTGTACTATTAATTATTATGTGCTTATGTTGGCTGGATTGTGATGAACATGAGATGTTCTGTTGTTTCCGTAAAGAAAAAAAAACGTGATGTTTTTTCGAATCCTGCGCTGGATATGTTTTGCACAAACTAGTGAAGTGCCCGCTGACAAAACATATTATGTGCAAATAGGCAACCCTCAGTAACGATCATGGGTTCAAGCGTCCAGGATCCAGTGCCTTGACATCAGCAAGCACAGATGAACAGTTGGTTGACTTGTAGATTTGGACGTTGGATCGAAAATAGATAGCTAAGAACTAAGTACTGTAGCATGTAGCATATGTACTGTTCATGGTCTCATTCCGGGTTCAAGTGCTACCCCATGTAGCACCACTTTTTTTTGGGGTTAGCCCAGACAACCTTTCCAATAAAAAAAAGTACTACCTTCCCTGCATGGGCCAATTGTTTGTACTTTTGGGCTGCCGCCGGCCATGTACGTGGTGATTGCTGTCAACCTGCTTACTTCGCTGATAACAATCCAAAAACATTTAATGGGCCTCCGACTCATGCCATTGGGGCCCTTCCTAATTTAAACATGGAGATCCTATGATTGGCCCTCAAGAAACCGAGATTCTACATATAAAGTTATTTTTATTTCGTATCAATTATGATTATGATTCTTTTTAAATGCGCATAGCCAGTATGCGCATCTACATGGGATCTATATTTTGATATATTCATATAGTCGATTTCAAAATTTTCATAAATTATTTAAAGTTCCAAGATTTATTCTATCAGTTTGCAAGATCTTTGAGTGTATTTGTAGTTTAAAAAAATGACAAACCTCTTCATCAGATTGTTGTTAACAAGTGTAGTGTTGTGAACCCAAAATATATTACATACTTCCTCGTAGATCAAATTTGAACTAATTAAGTTGAATTAAAACCTGGATCAACAGTTAGTATGGATTAGGTGCATGGAGTACGAAAAACAAATGAATAGGCAATATTTCAGTTTTTCCTTCAGTTGAGAATGCTAGAGCAGGACCCATTTGCCAGTAGCGTCCCTCAACATTTGAAGGTAAAGACAAACAGAAGGGATCGAAAAAAAGCAAGTATCCTACATATCTCGGGTTAAAACATATCGAGAAATCACATATTTCTTGTACATAGAGGCTGACATCGTGGACCCATCGACCAGCCGTGGAAAAAAAATCCAAGAAAGGAAGCAATTATCGTACAGAGAAGCTGACATGTGGGACGCATTTTGCAGCAGCGTCCTCAACTTTAACAAAGGCTAGGGGATCGAAAGAAAAAGCAAAGTTGCCAGAAATCAGCGGTCAAAAATAAATCCAAGAAATGAAATGTTTATTGTTCATAGAGGCTGACATGTGGGACCCACGAGCCAGCAGCGTCCTCAACGTTTCAAAGGCGGCAGGGGATCGTAAAAAAAGGCAAATCGCAATATATCAGGTGAAAAAAATAAAACAAGCAAAGAAACTTTTATTGTACATAGAGGATGACATATGGGTCCCGTTTTGCAGGAGCGGTCTCACCGTTTCCAAGGCGGCACTGGATCGAAAAAAAAGAAAGGAAAGGTTTATCGTTCAGAGAGGCTGAGATGTGGGACCCATGGGCCAGCAGCATCCTCTTAGTTTCAAAGACGGCAGGGGATAAAAAAAAGGCAAATAGCCAGTAATTAGGGTCAAAAATAAATCAAACAAAGGAAACTTTTACTGTTCATAGAGGCTGACAGGGACCCAAGAGCCAGCAGCGTCTCAACGTTTCAGAGGCGGCATGAGATCGAAAGAAAAAGGCAAATACCAAGAAATTATGGGTCAATAGTAAATCAAACAAAGTAAAGGTTTATTGTTCATAGAGGCTGACATGTGGGACCCCTGAGCCGGCAGCGTCCCCAACGTGTTAAAGGCGGCAGGAGATCGAAAGACAAAGGCCAAAAATCAGTTGGTAAAAAAATCCAAGAAAAGAAACATTTACCGTTCTGAGAGGCTGACATGCGGGACCCATGAGGCAGCAGCATCCTCAACGATTCCAAGGCGGCAGGGGATCAAAAGGGGTCAAAAATAAATCCATCATAGGAAACTTTTATTGTTCATAGAGGATGTGGGACCGACCTGCCAGTAGCGTCCTCATCGTTTCAAAGGGGGCAGGGGACCAAAAGAAAATGGCAAATAGCCAGAAATTAGGGGTAAAAAATAAATCCAATTTAGGACACTTTTATTGTTCATAGAGTATGACATGCGGGACCCATGAGCCAGCAGCTTCCTCAACGTTTCTAAGGCGGCATGAGATCGAAAGGAAAAGGAAAGTGACCAAATATCAGGAGCCAAAAATAATCTAAGGAAAGAAACTTTATTGTGCATAGAGAATGACATGCGAGTCCCATTTTGCAGCACCGGTCTGAAGGTTTCAAAGTCGGCATTAGATCGAAAGAAAAAAGACAAGTGCCAAATATCAGGAGCCAAAAATAATCCAAGAAAAGAAACTTCTATTGTATATAGAGGATGATATGCGGGTCCCATTTTGCAGCCGCGGTCTCAATGTTTCCAAGGCGGCACATGACCAAAAGAAAAAGGAAGTAGCCAGAAATAAGGGTGTCAAAAAATCCAAGAAAAGGAATATTTCAATTGGGCTGTTTCTGGCCATCTGGGCCTTCAAACTATCCCGCTGGACGCCTTTTGATTCGTACAATTTCAGCCCATTCCAAAACAGGAAAGTCCTATGCCTCGCAAAAACAAAAAAAAACAAGGAGATTCAACATATAAGTTTGTTTATGTAAAAATAAAGATTTAATTTATCCCTTTGCAATAGCTCAGAGTAAAATACACTGTTTATTGTCTGCAAAATAATCAAGATATCACATGTTTCTTAATACGGGGAGGCTGACATCAGGGACCCATGCGCCGGCGACGTCGTCAACATTTTAAAGGCGGCAGGGATGGAAAGAAAAAATAAACCAAAAATCTGTTGGTACAAAATCCAAGAAAAGAAACATTTTCGTTCTGAGAGGATAACATGCGGGACCCATGAGGCAGCAGCATCCTCAGCGTTTAATGTTAGAGGATGACATGTCAGACCTATGAGCCAGCAGCGTCCTCAACGTTTTAAAGGCGGCAGGAGATCGAAAGAAAAAATAAGCCAAAAATCATTTGCTATTCAAAATCCAAGAAAATAAACATTTACCGTTCTGAGAGGATGACATGCTGGACCTATGAGGCAGCAGCATCCTCAACGATTCCAAGGCTGCAGGGGATCAAAAGAAAAAAAAAAATATCCAGAAATTAATTAGGGGTTCAAAATAAATCCATCAAAGGAAAGTTTTATTGTTCATAGAGGATGACATGTGGGACCGACCTGCCACATAAGCGTTCTAATCGTTTCACCGGGGGCATGAGATCAAAAGATAAACTCAATTATCAATAAATTAGGCGTAATATATAACTCCAAGAAAGGAAACTTTTATTGTTCGTAGAGGATGACATGCGGGACCCATGAGCCAACAGCTTACTTAAAGTTTCAAAGGCGGCATGAGATCGAAAGAAAAAGGCAAGTGACAAAATATCAGGAGCCAAAGATAATCCAAGAAAAGAAACTTTATTTACATAGAGGATGACATGCGGGTCCCATTTTGCAGCAGCGGTCCCAACGTTTCAAATGCGGCTTGAGATCAAAAGAAAAAGAAAGTAGCCAGAAATTAGGGGGTCAAAAAATCCAAGAAAATAAAGTTGATGGACATAGAGGATGACATGCGGGTCCCATGAGCTAGCAGGTTTGTCAACGTTTCCAAGGCGGCAGGGGATCAAAAGAAAAAGGAAATAGCCAAAAATCAGAGGGTGAAAAAAACAAAAAAAATGAACTTTTATAGTACATAGAGGATGGCATGCGGGTCCCATGAGCCAGCAGGTTCCTCAACGTTTCAAACGTGGCATGAGATCGAAAGAAAAAGGCAAGTGACCAAATATGAGGAGCCAAAAATAATTCAAGAAAAGAAAGTTTTATAGTACATAGAGGATGACATGCGGGTCCCATGATCCTGCAGGTTCCTCAACGTTTCAAACGTGGCATGAGATCGAAAGAAAAAGGCAAGTGACCAAATATCAGGAGCCAAAAATAATTCAAGAAAAGAAACTTGATTGTACATAGAGGATGACATGCGGGTCCCATTTAGCAGCAGCGGTATCACCGTTTGAGAGGCTGCACGGGATCGAAAGAAAAAGGCAAGTGACCAAATATCAGGAGCCAAAAAAATCCAAGAAAAGAAATTTTATTATACGTAGAGGATGACATGCGGGTCCCATTTTGCAGCAGCGGTCTCAACGTTTCCAAGGCGGCACAGAACCAAAAGAAAAATTAAGTAGCCAGAAATCAGGGGGTGAAAAAAATCCAAGAAGAAAGATTTCAATTGGGCTGCATCTGGACATCTGGGCCTTCGAACTATCCTGCTTGGCCTTTTGACTCGTACAATTTCAGCCCACTCCAAAACAGGAAAGTTCCGAATTTTCTAAAAAAACAGGAAAGTCCTATGCTTCGCAAAGACAAAAAAACAAGGAGATTCAACATATAAGTTTGTTTATGTAAAAATAAAGATTTAATTTTCCGTTTGAAATAGCTCAGAGCGCAATACACTATTTATTGTCTGCAAAATAATCAAGCTATCATATGTTTCTTGTACGGGGAGGCTGACATCGGGGACCCATGAGCCAGCAGCGTCGTCAACGTTTTAAAGGCGGCAGGGGATGGAAAGAAAAAATAAACCAAAAATATGTTGGTACAAAATCTAAGAAAAGAAACATTTTCGTTCTAAGAGGATGACATGCGGGACCCATGAGGCAGCAGCATCCTCAGCGTTTATTGTTCATAGAGGCTGACATGTGGGTCCCGTGAGCCAGCAACGTCCTCAACGTTTTAAAGGCGGCAGGAGATCGAAAGAAAAATTAGCCAAAAATCATTTGGTAAACAAAAACCAAGAAAAAAAAACATTTACCGTTCTGAGAGGATGACATGCGGGACCCATGAGGCAGCAGCATCCTCAACGATTCCAAGGCGGCAGGGGATCAAAGGAAAAAAAAGGAAATATCCCGAAATTAATTAGGGGTTCAAAATAAATCCATCAAAGGAAACTTTTATTGTTCACAGAGGATGACATGTGGGACCGACCTGCCAACAGCGTCCTCATCGTTTCAAAGGGGGCAGAAGATCAAAAGAAAAAGGCAAATAGCCAGAAATTAGGGGTAAAAAATAACTCCAAGAAAGGAAACTTTTATTATTCGTAGAGGATGACATGCGGGACCCATGAGCCAGCAGCTTACTCAACATTTCAAAGGCGGCATGAGATCGAAAGAAAAAGGCAAGTGACAAAATATCAGGAGCCAAAGATAATCCAAGAAAAAAAACTTTATTGTACATAGAGGATGACATGCGGGTCCCAATTAGCAGCAGCGGTCTCAACGTTTCAAATGCGTCTTGAGATCAAAAGAAAAAGAAAGTTGATTGTACATAGAGGATGACATGCGGGTCCCATGAGTCGACTTACTCAACGTTTCCAAGGCGGCAGTGGGATCAAAAGGAAAAGGAAATAGCCAAAAATCAGAGGGTGAAAAAAAACCCAAGAAAATAAACTTTTATAGCACATAGAGGATGACATGCGGGTCCCATGAGCCAGCAGGTTCCTCAACGTTTCAAACGTGGCATGAGATCGAAAGAAAAATGCAAGTGACTAAATATCAGAGCCAAATATAATTCAAGAAAAGAAACTTGAGTGTACATAGAGGATGACATGCGGGTCCCATTTAGCAGCAGCGGTATCACCGTTTGAGAAGCGGCAGGGGATCGAAAGAAAAAGGCAAGTGACCAAATATGAGGTGCCAAAAATTCCAAGAAAAGAAAGTTTTATAGTACATAGAGGATGACATGCGGGTCCCATGAGCCTGCAGGGTCCTCAACGTGGCATGAGATCGAAAGAAAAATGCAAGTGACCAAATATCAGGAGCCAAAAATAATTCAAGAAAAGAAACTTGATTGTACATAGAGGATGACATGCGGGTCCCATTTAGCAGCAGCGGTATCACCGTTTGAGAGGCTGCACGGGATCGAAAGAAAATGGCAAGTGACCAAATATGAGGTTCCAAAAAAATCCTAGAAAAGAAAGTTTTATAGTACATAGAGGATGACATGCGGGTCCCATTTAGCAGCAGCGGTCTCACCGTTTGAGAGGCGGCAGGGGATCGAAAGAAAAAGGTAAGTGACCAAATATGAGGTGCCAAAAAAATCCAAGAAAAGAAAGTTTTATAGTACATAGAGGATGACATGCGGGTCCCATTTAGCAAGAGCGGTATCACCGTTTGAGAGGCGGCGGGGATCGAAAGAAAAAGGCAAGTGACCAAATTTGAGGTGCCAAAAAAAACTCCAAGAAAAGAAAGTTGATTGCTCATAGAGGATGACATGCGGGTCCCAATTAGCAGCAGCGGTCTCAACGTTTCCAAGGCGGCAAGGGATCAAAAGAAAAAGGAAGTAGCCAGAAATCAGGGGGTCAAAAAAAATCCAAGAATAGAAAGAATTTTGGTTCATAGAGGATGACATGCGGGACCCATGATCCTGCATCGTAAACGGCTCGATCGGAGAGCGTTGAACGAGATGGCGCGATCGAGAAAAAAAACAATGCTAGAGAGGCTGCCATCTGGGCCCTACATCCCTCGGTGGTGCGGATTTGCGTTGACTCGGCCGGCGAACCCGAGAATTCGAGATGCACCACGTCCCGGGCCACCATACGCAACGTTTTGGCCGGTTTCGTCGGGCTAGGTGGCCTCAAAAACGAGAAAAAAAACGTTTTGACATGCACAACGGACAGACCCAAAATCGTCGGCCATGGTACACCAGCAACCACGGCGCGACTTCAACTTCGTCGGCCATGGCAACTTTTCTTGTAGTGATGGGTCTACCCTGCCCTAAAACATACCCAACCACCTTGGATGGGGCCAATATTTGGCACACTTGTCCATGGTGGTGTGCCCCACCCTTCTTGCATTGCTTTTTCTAGGTTGGTTTTTACATTCATGGTGATCCCATGGTTGGGGGTGCCGATACTAGGGTTTTAGGGTCAAAATGGGTCTACCCTGCCCTAAAACATACCCAACCACCTTGGATGGGGCCAATATTTGGCACACTTGTCCATGGTGGTGTGCCCCACCCTTCTTGCATTGCTTTTTCTAGGTTTTTTTTACATTCATGGTGATCCCATGGTTGGGGGGTGCCGATACTAGGGTTTTAGGGTCAAAATGGGTCTACCCTGCCCTAAAACATACCCAACCACCTTGGATGGGGCCAATATTTGGCACACTTGTCCATGGTGGTGTGCCCCACCCTTCTTGCATTGCTTTTTCTAGGTTGGTTTTTACATGCATGGTGATCCCATGGTTGGGGGTGCCGATACTAGGGTTTTAGGGTCAAAATGGGTCTACCCTGCCCTAAAACATACCCAACCACCTTGGATGGGGCCAATATTTGGCACACTTGTCCATGGTGGTGTGCCCCACCCTTCTTGCATTGCTTTTTCTAGGTTGGTTTTTACATTCATGGTGATCCCATGGTTGGGGGTGCCGATACTAGGGTTTTAGGGTCAAAATGGGTCTACCCTGCCCTAAAACATACCCAACCACCTTGGATGGGGCCAATATTTGGCACACTTCTCCATGGTGGTGTGCCCCACCCTTCTTGCATTGCTTTTTCTAGGTTGGTTTTTATATTCATGGTGATACCATGATTGGGGGGTGCCGATACAAGGGTTTTAGGGTCAAAATGGGTCTACCATGGCCTAAAACATACCCAACCACCTTGGATGGGGCCAATATTTGGCACACTTGTCCATGGTGGTGTGCCCCACCCTTCTTGCATTGCTTTTTCTAGGTTGGTTTTTACATGCATGGTGATCCCATGGTTGGGGGTGCCGATACTAGGGTTTTAGGGTCAAAATGGGTCTACCATGCCCTAAAACATACCCAACCACCTTGGATGGGGCCAATATTTGGCACACTTGTCCATGGTGGTGTGCCCCACCCTTCTTGCATTGCTTTTTCTAGGTTGGTTTTTACATTCATGGTGATCCCATGGTTGGGGGGGTGCCGATACAAGGGTTTTAGGGTCAAAATGGGTCTACCCTGCCCTAAAACATACCCAACCACCTTGGATGGGGCCAATATTTGGCACACTTGTCCATGGTGGTGTGCCCCACCCTTCTTGCATTGCTTTTTCTAGGTTGGTTTTTACATTCATGGTGATCCATGGTTGGGGGGTGCCGATACAAGGGTTTTAGGGTCAAAATGGGTCTACCCTGCCCTAAAACATACCCAACCACCTTGGATGGGGCCAATATTTGGCACACTTGTCCATGGTGGTGTGACCCACCCTTCTTGCATTGCTTTTTCTAGGTTGGTTTTTACATTCATGGTGATCCCATGGTTGGGGGGTGCCGATACAAGGGTTTTAGGGTCAAAATGGGTCTACCCTGCCCTAAAACATACCCAACCTCACCCCCCCAACCATGGGATCACCATGAATGTAAAAACCAACCAAGAAAAAGCAATGCAAGAAGGGTGGGGCACACCACCATGGACAAGTGTGCCAAATATTGGCCCCATCCAAGGTGGTTGGGTATGTTTTAGGGCAGGGTAGACCCATTTTGACCCTAAAAACCTAGTATCGGCACCCCCCAACCATGGGATCACCATGCATGTAAAAACCAACCTAGAAAAAGCAATGCAAGAAGGGTGGGGCACACCACCATGGACAAGTGTGCCAAATATTGGCCCCATCCAAGGTGGTTGGGTATGTTTTAGGGTAGGGTAGACCCATTTTGACCCTAAAACCCTAGTATCGACACCCCCCAACCATGGGATCACCATGAATGTAAAAAAAACCTAGAAAAAGCAATGCAAGAAGGGTGGGGCACACCACCATGGACAAGTGTGCCAAATATTGGCCCCATCCAAGGTGGTTGGGTATGTTTTAGGGCAGGGTAGACCCATTTTGACCCTAAAACCCTAGTATCGGCACCCCCAACCATGGGATCACCATGAATGTAAAAACCAACCTAGAAAAAGCAATGCAAGAAGGGTGGGGCACACCACCATGGACAAGTGTGCCAAATATTGGCCCCATCCAAGGTGGTTGGGTATGTTTTAGGGCAGGGTAGACCCATTTTGGCCCTAAAACCCTTGTATCGGCACCCCCCAACCATGGGATCACCATGCATGTAAAAACCAACCTAGAAAAAGCAATGCAAGAAGGGTGGGGCACACCACCATGGACAAGTGTGCCAAATATTGGCCCCATCCAAGGTGGTTGGGCATGTTTTAGGGCAGGGTAGACCCATTTTGACCCTAAAACCCTTGTATCGGCACCCCCCAACCATGGGATCACCATGAATGTAAAAACCAACCTAGAAAAAGCAATGCAAGAAGGGTGGGGCACACAACCATGGACAAGTGTGCCAAATATTGGCCCCATCCAAGGTGGTTGGGTATGTTTTAGGGCAGGGTAGACCCATTTTGACCCTAAAACCCTTGTATCGGCACCCCCCCAACCAAGGAGCATCCATTAGTAATTAAAAAATATTCAAAATGAAAAAAAATCGTCACATTCCATGTTTTCTTGTGTTACATACAATGTGATAAAAATTTGAGGTGATTTGGAGGAGGTACAAAAATCACTTGCTTTAAAAATGGGGCTAAATGTTAGACCTAACAGTCCGTCGTAGAGCAAATGATTTTTTTCGACCATCTCTAGTTCATCCTATTTTTTGTATGCTCCCATGCATGTAATATAAAGTATTATTGAAAAACATTTAAAATAAAGTTTATAATTTTATTTCAATCACTCTACTTTCAAGTATATATTTTGATAAAGGACAATTCTAAAACAAATTAATGAAAACATACAAGGTTGGGTTGATCTGCCAACCTTCAATGCATCTTTTGTACATTTTCTTTATATGAACTTTTTACAAATTCGATTATTTAAATTCACATATGAAATATCAGATACAAATAACATATGAAATTGCTACTCTGTTTTATTCTCATGACATTGGTGGTTGCTATTCTCATCACATAGCGGCTTTCTATTCATTCATGTAACTTATCTACTATGTTTTTAAACTATTGAAAACATTATGACAGAGATCAAATTGGTACATAAGTCAATATTACTGAACTATCAAATTTTCAAACAAGCAAAATTTTAGAATTACCATTTCCTTGCAAACAAGATAATATTTCTGGACTACCATTTTTCCAACACAACATGCATGGTACATAAAAAGGCTGACAATACTTTGTAGCCATCCATAACTTCACTTATCTTATAACAAAGTGAAGAACCAGTAAAAGCAAACACAGTGTGCTACATACCATCTAGCACACTGGTACAGTGCATACATAGCTACCATAGCTAAAGTTCACATGCCTAGCAAGTCCATACATAGTTACCGCACCATAACAGAAGGTGCACACATAAACTAGCAGTTCTTAATAACATACATTACTTAACATCATCATACTACTGATGATGTACTTCTTCAGTAACTTTTTCAGACATTCAGTCAATCCTGACCATAGTACTCCAGTACTTTCCTCAGGGCAGCATGGTTCGACTTGTCGCGGAGATCCTTCGGGTGCACCTCCTTCACATGGCTAACAAGTCCTTCACGCAGACCATCCCTAGGAACCTGCTTGGAGGGATGGAACTTGCAGTAGTACCTCCCATCAGGTTTCATGTAAGCACTGATTCCCTCAGCCCAGATCTTCTCCTCCACCTTCTTCTCATATGACAACACATTGTACTTGCTGACTTCATTATCAGATGAAGCATCTGAGTTGTACTGCAAAACAACAATATCACAATCATATGTCACAACTATTGTACATCAATGAGTTCAATAAACTTGTCAACCATGCACAATCAATATTGAGAATGCTAGCTATCTTACCGACACGGCGTCCCCGGACTCGACCTCCAAGGAAATGTAGGACTGGCCAGAGTCCTCCGAGTCATCCAACTCCTCAAACTTCCTCTTGCGGACAGAGGAGGTCTCACCAACCTAATAAGAATAAATTTAAAAACAATGTTCATATATACAGATTTCACATTGCCTAATTTAGAGAAAATAAGTGGGAAAACTAAGCAAATAATAAACTCAATGATGCATTATTATAAATTAAAGAGTACACATTGCAATTAATTGTACAATGTTTATCGAATGGATAATGCTAGTACAAAACTTTGGGAACTAATAACTCAGCATATTTACAGTTTATAGTACCATATACAGGTGCTATCATTCCATTTCAATTAATATACTAGCAGGGAGCAAATTATTATGTCAATCTAAATTGCAATCATGGCAGCATAACACATATACTACAAATCCTTATTGCAATCATTACAATAATAGGCCAGTAACATTATATTTCTCCTCCTATGTTAAGGTGAAACATAATTCTGTCAACCTATCATTAATATTGATCTTAATATCATAGAGTAATCATAGACAATATTATGTTTCACCTTAACATAATAATGCTCTTAAAAGTAAATTTCATAGAGTAAACAGAGTCAAGATTATATTGCAATCGTTACTACATTATAGGTGCTTCAAAGAAATGGAGCACATTCTAAATTACAACTATACTTTCAAAACATGACAACTATAGCTATACAAAGCATGTTAAATATTACTACATAAAGCATGTTTAATACAGGTGGAATTAATAGATTACAACACATTCTGAAAAAGGAAATATCTTATGCACAAATGGGAATGCCTCTGGAGCAGAAGTACCATAAATTTAATAAGCAATAATTATCACCATAAGATGTTAAGTAAGCAGCATATAGGGGTTTTTAGCTTCTAACACCCAGAAGTGGAGGTCCTGCAAAATCATACCATTTCAAATAATAGGTACACATGCTATTATTCATACTGTGGTGATGTACAATTATAGTAACTACATATTTTCCCATAGCAGGGAACAAATTATTATGTCAATGTTGTTGCCATCATAGCAAGATAACACTCCTGGAGCACAACAGCATTACCATAGATTTACAAATCAATGTGAATCCCTAAAGCAATTATGCAATCATGTAATAAAAACATACTAATGAAGCTCTGTAGCAAACAATTGATGCTACTACTAACAAATAAATTATGCACACAGTAATCAAACCAGATAAATTGTGCACACGGTATATAAATTGGGGTCACATGACAATAAAACCCCCCTTAACTACGAATGCACACGGATGTCAAACCAGATTAAAAAAATCCTTGCCAACATATACACAAACCACAGGACAGTCTGCTAGATCCATTTGGTCCACATTAAGCCCTAATCACAAATCATATGATTCGTCTATTCTTCGGTTTCATCTAACCCTAATCACCATCAAATAAGGGCAAATAAGCTGAGGTGTTGAGAGGATAGCACATACCAGAGGGTCTTCCACCGCTGGCTGCACGTTCAGATCCGGCACGATCTCGCCGCCGAACCCGTGCTCCTGCTCATCCGCCGCCGTCAGCACCAATCCTCCGCCCGACGCGGCCGCACCACGACGGCTCCATCCACCCGGCACCACATCTGCCTCCGCCACGCCGGTGTTCTTGACCAAGGCTGCGGCGGCCGCCCTCGCGGTGGAGCTGCTACCCTCCATCGGCCTCCGATTCGACGGAAATGCGCGGAGAAGAAGGATTAAAGAAGAGAACTGGAGGTGGGAGAGGGAGTGGAGAAGACGAAGTGGCCGAGGGAGGAGGAGAGGGTTTTCTCCGTACCTGATTTGGGGGGGAATGGTGGGGCGAGGGAGGCGGAGAAGGAAACGTCGGCTTTTTATATGGGTTTCTATTTCGGTACACGCACGCTCGTACGCACGTGCTGTAGGCACGCTGTAGATACGTACAGAATGACGTGCGCGGGCCATACGGGCTTGTACAGGGCTCTACGGACGGTCTACGCATAGCGAAATTACGATTTTACCCCCGCTGCCGAAGAGGTATCAGAAGATCTCAGCCGTCCATGTGTTTGGCATGTCCAGACTTATCCCAGGGGGGGAGCACCGGAGCAGAAGCGGGTAACAGTTTGTTACTTTCATTTTAACCAAGGTCCAAGGGTAAGTTAGCATGTGTTTATCAGGACGCTATGTACCACGATCTGTCAGATTAGACTCATGCGTAGTCTTGCTCAAGCTCCTGTGTGGTCTTGCAGGATTACGAGTAAGCTGTTCGTTGTTCCTTCGTGCTTCGCTAGCATTTCTTCAGTTCTATCTTTTCTTGTTTAGCTTCAATTTTTTTAGTGCGGATAAATGGCTACCTAGCTCCATGTAACCCCTTAGTTAAAAACAATAATAATAAAATCATACTTTAAAGTTTCAGAGAAAATATAATAGCTTTCGCATGTAGTCAATGATATATCTATCTTACAGGCATTTTATCTTAACCTAGAATTTCTGGTATTCGAGGACACACAAAAAATGATAAAATCTAATAAAGTTTAGAGTTTGAAAAAAAATGCGATGTTCCACTATTAGGAAAAGGCCTACCGTCGGCGGACGTAAATAGCCTACACCACCACGATGCCGCCATGGTATTCACCGAGATCACAGTTAGCCGAAAGCATTATTGATATATTTGTACTAAAGGCCACTCTTGTTCTTGTTTGGCCCGGGCTCCCAACCCACACCCACTAGACTGACATTGTGCCAACCGCATAGCAGGCTTGGCAGCCGTGCTGCATAGCTTGATGGCTCTCTACGTGTTGTGAACAAATTGGCACTTGGTTATATGGTTCAAAGAGAGTACTGTGCATGAATCAGTGATCTGCATTGTAGGCGTGCATCTCAGTGGAATCACATAGTTGGGCTATGGGCTACCATCCAACATATTGCCGACCATATGATAAAGGAAAACGCTTTCCGTCCGCCGACCGATCGCGCGCCCGGGATCGGCCGTTGTCGCTCGCTCGCGTGGGCTGATTTTGGCGCGATCGTACTGACGGCCCGCGCAGCTAGCTATGCGTGCACGTCTTCTCTTAATCTCACGTGGGTGGACATCAAAGCTGGATACATCTCAAAAAAAAAAAAAAAACTGGCTACGTGTGCGTGCTAGCTATGCCACGACACATGTGTGTCGTGTGCCCAACCCCAAACCATAGAGCTGCATGGGGGTGCTTGCTAGCTCTGTATTTTAACAACTTTTCATTAACGTAGAGGTACAAGTTACACTAGACTCGCATGGGTTTATGACTGCCGAGCTCAACCACTTCGCCATGATGTTCGCTCCGCGCACCGTTGTTGGTAGGGACTGTGTCATCCACAGTGCCGACGACACCATCGACGGTACGTACGGCACCATTAACCATATTACCGATTGTAGGGACGACACCACCAATGATAAGACCGGCCAAGACCAGCGTCGCTGAGCATACCATCGACTATGGGGATGGTGAAACTGACCGTTCCAACGGAAGGATATAACAATTGCGTATAAATTTTGTAACAATTTCACATAAATTTTATAGCTAAAGCACGTCGGAGATGTTGTAATCTTTTACCTAGCGTTTGCCACAAGTTTGTGATTTTTATTGTAAACACCTATATTTTATGTTAAAATAGTTTGTGGTTTTTGTTGTAACTCAATATGTAGCAAATTTGTTATTGCTTATCAAAAATTTCATAGCCACAAACACATGTGTTTTTTTGTAGTAATAGTTTTTGATTTTTATTGTAATTTGCTGCCGATTTTTGTTGTAAACCAACATGTATGAAAATAGTTGTTACTTAACCATATTTTATAACATTACTTTTTAAAATTTTGTTGTGAAGATTTTTTTATAATACTATATATTTTTTGTAAGCAGAGTGAGAGGTTTTGTTGTAATACTTAGCTGTCATAGGGGTGGCATTTTTGTTGTAAATATTGAGAAGGTTGGGCCTAGCGAGACATACCTTTTCAGTTTAATTGGTGAAGGAAAGGACTGTGGGTTGAGTTTCTAAAAATTGAGGGGTAAAACACAAAACTCACATTGCGATTGATTCTGTACGTTGGATCGTCATCGGAGGGTGCTGAGGACAACCGATTTTTGGCTGGTTTGTCAGGCGATGGACGCTGAGCGTTGGCCTATGATAAAGCCTAGAGTGTAGAGTAGGCCTGGCCCGCTCGGTGTAGGTACTTCCTCCTTGGGCAATAGTATGTCAAAACTTCTAAGCACAAAAGTGGCCCAGACCAAAAAAAAAACAGCAGGGCCGATTTGCAAACGTACGCAGCCAGGCACCGATACGCGTAGCAACACGGGAGTCTTTCTCCAACCTCCGCCCGTGTGAGAGAGAAAACAACGGTGCTTTGTTGCACGGCTTGACCGCCCCGCCGTAGCTACTACGTAAAAAGCACCCTCGCTTTTTCGACCGCCGACCGCGTTATCTCAACCGCGTGGAACCAAGCCGCTGCAGCTGCCGCCGTCTATCGTCCACCGGCACCCCGCGCTCGCTACCTTACACGTGCTCGTCATCTCCAACTGGCCGGCCTCTTGGCCGATCTTCTCTGTTCTTAATCAGGTAACTTGTTTCCCATATTTCTGGTTTAGGGTTTCATCTAATCGGAAAATTATAAGGCATTCCCTCTCCTTAGAATTATAGTGAATTAATGAGATTAGATCAGCGCACCAATAGGCCTATTGGGGTGTCGGCTATATTTTAGGCTCACATGTCTTCTCCCATAAGCCCCCGGCAAACTGTGGAGTATAATAAAATCATCGGCAACTCCATGTCAGCTCCTATGCATATGGGTTTGGTGGGTAACCACATTTGATATCGCTTGCGGGTCCCACCTAGCAGCCTCACACACCGAAAACCCTATATATTCTCCAATTTACCCCCTCCCCCCCTCCACTCCAGTTCGTGCCTAGAGCATGCCCTCCCCCTTGCCGCCGCCACTGCCGGCATGCCTCCGAAGAAGAAGACGATGATGATGGAGAAGTCGTGCAAGGCGGTGTTGAAGGTCAAGCCGATGGACATAACAGAGGAAGATTGGCTAGCCAAGCACAGTGACGGCCAACCACAAAATTGCATCGCAAGGCTAGCGAGACGGGGACAAAAAGCCGGCGGCAGCGCTGGTTTGCCTAAGCCTCGGAAGCACGCAATCTAAAGGCGGGTGCAGCTTCTTCACCGGCACCGGACGAACACGGTCAAGGGAGAACCAACTGACAGCTATTCAAGGAGCACCTCCCTATCGGTGCCAACATCGGCATCCCTTGTAACACCGCCGGTGAAGGAGGAACCGGACGTGATGGAGGTGTCGACACCATTCATTTGATCTATGTTGGCGATGAGAAGTCTATGTTTTCTGGTAGCGGAACTTTGATGACGATATAGTGGCTTGTGCTGGCCAGAATTTGATGTGGGAGACTTTGAATTTTATTCATAAATTCTAGGCTTTGAATTTCCTTTTCTATTTTGATTGTGAGTTTGAACATATATTTTTAGGTCTAATTCTATAGGGGATGGTCTATTGCGTGCGCAGCTCCTCTCCAAATGGTGGAAGCGAGTACCGGCAGGCTAGTGCCGGTATCTATTTTAGGAGCGTCCGTGGAGATGCTTTTACAATTAGCTTAAAGCACCGTACTTATATTAAGCTCCTCAGTTTTAGTTTTGTCGCTGGTCATCAGATCTGATCGATCGCGTTGAAGCTGTACAGTACTGCATGCATATCTTGCTGTCTCTCTATCCAACTGATTGATGTTCACAAGCTGACACTGCCGTAGAGAGAAAAATATGAATATATCAATGTAGATTGATCTGCCTGGTACACGCGCAGCTCGATCGAATCATATTTTTGCAGCTCGCGTGTTCCACGCCCTGAATGGCTGAATGCGACCCCGCCGATGCCCCCACCTTTGCTAATTTGTCTTTGTCAAGCTCACACATGACACACACCCTGCCTGTAGCCATCCTATTTAAAAGGCTAACCGCACACACTACTCTGGACATTGCAGCTTAAGAGCAGCTCCTACAATGGCCATGGCTAGGATGCTCCTCCTCCTCGTCACCATGGCTCTACTGGGCTCCTGCAGCGCTTCGGAGCTAACGGGGGCGCCGGTCATCCACCCGTTGCGGCAGCTGCTTGGCTCCGGCAGGGTGCTGGCAAGCCGCGGCGGCGTGCCGTGCGACAGCTGGATGCTCGGCGTGGAGGCCCACAATGTGAGGGACTGGAAGACGGTCCCGGCCAACTGCGAGGGCTACGTCGGGCACTACATGCTGGGCAGCCACTACCGCCGGGACTCCAAGGTCGTCGTCGACGAGGCCCTCGCCTACGCCGAGACCCTCAAGCTCGCCGGCAAAGGCAAGGAGGTGTGGGTGTTCGACATCGACGAGACCACGCTCTCCAACCTCCCATACTACGCCAAGCACGGCTTCGGGTACGCATTTTAGTTGCTTAGTTTTGCTATTTTTGTAGCTGCATTTGAGACACTTACTTTATCCTTCAGATAAAGAATAAAATCTGACTACACCTTGTAGAAAATAGATAACTCGAAAAATATGCTTAACACAACACATCATCATAAGCGTCTGCAGCACCGGATCCCTCATAGATAAAAATAGGGGAGAAATATATTAAACTTGAAGTTTGAAATAAAAATGTATGGTCTGGACATGATATATAGTCATCACAAAACACACGGACGGGCAATAGGACCTGTCAATGACGAACAAGACAAGTATGCCAGCAAGAGATAGTGACAACTGCGTCGAAAAAAGGTTATATATATCGACAAAAACAATAAAGCTGAGCTGTTGCATAGTACTACGTTTGGATGAGGAGTGTGAGATACGATGGAACTAAAAAAGGTGCAAGTCTGACACCGTTTGGTCCATCAAACAGTGGCGTGATCCAGACGGCGAGTTCACGTCGGTATATGTATTGTTTGGTATCAATTTATGGCCTCTTCTTGGTCACCTTATCATCGGTCTCTGGTTCGTCGACAACAGCATGCTCATGCACGTGCTCACATACAGAGCAAGTAATTAAAAACCTTACAGTAAATGGATTGTTGCACATAACTGTAAAGTTAGTGTGTTCCAAACAAAGATCATGGTCATGTTTTTGTTAGAACTGCATATGCAGACAGCAGACATGTATGTATTGCTACTGTTAAAGTGTGGCGTTAATCCATTGTGTCGTGTAATGTATACGCACGCAGGACTAAGCCGTTCAACGCGACGAGCTTCAACGCGTACGTGCTGGAGGGGAGCGCGCTTGCCCTGCCGGAGACGAAGCGGCTGTACAAGAAGCTGCTATCGATCGGCGTGAAGCCGGTGTTGCTCACGGGCCGGACCGAGGACCAGAGGGCCATCACCATCGCCAACCTCCTCCACCAGGGCTTCTCCGGGTGGATGAACCTGCTGCTCAAGCAGCCCGGGTTCAAGGGCTCCGCCATCGCGTACAAGTCCGGCGAGAGGCAGAAGCTGCAGGACGCCGGGTACGTCATCGTCGGCAACATCGGCGACCAGTGGAGCGACATCCTCGGCGCGCCTGAGGGCACCCGCACCTTCAAGCTGCCTGACCCCATGTACTACATCGGCTAGACCAGCTCTTGATGACTTGATTGCTCGTGATTATTGATGAATAAGCTAGTACTCCATGCTCCTATATGCATGCTTTCATTAATAACAGTATTTTTGTTTGGTTAATTTCCTGAGCTGGGGAGTCTGCATGCTGCTTAATTAATGGACTCATGAGATATTCCGTCTTCATTTGGATCTTGTACAGACCTGCATGCGAAGTGTTAAACTGGCCTTGTGAGTTGTGACTGCAAGATAATGCAATTCAATGGTTCAGCTTGACCCTGGACCTCGTGCTCTAAAAAGGAGTACCAACGCCTAATAAGATAATATTTTAAGAAATAAGTTATGCTACTAAGCATAATCATGACATGCTTTATTGGTTTAATTTGTTGTTTCCCCTTCTTTGTGTATTTTTACCCTTGAGTTATATATATAGACTCAATTTTAGGGTATTTTATAATTCATTCAAAGTGATTTGAAATGTCTGTAAGAATTTGATTATTTTCATGATTTCAAGGTTTGAAATCATGTTTGGCGCAAATATCATAGTTTTTTGAAAAACTTGTATCTATTTTGAATCATTGTCAAAATGACCATTTGGCTCCTAAGTCTTTTAAACTCCTTTGACTCACAAATCATCAAGACTTCATAAAATTTAATAACAATCATATTTGAACTCATTGGGTCATTGGGGTCCTAAAAATGATTTTGCTTTGCATTTTTGAGTTACGTTTATTTTTTGATTTACTTTTTGTATTTTCTTAATTTGACTATATATCATCCTCGCCCCCACTAGTCAGTCTAGAGACTGAACTGATTCGACCAGCTCGGTCGGTCGATCCAACCCGGCCTCTCTCTCTCTCTCTCTCTCTATCTATCTCTCTCTCTCTCTCTAAGTCGCTCATCTGCGTGCTCCTGCGACTCCGCGTCGCCTCCATCATCGATCGCCGCTCGATTATGTCGAGCTCCGGCGGCTATGTCCCCTCAAACAAAGTGTTCCTGAATAAGAAGGGTGCCGCCGGTCGATACATCTCGAATGTATCTACTTTTTCAAATATTTTGCTCGATGATTTGCTCCGAAATCTCACCATACTTTGATAAAACTGCCGAATCTGATGTTGTTTTTAGCAAAAATCTTATTTCTATCTATTTTCGCAGGAAATAAAATTGAGGAAAACTACCACACAGGTTTTTCACCAAAACAAGGAGGTTGGGATTTGGAATCACACCAGGGGGACACGAGGCCCAAAATAGCGCAGGTGGTGCCCCCCTCTACTAGGTGAATCACACGAGGAGGGACCCTTTCGATAAACAGAGCGCCCCCACATCCACAATCTTTGTTTTGGGGTCAGATTGGTCCTGCTCTCCACGCTGGAGAGGGAGATTTCGAGGTCTTCTCCCCCATCATCGCCACCAACGTTCATCACCAACAACCATGTGCTCACTCTCCATCATCATGTGTGAGTAAGTCTCTCTATGCAAGTGAGGGGTAAGGGGAATGGATGAGATTAATCATGCAATCATCCATTGGATAGTTGAGGTATTTGTCTTGAGGATATTCTTGGATAGGTGTTGGTACACCTTTGCTATGTTTAATTCTTATTGCTAGGACCCAAGTGACATGATTGTAGTATTAAACTTATATTGCCATATCATTTATATGAGTTTGGTATCTATTTGCAAAGTGTATTGCCTATTATTGTGTTGAACATGCGAACCCTAAAGTGACAGTTAGGGAAAACAATGGGAATATGCGATAGTTTGAGGATATTGTGTGTTCATGGAGTGTTAATGCTATGTTCCGGCCTATTCGAAAGGATATCCTTAATTTCATGTAGTTCCAAGTTGTCCCCTGTGAAATGGGCAGGCGGGATAATAATGCATATTCTCTTGGTCAGTATGCATAACTATTTTTGGATAACACACCTATATATAACTGAACTAGAGATGAATGTCATGTTATTAGGATTACATTATATGATCAATATCATTCATCCAACACCCCGCTATCACCTCATGCATACGCCTTTAGCCACTGAAAGTTACACGTCACTACTTCCGGTGAAAACTGGAAATCTGCTACTATTGGTTACTGCTTTGAATGAACTGCTATAAATCACCACTTGCTTTCTGAGTTTATTGATACACATGTGTGGTTGGGAGTGTGAAGTCTTATTGATATTCTTGTGTTCCCCTTTAGTCGAACTATAAATTAGGGTAATATTTCCTATCGAAGATTTTAGCATCCCCTCTACTTGTGGGCATCAATCCATTTTCTTGCATCGTTGCCAGAGAGCCTAGATTTATTGGTAAGAACACTTGTTATTATTTAATTTTTGTACTTATTTGTTTCTCACCATGGGAAAGGATAAGGATTTTTCTAAGAAGGTTATTGTGCCTTCCACTACAAGGAAAGGTACAAATTTGTCTTCTAAGTCACACTTTTCACAAGATAAATTTAGAACTTATTTTTAGTAATTATTTTTTCATGTTATAAATTTGGACCTTACATAATCAATTCTATGGTAATTTTACACATGGTGTCGAGGGTACTCCTCAGCAATGCCCTCCGTTTGGGGCTTAGGGTAGATGGAATCATGTAGGCTGACACGAGACATCGGTTATCAAATAAGCGGGGAAAGTGATTTACCCAGGTTCGGGGCCCTCGATGAGGTAAAACCCTTACGTCCTGCCTGTCTGATCTTGATTATGAAAATATCGGGTTACAATGGGGTGCCGAAGGTTTCGGCTGTGATCTCGTCGAGAGTGATGAGGACATCCCTACTACACCACTACCTCCGTCGTTGCCAAATGAAGATGAACCTGTTGTGAAGCTCAAGTCCAATGAAGTTCGGAATGGACCTATTACAAGGGCTCGTGCGAAGCTACTTAAACAACAGGTGAACTTGTTTCTAAACAATACATTGATTGATGAGAACTTTATACTGCCTAAGTCCTGTTACTTATGTATCATCAGGTATGAAGAGGAGACAAGCATCGCACGAGGAGGAGAGGAGCAGCTGGACAAGACGATGGACGTGAAGCTGGACATGGAGCTGGACCTGAAGACATCCCATGGACGCGTGAGGGAGGAGTGGGAGGCATGCGCGAGAGGAGGAGATGAAGTTCAGGAGGTCGGCTCCAGGGCCGGTCCAATCGGCCGTGCCGCCGGGCCACCCGGTCCCAGACCCGGTTGGCCGGCTCCCACGCCGGATCCGCCCGGTCCAAACCGGGTTCCACGCTTGTGCCAACCGGGGCGTATACAGTAAGCCTGGACGCTCCATCCGGTCGCCACCCGGCGCTAGGCCCGGTCCAAACCGGACCGGCCGGTCCCAGGCCCGGTCAACCGGCCCCCAGACCGGCCGTGTCCGAGTCTGTCTCGACCAGATCTATTCTAGGTCGGTTATTTTTGTATCTTTTCGACTTGAGGTCGTCCCGGACGCCTATATAAGTGCCCAGGACGCCCCCCCCTAGCTGCTTTAGACCATGTTTGAGATAAACCCTAGTTGTTTGCTCTGCAAAACTATTGAATTCCCTACACCATGTTGCTTGATATTGTGTAGATCTGAAAGTATTGTGTAATCTGCTGTTCCATTGGGAATTAGAAAGTTGCAACTTACCGCTTCGTGGTCAACGGCTACGTGCGCAAGTGTGTGGAGTTGCGAATATCTTGCAGAGTTGAGAGCTGTTGCATTGGCGACAGGGACCAATTGAGAGATCTCGTTGCATCATACAAGTTATCATCCACTTCATCAAGTTACCTCCGCTGCAATAACCCCGTGATCATCATCACCACCGTTGCTTACTGAGAAGATCGAGCCACCCCTTATCATCTTGGTATCAGATTCTCGGGTTTCCTCGGTAAGCCATCCACAATCCACCCCATAGTTGAGTTGTGAGTGTTTTCCTATCCAGAAAAAGCCAAAAAAAAAATTAGGGTTAGGTTTTGCCATAGCCTTAGATTGCACTAATTTCATGTTTTAGTTGCTTTTCGTAGTGTTTTTGCGTATCTTTTTCTTTCATCTAGTTGTTAGGGTTTGAGTCTCTATTATCATCTTGTTTTATTTTTTGTTACTCTGAGTCCACATAGCATACAGTGTGTTTGTCCCAACCATAGCCACAGCCTTTCGATATAAGTGACTAGGAACTTCCCCAGAAGAGACTAGTTTTACAGCTCGACAGGCTGCTCATTAGGGTTTGGTGATTTGCATATTTTGTTGGCCGTGTTATCAAGGAGTAGTGTCATATAAAAAAACAGAAAATTGAAAAGAAGCAAAAGAGCTACATAGCCGCGTGTTATACAAAAAGAAAAATACAAAAAGAAAAGTGAAGTGCTAGAAGAATCAAGTGTAGGCCTAAGTTTACTTTACTGCACCTGTAGTTGAGCAATCTTGTGCCTGTCTCGTTGAGCTTTGCTA
This sequence comes from Lolium perenne, assembly GCF_019359855.2. Classification (NCBI taxonomy): domain Eukaryota; kingdom Viridiplantae; phylum Streptophyta; class Magnoliopsida; order Poales; family Poaceae; genus Lolium; species Lolium perenne. Next base: position 33,244,316 of record NC_067250.2, read on the forward strand.
GCGTCTCTCTAGTGCATTGCAATCTTTCCTACATATAGTTGCATTGCCACATTTATCGCCTTATGTGAGTATCATTGGTTGTCTACGGTCAGCGCTAGAGCTTGTTATTAGTGAAAATAGGTAGCCCACCTACAGCCCCACATATATCCTGTAGGATAACGTTGCATAGAAAACAAAAAATTTCCTACCGCGAACACGCAATCCAAGCCAAGATGCAATCTAGAAGACGGTAGTAACGAGGGGGTATCGAGTCTCACCCTTGAAGAGATTCCAAAGCCTACAAGATGAGGCTCTTGTTCCTGCGGTAGACGTTCACTTGCCGCTTGCAAAAGCGTGTAGAAGATCTTGATCACGATCGCTTCCGGCGCCACGAACGGGCAGCACCTCCGTACTCGGTCACACGTTCGGTTGTTGATGAAGACGACGTCCACCTCCCGTTCCAGCGGGCAGCGGAAGTAGTAGCTCCTCTTGAATCCGACAGCACGACGGCGTGGTGTTGGTGGCGGTGGAGAACTCCGGCGGAGCTTCGCTAAAGCTACGCGGGAGATATGGAGGAGAGGGGGCGGCTAGGGTTTGGGAGGGGGTGGCTGGCCATTTCAAGGGGGGCGGCCAGCTTGTGGTCTTGGGGTGGCCGGCCCCCTCCCTTGGCCCCTCATTATATAGGTGGAACCCCAAGTGTTGGTCTCCAAGTCTTCGAATAAGACCCGAACCCAAAACCTTCCATATGGTGGGCAAACCTACCCAAGCTAGGACTCCCACTAGAGGTGGGAGTTCCACCTCCCATATGGGGGGGTGGCCGGCCCCCTAAGGGGGAGTCCACTTGGGACTCCACCCCCACTAGGGTTGGCCGGCCATGGAGGTGGAGTCCCATGTGGACTCCACCTTCCTTGGTGGTTTCTTCCGGACTTTTCTAGAACCTTCTAGAACCTTCCATAGAACCTTCCGTGACATTTTAATTCACATAAAATGACATCCTATATATGAATCTTATTCTCCGGACCATTCCGGAACTCCTCGTGATGTCCGGGATCTCATCCGGGACTCCGAACAAATATTCGAACTCCATTCCATATTCAAGTTCTACCATTTCAACATCCAACTTTAAGTGTGTCACCCTACGGTTCGTGAACTATGCGGACATGGTTGAGTACTCACTCCGACCAATAACCAATAGCGTTATAAGGAGATCCATAATGGCTCCCACATATTCAACGATGACTTTAGTGATCGAATGAACCATTCACATACAATACCAATTCCCTTTGTCACGCGATATTTTACTTGTCCGAGGTTTGATCTTTGGTATCACTCTATACCTTGTTCAACCTCGTCTCCTGACAAGTACTCTTTACTCGTACCGTGGTATGTGGTCTCTTATGAACTCATTCATATGCTTGCAAGACATTAGACGACATTCCACCGAGAGGGCCCAGAGTATATCTATCCGTCATCGGGATGGACAAATCCCACTGTTGATCCATATGCCTCAACTCATACTTTCCGGATACTTAATCCCACCTTTATAACCACCCATTTACGCAGTGGCGTTTGGTGTAATCAAAGTACCTTTCCGGTATAAGTGATTTACATGATCTCATGGTCATAAGGACTAGGTAACTATGTATCAAAAGCTTATAGCAAATAACTTAATGACGAGATCTTATGCTACGCTTAATTGGGTGTGTCCATTACATCATTCATACAATGATATAATCTTGTTATTAATAACATCCAATGTTCATGATTATGAAACTAATCATCCATTAATCAACAAGCTAGTTAAGAGGCATACTAGGGACTTCTTAGTTTGTCTACATATCACACATGTACTAATGTTTCGGTTAATACAATTATAGCATGATATATAAACATTTATCATAAACATAAAGATATAAATAATAACCACTTTATTATTGCCTCTAGGGCATATCTCCTTCAGTCTCCCACTTGCACTAGAGTCAATAATCTAGATTACATTGTAATATACCTAACACCCATGGCATTCTGGTGTTGGTCATGCTTTGCCCTAGGGAGAGCTTTAGTCAACGGATCTGCTACATTCAGATATGTGTGTACTTTGCAAATCTTTACTTCTCCATCTTCGATGTACTCGCGAATCGAGTGGTAACGCAGCTTGATATGCTTCAGCCTCTTGTGTGACCTTGGCTCTTGTGCATTGGCGATGGCACCCATGTTATCACAGTAAATGATTAATGGGTCCAATGCACTAGGAACCACACCGAGCTCTACAATGAACCTCTTCATCCATACCGCTTCTGATGAAGCCTCTGAAGCCGCTATGTACTCGATTCCCGTTGAAGACTTCGCCACCGTGCACTGCTTCGAGCTTGCCCAGCTTACTGCAGCACCATTCAATATAAACACGTACCCAGACTGTGACTTAGAGTCATCAGGATCAGTGTTCCAACTTGCATCGGTGTAACCATTTACAACGAGCTCTTGGTCACCTCCATAACAAAGAAACATATCCTTAGTTCTTTTTAAGTACTTCAGGATATTCTTGACCGCTGTCCAGTGTTCCATTCCTGGATCACTTTGATATCTGCTAGTCAAACTAACAGCATGTGCTATATCCGGTCTAGTACATAGCATGGCATACATGATAGATCCTACTGCCGAGGCATAGGGGATATTACTCATCCTTTCTCTTTCTTCTGCCGTAGCTGGTCCTTGAGTCTTACTCAAGACCTTGCCTGGTAACATAGGTAAGAATCCTTTCTTACTTTCGTCCATTCTAAACTTCTTTAGAATCTTGTCCAGATATGTACTCTGTGATAGCCCTATTAGGCGTCTTGATCTATCTCTATAAATCTTGATGCCTAATATATACGATGCTTCACCAAGGTCTTTCATTGAAAAACTATTATTCAAATAACCTTTAACACTGCTTAATAGTTATATATCATTCCCGATCAATAATATGTCATCTACATATAATATCAGGAATGCTACAGAGCTCCCACTCACTTTCTTGTAAATACAGGCCTCTCCATGACACTGTATAAACCCGAAGTCTTTGATCACCTTATCAAAGCATCGGTTCCAACTTCTTGATGCTTGCTTCAGTCCATAGATTGAACGCTGAAGTTTGCATACTTTGTCAGCATTTTTAGGATCGACAAAACCTTTGGGTTGTACCATATACAACTCTTCCTCAATGTCTCCATTAAGGAACGCCGTTTTGACATCCATCTGCCAAATCTCATAATCGAAAAATGCAGCTATTGCTAACAAAATCCTCACAGATTTTAGCTTCGCTACAGGTGAGAAAGTCTCATCGTAGTCAACTCCTTGAATTTGTCGGAAACCTTTTGCGACAAGTCGAGCTTTATAGACAGTAATATTACCATCAGCATCTGTTTTCCTCTTGAAGATCCATTTATTTTCGACAGCCTTTCGGCTATCAGGTAAGTCTACCAAAGTCCATACTTTGTTATCATACATGGATCCCATTTCGGATTTCATGGCTTCTTGCCATTTGTTAGAATCTGGGCTCATCATCGCTTCTTCATACGTCGCAGGGTCTTCATCATTGTTATCCACAATCATGACATTTAGACAAGGATCATACCAATCAGGAGTGGCACGTTCCCTTGTTGATCTGCGAGGTTCAGTAGTTTCCTCGTTCGAAGTTTCATGATCATTATCATTAGCTTCCTCTGTTGCCGGTGTAGGCGGTACAGGTACAACTTCCGGTACTGCGCTACTCTGATCAACGAGTATAGATTCATCAATCTCATCGAGTTCTACTTTTCTTCCAGTCACTTCTTTAGTGAGAAATTCTTTCTCAAGAAAGGTTCCGTTCTTAGCAACAAAGATTTTGCCTTCGGATCTGTGATAGAAAGTGTACCCTATAGTTTCCTTAGGGTATCCTATGAAGACGCATTTCTCCGCTTTGGGTTCTAGCTTGTCCGGTTGTAACTTCTTTACATAGGCTTCGCAACCCCAAACTTTTAGGAACGACAGCTTAGGTTTCTTATTAAACCATAATTCATACGGTGTCGTTTCTACGGATTTTGATGGTGCTCTATTTAAAGTGAATGCTGCTGTCTCTAATGCATAACTCCAAAATGATAACGGCAAATCAGTAAGAGACATCATAGAACGAACCATATCTAAGAGAGTTCGATTACGATGTTCAGACACACCGTTTCGTTGTGGTGTTCCCGGCGGTGTCAATTGTGAAAGTATTCCGCATTTCTTTAAATGCATGCTAAACTCATAACTCAGATATTCACCTCCACGATCAGATCGTAGAAATTTAATCTTCTTGTTACGTTGATTTTCTACTTCACTTTGAAATTCCTTAAACTTCTCGAAAGTTTCGGATTTATGTTTCATGAAATAGATATACCCATATCTACTCAGATCATCTGTGAAGGTTAGAACATAACGATAACCACCGCGCGATTCTACGCTCATTGGTCCGCACACATCGGTATGTATGATTTCCAATAAGTCAGTAGCTCGCTCCATCATACCAGAAAATGGAGTCTTTGTCATTTTTCCCATTATACATGCTTCGCATCTATCAAGTGGCTCAAAGTCATGTGATTCAAGTAATCCATCAGTATGGAGTTTCTTCATGCGTTTCACTCCAATATGACCAAGACGACAGTGCCACATATAAGTAGAATTATCATTCAATTTAATTCATTTAGCATCAATGTTATGTATATGCGTATCACTACTATCGAGATCTAACAGAAATAAGCCATTCTTTTGTGGTGCTCGACCATAAAAGATATTATTCATAAAAATAGAACAACCATTATTCTCAGACTTGAATGAATAACCGTCTTGCATTAAACAAGATCCAGATATAATGTTCATGCTCAACGCAGGTACATAATAACAATTATTTAGGCTTAAAACTAATCCCGAAGGTAGATGTAGAGGAAGTGTGCCGACTGCGATCACATTGACCTTGGATCCGTTTCCAACGCGCATCGTCACTTCATCTTTCAGCAGTTGTCATTTATTCTTTAGTTCCTGTTTCGAGTTACAAATATGAGCAACCGAACCAGTATCAAATACCCAGGTACTAGAACGAGAACCAGTGAAATGAACATCTATAACATGTATATCAGATATACCTTCTTTCTTCTTCTTGACAAGGCCGCTCTTCAGATCAGCCAGATATTTGGAGCAATTACGCTTCCAGTGTCCCTTCTCCTTGCAGTAATAGCACTCAGCATCAGGCTTAGGGCCGTTCTTAGGTTTCACAGGAGGCGTGGCAGCTTTCTTGCCACCCTTCTTGAATTTTCCCTTAGACTTGCCCTGTTTCTTGAAACTGGTGGTCTTGTTGACCATCAACACTTGGTGCTCTTTCTTGATCTCAATCTCAGCAGCTTTTAGCATGCCAAAGAGTTCAGGTAACTCCTTGTTCATGTTCTGCATATTGTAGTTCATCATGAAGTTCTTGTAACTTGGTGGCAGTGATTGAAGGACACGATTAATCCCCAGTCTGTTAGGAATCACTATTCCCAAGTCACTGAGTTTCTTCGCATGCCCGGTCATGGCGAGCATGTGCTCACTGACGGAGCTACCTTCTTCCATCATACAGCTGAAGAAATGTTTCGATGCTTCATAGCATTCCACAGCCGCATGAGTTTCGAATATAGCTTTCAGCTCATTCATCAACTCATGAGGATCGTGGTGCTCAAAACGTTTTTGAAGATCGGATTCCAGACTGCACAGGATGGCACACTGAACTTGAGAGTACCGAGTTTTCCGAGTCTCGTAAACAGCTTTTACTTCATCGGTTTCAGTTTCTGCAGGAGGGTCACCTAGCGGTGCATCAAGCACATATTGCAGATTTCCGCCAGAGAGGAAGATCCTCACATGACGAAACCAGTCGGTGAAGTTGCTACCGTTGCTCTTAAGTTTTTCTTTCTCTAGGAACTGGTTAAAATTGATTGGGGACGCCATCTCTACAACATATATTTGCAAAAGTTTAGACTAAGTTTATGACAAATTGAGTTCAAATTTTAATTCAACATAATTAAAAATCTAGGTGAACTCCCACTCAAAACAATATCCCTCGCATTGTCTTAGTGATCACACGAACCAAATCCACCACACCTAAACCCGATCATCACGAGATAAGGTGTGATTTCAATGGCGAACACTCAAAGTGTTCATCATATCAACCATATGATTCATGCTCTACCTTTCGGTATCACGTGTTCCGAGACCATGTCTGTACATGCTAGGCTCGTCAAGGCCACCTTAGTATCCGCATGTGCAAAACTGTCTTGCACCCGTTGTATGTACTTATTGAATCTATCACACCCGATCATCACGAGATGCTTCGAAATGACAAGACTTGGTAACGGTGCTACTAAGGATGAACACTTTATTATCTTGAGATTTTAGTGAGGGATCATCTTATAATGCTACCGTCGCGATCTAAGCAAAATAAGATGCATAAAAGGATTAACATCACATGCAGTTCATATGTGATATGATATGGCCCTTTTGTCTTTGCGCCTTTGATCTTCATCTCCAAAGCACGGACATGATCTCCATCATCTTCGGGCATGATCTCCATCATCGTCGGCGTAGCGTCAAAGTCAATGGCGCCGTCTCCATGATTGTCCTCCATGTAGCAACTATTACAACTACTTTGAAATACTACTCAACATGAAATTTAAAGACAACCATAAGGCTCCTGCCGGTTGCCACAATACAATAATGATCATCTCATACATATTCATCATCACATTATGGCCATATCACATCACCAAACCCTGCAAAAACAAGTTAGACGTCTCTAATTTGGTTTGCATACTTTACGTGGTTTAGGGTTTTCGAGAGAGATCTAATCTACCTACGAACATGAACCACAACGTTGATACCAATGTTTTCAATAGAAGAGTAAATTGAATCTTTACTATAGTAGGAGAGACAGACACCCGCAAAGCCTCTTATGCAATACTAGTTGCATGTCGAACGAGGAACAAGTCTCATGAACGCGGTCATGTAAAGTTAGTCCGAGCCGCTTCATCCCACTATGCCACAAAGATGCAAAGTACTCAAACTAAAGATAACAAGAGCATCAACGCCCACAAACCATTGTGTTCTACTCGTGCAACCATCTATGCATAGACACAGCTCTGATACCACTGTAGGATAACGTTGCATAGAAAACAAAAAAATTCCTACCGCGAACACGCAATCCAAGCCAAGATGCAATCTAGAAGACGGTAGCAACGAGGGGGTATCGAGTCTCACCCTTGAAGAGATTCCAAAGCCTACAAGATGAGGCTCTTGTTGCTCCGGTAGACGTTCACTTGCCGCTTGCAAAAGCGCGTAGAAGATCTTGATCACGATCGCTTCCGGCGCCACGAACGGGCAGCACCTCCGTACTCGGTCACACGTTCGGTTGTTGATGAAGACGACGTCCACCTCCCGTTCCAGCGGGCAGCGGAAGTAGTAGCTCCTCTTGAATCCGATAGCACGATGGCGTGGTGTCGGTGGCGGTGGAGAACTCCGGCGGAGCTTCGCTAAAGCTACGCGGGAGATATGGAGGAGAGGGGGGCGGCTAGGGTTTGGGAGGGGGTGGCCGGCCACTTCAAGGGGGGCAGCCAGCTTGTGGTCTTGGGGTGGCCGGCCCCCTCCCTTGGCCCCTCATTATATAGGTGGAACCCCAAGTGTTGGTCTCCAAGTCTTCGAATAAGACCCGAACCCAAAACCTTCCATATGGTGGGCAAACCTACCCAAGCTAGGACTCCCACTAGAGGTGGGAGTTCCACCTCCCATATGGGGGGGTGGCCGGCCCCCTAAGGGGGAGTCCACTTGGGACTCCACCCCCACTAGGGTTGGCCGGCCATGGAGGTGGAGTCCCATGTGGACTCCACCTTCCTTGGTGGTTTCTTCCGGACTTTTCTAGAACCTTCTAGAACCTTCCATAGAACCTTCCGCGACATTTTAATTCACATAAAATGACATCCTATATATGAATCTTATTCTCCGGACCATTCCGGAACTCCTCGTGATGTCCGGGATCTCATCCGGGACTCCGAACAAATATTCGAACTCCATTCCATATTCAAGTTCTACCATTTCAACATCCAACTTTAAGTGTGTCACCCTACGGTTCGTGAACTATGCGGACATGGTTGAGTACTCACTCCGACCAATAACCAATAGCGGGATCTGGAGATCCATAATGGCTCCCACATATTCAACGATGACTTTAGTGATCGAATGAACCATTCACATACAATACCAATTCCCTTTGTCACGCGATATTTTACTTGTCCGAGGTTTGATCTTTGGTATCACTCTATACCTTGTTCAACCTCGTCTCCTGACAAGTACTCTTTACTCGTACCGTGGTATGTGGTCTCTTATGAACTCATTCATATGCTTGCAAGACATTAGACGACATTCCACCGAGAGGGCCCAGAGTATATCTATCCGTCATCGGGATGGACAAATCCCACTGTTGATCCATATGCCTCAACTCATACTTTCCGGATACTTAATCCCACCTTTATAACCACCCATTTACGCAGTGGCGTTTGGTGTAATCAAAGTACCTTTCCGGTATAAGTGATTTACATGATCTCATGGTTATAAGGACTAGGTAACTATGTATCAAAAGCTTATAGCAAATAACTTAATGACGAGATCTTATGCTACGCTTAATTGGGTGTGTCCATTACATCATTCATACAATGATATAACCTTGTTATTAATAACATCCAATGTTCATGATTATGAAACTAATCATCCATTAATCAACAAGCTAGTTAAGAGGCATACTAGGGACTTCTTAGTTTGTCTACATATCACACATGTACTAATGTTTCGGTTAATACAATTATAGCATGATATATAATCATTTATCATAAACATAAAGATATAAATAATAACCACTTTATTATTGCCTCTAGGGCATATCTCCTTCATATCCTGCTTTGCCGTGTGATTTGTTCTTATACCCTTGATATTCGCTTCGCTACATCCGTGCACTAGTTGTCACTACAAGTGGTAAGCAATACTAATTCACTTTGTAGCGGTAAGATTTCCTTTTCTTATCAGTTTTGAGTGAGTTGTGAGAGTACCACCATATATATTTGTTTTAGTGCACTAACCTACTAACCATGTCTGCTAGTGATGAAAAAATTGTTAACCAGGAGAACAAGAACTCCGCGGATTCGATGACATGGAGGGAGTATGAGGCTCTTCGTAATGAGATGCGACGTGAATTCCGCACTCAGGATGATGAGCTTAGGGGAACGGTCCAAGGGATCTCCCAGAAGTTGGATACTACATGTGAGACCGCCACTACAATGAAAGATCAAATGACGGATATACAGCGCAGTCTTCTAGATTTGCGACTAGCTGTTGAGAATTTGACCCAACAACAACAAGAAGAAGACAATGAAGATCCTGAGCTTCAAGATGACGCTCATAATGCTCGTGGTGCGCCATGTGGGAATCGTCCTCGTGGGTTTGCTGAACTCCGACGTCCAGGTCGTGGATTTGAGGAAGAAGATGGATTGGGTAAGCCTAAGTTCTCCATACCCAAGTTTGAAGGAGGTGCTGATGTTGAAGAATACCTCACTTGGGAGCTGAAGATTGAGAAGTTATGGCGCCTACATAATTACACGGAAGATAGGAAGATCAAGCTTGCTTCTTCTGAATTTGATGGATATGCATTGCGTTGGTGGGATCGATATGTAAGTGATCGTGAAGAAGATGGTGAACTGCCTATTATCACATGGCGTGCTATGAAGGCGGCAATGACCGAGCGTTTTGTGCCCACGAATTATTTGCACAATATATTTGATAAGTTGACCCTATTGAGACAAGGTGTGAAGACTGTTGATGAATACTACATGGAGATGGAGATGCTCATGCAGCGTGGTGATACGTCTCCAACGTATCTATAATTTCTGATGTTCCATGCTTGTTTTATGACAATACCTACATGTTTTGTTCACACTTTATATCGTTTTGATGCATTTTCCGGAACTAACCTATTAACGAGATGCCGAAGTGCCAGTTCCTGTTTTCTGCTGTTTTTGGTTTCAGAAATCCTTGTAAGGAAATATTTTCGGAATTGGACGAAATCAACGCCCAGTATCTTATATTTCAAGGAAGCTTCCAGAGCACCAAAGAGGGGCCAGAGGAGAGGCCCAGGGCCACCCCACGTGGTGGCGGCGCGGCCAAGGGGGGAGGCGTGCCCCCCTACTGTGAGGAGGCCCCGTGGCCCCTCTGATGTCTACTCACGCTTCTTTTCCTGTAGATAGTGTTGGGCCTCCAAGAGCAGAGGTTTGTAGAACAGCAGCAAGTTTCCCTTAAGTGGATCACCCAAGGTTTATCGATCTCAGGGAGGAAGAGGTCAAAGATATCCCTCTCATGCAACCCTGCAACCACAAAGCAAGAAGTCTCTTGTGTCCCCAACACACCTAATAGGTGCACTAGTTCGGCGAAGAGATAGTGAAATACAGGTGGTATGAATAAGTATGAGCAGTAGTAACAGCGCCAGAAAAGTGCTTTGCTGCCCAGGACTGGCGTGTGGTTGATGGTGGTGATATTGCAGGCAATACAGATGCAGTAGAACAGTAAACAAGCAGCGATAGCAGTATTTAGGAACAAGGCCTAGGGATCATACTTTCACTAGTGGACACTCTCAACATTGATCACATAACAGAATAAATAGATAGATGCTAGACTCTACACCCTCTTGTTGGATGATGAACACCACTAACTGTGTAGGATTACACGAACCCTCAATGCCGGAGTTAACAAGCTCCACAATATTCGATATTCATGTTTAAATAACCTTAGAGTGCATGACAGATCAACATAACCAAACCAAGTACTAACATAGCATGCACACTGTCACCTTCACACTACGAAAGGAGGCATAGATCACATCAATACCATCATAGCAATAGTTAACTTCATAATCTACAAGAGATCACAATCATAGCCTACGCCAAGTACTACACGATGCACACACTATCACCATTACACCGTGCAGGAGGAATAGAGTACTTTAATAACATCACTAGAGTAGCACATAGATGAATTGTGATACAAAACTCATATGAATCTCAATCATGTAAGGCAGCTCATGAGATCATTGTATTGAAGTACATAGGAGAGAGATTAACCACATAGCTACCGGTAGAGCCCCTTAGCCTCGATGGAGAACTACTCCCTCCTCATGGGAGACAGCAGCGGTGATGAAGATGGCGGTGGAGATGGCAGCGGTGTCGATGGAGAAGCCTTCCGGGGGCACTTCCCCGTCCCGGCGGCGTGCCGGAACAGAGACTCCTGTCCCCCAGATCTTGGCTTTGCGATGGCGGCGGCTCTGGAAGGTTTCTCGTACCGTGGCTTTTTCGTATCGAGGTTTTATGTAATATCCCAGGTTTAGAGGCTATAAAATGAGAGAACACCAAAGTGTGCATTGCATTCATGCATAGAAAATCCGGGGAATTTTCGCGCTTTCAAATAAAACTTACCACAGTAACTGAAGTTTCACTTGACTTGCTGGAATTGAAGTAGATCATCAAGTCAAGCGCTATAAACTTCACTATGATCTTTGCTAAAACCTTGTTTTGGGTAGAGATGATTTGATCTATGGATTAGATCAAATGGAATTATATTTACAACAACACATTCTTTAAGAATCAAACCCTAAGTTATTAACACTTAAAAGTTAGCAACTACCTTTGTGTGTAAATTAATTCACTTCTAAACTTATTACCAAATAAGGTAAACCACAGGGTCTAAAGTGCATAAAAGCCACACATTCTTATTTAAATCATAACTTATTAAATATATGGAATATCATAAAACTAAATACATTTACATTACAAATTATAGTTCAAACTATTTGAATAAAACTAACTATGGGTATTTTGAAACTCATATGATCATGCCTTGGTGAAATCAAACACCCACTACCCAAATTTGAGGAATAACCTTCAACCTTGATCTTTGGATCAATATTATAATATGAATCCAATCCAATATTATATAGTGACTCATCCACAATAATAAAACCATCCACAAGATATTTAGTAACAAATGCCACTTGGCTATCCAAAAATAAACCATATGAGAGGATAATGATCTTGCCACATAGGATGAAAATATCTACATGACTTGCTTTCCAACCTATGCCACCTCATGCTCCAAGGATTGCTATGGATGAGGGCATGACAACCAAGCACCTTACTCATCAAACCAACACAAGAGTCACCACATATGTGTCATGATACTAGAGCTTGTCCAAGCCTATAAATAGAGCCACACCCTCCATCCATTTGGTCACCTTGTAGCATGATACAAGGAAGAAAACACATAGAGCTACTCCATGTGAATTAGCTAGGATCAATATGAAGAAGCTAGGAGGTGGAGGCATACCACAAGATGCAGGTTTATCAGATTTCCTGAAGAACAAGCTACAGAAGATACCAAGGTAGAATCCCTAGACAAACCATATATTTAGAGGATCATATCATCATATCTTGAGTAGGACCTTAGGCTATTACAAGACATTTAGAAGTGAGAGAGATTATAGATGCTAACCATATCCATGTCTATCCTAGAGAATTTTAGAGTAGTATTACATCTTACTTGTTTAAACCAACCTTTAATCTTGTAGATGAGAGCCATGTTCCATTAATTAAACATAACCTAACTATTGCTCACATCCTAAACCTAGTGGTGTATCACATTGGTGATCACTACTTAAACCCTAGACAACATTTGAATTTCAATCCAAGTATCACTTGGGAGGATAAGTATAACCCTGCCATACCTCATGCCTATTTAATACTTCAACTAGTGAAGCATCACCAAAACCCTAAACCTTTCACCTAGGATTCACCCCACATGAAATGTTGTCCTAACTTGTGTATCAAGGATCACAAGTATAAACCAAGCCATATATGCTTATGGACTAAATGCCATTTGGTGAGAAGAGTAAAACCAATATCCAATTCTATTTGGTATCCCAAGTACTTGTTTAGTTAACCAAATAGGAAGAGGTATCATAATTTGAACCATCACCTCAACAAGTGAATTGACTAATGAAGAGCTTGGGAATTATCCTAAGTAATCCAAGTTACAAGTTGCTAAGCAAGAGTAATAATTATAGAGTTTATTCAATCATCTTCTTAAAACCTCAGGAATAGTTCTCCACATGAAATCATGATCCAATCCATCCCTATTACCATCTACTTTAACTACTAGCCATAATAAAATGCATGTGAACCATCAATATTGTTAAGCACCCTAGTAAAAAGTTAGTAATATGCTTACCATACACATGTTATCAAATTCCAAACCATTTAAAATAAATTTGGTTTCTAAATAAAAGAGAATTGAGATAAATATTTAAACCTATTTCTACTCTACTCAAATCTCACAAAATATAACCAAGATTGCAATACTTGTTTAAACAACAACATAATGCAGTAAGCATCATTATCAAATTATACTAATGTTCAAATTATTTAGTACCTGCAAAAAAAACAGAAATCAATTTGAGTCCAAATATCAAATTCAAAACAGAAAATAAAACAGAAATAGAAAAGAGAGAGAGGGGCTTACCTGTCCACCGAAGCAGGCCGTCGCAGCCCAGCAGAAGCCTATGTCGCCAGCCCAGCCCGCGAGCGAAGTCAGCCCAACACCACCGTACCATTTTCGGTTGCGTCAAAGATCGTGCGAAGCGGGATACCTCTTTCTTCTTCTTCCCCGGCGTCGACAACGCGTTGGAGACAATAGGCCACGACCTCATCGGAGATAAGGACGACCCTGGACGTCGCAGGCCATCTCTGAACCGCGCCCAACTCTTCTCGCGTCCGAGCCTATCTAGAAACATTTTGATTCGTGCTCGTTTGCAGTATCAATGTCACCGCTACATCTCGCCCGTCGCCGGCGGTGAACTTACCAATTTGACCTCGCCGAGCTTTATAAATAGGCCCAGAGCTTCCCCTGGAAACCCTAAAGCTTCGCCGCCCATCCATTTGTTCCTAGAACCTCTCTATCTCTCGTATTCTTCCACGTACTGTCGCCGGCGTCGATGACGAACCCGACGGTACAAGCCACCCCGGAGTCCATGGCGTGGCTCAGTCGACGCGCCTGGCCGCGTAGATCACCCTGGAGGAGCAGAGCATCAAGGGGAGCCAAGTCGAGGAGGAATTTCGGCGTTCCCTTTCCCTCGGGTTCGCCGGGAAATCATCAATCGCCATCGTCTCCGTCGACCATCGCCGGAGCCGACCACACCTTGAGCTTCACGGTGAGCTTCCGCGTCTGTGGAGCATACTCTCGCTTTCTAGAACCATCTCTAGCTTGCAATCGATATTTGGCCGGAGCTCGCCGCCGCAGACGTGTTCACCGCCGATGCTCCGGTGACCATTGGGTGGAGGCGTTCACGCTCGTTTGCTCAGCATCGAGTACTGGTTCGAACGCACCTAGTTAGGATGTCTCTGTAGGTCTCTAGCCGTCGTTCCGTCGCTCGCCGGAGCGTCACCGGCGTTCTCTCCGGCGAGAGTGACGTGTCACCGCCACCTCAGCTTTGTTGACTGGTCGTTGCCTGCGTGGCAATTGACTCAGTCAATAGGCCCCACATGTCAGCGTGTGTGGGTAGAAACGAACCGGTACGTTTAGTATTTAGGTTTAATTTCAAATTCCAGTAAATAGTTGAAACTTTGAAAAATTATATAAAATTCATTTCAACTCAGAAAAATATGAATAATATATCAAAATGCTCACAAAAATAAACTCTATTCAAATAAAATATAAAACAAAAATGTGTGACAAAATAAAAATCCATTTATTTTTAACTTCATTAATTATGCCTTTTCATTTATTTAAAACACAATTTGAATTCAAGAATTAGTGAAGTTTCAAAATTAAATTTTAACTATTCAGTAACTAAGTAAAATGTTAAGATTAATTTTATTTATCATATTTGCATTAACTTAATTATTAGTGGTAATTCATAAACCCTAATTTGCAAATTACCATTTACCATTTTCTTTAAATAAGTAATAACTCAAGAAAATATTATAAGCCAATATTATTTTGGTAAATCCAAAACTTATTTACTTAAACATCTTTAGTTAACAAGTTAATTATTCTAAAACCTAATAACAATTATTAAACCCTGATTCTTAATTAAACCTAAATAGAAATTACTCTAATTATTAAATCTTGTAAAAATTAATAAAATGTTAAACCATTATTAATTTTGTTTCAAAGTAATTAGTTACCACACCTATGTTGCCAATCATCATTTTAGGAGTTGTACCATAATTTAGAAACCCTAGTTTGAATTTAAGTCAGACCTGGATCCCATTATTTTATGTATTCATCCTAAATAGTTGAAATCCTAAAACCCTAGGGGTTTAGCCCATATGATTATATCCACTTCACCTTTAGGTGTAGAAACTTAATAAAACAACCAATGAGTGCATACTCATGATCCACTAAAATAAAACTAAGTACAATTTACAGGAGACCATCATCTCATGTGTTTATTTTTAGTTAACACTTGTATGATTCTCTAGTACCACTTAATTGCAAACCCTAACTTGTGAATGGAGTTAGTACCACTAACCACTATCCTATATACCATACCATTAAGGTCAACCTAAATCATCAAACCCTAGTAGCACCGTAATGATAAACCCTAATACCAATCTTGTGTAGTAGTGCACATCACATGCTCCTATTCCACTACACCCTACTTAGGAAATGATAAACCACTTAGCTGGGCAACCATTAGAGATTACTTAATTAAGTATTTGTGAAGTCATAGTAAACCCTAACTCATAGCAACACCTTGACCATCATTATTTAATATGATACCCATAATCAACCTTAGTAATAAACCTACTAATACTTTCTACATATAGACCACTTCTATTTAAGAACCCTACTAGTTCCTATTAGTGAAACTAAATGAATCCAATAGTAAACCCTAGAAGCCATAGCACCTATATATAGTAGTTCATATTCTTATTTTAACATGTTCTTCAAAAGTTATTCTTTTGAAGTACAAATGTCAATCAAACCTTAGAAGCCCCAATACTTGTTTGAAATACTAAATACTTCTTAAACAACATGTTCTTCAAAAGTTATTCTTTTGAAGTATAATAGAAGTAATCATCAACCATGTTCTGTAGAACTTAAAATTGACAACTGTTCTTTACATATTATTCCACCACTATTCTTTATGTGTAAGATTGTTATGATGTCTTATATCACTTGTTTAAGATGTTAATAAAACCAAACCCTAATAAGAACCTTGTTTGAGAACCATTCTAAAAGTGCAACCAACCCTAAAGAAATCTTTACAACCCATCAATCTTAAATCATCGAGATTAGGTTACGCTCGGGACGATTGCATCTCATACTATGCATTATAGCATCCTTGCCAATTCTTTAAACATTGTCCTTACCGGACGATGATGGTATTTCAGCATTTGTAGTTCTCACGTATCGAAGCTTTTGCCTGCATAATCTTGCAGTCAAGAAAGGCAAGTTCATCGCTTGCTCATGTCATTTGAGTATTTTTACCAAATTACTTGCAAAGTACTATACTTATCACTCTTGCATAAAAAGCAAAAGTACTATTTTCATAACTATGAATATGACTATGTGGTGGGCAATGGAACCATGGTATGTGTTGATATGGTGGAGGTTCCATTGCAAGGGTTTATATCCATCTAGGATTAAACAACAAATGTCGTCCAGTGATTCTTGTGCCGTAATACCCGTGTTAACCATAAGATCTGGAGTGGGACGGAATAGTCAATTGTATTTCCACCTCTTGTATATCAACGGATGCGCTTTACCGTAGGCACTTGTATTCCAAAGGGGCAAGCGGCAGGCTGGGGAAGCCCTAAGTCCCCACGGTAGAGACCGTAGGCACTTGTCGCCCGAGGATCAAGCGGCAGGCTGGGGAAGCCCTAAGTCCCCACGGTATTGCGGTCTATGATGGGTTGCAGCTACCGGCGAAGGAGTTCATGGTAGAGACCTGAACTGTTGTCGTGGTCGGGGTCCGTCCCTAAGTGGTGTAAGTGGACCGACGAGGACCCAGGGTCGGAGTTTGCAACAACGGGTGGGTGTATGAGGTAGCGGAGGAATATGATTGGCTATGACCTTATACCGGGCCTCACACCAAAGGAAGTGTGGACGGGGTGTACGCCCGGTTGGCACCAAGGTTAAGATCTCTTATGGGTAAAGCAACACACCTCTGCAGAGTGTAATGAATCGTGACCTGTCACTCCCTGTTCCGGGTTTGGAACTGCGAACGCTGCCGGAAAGGAACTCCATGAAGTTCTAGTAAACCGGTGAAGGCTGACGGACATAGTTCTTCTGAATAAAAGCAACCTTTTGAAGAAATGATTATGAAAACTTGCATTGGCCTATGACTTTCTGGTCTATGGCTGTAGCTAGTGCATGATAC
Organism: Lolium perenne; assembly: GCF_019359855.2. Classification (NCBI taxonomy): domain Eukaryota; kingdom Viridiplantae; phylum Streptophyta; class Magnoliopsida; order Poales; family Poaceae; genus Lolium; species Lolium perenne. The sequence goes on from NC_067250.2 coordinate 33,261,786, forward strand.
ACCTATTTCCTAATATGAACTTGCTGAGTACGCTCGTACTCATTCTATCCCATTTGAACCCCCTTCTTAGATCAAGACACCGAAGGAGAAACTACCGTGGAACTCGAAGACAAAGGAGTCAACTGCAACAAGATGAAGAATCCAATCAAAGAAGTCAATGGAGTCAACTTATGCATCAGCTATAATGGAAACCTAGACTAGTAATAGAAGGGAACCTTTCCCTAATCATAGCTCCTAAGTAGCTAGAGTTCTATAGCAAGCCAAGTAGCTCTTAAACTTGAGTTAGCAATAAGATAGACTACGAGTCGTTCTTCTGAAGCTTTATTTGAAGTTTTACCTCACTGTAAAGTAGGAGGTTGTGTTGATCTTATGTAAACAGCTCGTGTGTACTTCTATAGACATACCTTGGACTCGCATATGTTTCTGTTGTACCACTCTGAGAGATGTAATATGAGTGGAACGGTGTTTCACTTGTGTTATGTCAACGACTTGTGTACTACACCATGCAGTGGTACGCTGGGTCATCACATTTTAGGTCTGGGACCTTTATATAGGCGAAGAGGCGGAGTCGGAGGGGTGACGAGGCGGTGAGGGGGTATGGCGGCGCGGCCAGGGCCTGGGCCGCGCCGGCCTACCTCCTGGGCCCACCAGGGCTCCCCTCTGGCGACTCTCGGGTGTTCTGGAAGCTTCGTGGAAAAATAGGATGCTGGGCGTTGATTTCGTCCGATTCCGAGAATATTTCCTTACTAGGATTTCTGAAACCAAAAACAGCAGAAAACAGGAACTGGCCCTTCGGCATCTCGTCAATAGGTTAGTTCCGGAAAACGCATAATAATGACATAAAATGTGCATAAAACATGTAGATATCATCAATAATGTGGCATGGAACATAAGAAATTATCGATACGTCGGAGACGTATCAGCATCCCCAAGCTTAGTTCCTGCTCGTCCCGAGAAGGTAAACGATAACAAAGATAATTTCTGGAGTGACATGCCATCATAACCTTGATCATACTATTGTAAGCATATGTAATGAATGCAGCGATCAAAACAATGGTAAATGACATGAGTAAACAAATGAATCATATAGCAAATACTTTTCATGAATAGTACTTCAAGACAAGCATCAATAAGTCTTGCATAAGAGTTAACTCATAAAGCAATAATTCAAAGTAAAGGCATTGAAACAACACAATGGAAGATTAAGTTTCAGCGGTTGCTTCCAACTTATAACATGTATATCTCATGGATATTGTCAATGCAAAGCAATATAACAAGTGCAATAAGCAAGTATGTAGGAATCAATGCACAGTTCACACAAGTGTTTGCTTCTTGAGGTGGAGAGAAATAGGTGAACTGACTCAACATAAAAGTAAAAGAATGGTCCTTCAAAGAGGAAAGCATCGATTGCTATATTTGTGCTAGAGCTTTGATTTTGAAAACATAAAGAGAGCATAAAAGTAAATTTTTGAGAGGTGTTTGTTGTTGTCAACGAATGGTAGTGGGTACTCTAACCCCCTTGCCAGACAAACCTTCAAAGAGCGGCTCCCATTTTATTTTATTTTTGGGTGGCACTCCTTCCAACCTTGCTTTCACAAACCATGGCTAACCGAATCCTTCGGGTGCCTGCCAACAATCTCATACCATGAAGGAGTGCCTTTTTATTTTAGTTTTATTATGATGACACTCCTCCCCACCTTTGCTTTCTCAAGACATGGCTAACCGAATCCTTCGGGTGCCGTCCAACAATCACATACCATGGAGGAGTGTCTATTTTTATTAATTAATTTGGGACTGGGAATCCCATTGCCAGCTCTTTTTGCAAAATTATTGGATAAGCGGATGAAGCCACTAGTCCATTGGTGAAAGTTGCCCAACAAGATTGAAAGATAAACACCACATACTTCCTCATGAGCTATAAAACATTGACACAAATCAGAGGTGATAAATTTCGAATTGTTTAAAGGTAGCACTCAAGCAATTTACTTTGGAATGGCGGAGAAATACCATGTAATAGGTAGGTATGGTGGACACAAATGGCATAGTGGTTGGCTCAAGGATTTTGGATGCATGAGAAGTATTCCTTCTCGATACAAGGCTTAGGCTAGCAAGGCTATTTGAAACAAACACAAGGATGAACCGGTGCAGCAAAACTCACATAAAAGACATATTGTAAACATTATAAAACTCTACACCGTCTTCCTTGTTGTTCAAACTCAATACTAGAAATTATCTAGACCTTAGAGAGACCAAATATGCAAACCAAATTTTAGCATGCTCTATGTATTTCTTCATTAATGGGTGCAAAGTATATGATGCAAGAGCTTAATCATGAACACAACAATTGCCAAGTATCACATTATCCAAGACATTTTACAAATTACTACATGTAGCATTTCCCGATTCCAACCATATAACAAATTAACGAAGCAGTTTCAACCTTCGCCATGAAAATTAAAAGCTAAGAACACATGTGTTCAAATGAACCAGCGGAGCGTGTCTCTCTCCCACACAAGCATTTATTCAAACAAAAACAAAAACAAAAACAAACAGACGCTCCAAGTAAAGTACATATGATGTGGCCGAATAAAAATATAGTTTCAAGAGAAGGAACCTGATAATTTGTCGATGAAGAAGGGGATGCCTTGGGCATCCCCAAGCTTAGATGCTTGAGTCTTCTTGAAATATGCAGGGATGAACCACCGGGGCATCCCCAAGCTTAGACTTTTCACTCTTCTTGATCGTAGTATATCATCCTCCTCTCTTGACCCTTGAAAACTTCCTCCACACCAAACTCGAAACAAACTCATTAGAGGGTTAGTGCATAATCAAAAACTCACATGTTCAGAGGTGACACAATCATTCTTAACACTTCTGGACATTGCTCAAAGCTACTGGAAGTCAATGGAACAAAGAAATCCATCCCACATAGCAAAAGAAACAATGCGAAATAAAAGGCAGAATCTGTCAAAACAGAACAGTCCGTAAAGACGAATTTTACTGAGGCACCAGACTTGCTCAAATGAAAATGCTCAAATTGAATGAAAGTTGCGTACATATCTGAGGATCACTCACGTAAATTGGCATAATTTTCTGAGTTACCTACAGAGAATTTTGCCCAGATTCGTGACAGCAAAGAAATCTGTTTCTGCGCAGTAATCCAAATCTAGTATGAACCTTACTATCAACGACTTTACTTGGCACAACAAAACACTAAACTAAGATAAGGAGAGGTTGCTACAGTAGTAAACAACTTCCAAGACTCAAATATAAAATAAAAGGTACTGTAGTAAAAAAAACACATGGGTTATCTCCCAAGAAGTGCTTTCTTTATAGCCATTAAGATGGGCTCAGCAGTTTTAATGATGCACTCGCAAGAAATAGTATTTGAAGCAAAAGAGAGCATCAAAAGGCAAGTATGAAACAAATTTAAGCCTAACATGCTTCCTATGCATAGGAATCTTGTAAATAAACAAGTTCATGAAGAGCAAAGTGACAAGCATAGGAAGATAAAACAAGTGTAGCTTCAAAAATTTCAGCACATAGAGAGGTGTTTTAGTAACATGAAAATTTCTACAACCATATTTTCCTCTCTCATAATAACTTTCAGTAGCAACATGAGCAAACTCAACAATATAACTATCACATAAAGCATTCTTATCATGAGTCTCATGCATAAAATTATTACTCTCCACATAAGCATAATCAATTTTATTAGTAATAGTGGGAGCAAATTCAACAAAGTAGCTATCATCATTATTCTCATCATCAAATATAGGAGGCATATTGTAATCATAATCAAATTTATCCTCCATAACAGGTGGCACCAAAAGACTACTATCATTATAATCATCATAAATAGGAGGCAAAGTATCATCAAAGTAAATTTTCTCCTCAATGCTTGGGGGACTAAAAAGATCATGCTCATCAAAACCAGCTTCCCCAAGCTTAGAATTTTCCATAGCATTAGCAACAATAGTGTTCAAAGCATTCATATTAATAACATTCCCATTAGCATGCATATAAAGTTCCATGGGTTTTTTAATTCTCTCTTCAAACACATCATGTCCTAATTCAAGATAAAGTTCATAAAGATCTCTCATATTTTTGTTGTTTTCCATTATGCCTAACTAGTGTAAACAAGAAACAAAAAGATGCAATTGCAGGATCTAAAGGAAATAGCTTCGAGCACAAACACAATGGCGCGAGAAAATCTTGTTACCTGGAACCGAAGTATGAGTGCCTTTTACCTTTCCTCCCCGGCAACGGCGCCAGAAAAGTGCTTGATGTCTACTCACGCTTCTTTTCTTGTAGACAGTGTTGGGCCTCCAAGAGCAGAGGTTTGTAGAACAGCAGCAAGTTTCCCTTAAGTGGATCACCCAAGGTTTATCGATCTCAGGGAGGAAGAGGTCAAAGATATCCCTCTCATGCAACCCTGCAACCACAAAGCAAGAAGTCTCTTGTGTCCCCAACACACGTAATAGGTGCACTAGTTCGGCGAAGAGATAGTGAAATACAGGTGGTATGAATAAGTATGAGCAGTAGTAACAGCGCCAGAAAAGTGCTTTGCTGCCCAGGACTGGCGTGTGGTTGATGGTGGTGATATTGCAGGCAATACAGATGCAGTAGAATAGTAAACAAGCAGCGATAGCAGTATTTAGGAACAAGGCCTAGGGATCATACTTTCACTAGTGGACACTCTCAACATTGATCACATAACAGAATAAATAGATAGATGCTAGACTCTACACCCTCTTGTTGGATGATGAACACCACTAACTGTGTAGGATTACACGAACCCTCAATGCCGGAGTTAACAAGCTCCACAATATTCGATATTCATGTTTAAATAACCTTAGAGTGCATGACAGATCAACATAACCAAACCAAGTACTAACATAGCATGCACACTGTCACCTTCACACTACGAAAGGAGGCATAGATCACATCAATACCATCATAGCAATAGTTAACTTCATAATCTACAAGAGATCACAATCATAGCCTACGCCAAGTACTACACGATGCACACACTGTCACCATTACACCGTGCAGGAGGAATAGAGTACTTTAATAACATCACTAGAGTAGCACATAGATGAATTGTGATACAAAACTCATATGAATCTCAATCATGTAAGGCAGCTCATGAGATCATTGTATTGAAGTACATAGGAGAGAGATTAACCACATAGCTACCGGTAGAGCCCCTTAGCCTCGATGGAGAACTACTCCCTCCTCATGGGAGACAGTAGCGGTGATGAAGATGGCGGTGGAGATGGCAGCGGTGTCGATGGAGAAGCCTTCCGGGGGCACTTCCCCGTCCCGGCAGCGTGCCGGAACAGAGACTCCTGTCCCCCAGATCTTGGCTTTGCGATGGCGGCGGCTCTGGAAGGTTTCTCGTACCGTGGCTTTTTCGTATCGAGGTTTTAGGTCTGGGACCTTTATATAGGCGAAGAGGCGGAGTCAGAGGGGCGACGAGGCGGTGAGGGGGTATGGCGGCGCGGCCAGGGCCTGGGCCGCGCCGGCCTACCTCCTGGGCCCACCAGGGCTCCCCTCTGGCGACTCTCGGGTGTTCTGGAAGCTTCGTGGAAAAATAGGATGTTGGGCGTTGATTTCGTCCGATTCCGAGAATATTTCCTTACTAGGATTTCTGAAACCAAAAACAGCAGAAAACAGGAACTGGCCCTTCGGCATCTCGTCAATAGGTTAGTTCCGAAAAATGCATAATAATGACATAAAATGTGCATAAAACATGTAGACATCATCAATAATGTGGCATGGAACATAAGAAATTATCGATACGTCAGAGACGTATCACCCTCCGACTCCGACTCTTCGCCTATTTAAGCCGTCCTGACATAAATCTTCGATACGGATTGACGAAACACCAGAAAACCTTCCAGAGCCGCCGCCATCGCGAAACTCCAATTCGGGGCACAGAAGTCTCTGTTCCGGCACCCTGCCGGGACGGGGAATTGCCCCCGGAGCCATCTCCATCGACACCACTGCCATCTTCATCGCCATCGCTGCTTCCCATGATGAGGAGGGAGTAGTTCTCCCCTGGGGCTGAGGGCTCTACCGTAGCTATGTGGTTCATCTCTCTCTTTGTGATCTAGTTGAATATCATCTATGTGCTACTCTAGTGATGTTATTAAAGTAGTCTATTCCTCCTTCATGATGTATTGTTGACAGTGTGTGCATCAGGTAGTACTTGGTATAAGCTATGATTGTGATCTCTTGTAGATTATGAAGTTAACTATTACTATGATAGTATTGATGTGATCTATTCCCCCTTTCATAGCCTGTCGGTGACGGTGTGCATGCTATGTTAGTACTCGGTATAATTGCGTTGGTCTATCATGCACTCTAAGGTTACTTAAATATGAACATCGAATGTTGTGGAGCTTGTTAACTCTGGCATTGAGGTGCTCTTGTAGCCCTACACAATTAACGGTTTTTGTCATCCAACAAGAGAGTATAGAGTGGCTTTATTATGTGATCAATGTTGAGAGTGTCCATTAGTGAAAGTATGATCCCTAGGCCTTGTTTCCGAACATCGAATCTCCGTTTGTTTACTGTTCTGTTGCATGTTTACTCGCTGCCATATTTATTTCAGATTGCTATTACCACTCATATCCATCCATATTACTTGTATTTCACTATCTCTTCGCCGAACTAGTGCACCTATACATCTGACAAGTGTATTGGGTGTGTTGGGGACACAAGAGACTTCTTGTATCGTGATTGCAGGGTTGCTTGAGAGGGATATCTTTGACCTCTTCCTCCCTGAGTTCGATAAACCTTGGGTGATTCACTTAAGGGAAACTTGCTGTTGTTCTACAAACCTCTGCTCTTGGAGGCCCAACACTGTCTACGGGACTAGAAGCGTGCGTAGACATCAAGCTATTTTCTGGCGCCATTGCCGGGGAGGAAAGGTAAAAAGGCACTCACACTCCGGTCCCAGGTAACTAAGTTATTTTCTGGTGCCGTTGTAAGTGCTCGAAGCTATTTCCTTTAGATCCTGCAATTGCATCTTTTTGTTTCTTGTTTTTCACTAGTTAGGCATAATGGAAAACAACTGTGAGCTTTTTAATTTATTTCCTAAGTTAAGACATGAATTGTGTGATGCGAAAATTAAAAAACCTATGGAACCTTATTTGCATGCTAGTAGCAATGTTATTAGTATGAACGCAATCACTGCTAATGCTATGGAGAAGTCTAAGGTTGGGGAAGCTGGTTTTGATGAGCATGATATTTTTAGTCCCCCAAGCATGGAGGAGAAAATTTACTTTGATGATACTTTGCCTCCTATTTATGATGATTATAATGATAGTGGTCTTTTGGTGCCGCCTACTATGGAGGATAAATTTTATTATGATTATACTATGCGTCCTACACTTGATGATAATAATTGCCATAGTATCAGTACTATCCATGCTTCCTCCCATAATGATATAGAAAGCTCTAAGCTTGGGGATGAGGTGTTTGAAAATCCTTTTTCTACTGATCATTATGAAGGAGATATGCCCAAGAGGCAATAATAAAAGTGGTTATTATATATCTTTATGTTTATGATAAATGTTTATATATCATGCTATAATTGTATTAACCGAAACATTGATACATGTGTGATATGTAAACAACAAAGAGTCCCTAGTATGCCTCTTAACTAGCTTGTTGATTAATGGATGATTAGTTTCATAATCATGAACATTGGATGTTATTAATAACAAGGTTATATCATTGTATGAATGATGTAATGGACACACCCAATTAAGCATAGCATAACATCACGTCATTAAGTTATTTGCTATAAGCTTTCGATACATAGTTACCTAGTCCTTATGACCATGAGATCATGTAAATCACTTATACCGGAAAGGTACTTTGATTACATCAAACGCCACTGCGTAAATGGGTGGTTATAAAGGTGGGATTAAGTATCCGGAAAGTATGAGTTGAGGCATATGGATCAACAGTGGGATTTGTCCATCCCGATGACGGATAGATATACTCTGGGCCCTCTCGGTGGAATGTCGTCTAATGTCTTGCAAGCATATGAATAAGTTCATAAGAGACCACATACCACGGTACGAGTAAAGAGTACTTGTCAGGAGACGAGGTTGAACAAGGTATAGAGTGATACCGATGATCAAACCTCGGACAAGTAAAATATCGTGTGACAAAGGGAATTGGTATCGTATGTGAATGGTTCATTCGATCACTAAGTCATCGTTGAATATGTGGGAGCCATTATGGATCTCCAGATCCCGCTATTGGTTATTGTTCAGAGAGAAGTCTTAACCATGTCTACATAGTTCACGAACTGTAGGGTGACACACTTAAGGTTTGATGTTGAAATGGTAGAACTTGAATATGGAATGGAGTTCGAAGTTTTGTTCGAAGTCCCGGATGAGATCCCGGACATCACGAGGAGTTCCGGAATGGTCCGGAGAATAAGATTCATATATAGGAAGTCATATTCCAAGTTTGGAAATAATCCGGTGCATTTATGGCAGGTTCTAGAAGGTTCTAGAAAAGTCCGGAAGAATAGCACTATGGAAGGTGGAGTCCCGGAGGAACTCCACTAGCATGGCCGGCCATCCGTAAGGGGAAGGAATCCCAGGTGGATTCCACCTAAGGTGGCCGGCCACCCCACCTAAGGAAAAGGTGGGAGTCCCACCTTGGGTAGGACTCCCTCCTTGAGTAGGTTTCCCACCTTTGGGAAGTTTTGGTGTTGGGGTCTTATTCGAAGACTTGGACTACAACTCTTGGGGCTTCCACCTATATAATGAGGGCCATAGGAGAGGGGGCTGACCACCACAAGCCCATAGCTTGGCCGCACCCCTAGGTGGCCGGCCACCCCCTCTCCCAAACCCTAGCCGCCCCCTCTCTCCTCCTCTTCTCCCGCACGCTTAGCGAAGCTCCGCCGGAGATCTCCACCGCCACCGCCACCACGCCGTCGTGCTGCCGGATTAAAGGAGGAGCTACTACTTCCGCTGCCCGCTGGAACGGGGAGAAGGACGTCGTCTTCATCAACACCGAACGTGTGACCGAGTACGGAGGTGCTGCCCGATCGTGGCACCGTGATCAAGATCTTCTACGCGCTTTTGCAAGCGGCAAGTGATCGTCTACCGCAGCAATAAGAGCCTACTCTTATAGGCTTTGGAAATCTTCAAGGGTTAGTCTTGATCATCCCCTCGTTGCTCCCGTCTTCTAGATTGCATCTTGGCTTGGATTGCGTTCTCGCGGTAGGAAATTTTTTGTTTTCTATGCAACGAATCCCTACAGTGGTATCAGAGTCGTGTCTATGCATAGATGGTTGCACGAGTAGAACACAATCGTTTTGTGGGTGTTGATGCTCTTGTTGTCTTTAGTTTGAGTACTTTGCATCTTTGTGGCATAGTGGGATGAAGCGGCTCGGACTAACTTTACATGACCGCATTCATGAGACTTGTTCCTTGTTCGACATGCAACTTGTATTGCATAAGAGGCTTTGCGGGTGTCTATCTCTCCTACTATAGTGAAGATTCAATTTACTCTTCTATTGACAACACTAGTATCACCGTTGTGGTTCATGTTCGTAGGTAGATTAGATCTTACTCGAAAACCCTAAACCACGTAAAATATGCAAGCCAAATTAGAGACGTCTAACTTGTTTTTGCAGGGTTTGGTGATGTGATATGGCCATAATGTGATGATGAATATGTATGAGATGATCATTATTGTATTGTGGCAACCGGCAGGAGCCTTATGGTTGTCTTTAAATTTCATGTTGAGTAGTATTTCAAAGTAGTTGTAATAGTTGCTACATGAGGTGAACAACCATGAAGACGGCGCCATGAACCTTGACGCTACGCCGACGATGATGGAGATCATGCCCGTTGATGATGGAGATCATGTCCGTGCTTTGGAGATGAAGATCAAAGGCGCAAAGAAAAAAGGGCCATATCATATCACATATGAATTGCATGTGATGTTAATCCTTTATGCATCTTATTTTGCTTAGAACGCGGCGGTAGCATTATAAGATGATCCCTCACATTAATATCAAGATAATAAAGTGTTCTCCCCTCGTATGCACCGTTGCCAAAGTTCGTCGTTTCAAAGCATCTCGTGATGATCGGATGTGATAGATTCAAACGTTCATATACAACGGGTGTAAGCCATGTTGCACACGCGGAATACTTGGGTTTGCTTGACGAGCCTAGCATGTACAGAAATGGCCTCGGGACAACGGAAACCGAAAGGTTGAACACGAGTCATATGGATGATATGATCAACATGTTGATGTTCACCATTGAAGCTACATCATCTCACGTGATGATCGGTTTTGGTGTAGTGGATTTGGATCGTGTACCACTTAAACAACTATGAGGGATGTTGTATTAAGTGGGAGTTCATTAGTAATTAGATTAAAACATGAACTAATTATCATAAACATAGTCTGAGTAGTATTTTGAATTAATTTTGTAGTGTTGGCATCCGTTTTCTACCATGCGCTAGTCTTGTTATTGAGATAGAAATACTGTTAAAATCTAACAAGAAACTTTATGGATTGGTACCGTATTGTTAAAGAATAAAGAATTAATTAAGTCCTATTGCAAACTTTTAGTAAACCTCACATTGTTGATTCAAAGAGCTATGGTTTCAATTAGTACCTAAAGTTATCTTGTCTCCGTGAAACTTGAAGTTCAAATCTGTTTGAAAAGTAAGGAGCTGAAAATTTAGTTTTCAGAAATAATCAAGGTATAAGATATATGTGATATCTAAGACCTTATTGCAAGATGATAGAATATAAATTTGGTGAGACTACATAAACTCATAAGTTTTATGGGAATGTATGAAGGTTGAAGACGCCAGGCGTCACAATCCTCCAACTATTGGGGCACTAATAATATTCGCATATCCATGAAGTTATCATCCTTAGTATGCACCGTTGCTAAGACTCGTCGTTTCGAAGCATCACGTGATGATCGGGTGTGATAGATTCTACGTGTGCATACAACGGGTGCAAGCCAGATTTGCACATGCGAATACCAAGGTTAAAACTTTACGAGCCTAGCATGTACAGACATGGTCTCGGAAAGTCGTCATGATATGATGGATAAAATTATGAGTGAAATTGTTCATCATATTACAAAGTTACTAATAGTGAAATCTGAAACACTTGTCATATGATGATCAACTTAAAGTAAGAGCCTCAAGGTTATTGGTATTTGACCAACAAACCTAGAAGTTAATAATGTTGAAGTGTTTTTCTGAATAATGAGGAAAGCTAAAAGAGAAATTGCAAAAGATTTTTTGGCAAAAAGAAAAGAAAAGACTAGAAAGTCTAGCTCAAGTGTATATAAATGATATACATGTTATGGTTGTATTCCTAGTTAAGTCACACTATGAAATTCTTGGGTATTAGTACTATATTGGTTGGTATGAAGTGTCATACAAAACAACGCAATACAAGAATACAATGGCCTAAGTGACTGACAAGGAATATGATAGGAATGCACGTCTGGAACAAAATAAAGTGTTATTATGTTCGTCGTTGGCATTCTATCTAGCCCTTAGAATTTATAAATAAAGAACTTAATAATTGTTATTTTGCTCTGGTCAAATGAAAACAATGAGTTGTTCAAATTATGACATTACTCCATGTACGATGGATAAGTTATTATAAATCTTAATGGTGAAACACACATACATAACACTGACGCTAAAATGCCATAAGGCAAATGATTTGAATTCCACTTATTTGTGGAACCGCCATTTAGGTCATGTTGGAAAGGAACGCATGAAGGAACTCCATGCAAATGGATTTTTGGAGTCATTTGATTTTTGAATCGTTTGGCGCTTGCAAAATCTTTTCTAAAACTAATGACTGAAATACCGTTCATAGGCCAAGAGTTGAACGGGCAACTAACTTAGTGGAAAAATACATGATGATGTATGTGGTTCACTAGGCATAGTTGTGTGCGGGAGATTCTTCTACTTCATGAAAACTTTCAACAATGAATTGAGTATATATATGTGGATATATTCGATAAGGAAGAAGTTTGAAAAATTTGAATGGATTCAAATAAATTTCAGCATGAAGTGGAAATCATCGTAATAGAAAAGTCAAATATCTATGATTGGAACATGGTGGAAATATTTGAATTACGAGTTTTAGCGAACATCTAAGAGAGTCATGAAATTGTTCTACAACTCACATTTCTTGGAGTATCATAATGATGATATAGTATCCGAGAGATGTATCCAAACCTTGTTGGATCAATGATGAGATAAAATATTGATGCCATTATATTTTGTGGATTATGCTTTAGTGACTACCGCTTTTACACTAAATAGAGCATCATCATGATCCGTAGAAATGACACCATACGAGTTATGGCATGGGTAAGAATCCTAATAGTCTTTTCTTAAATTTTGGTATGCATAGCATAAGTAAATAAGTTTACAACCAAAATCGGATGAATGTCTTTGTTGGTTATCCCAGAGAATTGATTGGGAATTCTTCCCACTATGGAGACAAAGACAAAAGTGTTTGTCAATGTTTCTTATTTCCAAGAAATTGTTTCTAGCGAAGTATTTGAGTGGGAGGACAATAGAACTTGATAAAGTTTATGAACTTGAGCATAATGATCAGAGTAGCGCAGCATTGGAATTGGTTCCGGAAGCGGCCACGACGATCATGGCTCCCATGACTACAAAGTGTTTTAGCCATGGAGATCGAAGTACATATTGAACCTTGTAGGTATGGTTTACTTTGTGATCAAATAAATGATTTGTGGACAAAGGATTGATTTTGAACAATGATAAACCAACTACAAACAAAGAAGTTATGATGGGCCCTGACTCCGTTAAAATGGCTATACGCCATAAAATCCAAGATAGATGAATACTTTTTGAAAGTAAATGGATCTATAAAATTGATGGACTTGGATGGAATATCCTTGAAGAAGCTCGACTTGTTGAAAAGTTGTTTACAACAAATTTCAAAGAGTTGACTACGATAAGATTAGATCTTCCGTAGCAATGCTTATAGTCTATGTGGATTATTCTAGTAATCACTACATATTTCTTTTATGAGATATGCTAGTAGGATGGCAAAATACACTACTTAACAGAAGTGTGTATTAAAGGTGTATACAAGATACAACCAATTGTTTTGCTAGTCCGTAGAATACTAGATAGGTATACGAACTTCAATTGGATGAAGTGAGTATCACGGAGTTGGAATCTTCACCAGATGAAATAGTCAAAGAGTTTTTGATTTCATCAGAAACGATGAAGAGGCTTGCATTTGCAAGAAATTAAGTGGGAGCGCTGAGACATATTTATAATACTTTATGTAGATGACATATAGTTGGTTATAAATGATGTAATTATATACTTGATTAAAAAGGTTTCATTGAAAATTAACTTCAATGAAAGGATATGGACTGAAACAAGTTTAGTGTCAAGATCTATGAAGATAGATTGAAACACATAATAAGTTTAAGTCAAAGTACATAGAATGGATATTGAAGTAGTTCAATATAGAAATATTAAGAAAATGTTCTTGTCATGTGAAGGTTTAACAAGACGTGAGTGTATCTGACACTTAATGAGTAAAAACACATGAGTGATTATGGATCACGAATAATATGTACACAATCAGATGTCATGTGCTCTAAAAGTATTATGAGCATGTACCAGAATGATTCATGTAATGATCATTGAAAAACAGTAAGAATATTCTTGAGTACTTAAGAAGAACCAAGGATATATATATATAGTTTTGTATGGAGAAATGACAAACAAATCGCTGTAAGGTGTTGCACCGATATTTGTTTAGTCACATATAAAAATAAAATTTCAATCTCAAATTAGACTAAGTGTTGTTTAAAAGGTAGCACAATGAGCTAGAAGTTGTCTATGCTAGATTTAGAAGAGTTCTAAATATTGTGATGGATTCTACAAACGAAGACTGTGGATGTTAAGTCAAGAAGTTCTTTGAGAACTTGGTGTAGTTCCGATAGTGTCAGAACTTTGAAGCTATATTGTGTGTGAAAATATTAGTGACATATTTCAGACCGCGGAATTAAGGTTCCACCAGAAGACCAAACATATTTAATGCCGACTCATTTGGAAATGAGTGATGCGTTGAGACGCAAAAGAATTACAAAATACATACGGTTCTGAGCATGTCAGATCCGTTGACTAAAACCTCTCCCGTGAGCAAAACATGATAAAGCACCGGAAGGCCAAGGTGTTATATCTTTACAAATGTAAACTAGATTATTGACTCTAGTGCAAGTGGGAGACTGAAGGAGATATGCCCAAGAGGCAATAATAAAAGTGGTTATTATATATCTTTATGTTTATGATAAATGTTTATATATCATGCTATAATTGTATTAACCGAAACATTGATACATGTGTGATATGTAAACAACAAAGAGTCCCTAGTATGCCTCTTAACTAGCTTGTTGATTAATGGATGATTAGTTTCATAATCATGAACATTGGATGTTATTAATAACAAGGTTATATCATTGTATGAATGATGTAATGGACACACCCAATTAAGCATAGCATAAGATCACGTCATTAAGTTATTTGCTATAAGCTTTCGATACATAGTTACCTAGTCCTTATGACCATGAGATCATGTAAATCACTTATACCGGAAAGGTACTTTGATTACATCAAACGCCACTGCGTAAATGGGTGGTTATAAAGGTGGGATTAAGTATCCGGAAAGTATGAGTTGAGGCATATGGATCAACAGTGGGATTTGTCCATCCCGATGACGGATAGATATACTCTGGGCCCTCTCGGTGGAATGTCGTCTAATGTCTTGCAAGCATATGAATAAGTTCATAAGAGACCACATACCACGGTACGAGTAAAGAGTACTTGTCAGGAGACGAGGTTGAACAAGGTATAGAGTGATACCGATGATCAAACCTCGGACAAGTAAAATATCGCGTGACAAAGGGAATTGGTATCGTATGTGAATGGTTCATTCGATCACTAAGTCATCGTTGAATATGTGGGAGCCATTATGGATCTCCAGATCCCGCTATTGGTTATTGGTCGGAGAAGTCTCAACCATGTCTACATAGTTCACGAACCGTAGGGTGACACACTTAAGGTTTGATGTTGAAATGGTAGAACTTGAATCTGGAATGGAGTTCGAAGTTTTGTTCGAAGTCCCGGATGAGATCCCGGACATCACGAGGAGTTCCGGAATGGTCCGGAGAATAAGATTCATATATAGGAAGTCATATTCCAAGTTTGGAAATGATCCGGTGCATTTATGGCAGGTTCTAGAAGGTTCTAGAAAAGTCCGGAAGAATAGCACTATGGAAGGTGGAGTCCCGGAGGAACTCCACTAGCATGGCCGGCCAGCCCTAAGGGGAAGGAATCCCAGGTGGATTCCACCTAAGGTGGCCAGCCACCCCACCTAAGGAAAAGGTGGGAGTCCCACCTTGGGTAGGACTCCCTCCTTGAGTAGGTTTCCCACCTTTGGGAAGTTTTGGTGTTGGGGTCTTATTCGAAGACTTGGACTACAACTCTTGGGGCTTCCACCTATATAATGAGGGGCATAGGAGAGGGGGCTGACCACCACAAGCCCATAGCTTGGCCGCACCCCTAGGTGGCCGGCCACCCCCTCTCCCAAACCCTAGCCGCCCCCTCTCTCCTCCTCTTCTCCCGCACGCGTAGCGAAGCTCCGCCGGAGATCTCCACCGCCACCGCCACCACGCCGTCGTGCTGCCGGATTCAAGGAGGAGCTACTACTTCCGCTGCCCGCTGGAACGGGGAGAAGGACGTCGTCTTCATC
Organism: Lolium perenne; assembly: GCF_019359855.2. Lineage (NCBI taxonomy): Eukaryota > Viridiplantae > Streptophyta > Magnoliopsida > Poales > Poaceae > Lolium > Lolium perenne. The sequence continues at coordinate 33,277,618 of NC_067250.2, forward strand.
AACACCGAACGTGTGACCGAGTACGGAGGTGCTGCCCGATCGTGGCACCGTGATCAAGATCTTCTACGCGCTTTTGCAAGCGGCAAGTGATCGTCTACCGTAGCAATAAGAGCCTACTTTTATAGGCTTTGGAAATCTTCAAGGGTTAGTCTTGATCATCCCCTCGTTGCTCCCGTCTTCTAGATTGCATCTTGGCTTGGATTGCGTTCTCGCGGTAGGAAATTTTTTGTTTTCCATTGCAACGAATCCCTACACATTATATGTTTGATTCATCTCCTTCTAGTAACAATGATGGTATGGTCACGGATGAACCTACTGTGAAAGATAACTATTCTATTTCTTATGATGACACTATGCCTCCGACCTTTGATGATTATTATGAAGAATGCTATGATATAGGTTATAAATATCCTTATGAAACTTGTCATAGTTATGATTGGATTGCCAAAAACAATTCCCTTAGTATGCAACTTGTTTACCATGTTCAAATTCTTGATAATAATCTTGCTCCAATTGCTATTAATGAGAAGAACTCTTCTTATGCCAAAATTAATGATACTTCTATGCATATGAACCATGATAAGAATGTTTTAAGCGATGGGTATATTGTGGATTTCATCAATGATGCTACTGAAAGTTATTATGAGAGAGGGAAACATGGTTATATGCATCTTAATAATATTAAGTTTCCCCTCTTTATGTTGAGGATCTTGAAGTTACTCGTGTTTTATCTTCCTATGCTTGTCACTTTGTTCTTCATGAATTCATTTGTGTACAAGATTCCTTTTAATAGGAAGTGGGTTAGACTTAAATTTATTTTGAATTTGCTTTTTGATGCTCTCTTTTGCTTCAACTACTATTTCTTGCGAGTGCATCATTAATATTGCTGAGCCCATCTTAATGGCTATAAAGAAAGCACTTCTTGGGAGATAACCCATGTCTTTATTTTGCTACTGTTTTGTTGTGTCTTGGAAGTTGTTACTACAGTAGCAACCTCTTCTTATCTTTATTTTATTGCATTGTTGTGCCAAGTGAAGTCTCTAATAGAGGGTTGATACTAGATTTGGATTACTGCGCAGAAACAGATTTCTTGCTGTCACGAATTTGGGCAGGGTTCTCTGTAGGTAACTCAGAAAAATCTGCCAATTTACGTGCGTGATCCTCAGATATGTACGCAACTTTCATTAGTTTGGAGTTTTCTCATCTGAGCAAGTTTAGTACCCCAGAAAAATTCTTCTTTACGGACTGTTCTGTTTTGACAGATTCTGCCTTTTATTTCGCATTGCCTCATTTGCTGTGTTGGATGGATTTCTTTGTTCATTAACTTTCAGTAGCCTTGGGCAATGTCCAGAAGTGTTAAGAATGATTGTGTCACCTCTGAACATGTGAATTTTTTATTATGCACTAACCCTCTAATGAGTTTGTTTCGAGTTTGGTGTGGAGGAAGTTTTCAAGGGTCAAGAGAGGAGGATGATATATGATTAATAAGAGTGAAAAGTCTAAGCTTGGGGATGCCCCCATGGTTCATCCCTGCATATTTCAAGAAGACTCAAGCATCTAAGCTTGGGGATGCCCAAGGCATCCCCTTCGTCATCGACAAATTATCAGGTCACCTCTAGTGAAACTATATTTTTATTCCGTCACATCTTATGTACTTTACTTGGAGCGTCTGTGTGTTTTATTTTCGTTGTGTTATTTTCATTCTCTGAATAAATTCATGCTTGTGTGGGAGAGAGGCACGCTCCGCTCGTTCATATGAACACATGTGTTCTTAGCTTTACTCTTAATGTTCATGGCGAAGGTTGAAACTGCTTCGTTCATTGTTATTTGGTCGGAAACAGAAAATGCTGCATGTAGTAATAGGTATATGGTCTTGAATAATTTGATACTTGGCAATTGTTGTGCTCATGTTTAAGCTCTTGCATCATATACTTTGCACCTATTAGTGAAGAAATACATAGAGCTTGCTGAAATTTGGTTTGCATGATTGGTCTCTCTAAGGTCTAGATATTTTCTGGTAAGGGTTTGAGCAACAAGGAAGACAGTGTAGAGTCTTATAATGCTTGCAATATGTTCTTATGTAAGTTTTGTTGTACCGGTTCATACTTGTGTTTGCTTCAAACAACCTTGCTAGCCTAAGCCCTGTATTGAGAGGGATTACTTCTCGTGCATCCAAATCCTTGAGCCAAAAACTATGCCATTTGTGTCCACCATACCTACCTACTACATGGTATTTCTCTGCCATTCCAAAGTAAATTGCTTGAGTGCTACCTTTAAAATTCCATTCTTTGTCTTTGCAATATATAGCTCATGGGAAAAATAGCCTAAAAACTATTGTGGTATTGAATATGTACTTATGTATCTTATTTCTTATTAAGTTGCTTGTTGAGCGGTAACCATGTTCCTGGGGACGCCATCAACTATCTTTGTTGAATATCATGTGAGTTGCTATGCATGTTCGTCTTGTCTGAAGTAAGGGTGATTTATCATGAATTGAATGGTTTGAGCATGCATATTGTTAGAGAAGAACATTGGGCCGCTAACTAAAGCCATGATCCATGGTGGAAGTTTCAGTTTGGACAACAATCCTCAATCTCTTATGAGAATATTATTTGTTGTTGAATGCTTATGCATTAAAGAGGAGACCATTATCTGTTGTCTATGTTGTCCCGGTATGGATGTCTAAGTTGAGAATAATCAAAAGCGAGAAATCCAATGCGAGCTTTCTCCTTATACCTTTGTACAGGCGGCATAGAGGTACCCCTTTGTGACACTTGGTTAAAACATATGTTATGCAATGATAATCCATGTAAATCCAAGCTAATTAGGACAAGGTGCGGGCACTATTGGTATACTATGCATGAGGCTTGCAACTTATAGGATATCTTATACATAACACATATGCTTTATTACTACCGTTGAAAAAATTGTTTCTTGATTTCAAAATAAAAGCTCTAGCACAAATATAGCAATCCATGCTTCCCTCTTCGAAGGGCCATTCTTCTACTTTTATGTTGAGTCAGTTTACCTACTTCTTTCTGTCTTAGAAGAAAACACTTGTGTTAACTGTGCATTGATTCTTACATGCTTGCATATTTGCATTCATCATATTACTTTGCATTGACAATTATCCATGAGATATACATGTTACAAGTTGAAAGCAACCGCTGAAACTTAATCTTCCTTTGTGTTGCTTCAATGCCTTTACTTTGAATTTATTGCTTTATGAGTTAACTCTTATGCAAGACTTATTGATGCTTGTCTTGAAATTACTATTCATGAAAAGTCTTTGTTATATGATTCAGTTGTTTACTCATTGTCTTTACCATTGCTTCGAATCACTTCATTCATCTCATATGCTTTACAATAGTATGATCAAGATTATGTTGGTAGCATCTCAATTCAGAAATTATCTTTGTTATCGTTTACCTACTCGAGGACGAGTAGGAACTAAGCTTGGGGATGCTGATACGTCTCCAACGTATCTATAATTTCTGATGTTCCATGCTTGTTTTATGACAATACCTACATGTTTTGTTCACACTTTATATCGTTTTGATGCATTTTCCGAAAATAACCTATTAACGAGATGCCGAAGTGCCAGTTCTTGTTTTCTGTTGTTTTTGGTTTCAGAAATCCTACTAAGGAAATATTCTCGGAATTTGACGAAATCAACGCCCAGTATCTTATATTTCAAGGAAGCTTCCAGAGCACCGAAGAGGGGCCAGAGGAGAGGCCCAGGGCCACCACACGTGGTGGCGGTGCGGCCAAGGGGGGAGGCGCGCCCCCCTACTGTGAGGAGGCCCCGTGGCCCCTCCGACTCCGACTCTTCGCCTATTTAAGCCGTCCTGACCTAAATCTTCGATACGGATTGACGAAACACCAGAAAACCTTCCAGAGCCGCCGGCATCGCGAAACTCCAATTCGGGGGACAGTAGTCTCTGTTCCGGCACCCTGCCGGGACGGGGAATTGCCCCCGGAGCCATCTCCATCGACACCACTGCCATCTTCATCGCCATCGCTGCTTCCCATGATGAGGAGGGAGTAGTTCTCCCCCGGGGCTGAGGGCTCTACCGTAGCTATGTGGTTCATCTCTCTCTTTGTGATCTAGTTGAATATCTTCTATGTGCTACTCTAGTGATGTTATTAAAGTAGTCTATTCCTCCTTCATGATGTATTGTTGACAGTGTGTGCATCATGTAGTACTTGGTATAAGCTATGATTGTGATCTCTTGTAGATTATGAAGTTAACTATTACTATGATAGTATTGATGTGATCTATTCCCCCTTTCATAGCCTGTCGGTGACGGTGTGCATGCTATGTTAGTACTCGGTATAATTGCGTTGGTCTATCATGCACTCTAAGGTTACTTAAATTTGAACATCGAATGTTGTGGAGCTTGTTAACTCCGGCATTGAGGTGCTCTTGTAGCCCTACACAATTAACGGTGTTTGTCATCCAACAAGAAAATGTAGAGTGGCTTTATTATGTGATCAATGTTGAGAGTGTCCATTAGTGAAAGTATGATCCCTAGGCCTTGTTTCCGAACATCGAATCTCCGTTTGTTTACTGTTCTGTTGCATGTTTACTCGCTGCCATATTTATTTCAGATTGCTATTACCACTCATATCCATCCATATTACTTGTATTTCACTATCTCTTCGCCGAACTAATGCACCTATACATCTAACAAGTGTATTGGGTGTGTTGGGGACACAAGAGACTTCTTGTATCGTGATTGCAGGGTTGCTTGAGAGGGATATCTTTGACCTCTTCCTCCCTGAGTTCGATAAACCTTGGGTGATTCACTTAAGGGAAACTTGCTGCTGTTCTACAAACCTCTGCTCTTGGAGGCCCACCACTGTCTACAGGACTAGAAGCGTGCGTAGAGATCACATGGCTGTGTCAAAGAATCACTTGAGATGACAATGACTCGTTTTCTTAATGGTTTGAAGTATGATATCAAAGGCATTGTTCGTCATTACAGTTACACCACTATGAATGAGTTGCTACATCATGCAAGAGAAGCTGAATCACAGTTGGCTGACGAAGCTAAGGTGAAAGGCCGTACTACGGGAGCAGGGCATTTCACGCCTCGGGCGCCCCCATCAATGGCGTCGGCGCCATCTACGCGCTCCGCACCTTACTCTACTCCGCCTAGCAAACCGGTCTCCAATGTTTCTAACACAAAGAAGTCTGAATCTGCTGCAAGTACGAGTGGTTCTAGCATGTCTACTACGTGCAACCGCGATATGAATTGCCATACATGTGGTGGCAAGGGTCACTTTAGAAGGGATTGTCCTAACCGCAAGGTCATGATTATCAATGAGGACAATGAGTATGAGACTGGAGATGAGGTTGATCCAAATGCTCCAGAAGATGATGACTATGACAGTGATGGTGTAGATGCTTATCCGTCTGAAGCTCGCACTATATTTGTGTCTCAGCGTGCTCTTAATGTGTTGCCTAGTGCATCTACTCAGCGCTGCAATTTGTTCCAAACAAAGGCTTTAGTTGGTCCTGACAAGGCTTGCAAGGTCATTATTGATGGCGGGAGTTGCAGCAATTTAGCAAGCAAGGAGTTGTGTACCAAGCTGAAGTTGAAGTATCTACCGCACCAGCATCCATACTATATTCAGCGGTTGAGCGACAATGGTGAGATGAAGGTAAACCACATGGTGCGTGTTGAATTTGCGATTGGACCGTATAAGGATTCCATTGATTTTGATGTGGTTCCTATGACGGTGTGTCACCTACTATTGGGTCGGCCTTGGCTCTATGACCGTTCTATGCAACACAATGGCCGTGCCAATACATATCAGTTCAAGGGCAAGAAAATCAATTTACAGTCTATGTCACCACAACAAATTGTCAATGAATCTCGTCAGAAAGTTGAAGTGAACTTGGAGGATGCTTCTTTAGATAGACGAGAGAATTGTAATGTCGTGAGTGATATAACGAAAAGTGAGAGAGTCAATTCCTTAGTCTCATTAGCCACCAAAGATGACATGAGAGAATTTAGTGAGGATCCTACAGCCATGCCTCTTGTGCTCTTGTACAGGGGTACGATTTTGGTTTCTAACGACATGACCCCTCTTCCTCTTGGTGTTTCTAATGTTTTGCAGGAATTTGGCGACGTGTTTCCGGATGAGGTACCTGCAGGACTTCCACCATTGCGAGGTATTGAGCATCAAATCGACTTGATCCCCGGAGCTTCGCTACCCAATCAGGCACCATATAGAATGAACCCCGAAGAAACGAAGGAGATACAGAAGCAAGTACAAGCGATACTCGACAAAGGTTATATCCGCATAAGCCTTAGTCCTTGTGATGTTCCTGTTATTTTAGTTCCTAAGAAAGATGGTACTTGGCACATGTGCGTAGATTGTAGAGCGATAAACAACATTACTATTCGATATCGTCATCATATTCCCCGTTTAGAGGATATGCTAGATGAATTGAGTGGTGCTGTTGTTTTCTCTAAAATTGATTTGCATAGTGGTTATCATCAAATTAGGATGAAAGAAGGGGATGAATGGAAAACAGCCTTTAAAACAAAATTTGGTTTATATGAGTGGTTAGTAATGCCTTTTGGTTTGACTAATGCACCTAGCACTTTCATGAGACTGATGAACCATGTTTTGCGTGAATTTATTGGCAAGTTCGTGGTTGTGTACTTTGATGACATATTAATCTACAGCCGCAATGAATCTGATCATACTATACAAATACGACATGTTTTGCAAGTGTTGTGTGATAATAAACTCTATGGTAATCTTGAGAAGTGCACATTTTGCAAAGATAAGGTCATATTTCTGGGTTATGTTGTCTCTCAGCATGGAGTCGAAGTAGATGTGTCTGATACGTCTCCAACGTATCTATAATTTCTTATGTTCCATGCTAGTTTTATGACAATACCTACATGTTTTATTCACACTTTATAATGTTTTTATGCATTTTCTGGGACTAACCTATTAACAAGATGCCACAGTGCCAGTTTCTGTTTATTATGTCTGTTTATTGCAGAAAAGGCCCAAAAACCAAAGTGCTCGGAAAAATCCAGAAAAATCACAGAAATTCTATTTCGCCAGAAGACCCACGGAGCCAGAAGGGCCAGGCCATAGGAGGCCCACGGCCTCCTCCCCATACCTTGGCGCGGCCAGGAGGGGGGCGGCGCCGCCCTATGGGGTGGGCCCCTCAGGCACCCCCTCGCGCCGCCCTTTCGCCTATATAAAGCTCCTGCCCTCAAAACCCTAGAGGGATCAACGATTTCTCCAGAAGAGTTCCATAGCTCCACCGCCACCAAAAACCCTAACTCGGGGGACAGAAGTCTCTGTTTCGGCACCCTGCCGGGACGGGGAATTGCCCCCGGAGCCATCTCCATCGACTCCATCGTCATCTTCATCTCCGTTGCTGTCTCCCATGATGAGGAGGGAGTAGTTCTCCCCCGAGGCTGAGGGCTCTATCGGTAGCTATGTGGTTCATCTCTCTCTCCCATGGTGTGATCTTTATGTGATCATGAGTTTTGTAATCTAGTTGAATATGTAGATGTTACTCTTGTCTATTATGCACTCTAGAGGTTACTTTAATATGAACTCCGGAGCACTCTCCACGGTGTGATGGTGACAGTGTGCGCATCGTGTGTGATTCCTTTATGACGTTGTGGAGCTTGTTTACTCCGGCTTGAGGTGTGCTTTTGCAGCCCTACACAATGAATGGTGTTTTTTATCCAACAAGAGAGTGTTTAAGAGTAGCATTTATTTATTCAATTATGTGATCATTGTTGAGAGTGCCCACTAGTGAAAGTATGATCCCTAGGCCTTGTTTCTAAGCATTGAAACACCGTTCCCAACAAGTTCTGCTACATGTTTGCTTGCTGCCATTTTTATTTCAGATTGCAATTACTACTTATAATCATCCATATTACTTGTATTTCACTATCTCTTCGCCGAACTAGTGCACCTATACATCTGACAAGTGTATTAGGTGTGTTGGGGACACAAGAGACTTCTTGTATCTTAATTGCAGGGTTGCTTGAGAGGGATATCTTTGACCTCTACCTCACTGAGTTCGATAAACCTTGGGTGATTCACTTAAGGGAAACTTGTTGCTATTCTACAAACCTCTGCTCTTGGAGGCCCAACACTGTCTACAGGAATAGAAGCGTGCGTAGACATCAAGCTATTTTCTGGCGCCGTTGCCGGGGAGGTAAGGTAAAAGGTATTCACATCCTCCGACTACTAAGCTATTTCCTAGCACTGTTGCCGGTGTGTGAGTGCTCGAAGCTATTTCCTTTAGATTCTGCAATTATATCTTTTTGTTTCTTGTTTTTATTTCACTAGTTAGGCTTAATGGAAAACAACAACAAAATTAGAGATCTTTATGAAATTTATATTGAATTAGGACATGATTCTTTTGAAGAGAAAATTAAAAAAACCTATGGAACTTTATATGCATGCTAATGGCAATGTTATTAGTATGAACGCTTTGAACACCATTGTTGCTAATGCTATGGAAAACTCTAAGCTTGGGGAAGCTGGTTTTGATGAGCATGATTGATACGTCTCCGACGTATCGATAATTTCTTATGTTCCATGCCACCTTATTGATGATATCTACATGTTTTATGCATACTTTATGTCATATTTATGCATTTTCCGGCACTAACCTATTAACGAGATGTCGAAGAGCCAGTTGCTGTTTTCTGCTATTTTTGGTTTCAGAAATCCTAGTAAGGAAATATTCTCGGAATTGGACGAAATCAACGACCAGGGGCCTATTTTCACACGAAGCTTCCAGAAGACTGGAGGACTAACGAAGTGGGGCCACGAGGCGGCGCCACAGTAGGGCGGCACGGCCCAAGCCCTGGCCGCGCGGCCCTAGCGTGTGGGCCCCTCGTGACTCTCCCGACTCTGCCCTTCCGCCTACAAATAGTCTTCGTCGCGAAACCCCCAGTACCGAGATCCACGATACGGAAAACCTTCCAGAGACGCCGCCGCCGCCAATCCCATCTCGGGGGATTCAGGAGATCGCCTCCGGCACCCTGCCGGAGAGGGGAATCATCTCCCGGAGGACTCTTCACCGCCATGGTCGCATCCGGAGTGATGAGTGAGTAGTTCACCCCTGGACTATGGGTCCATAGCAGTAGCTAGATGGTTGTCTTCTCCTCATTATGCTTCATTGTCGGATCTTGTGAGCTGCCTGACATGATCAAGATCATCTATCTGTAATGCTATATGTTGTGTTTGTTGGGATCCGATGGATAGAGAATACTATGTTATGTTGATTATCAATCTATGTGTTGTTTATGATCTTGCATGCTCTCTGTTACTAGTAGATGCTTTGGCCAAGTTGGTGCTTGTAACTCCAAGAGGGAGTATTTATGCTCGATAGTGGGTTCATGTCTCCGTGAATCTGGGGGAGTGACAGAAACCCCTAAGGTTATGGATGTGTTGTTGCCACTAGGGATAAAACATTGATGCTATGTCCGAGGATGTAGTTATTGATTACATTACGCACCATACTTAATGCAATTGTCTATTGTTTGCAACTTAATACTGGAAGGGGTTCGGATGATAACCTGAAGGTGGACTTTTTAGGCATAGATGCATGCTGGATAGCGGTCTATGTACTTTGTCGTAATGCCCAATTAAATCTCATAATACTCATCATATCATGTATGTGCAATGTCATGCCCTCTCTATTTGTCAATTGCCCAACTGTAATTTGTTCACCCAACATGCTATTTATCTTATGGGAGAGACACCTCTAGTGAACTGTGGACCCCGGTCCATTCTTTTACATCGAATACAATCTGCTGCAATACTTGTTCTACTGTTCTCTGCAAACAATCATCATCCACACTATACATCTAATCCTTTTTTACATCAAGCCGGTGAGATTGACAACCTCACTGTTTCGTTGGGGCAAAGTACTTTGGTTGTGTTGTGCAGGTTCCACGTTGGCGCTGGAATCCCTGGTGTTGCGCCGCACTACATCTCGCCGCCATCAACCTTCAACGTGCTTCTTGGCTCCTACTGGTTCGATAAACCTTGGTTTCTTACTGAGGCAAAACTTGCCGCTGTACGCATCACACCTTCCTCTTGGGGTTCCCAACGGACGCGTGATGTACGCGTATCAAGCTCTTTTTCTGGCGCCGTTGCCGGGGAGATCAAGACACGCTGCAAGGGGAGTCTCCACTTCCAATCTCTTTACTTTGTTTTTGTCTTGCTTTATTTTATTTACTACTTTGTTTGCTGCATTATATCAAAACACAAAAAAATTAGTTGCTAGTTTTACTTTATTTGCTATCTTGTTTGCTATATCAAAAACACAAAAAATTAGTTACTTGCATTTACTTTATCTAGTTTGCTTTATTTACTATTGCTAAAATAAGTACTCCTGAAAATACTAAGTTGTGTGACTTCACAACCACAAATAATAATGATTTCTTATGCACACCTATTGCTCCACCTGCTACTACAGCGGAATTCTTTGAAATTAAACCTGCTTTACTAAATCTTGTTATGCGAGAGCAATTTTCTGGTGTTAGTTCTGATGATGCTGCTGCCCATCTCAATAATTTTGTTGAACTTTGTGAAATGCAAAAGTATAAGGATGTAGATGGTGACTGACACGCGTACAGCACGCGACCGTTGGGAACCCCAAGTGGAAGGTGTGATGCGTACAGCAGTAAGTTTCCCTCAGTTAGAAACCAAGGTTTATCGAACCAGTAGGAGTCAAGAAGCACGTTGAAGGTTGATGGCGGCGAGATGTAGTGCGGCGCAACACCAGGGATTCCGGCGCCAACGTGGAACCTGCACAACACAAACCAAGTACTTTGCCCCAACGAAACAGTGAGGTTGTCAATCTCACCGGCTTGCTGTAACAAAGGATTAGATGTATAGTGTGGATGATGATTGTTTGCAGAAAACAGTAGAACAGTATTGCAGTAGATTGTATTTCAGTTTAGAGAATTGGACCGGGGTCCACAGTTCACTAGAGGTGTCTCTCCCATAAGATAAACAGCATGTTGGGTGAACAAATTACAGTTGGGCAATTGACAAATAAAGAGGGCATGACCATGCACATACATATTATGATGAGTATTGTGAGATTTAATTGGGCATTACGACAAAGTACATAGACCGCTATCCAGCATGCATCTATGCCTAAAAAGTCCACCTTCAGGTTATCATCCGAACCCCCTCCAGTATTAAGTTGCTAACAACAGACAATTGCATTAAGTATTGCGCGTAATGTAATCAGTAACTACATCCTCGAACATAGCACCAATGTTTTATCCCTAGTGGCAACAAAGACATCCATAATCTTAGAGATTTCTGTCACTTCCCTGCATTCACGGAGACATGAACCCACTATCGAGCATAAGTACTCCCTCTTGGAGTTACAAGCATCTACTTGGACTGAGCTTCTACTAGTAACGGAGAGCATGCAAGATCATAAACAACACATAGATATAAATTGATAATCAACATAACATAGTATTCTCTATTCATCGGATCCCAACAAACGCAACATATAGAATTACAGATAGATGATCTTGATCTTGTTCGGCAGCTCACAAGACCCGACAATTAAGCACAATGAGGAGAAGACAACCATCTAGCTACTGCTATGGACCCATAGTCCAGGGGTAGACTAGTCACACATCACTCCGGAAGCGACCATGGCGGCGTAGAGTCCTCCGGGAGATGATTCCCCTCTCCGGCAGGGTGCCGGAGGCGATCTCCTGAATCCCCCGAGATGGGATTGGCGGCGGCGGCGTCTGCGGAAGGTTTTCCGTATCGTGGCTCTCGGTACTGGGGGTTTCGCGACGAAGGCTATTTGTAGGCGGAAGGGCAGGTCAGGGGGCCACACGAGGGGCCCACACTACAGGTCGGCGCGGCCAAGACCTGGGCCGCGCCGCCCTAGGGTGTGGCCACCTCGTGGCCCCACTTCGTCTCCTCTTCGGTCTTCTGGAAGCTTCGTGGCAAAATAGGACCCTGGGCGTTGATTTCGTCCAATTCCGAGAATATTTCCTTACTAGGATTTCTGAAACCAAAAACAGCAGACTTGACAATCGGCACTTCGGCCTCTTGTTAATAGGTTAGTTCCAGAAAATGCACGAATATGACATAAAGTGTGCATAAAACATGTAGATATCATCAATAATGTGGCATGGAACATAAGAAATTATCGATACATCGGAGACGTATCAGCATCCCCAAGCTTAGTTCCTGCTCGTCCCGAGCAGGTAAACGATAAACAAAGATAATTTCTGGAGTGACATGCCATCATAACCTTGATCATACTATTTGTAAAGCATATGTAGTGAATGCAGCGATCAAAACAATGTATATGACATGAGTAAACAAGTGAATCATATAGCAAAGACTTTTCATGAATGGTACTTCAAGACAAGCATCAATAAGTCTTGCATAAGAGTTAACTCATAAAGCAATAATTCATAGTAAAGGCATTGAAGCAACACATAGGAAGATTAAGTTTAAGCGGTTGCTTTCAACTTATAACATGTATATCTCATGGATATTGTCAACATAGAGTAATATAATAAGTGCAATATGCAAGTATGTAGGAATCAATGCACAGTTCACACAAGTGTTTGCTTCTTGAGGTGGAGAGAAATAGGTGAACTGACTCAACAATAAAAGTAGAAGAATGGTCCTTCAAAGAGGAAAGCATCGATTGCTATATTTGTGCTAGAGCTTTGATTTTGAAAACAAGAAACAATTTTGTCAACGGTAGTAATAAAGCATATGTATCATGTAAATTATATCTTATAAGTTGTAAGCCTCATGCATAGTATACTAATAGTGCCCACACCTTGTCCTAATTAGCTTGGACTACCGGGATCATCGCAATGCACATGTTTTAACCAAGTGTCACAAAGGGGTACCTCTATGCCGCCTGTACAAAGGTCTAAGGAGAAAGCTCGCATTGGATTTCTCGCTATTGATTATTCTCAACTTAGACATCCATACCGGGACAACATAGACAACAGATAATGGACTCCTCTTTTATGCATAAGCATGTAGCAACAATTAATTTTCTCATTTGAGATTGAGGATATTGTCCAAAACTGAAACTTCCACCATGGATCATGGCTTTAGTTAGCGGCCCAATGTTCTTCTCTAACAATATGCATGCTCTAACCATAAGGTGGTAGATCGCTCTTACTTCAGACAAGACGAACATGCATAGCAACTCCGGCTGCGCATTCGGTTAAAACGGTTATTTCGGTTCAGTTTATACAGTTTTTCGGTAAATACGATTTCAATACTTCGGTAAATATGGTTACGTATAAAAATACGATTCGGTTTCGGTAATAACCAAATAAATTCGGTTCGGTTTCGGTAATAACCAAAATAACCAAAGTTGACGCAAATTTTCGAATAACATCTAAGTTTTATAGACATATATTTTGGTTTTGTATTTTTTTATGACAGAACTGAATGTATTGCAAGAGAAAGAAACAAAAAAACAATGAAATTACGGACAAGCATAAAAAATAGCTACATCATTGGAGTCGAACTCAAGACCTATGCACTAATCTGAGGCAACCACACGTGAAAACCACCAAGCTGGACACATTTCGTAGACTGAACGCACCATATTGTCCATATAGAACAATCACGTGAAGTTGGACTGGGCCTGGAATGAATATTTCTTTGTTGGGCTGGGCTATTCGGTTTTTTTCGGTTAAACAGCGGTTATTCGGTTATTAACTGAAATAACCGAATTATATTCGGTTAGCAATTCTGCTAACTGTAACCTTAACCACAAACTGAAAAAACCGGAGATTCGGTTTCGATTAGGTTTTTTTCGGTTCGGTTTTCGGTTTCGGTTCGGTTATGTGCAGCCGGAATAGCAACTCACATGAAATTCAACAAAGAGTAGTTGATGGCGTCCCCAGTGAACATGGTTATCGCACAACGAGCAACTTAATAAGAGATAAAGTGCATAAGTACATATTCAATACCACAATAGTTTTTAGGCTATTTGTCCCATGAGCTATATATTGTAAAGGTGGAGAATGGAAATTTAAAGGTAGCACTCAAGCAATTTACTTTGGAATGGCGGAGAAATACCATGTAGTAGGTAGGTATGGTGGACACAAATGGCATAGTGGTTGGCTCAAGTATTTTGGATGCATGAGAGGTATTCCCTCTCGATACAAGGTTTAGGCTAGCAAGGCTATTTGAAACAAACACAAGGATGAAGCGGTGCAGCAAAACTCACATAAAAGACATATTGTAAACATTATAAGACTCTACACCATCTTCCTTGTTGTTCAAACTCAATACTATAAATTATCTAGACCTTAGAGAAACCAAATATGCAAACCAAATTTTAGCATGCTCTATGTATTTCTTCATTAATAGGTGCAAAGCATATGATGCAAGAGCTTAAACATGAGCACAACAATTGCCAAGTATCACATTATCCAAGACATTTTAGCAATTACTACATGTATCATTTTCCAATTCCAACCATATAACAATTTAACGAAGAAGAAACTTCGCCATGAATATTATGAGTAGAGCCTAAGGACATACTTGTCCATATGCTACAGCGGAGCGTGTCTCTCTCCCACAAAGTGAATGCTAGGATCCATTTTATTCAAACAAAACAAAAACAAAAACAAACCGACGCTCCAAGCAAAGCACATAAGCTGTGATGGAATAAAAATATAGTTTCAGGGGAGGAACCTGATAATATTGTCGATGAAGAAGGGGATGCCTTGGGCATCCCCAAGCTTAGACGCTTGAGTCTTCTTGATATATGCAGGGGTGAACCACCGGGGAATCCCCAAGCTTAGAGCTTTCACTCTCCTTGATCATGTTGTATCATCTCCCTCTCTTGATCCTTGAAAACTTCCTCCACACCAAACTTAGAACAACTCATTAGAGGGTTAGTGCACAATCAAAATATACATGTTCAGAGGTGACATAATCATTCTTAACACTTCTGGACATTGCAAAAAGCTACTGAAAGTCAATGGAATCAAAATATCCATCGAACATAACAAAACAGGCAATGCGAAATAAAAGGCAGAATCTGTCAAAACAGAACAGTTCGTATTGACGAATTTTATCGAGGCACCAGACTTGCTCAAATGAAAATTCTCAAATTGAATGAAAGTTGCGTACATATCTGAGGATCACTCACGTAAATTGGCATAATTTTCGGAGTTACCTACAGTGAAAACAGCCCAAATTCGTGACAGCAAAGAAATCTGTTTCTGCGCAGTAATCCAAATCTAGTATGAACTTTACTATCAACGACTTTACTTGGCACAACAAAACACTAAACTAAGATAAGGAGAGGTTGCTACAGTAGTAAACAACTTCCAAGACACAAAATAAAAAAAAGTATTGTAGTAAAAACACGGGTTGTCTCCCATAAGCGCTTTTCTTTAACGCCTTTCAGCTAGGCGCAGAAAGTGTGTATCAAGTATTATCAAAGGATGGTGCATCTTCAGCGGGGTGTGGAGTTTTCTCAGCCAAGCATAGTATATTGGATACATAAGTTTTAGCGTCTCCCTTTTCATTAGTCTTAGGCTTGCTACTCTCATCAAATAAATTTTCAGGAATAAGCCAAGCATAGTTATTTTCTAGTGCATCATTCATCGCTAGGAGCTTGCATGGTATTGGTGCTTTGATCTCCCGACCATCATTAATATTATTAGTGTACTTTATTCTATCCATATCCATTTTTTCAAGGAGACTAACAAAATTGGTGTGAGAACCAAGCATATTGTATTTAGTAAAGACCTTTCTAGCCTCCCTTGCTAGACCACCAAATTCTCTAAGAAGGGTTTCTAAGACAAAATCTTTCTTTTCCCCCTCTTCCATATCACCGAGTGTAGGAAACATGTGTTGGATTATAGGATTGAGATTAACAAATTTAGTTTCCAACATGCGAACTAGAGCAGTAGCAGCAATTTCATAAGTAGGAGCAAGATCTACCAAGTGTCTATCTTCAAAATCGTCAACGGTACTAACATGGTTGAAAAATTCTTCTATATTATTTCTCCCAATTATAGACCCGCGTCCTACCGGCATGTTTTTTACGGTAAAATTAAAAGGAAACATAATGAAATAAGTAAAGTAACTGCAAGTAACTAATTTTTTTGTGTTTTTGATATAGCAAACAAGACAGCAAATAAAGTAAAACTAGCAACTAATTTTTTTGTATTTTGATTTAGTGCAGCAAACAAAGTGGTAAATAAACTAAGCAAGACAAAAACAAAGTAAAGAGATTGCGATGTGGAGACTCCCCTTGCAGCGTGTCTTGATCTCCCCGGCAACGGCGCCAGAAATTTAGCTTGACACGCGTACAGCATGCGACCGTTGGGAACTCCAAGTGGAAGGTGTGATGCGTACAGCAGTAAGTTTCCCTCAGTTAGAAACCAAGGTTTATCGAACCAGTAGGAGTCAAGAAGCACGTTGAAGGTTGATGGCGGCGACATGTAGTGCGGCGCAACACCAGGGATTCCGGCGCCAATGTGGAACCTGCACAACACAAACCAAGTACTTTGCCCCAACGAAACAGTGAGGTTGTCAATCTCACCGGCTTGCTGTAACAAAGGATTAGATGTATAGTGTGGATGATGATTGTTTGCAGAAAACAGTAGAACAGTATTGCAGTAGATTGTATTTCAGTTTAGAGAATTGGACCGGGGTCCACAGTTCACTAGAGGTGTCTCTCCCATAAGATAAACAGCATGTTGGGTGAACAAATTACAGTTGGGCAATTGACAAATAAAGAGGGCATGACCATGCACATACATATTATGATGAGTATTGTGAGATTTAATTGGGCATTACGACAAAGTACATAGACCGCTATCCAGCATGCATCTATGCCTAAAAAGTCCACCTTCAGGTTATCATCCGAACCCCCTCCAGTATTAAGTTGCTAACAACAGACAATTGCATTAAGTATTGCGCGTAATGTAATCAGTAACTACATCCTCGAACATAGCACCAATGTTTTATCCCTAGTGGCAACAGCACATCCATAATCTTAGAGATTTCTGTCACTTCCCCAGATTCACGGAGACATGAACCCACTATCGAGCATAAATACTCCCTCTTGGAGTTACAAGCATCTACTTGGCCAGAGCATCTACTAGTAACGGAGAGCATGCAAGATCATAAACAACACATAGATATAAATTGATAATCAACATAACATAGTATTCTCTATTCATCAGATCCCAACAAACGCAACATATAGAATTACAGATAGATGATCTTGATCATGTTCGGCAGCTCACAAGACCCGACAATTAAGCACAATGAGGAGAAGACAACCATCTAGCTACTGCTATGGACCCATAGTCCAGGGGTAGACTACTCACACATCACTCCGGAGGCGACCATGGCGGCGTAGAGTCCTCCGGGAGATGATTCCCCTCTCCGGCAGGTGCGGAGGCGATCTCTGAATCCCGAGATGGGATTGGCGGCGGTGGCGTCTCCGGAAGGTTTTCCGTATCGTGGCTCTCGTCTGGGGGTTTCGCGATGAAGGCTATTTGTAGGCGGAAGGGCAGGTCAGGGGGCCACACGAGGGGCCCACACTACAGGTCGGCGCGGCCAAGACCTGGGCCGCGCCGCCCTAGGGTGTGGCCACCTCGTGGCCCCACTTCATCTCCTCTTCGGTCTTCTGGAAGCTTCGTGGCAAAATAGGACCCTGGGCGTTGATTTCGTCCAATTCCGAGAATATTTCCTTACTAGGATTTCTGAAACCAAAAACAGCGACTTGACAAAGAATCGGCACTTCGGCATCTTGTTAATAGGTTAGTTCCAGAAAATGCACGAATATGACATAAAGTGTGCATAAAACATGTAGATATCATCAATAATGTGGCATGGAACATAAGAAATTATCGATACGTCGGAGACGTATCAGTGACATTACAAAATTAAAATTGTTTCCTTTCTCATTAAGAGGAAGAGCTAAAGATTGGTTGCTATCTCTGCCTAAGAATAGTATTGATTCATGGACTAAATGCAAGGATGCTTTTATTGGTAGATATTATCCCCCTGCTAAAATTATATCTTTGAGGAGTAGTATAATGAATTTCAAACAATTGGATACTGATCATGTTGCACAAGCATGGGAAAGAATGAAATCTTTGGTTAAAAATTGCCCAACCCATGGACTGACTACTTGGATGATCATCCAAACCTTTTATGCAGGACTGAATTTTTCTTCATGGAACCTATTGGATTCAGCTACTGGAGGTACCTTTATGTCCATCACTCTTGGTGAAGCAACAAAGCTTCTTGATAATATGATGATTAATTACTCTGAATGGCACACAGAAAGAGCTTCACAAGGTAAGAATGTAAATTTTGTCGAAGAAACCTCTTCCTTGAGTGATAAGATTGATGCTATTATGTCTATGCTTGTGAATGATAGGACAAATATTGATCCTAATAATGTTCTGTTAGCTTCATTAGTTGCTCAAGAAGAACATGTTGATGTAAACTACATTAAAAATAATAATTTCAACAACAATGCTTACCGGAACAATTCTAGTAACAACTATAGGCCATATCCTTATAATAATGGCAACGGCTATGGTAATTCTTATGGGAATTCTTACAACAATAATAGGAATACACCCCCTGGACTTGAAGCTATGCTTAAAGAATTTATTAGTACACAAACTGCTTTTAACAAATCTGTTGAAGAAAAGCTTGGGAAAATTGATATACTTGCTTCTAAAGTCGATAGTCTTGCTGCTGATGTTGATCTTTTGAAATTGAAAGTTATGCCTCATGAAAATCATAATAATAAGATTGTTACTACAGCAAATGCCATTCAAGTTAGAATTAATGAGAATATAAGATTGATGGCCGAATTGCGTGCTAGGTGGGAAAGAGAAGAAAATGAAAAAGAAGATAATATAGCTAAAGTTTGGACTATTACCACCACTAGTAATGCTAATGCTACACATGTTGCTGCACCTCCTACTAATAATGGTAAAATAATTGGTGTTGGCAATGTTTCCACTTCTAATGCAAAGCGCGAAAAACTGCCTGAAACTGCTAAAACTGCTGAAACTGTCTGTGATAAAACTGCTGAAATTTTTTCCAACATTGGGGACAATGATCCCATTGCTTTAGATCATAATGGTTTGGATTTTGATGATTGTCATATCTCTGAAGTTATAAAGTTCTTACAAAAACTTGCTAAGATTCCTAATGCTAGTGCTATAAATTTGGCTTTCACGAAACATATTACAAATGCTCTCATAAAAGCTAGAGAAGAGAAACTAGAACGCGAAACTTCTATTCCTAGGAAGCTAGAGGATGGTTGGGAGCCCATCATTAAAATGAAGGTCAATGACTTTGATTGTAATGCTTTATGTGATCTTGGTGCAAGTATTTCCGTTATGCCTAAGAAAATCTATAATATGCTTGACTTGCCACCATTGAAAAATTGTTATTTGGATGTTAATCTTGCTGATAATTCTACAAAGAAATCGTTGGGGAGAGTTGATAATGTTCGCATTACCGTTAACAATAACCTTGTACCCGTTGATTTTGTTGTCTTGGATATTGAATGCAATGCATCTTGTCCCATTATATTGGGAAGACCTTTTCTTCGAACCGTTGGTGCTATCATTGATATGAAGGAAGGTAATATTAAATATCAATTTCCTCTCAAGAAAGGTATGGAACACTTCCCTAGAAAGAGAATGAAGTTACCTTTTGATTCTATTATTAGAACAAATTATGATGTTGACACTTCGTCTCTTGATAATACTTGATACACACTTTCTGCGCCTAGCTGAAAGGCGTTAAAGAAAAGCGCTTATGGGAGACAACCCATGTTTTTACTACAGTACTTTGTTTTATATTTGAGTCTTGGAAGTTGTTACTACTGTAGCAACCTCTCCTTATCTTAGTTTTGTGCATTGTTGTGCCAAGTAAAGTCGTTGATAGTAAGGTTCATACTAGATTTGGATTACTGCGCAGAAACAGATTTCTTTGCTATCACGAATCTGGGACAAATTCTCTGTAGGTAACTCAGAAAATTATGCCAATTTACGTGAGTGATCCTCAGATATGTACGCAACTTTCATTCAATTTGAGCATTTTCATTTGAGCAAGTTTGGTGCCTCAATAAAATTCGTCTTTACGAACTGTTCTATTTTAACAGATTCTGCCTTTTATTTCGCATTGCCTGTTTTGCTATGCTTGATGGATTTTTCGATTCCATTGACTTTCAGTAGCTTTGTGCAATGTCCAGAAGTGTTAAGAATGATCATGTCACCTCTGAACATGTAAGTTTTAATTGTGCACTAACCCTCTATTGAGTTGTTTTGAGTTTGGTGTGGAGGAAGTTTTCAAGGATCAAGAGAGGGAGATGATACAACATGATCAAGGAGAGTGAAAGCTCTAAGCTTGGGGATGCCCCGGTGGTTCACCCCTGCATATATCAAGAAGACTCAAGCGTCTAAGCTTGGGGATGCCCAAGGCATCCCCTTCTTCATCGACAACATTATCAGGTTCCTCTAGTGAAACTATATTTTTATTCCATCACATCTTATGTACTTTGCTTGGAGCGTCGGTTTGTTTTTTGTTTTTGTTTTGTTTGAATAAAATGGATCCTAGCATTCATTGTGTGGGAGAGAGACACGCTCCGCTGTTGCATATGGACAAATATGTCCTTAGGCTTTACTCATAATATTCATGGCTAAAGTTTCTTCTTCGTTAAATTGTTATATGGTTGGAATTGGAAAATGATACATGTAGTAATTGCTATAGTGTCTTGTATAATGTGATACTTGGCAATTGTTGTGCTCATGTTTAAGCTCTTGCATCATATAATTTGCACCCATTAATGAAGAAATACATAGAGCTTGCTAAAATTTGGTTTGCATATTTGGTCTCTCTAAGGTCTAGATAATTTCTAGTATTGAGTTTGAACAACAAGGAAGATGGTGTAGAGTCTTATGATGTTTACAATATGTCTTTTATGTGAGTTTTGCTGCACCGGTTCATCCTTGTGTTTGTTTCAAATAAACCTTGCTAGCCTAAACCTTGTATCGAGAGGGAATACTTCTCATGCATCCAAAATCCTTGAGCCAACCACTATGCCATTTGTGTCCACCATACCTACCTACTACATGGTATTTCTCCGCCATTCCAAAGTAAATTGCTTGAGTGCTACCTTTAAAATTTCCATTCTTCACCTTTGCAATATATAGCTCATGGGACAAATAGCCTAAAAACTATTGTGGTATTGAATATGTACTTATGCACTTTATCTCTTATTAAGTTGCTTGTTGTGCGATAACCATGTTCCTGGGGACGCCATCAACTACTCTTTGTTGAATATCATGTGAGTTGCTATGCATGTTCGTCTTGTCTGAAGTAAGGGAGATTTACCACTAAAATGGTTAGAGCATGCATAATGTTAGAGAAGAACATTGGGCCGCTAACTAAAGCCATGATCCATGGTGGAAGTTTCAGTTTTGGACAAATATCCTCAATCTCATATGAGAAAATTAATTGTTGCTACATGCTTATGCATTAAAGAGGAGTCCATTATCTGTTGTCTATGTTGTCCCGGTATGGATGTCTAAGTTGAGAATAATCAATAGCGAGAAATCCGATGCGAGCTTTCTCCTTAGACCTTTGTACAGGCGGCATAGAGGTACCCCTTTGTGACACTTGGTTAAAACATATGCATTGCAATGATAATCCAGGTAATCCGAGCTAATTAGGACAAGGTGCGGGCACTATTAGTATACTATGCATGAGGCTTGCAACTTGTAAGATATAATTTACATGACACATATGCTTTATTACTACCGTTGACAAAATTGTTTCTTGTTTTCAAAATCAAAGCTCTAGCACAAATATAGCAATCGATGCTTTCCTCTTTGAAGGACCTTTCTTTTACTTTTATTGTTGAGTCAGTTCACCTATTTCTCTCCACCTCAAGAAGCAAACACTTGTGTGAACTGTGCATTGATTCCTACATACTTGCATATTGCACTTGTTATATTACTCTATGTTGACAAATATCCATGATATACATGTTATAAGTTGAAAGCAACCGCTGAAACTTAATCTTCCTTTGTGTTGCTTCAATACCTCTACTTTGAATTATTGCTTTATGAGTTAACTCTTATGCAAGACTTATTGATGCTTGTCTTGAAGTACTATTCATGAAAAGTCTTTGCTATATGATTCATTTGTTTACTCATGTCATTTACATTGTTTGGATCGCTGCATTCATTACATATGCTTACAATAGTATGATCAAGGTTATGATGGCATGTCACTCCAGAAATTATCTTTGTTATCGTTTACCTGCTCGGGACGAGCAGAAACTAAGCTTGGGGATGCTGATACGTCTCCGACGTATCGATAATTTCTTATGTTCCATGCCACATTATTGATGATATCTACATGTTTTATGCATACTTTATGTCATATTTATGCATTTTCCGGCACTAACCTATTAACGAGATGCCGTAGAGCCGATTCTGTTTTCTGCTGTTTTTGGTTTCAGAAATCCTAGTAAGGAAATATTCTCGGAATTGGACGAAATCAACGCCCAGGGGCCTATTTTCACACGAAGCTTCCAGAAGACCGGAGGACTAACGAAGTGGGGCCACGAGGCGGCGCCACAGTAGGGCGGCGCGGCCCAAGCCCTGGCCGCGTGGCCCTAGCGTGTGGGCCCCTCGTGACTCTCCCGACTCTGCCCTTCCGCCTACAAATAGTCTTCGTCGCGAAACCCCCAGTACCAAGAGCCACGATACGGAAAACCTTCCAGAGACGCCGCCGCCGCCAATCCCATCTCGGGGGATTCAGGAGATCGCCTCCGGCACCCTGCCGGAGAGGGGAATCATCTCCCAGAGGACTCTTCACCGCCATGGTCGCCTCCGGAGTGATGAGTGAGTAGTTCACCCCTGGACTATGGGTCCATAGCAGTAGCTAGATGGTTGTCTTCTCCTCATTATGCTTCATTGTCGGATCTTGTGAGCTGCCTAACATGATCAAGATCATCTATCTGTAATGCTATATGTTGTGTTTGTTGGGATCCGATGGATAGAGAATACTATGTTATGTTGATTATCAATCTATGTGTTGTTTATGATCTTGCATGATCTCCGTTACTAGTAGATGCTTTGGCCAAGTTGATGCTTGTAACTCCAAGAGGGAGTATTTATGCTCGATAGTGGGTTCATGTCTCCGTGAATCTGGGGGAGTGACAGAAACCCCTAAGGTTATGGATGTGCTGTTGCCACTAGGGATAAAACATTGATGCTATGTCCGAGGATGTAGTTATTGATTACATTACGCACCATACTTAATGCAATTGTCTGTTGTTTGCAACTTAATACTGGAAGGGGTTCGGATGATAACCTGAAGGTGGACTTTTTAGGCATAGATGCATGCTGGATAGCGGTCTATGTACTTTGTCGTAATGCCCAATTAAATCTCATAATACTCATCATATCATGTATGTGCATTGTCATGCCCTCTCTATTTGTCAATTGCCCAACTGTAATTTGTTCACCCAACATGCTATTTATCTTATGGGAGAGACACCTCTAGTGAATTGTGGACCCCGGTCCATTCTTTTACATCGAATACAATCTGCTGCAATACTTGTTCTACTATTCTCTGCAAACAATCATCATCCACACTATACATCTAATCCTTTGTTACAGCAAGCCGGTGAGATTGACAACCTCACTGTTTCGTTGGGGCAAAGTACTTTGGTTGTGTTGTGCAGGTTCCACGTTGGCGCCAGAATCCCTGGTGTTGCGCCGCACTACATCTCGCCGCCATCAACCTTCAACGTGCTTCTTGGCTCCTACTGGTTCGATAAACCTTGGTTTCTTACTGAGGGAAAACTTTCCGCTGTACGCATCACACCTTCCTCTTGGGGTTCCCAACGGACGCGTGCTGTACGCGTATCAATGATATTTTTAGTCCCCCAAGCATGGAGGAGAAAATTTACTTTGATGATACTTTACCTCTTATATATGATGATTACAATGATGACTATCATATTTTCAGTCCACCTACTATTGAGGAGAAAATTAATTATGATTACAATATGCCTCCTATATATGATGATTATGGTGATGAGAATAATAATGATAGCTATAATTGAATTTGCTCCCACTACAATTAATAGTAATGACTATGCTTATGTGGAGAGTAATAATTTTATGCATGTAGCTCATGATAAGAATGTTTCATGTGATAGTTATATTGTTGAGTTTGTTCATGATGCTACTGAAAATCTTTATGAGAGAGGACAATATGGTTGTAGGGATTTTCATGTTACTAAAACACCTCTCTTTTCGCTGAAAATCTTGAAGTTGCGCGTGTCTTGTTTTTCTATGCTTATTGCATTATGCTTACATGACTTGTTTATTTACAAGATTCCTTTTCATAGGAAGTGGGTTATACTTAAAAGTGTTTCTTATTTGATTTTGATGCTCTCTTTTGCTTCAACTCTTATTTCTTGCGAGAGCATCATTAAAATTACTGAGCCCATCTTAATGGTTATAAAGAAAGCACTTCTTGGGAGATAACCCATGTTTTTATTTATCTACTGTTTTGTTGTATCTTGGAAGTTGTTACTACTGTAGCAACCTCTCCTTATCATGTTTATTTCGTTTTTGTGCCAAGTAAAGTCTTTGATAGAAACTTGATACTAGATTTGGATTTCTGCGCAGAAACGGATTTTTAGCTGTCACGAATTTGAGATTTTCTCCCTGTAGAAAAATCTAAAAATCTTGAAAAAATTCATGAGTAATCCATAGATATTTACGCAACTTTCATTCAACTGGAGCTTTTCCATCTGAGCATGTTAAGTGCCTCCAACAAATTCGTCTTTACGGACTGTTCTGTTTTGACAGATTCTGCCTTTTATTTCGCATTGCCTCTTTTACTGTGTTTGAGTGGGTTTCTTTGCTCCATTAAATTTCAGTAACCTTGGGTAATGTCCAGAAGTGTTGGGAATGATTGTGTCCTTGCTAAACATGTGAATTTTTGATTATGCACTAACCCTCTAATGAGATTGCTTTGAGATTGGTGTGAAGGAAGTTTTCAAGGATCAAGAGAGGAGGATGATATGATATGATCAAGAAGAGTGAAAAGTCTAAGCTTGGGGATGCCCCCGTGGTTCATCCCTGCATATTTCGAGAAGACTGAAGCGTCTAAGCTTGGGGATGCCCAAGGCATCCCCTTCTTCATCAACAACTTATCAGGTCACCTCTAGTGAAACTATATTTTCATTCGGTCACATCTTATGTGCTTTACTTGGAGCGTCTATGTGCTTTTGTTTTTGTTTTTTTATTTTCATTCTCTGAATAAATAGGATCCTAGCATGCTTGTGTGGGAGAGAGACACGCTTCGCTTTTTCATTTGAACACTTGTGTTCTTCGTTTTATTTTTCGTGTTCATGGCAAAAGCTGAAAGTCGCTGCACTTACTGCTTTTTGGTTGGAAACAGAAAATGCTTCATGTGGTACTTGGGATATTGTCTTGAATAATTTGATACTTGGCAATTGTTTTGAGCTCTCAAGTAGATCATGTTTAAGCTCTTGTATCATGTAGTTTAAACCTATTAGTGGAGAACTACCGTAGAGCTTGTTGAAATTTGGTTTGCATGATTGGTCTCTCTAAGGTCTAGATATTTTCTGGTAAAAGTGTTTGAGCAACAAGGAAGACAGTGTAGAGTTTTATAATGCTTGCAATATGTTTTTATCTAAGTCTTGCTGTACCGGTTTATACTTGTGTTTGCTTCAAACAACCTTGCTAGCCAAAGCCTTGTACTGAGAGGGAATGCTTCTCGTGCATCCAAAACCTTGAGCCAAAACCTATGCCATTTGTGTCTACCATAACTACCTACTATGTGGTATTTTTCTGCCATTCCAAGTAAATACTTCATGTGCTACCTTTAAACAATTCAAAACTTTATTACTCTTTATTTGTGTCAATGTTTTATAGCTCATGAGGAAGTATGTGGTGTTTTATCTTTCATTCTTGTTGGGCAGACTTTCACCAATGGACTAGTGGCATACACATCCGCTTATCCAATAATTTTGCAAAAAGAGCTTGCAACGGGGTTCCCAGCCCCAATTAATTAACTTTCATTAATAATTCTCTTCACATGTTTTGCCCTGATTCATCAGTAAGCAACTTAATTTTGCAAATAGACACTCCTCCATGATATGTGAAATGTTGGAAGGCACCCGAGGATTCGGTTAGCCATGGCTTTTGAAAGAAAAAGGTTGGGAGGAGTGTCATCTCTAAATAAAACTAAAGTACATGTGTAAACAAAAGAGAAGAGGGATGATCTACCTTGCTGGTAGAGATAGCGTCCTTCATGGGAGCCGCTCTCTGAAAGTCTGTTTGACAAGGGGGTTAGAGTGCCCACTACCATTCGTTGACAACAACAAACACCTCTCAAAACTTTATTTGTATGCTCTCTATATGATTTCAAAACTTGAAAAGCTCTAGCACATGATTTAATCCCTGCTTCCCTCTGTGAAGGGCCCTTCTTTTACTTTATGTTGAGTCAGTTTACCTACTTCTTTCTATCTTAGAAGCAAACACTTGTGTCAACTGTGTGCATTGATTCTTACATGCTTGCTTATTGCACTCATCATATTACTTTGTGTTGACAATTATCCATGAGATATACATGTTGAAAGTTGAAAGCAATTGTTGAAACTTAAATCTTCCTTTGTGTTGCTTCAAGACCTTTTATTAAGATTTTATTGCTTTATGAGTTAACTCTTATGCAAGACTTTTTGATGCTTGTCTTGAAAGTACTATTCATGAAAAGTTTTTGCTATATGATTCAGTTGTTTAGTCATTATCTTTTTGTTAGCAAACTATAGACCATTGCTTTGGGTCACTTCATTCATCTCATATGCTTTACAATGGTATTGATCAAGATTATGTTGGTAGCATATCACTTCAGAAATTATTGTTTTTATCGTTTACCTACTCGAGGGCGAGTAGGAACTAAGCTTGGGGATGCTTGATACGTCTCCAACGTATCTATAATTTCTTATATTCCATGCTAGTTTTATGACAATACCTACATGTTTTATTCACACTTTATCATGTTTTTATGCATTTTCTGGGACTAACCTATTAACAAGATGCCACAGTGCCAGTTTCTGTTTATTATGTCTGTTTATTGCAGAAAAGGCCCAAAAACCAAAGTGCTCAGAAAAATCCAGAAAAATCACAGAAATTCTATTTCGCCAGAAGACCCACGGAGCCAGAAGGGCCCGGCCAGAGGAGGCCCACGGCCTCCTCCCCATACCTTGGCGCGGCCAGGAGGGGGGCGGCGCCGCCCTATGGGGTGGGCCCCTCGGGCACCCCCTCGCGCCGCCCTTTCGCCTATATAAAGCTCCTGCCCTGAAAACCCTAGAGGGATCAACGATTTCTCCAGAAGAGTTCCTTAGCTCCGCCACCACCAAAAACCCTAATTCGGGGGACAGAAGTCTCGATTTCGGCACCCTGCCGGGACGGGGAATTGCCCCCGGAGCCATCTCCATCGACTCCATCGCCATCTTCATCTCCGTTGCTGTCTCCCATGATGAGGAGGGAGTAGTTCTCTCCCGAGGCTGAGGGCTCTACCGGTAGCTATGTGGTTCATCTCTCTCTCCCATGGTGTGATCTTTATGTGATCATGAGTTTTGTAATCTAGTTGAATATGTAGATATTACTCTTGTCTATTATGCACTCTAGAGGTTACTTTAATATGAACTCCGGAGTCACTCTCCACGGTGTGATGGTGACAGTGTGCGCATCGTGTGTGATTCCTTTTTGACGTTGTGGAGCTTGTTTACTCTGGCTTGAGGTGTGCTTTTGCAGCCCTACACAATGAATGGTGTTTGTTATCCAACAAGAGAGTGTTTGAGAGTAGCATTTATTTATTCAATTATGTGATCATTGTTGAGAGTGTCTACTAGTGAAAGTATGATCCCTAGGCCTTGTTTCTAAGCATTGAAACACCGTTCCCAACAAGTTCTGCTACATGTTTGCTTGCTGCCATTTTTATTTCAGATTGCAATTACTACTTATAATCATCCATATTACTTGTATTTCACTATCTCTTCGCCGAACTAGTGCACCTATGCATCTGACAAGTGTATTAGGTGTGTTGGGGACACAAGAGACTTCTTGTATCTTAATTGCAGGGTTGCTTGAGAGGGATATCTTTGACCTCTACCTCCCTGAGTTCGATAAACCTTGGGTGATTCACTTAAGGGAAACTTGCTGCTGTTCTACAAACCTCTGCTCTTGGAGGCCCAACACTGTCTATAGGAATAGAAGCGTGCGTAAGCTATTCAAAATTGGCCTACTCCCATGAATGTGAGTCAAGTAAGAAGTTTTCATGGTCTAGCTGGGTTTTATCGAAGATTTGTGCCCAACTTTAGTACTATTGCTGCACCTTTGAATGACTTGACTAAAAAGGGTGTTGTTTTTTAGTGGGGCGCAGCCCAAGATCATGCTTTTGATGAACTTAAGAGATTGTTAACTTCTGCACCGTTGCTTGCACTTCCTGATTTCAATAAGCAATTTGAGATTGAATGTGATGCTAGTGGTATTGGAATTGGTGGTGTGTTTATGCAAGAGGGTCACCCACTTGGATATTTTTCTGAGAAACTTTCTGGTGCTAAGTTGAACTATCCTATATATGATAAAGAATTGTATGCTTTAATTAGAGTTCTTGAGGTTTGGCAACATTACTTGTGGCCAAAAGAATTTATCATACATTCTGATCATGAAGCTTTAAAATACCTGAAAGCTCAGTCTACTTTTCATAAGAGTCTTGCTAAGTGGGTTGAGTTCATTGAGTCTTTTCCATACATTATTAACCATAAGAAGGGAAAAGATAATATTGTTGCTGATGCTCTATCTGGGAAGAATATGTTATTAACTCAACTTGATGTTAAAATTCTTGGATTAGAAGTGCTATGTGATTTGTATGCCACTGATCATAATTTTGCTGAACCATATCGCTTGTGTGCTATTGGTAAATCATGGGAAAAATATCACATACATGATGGGTTCTTGTTTAGAGCTAACAAACTATGTGTTCCAGAATCGTCTGTGCGTTTGCTCTTATTGCAGGAATCACATGCTGGAGGTTTGATGGGTCACTTTGGGCGTGAGAAGACGCTACTCATGCTAGCTGATCACTTTTATTGGCCAAAGATGAGGCGGGATGTGGACAGGTATGTGAAGAGGTGCATTACTTGCAACAAGTCTAAGTTCAAGCTGAAGCCTCACGGTTTGTATACTCCTTTACCGGCACCTACTACACCTTGGGAGGATATTAATATGGATTTTGTGTTGGGTTTTCCGCGTACTAAAAGAGGCCATGATTCTATATTTGTGGTAGTGGACAATTTTTCTAAAATGTCACATTTTATTGCCTGCCACAAAAGCGTCGATGCGTCGCATATTGCTAACCTGTTTTTCAGGGAGGTTGTACGACTACATGGAGTCCCGAAGACTATTGAATCTGATCGTGACGTGAATTTTATGAGCTACTTCTGGAAGACGCTGTGGAGAAAGCTGGGGACAAAGCTACTTTTCAGTACTACTTGTCATCCCCAAACTGATGGACAAACTGAAGTGGTGAATTGAACATTGTCACAACTTTTGAGATCCATGATCAAGAAGAACCTGAAGGAGTGGGAAGAGTGTTTGCCGCATGTGGAGTTTGCTTACAACAGGGCGGTACATTCTACCACAGAGTTATGTCCTTTTGAGGTGGTGTATGGTTTCAAACCCATTACTCCACTTGACTTGTTGCCTTTGCCCATACATGAGAGAGTCAATATGGAGGCATCCAAGAGGGCAGATTTTGTGCGAAAGATCCATGTGAAGACTAAGGAGTTGATAGAAAATAAAGGCAAGCGCAATGCTGCAAGGATGAACAAGAAGCGCAAGGAGATGTTGTTCAAGCCTGGTGATATGGTCTGGGTACATTTTCGCAAGGATAGGTTCCCGAAGCTGCGGAAATCCAAGTTGCTTCCTCGTGGTGCTGGTCCTTACAAAGTGCTTGCCAAGATCAACGATAATGCATACTCGATAGATCTTCCACTTGATGAGTTTGGTGTCAGTAATTCTTTCAATGTTGTTGATTTGACACCATATGACGGAGAAGACCTTGGAGCGTCGAGGTCGACGCCTTTTGAAGGGGGGAGATGATGAGGACATCCCTACTACAACACTACCTCCGTCATTGCCAAATGAAGATGAACCTGCTATGAAGCTCAAGTCCAATGAAGTTCGGATTGGACCTATTACAAGGGCTCGTGCGAAGCTACTTAAACAACAGGTGAACTTGTTTCTAAACAATACTTTGATTGATGAGAACTTTATACTGCCTAAGTCATGTTACTTATGTATCATCAGGTATGAAGAGGAGACAAGCATCGCACGAGGAGGAGAGGAGCAGCTGGACAAGACGATGGACGTGAAGCTGGACATGGAGCTGGACCTGAAGACATCCCATGGACGCGCGAGGGAGGAGCGGGAGGCATGCGCGAGAGGAGGAGATGAAGTTCAGGAGGTCGGCGCAAGGGCCGGTCCAACCGGCCGTGCCGCCGGGCCACCCGGTCCCAGACCCGGTCGGCCGGCTCCCACGCCGGATCCGCCCGGTCCAAACCGGATTCCACGCTTGTGCCAACCGGGGCGTATCCACTAAGCCTGGACGCTCCATCCGGTCGCCACCCGGCGCCAGGCCCGGTCCAAACCGGACCGGCCGGCCCCAGGCCCGGTCGACCGGCCCCCAGACCGGCCGTGTCCGAGTCTGTCTCGACCAGATCTATTCTAGGTCGGTTATTTTTGTATCTTTTCGACCTGAGGTCGTCCCGGACGGCTATATAAGTACCCAAGACGCCCCCTAGCTGCTTTAGACCACATTTAAGATAAACCCTAGTTCTTAGTTGTTTTCTCTGCAAAACTATTGAATTCCCTACACCATATTGCTTGATATTGTGTAGATCTGAAAGTCTTGTGCAATCTGCTATTCCATTGGGAATTAGAAGGTTGCAACTTACAGCTTCGTGGTCGGCGGCTACGTGCGCAAGTGTGTGGAGTTGCGAATATCTTGCAGGGTTGAGAGCTGTTGCCTTGGCGACAGGGACCAATCGAGAGATCTCGTTGCGTCATACAAGTTATCATCCACTTCATCAAGTTACCTCCGCTGCAATCACCCCGTGATCATCATCACCACCGTTGCTTACTGAGAAGATCGGGCCACCCCTTATCAGAGAGGCTAAGTTCTGCAGGGACCTAGCTCTAGACTTATGGTGGCTAAGATTGCTAAGATTGTGTGTGTCCTCGTCAGCCCCTCTCATGGCCCTTATATAGGGAGCCAGGTCTCGAGAGATCTGTCCAGGTACGACTAGGTTACAAAGGGCCTTAGTTCTAAACATTCATTGTATTCTTCGTCTCTTCATCTTGTTCTTCAAGGAATCTTCTTTGGCACTGACGCAGTAGTCCACCTTGCCATCGAGTGTCTTCATGGGCCTCTAGTTGGGCCGTACATGATAGGGCAGCAATAGTTTCCCGAAGGGTAATGCACACGTCAGTAGCCCCCGAGTGTCTAGCCGAAGATATTTCGGGTAGAGACTAAAGCATGCCTCCACCGAATGTTCTCCTCTCTTGATAAATCTTGTCCTTCTTGTAACAGCATCATCTCTGATACGGGGCGACCTTCGGTCTTCACCGCATCATGTGCTTCATCGCCAAGACGGCACACTAAGGTGAATCTTCTCCTTTACGCGTGCCTCAAATCGCCTATTTGGGACGATATACTACTTCATACCCCGTCATATCTTGATGATAGGAACTCGACGACAAGTACGGGGAGAAGAGAGGATGCCATGGAGACCCGAGGACGCAAGGCCGATGTCACGGAAGCATGGAAGAGAAGGAGAAAGAGGAGCTGGACGCTCCAGGCCGGAACTTCCGCCCGACGCAGCCGGAACTTCCGCCCAGATTCCATCCAAGACTGAAGATGCTCATGCTGAAGAGCTGCGGCCGGAACTTCCACCCAGGACGGCCGGAACTTCTGCCCCATCGAACCTCAGCCAGATCTCAGCCCCCTTCGGCTTGTAACTTACCCCTTCATCCTCTTCCCTATAAATAGACACCTACCCCCACCTTCATGAGGGAGAGGTGATGTTTAGATGAATTGGCTTATGCCTCTATTATCCCTTTGTGGATTTGGGAAACCCCCACCTTAGGTTAATTCCTATTGTATCACCCGGGCTCCGATCGAATCCTATTGTATCTCTTTGGTGACTTCTACCAATCTTGATCTTTTGCTTGCACTTCTACCTATTTGGTCTTTTGCTTGCACTTCTATTGTGTTTGGTCTTTTCACTCTTCTAGATTCATAGGATCTTCGATTCGTCGATCTTTTTGCGGGACTTCTACCGAAAGGTCTTTTCCTTGCAACTTCTATCGAGTTGGTGGTTCGGGCCAATGAGAACAAACCGATTGTGTTGTGTGCGTGTGTTTGTATCGAGTTCTTCGCGTTCATCCACTTCCCCGCGAATCCTCCTCCGCAATCACACTCACCCGGGTCAAACCGTGAAGATTGGGCACACCCTAGGGCTTAGCCCGTATCATATGGTATCAGAGCAAAGGTTGCCACGGATTTGACCCTCCGATTCCACCAATTTTGCCCAAAAAAATTTCCCAAAAAAAAATAGCTCGAATTTGGATCTCTGAATTTGTTGCGTTGTTGTGGTTTTGGTCCACAGATCTCTTGTCTTTGGTGTTGATCTACACTTCCTCCAATTTTCAGCCGTCAATTCCACCGTTTTCCCCTCCAAATCCACGATTTTCTTCGCCCAGGCTTCCATCCAATTCGGTTTCCAGATTCGCGCAGAAAAATCAGGAACCGGAACTTCCGGCCCAAATCACCGGTACTTCCGGCCTGGCGGTACTTCCGCCCAACTTTCGCGCAACTTCCGGAATTGCGCTTTTTCCTCGCAGTAGCCCCTGTATACTAGCAGTGTATTTCCGGAACTTGGCCGAAACTTGACCGGAAGTTCCGCCCGGACCAGTTTTTGACCCAAATTTCAGCAACTTTTGACCACCAACTTTGACCCAACTTTTGACAACTTTCCGGAGCCCATTTGACCTCAAATTTCGACCAGTTTGACCATCCATCTTGACTCCAACTTTGACAACTTTGACCGCTCATTTTGACCAAACTTTTCGGGCATTGACTTTTGTGTTCGGATTTCCTTGTGGAGTGCATTGGTTGTCTAATCCGCTTCCGCGCCTACACCAACACCGCGACGACACCTTTGGCACCCCGGATTCCGGCGCAACTTAGACACCATCATCGACACCACCTCGATCATTGCAAGTTCGTGTGCTTGACACCGCCTAACATCAATAGGTATAACTTGCCCCACCCCTTGTAGCCCCGTTTCTTTCTTTGTGTACCTATCCCATTGAGAGTGGCTTTCTGAGTGTTGCGAAGCATTGCACAAGTGTCACGACCGTGAGAGGGTGTGTGTGTGCGTTGTGTTGAGCAAAGCTCCGAAGCAAGCTCGGTGAGAAAGATACACAAAAGAAGAAAAAGTGTGACATAGAGAAAAATAAAGCTTCTAAGCATAGAAAAAAAGTGAAAAAAAAGAGAAAAGGAAAAGGAAATACAAAAAGAGTGTGTGTCCACCGATACAAAGGAGTGCAAAGCTTGTACGCACTAAGAGAGATAAGAGAAGAGTGGCATTTGTGCAAATCTAGTTGCTTCTCTCATATGCAACCAAGCTACGGTCTCTCTTGTGTTGGCGCGACACCGAGCTAATAGTCTTCGTTAGGACCATCCTTGTTACTTGCTCACTTCCTTGGTCGTGCTAACCCCATTGTTCTTCCTTGTGTGTGTTTCCGTCTTTCCTTGACATAGATCACCGCTTTTGACATTTGACTTTGGATCTTACCCACATTTGACAATAGACATTTTCTTTGGTTTTTTTCGTTTGCTATCCACTTCCTCACCTACCACCATATAGAGTTCTTAGCCTTTTGCGTGTGCTTTGAGTGTGTGTGTGAGTACATATCGGTTATTCTCTAACTTGAACCATTTTCTCGATTTTGGTTTGCGAGTTTTGACCTTTTGGTAGTTCTCCTTCCACCATATATACACCAATCCTATAGACTAACATGTATAGTGAGGATGAGCCTACGGAGGACGACATGGAGTACTATGAGGGTGATCGCTCCGCAAGCACCGAAGATATGGAGGACCATGTGGAGCTCGACACCAACAATGGCTCTGCATGCATTGGCGACGTGACCGACATCGAGCATCTCTACACCGACCATGACTCGCCAAGCATGGACAACATGGTGAACCACCACTCCGAGCTCGACTACGACTACGACGTCATGGTGGAGCACCACCTCAACCACGACTACGACTACGACGACATGGTGGAGCACCACCTCAACCACGACTACGACGACATGGTGGAGCACTACCTCAACTACGACTATGACACCATGATGGAACATCGCACCGAGCACTACCTCGAGCACGACATCGACACCATGGTGGAGCCTAGCTTCGACCCCACCTTGAACAAGACCGGTGCCTACAAGTTCCCCATCTTGGCCAATGAAACTACATATAACGATAGAGGACCTTCAAGACGGCGCAACCATGAGAGTGCTTATGCACATGATCATCTTCGTCGAGCTCATCCTATGAAACACCAAGAGCGCCCCCTTCATGATCGCCATCGACACTCTCCTCCAAGCTCAAGAAGGCGCCACAAGCAAAGTGCCAAGCCACATGAACCATCATCTAGGCATGCCGAGGATCGTCATCAACACACGTCGCCTCATGATCGTCGTCGACCATCACCACCCCATGACCACCATCGACATGGATCACCACATGACCGTCGCCGACACAAGTCACCTCATGTTCGCCATCGACCAACACCTCCCAAGGATCTTCGACGACACCCCACAAGACATGGTGATGATGCAAGAAGAAGACGAGAGCCTCGACATGAAGCGGCCAAGGCTACAACGAACAACAACACCAACCATATGGTGTCCACAAAGCCTAGCGCCACCACCAAAATGGCATCTCCAAGACCGCCTACACATGAGAAGATCTCCAATGGTGCAAGACAAGGCGCTACACCAACAAGCAAGATGGTGCCAAGTGCAAAGAAAGAGGAACCACATATCATGGTGCTTCCCCCTCCTACCGCCACCACCATAATGGCGCCTACAAGAAGCTCAAGCCCCAAGATGAAGACCATGGAGTCTACACTTCAAGATGAAGGACGATCTACCCATCTTTATGCCAACATGACAATGCGTTATCCACCAAGATCAAGTAGCTCCCAATGCTTTCGTTGCAAACAAGATGGTCATCTTTGGGAATGCCCCTGTCAACACCCGGATTTTTAAGTCCGAATGCCTATTATGTCATACGTCGCAATCCCAGGAATATTGTTGTTGCGAGGCATAATAGTTAAGTATCACAGTCATCATTCATTACAAACCATAATGTCTTATAAGTGGAATCACATCATCCATATTACACTAATAGTTGATCTATTGATCAACGAACAAACACAAGTTCATAGCGGAAGCGTAAGATACGAGGACTCTCTAGTCCACATGCCAACGCTTGACGTCGGAAGACTCTTAGTTGTCGTAGGCGTCCTGCTGGTCATCTCCTTGTTCATCTTCATACTCTGGCCATTTGAATAGCCAGGGACAAAGCCGTGAGTACTTCATGTACTCGCAAACTAATACGAGTGTAAGTGCTAGACAATTCTAGTAATGTTTGCTAAGCTCTAGTTTATTTGCATAAAGCAAATTTTAGTTCACAAGTATTTGAGAAAAAGCTTATTCCTGTGCTAACTAACTCAAGTGGGAACATTAGTGTCATTCCCACCATTCAAGTGGTGATTTCAATTCAATTCACCACTTCACAATTCAGTTCACCCATTTCATGTCAACATCATTTTCAAGAATTTGACATCGGAAACTGCATGGCCTTTCCAACCGTTCGTAACCATGGATGCGGCTATTCGAATAGATTGACACTCTGCAGAGGTTGCACACTTGTGCCACAACATTTGATTTCATCCGTCGGGATTACCCCGAATCATCATAACACAGTACGCGGATCATCAACCATAACCTTTCACTTACAAATCCTAGTATGAGCACCTCTCCCCATGAGCTTGGCCTCCCAGTGAAGACCCCAACTGTCAACCTGGGAACTGCACAGGGCTTGGCCGTACAATTCACCTCAATTCACATCATTTCTCAACAACGGAGGCAGCCTCAAGCATAACCCCTATGATGTGTGTTCAGAGGGAACCCATACTAAGATGCATAAATTTCCAATTAAGCCCTACCCATAATCAGGTATTGTGGGGGTACTCAATATTGGAAAGGTATCGCATTCAAACCAATATCAGTTTTATCAAAAATCACCATCTTCTATTTGTCATATTCACCTTCAAAAATCATTCAATGGAATGCTTCATCATTCCAAGGTTTCAAAATTCAGTTCAAGTCACATTGTTCCCATCTAGAGTAGTCAAGTTTTAAATAATTAGCACTAGCTCTAATCATGAGGGGCGCTATCTTGCTTTGCTAGTTTGATACTAATTTTACTACTCTAGTAACCATCTTTAACTTAGACCAAAGTTAACTATAAAAGTAACTTCTTGAGAAAACAAGTGAAAAACTTGTAAGGTAGAAACTTGGGATAGGCTTATGGTAAGAAAAGGTAAGACTATGTGCCTTGCCCCAAAGGGCTTTGCACTTTGCAAGAATATTAGCTTGCAACATTATAATTTGCAATAGTCTAGCTTGCCTTGGTGTTAGCTTGCCTTGGTTGTTGAGGTGGTCAAAGTGCTCTTCTTCTTCTGGGTAGAATCCTTCCTCTTCCTGGTATTCTCCGGCACTAGCGTCTATACACGAATACGAGGATACAATGACCAAACAATACTTAAGTAACCTTAATTAGCCCTAATGTCTCACTCCAAATGATCTAGCATCATTACTTAGCATTGCTACCAAGAATTAATCTAGGGTTTTCTTTCTTAGGGTTAGGGAAATAATTGCTTCTCATTACATATGTAAATGATAGTTCCCATTTAGTTCTTGAGGAATAATTTCCTCTCATTGAATCTTCTTAAGATTTAACTTCCTCAAACAATTATACATGAAATCATGTTGACATAAGTCAACCATTCATCATCATCATTTGAGGAATTGATTTAAATGAGGTAGAATACCTCAGACCATTTAATAATGCCTATTATGATTTAAAATCACCAAGCATTTCATTTGAGAGTATTTGACCAGGGGTCAATACTTCATATGAAAGTATTTGGGACAAGATTTAAATGAAGTGAAGCACTTCATATCATTTGCATAATAGTTTTGGACAATATCACTTAAACAAACTAGCCATATTGTCCCTTAATTAAACTAGGGCATGATCATGCAAAGTGACCATACCATTTTCTTGCAGAAACAATTAGTGTAAGTCAAATGTGAGCTATTGGAGTTTGAAATAACTTAATATCTATTTTGGTTGATTTTTAATAATTATTTGAATATGGAAAAGTCCCTGCCTTTATCTTTTTATCAGATTAATTCTACAACAGATCTTGAAGTTGGACCAGTGGCATATTGTAGAACTTTTTCATAGCTTTCCAACAATATAAAATTCATCAAATTTGGTTGGGTAGATTTAAAACTATACAATTTCTAAAACAGGATCAGTATTTAAATTTCTCTGAATTAATTTGACAGGATTTGAGAAATGGGCCGGCGGGAAAACCGAATGGGCCGAAAGATTTAAATCTCAGGGTGACCAGCCCAACTAACGCTGCGGGCCTGCTGACAGCAGGACCCACCCGTCAGTGACCGTAACTTACCGAAGCGGTATGATTTAAAGAGGGCCGCTGGATTAGATGACGATCGGACGGTCGCGCGTCGTCGTCGTCGTCGACGAGAGGGGAGTGCTGCCGCGGCGGAGGTAGGGGGTCGACGGCGATCCTGGACTCCGGCGAGGGGCGGCGATGGTGCTGGACGACGTGGTCGACGACGGGGAGTCGACTGGAAGCAGTGGCGTCGCCGATGGTGCTCGAATTCGTCGGCGGCGATCTCAGCTCCTCCGCGGGCTCCGGCGATCAATTGGGCGGCTCCGGTGAGTAATTGGGTGAGAGGAGTGGACGAGGAGGATCAGAAGGGAGAGGGGAGCGATGTTTGTGTGAGGAGTTGGGCGCGGGAGCTTCTCCTTTTATAGGGTTGAGTTGGCCGTGAGGTGGGCGGCGAGAGCGACAGCAGAGCGGCGGCTCCAGCGAAGGACTGGGGTCGGCGAGGTGGGCGCGAGTTAGGTGGCGTCTAGGCGGTGCCAGGCAGCTAGGGTACGAGGTGGGGGACGGCCTGATACGCGCGCGAGAGGGCGAGGTTCTGGCGGCAGGGTTGCGGGATTCCGGCGAGGTTGTCGTCGGCGACAAGGCCCACGCGAGCAGGGGAGCGTGTCTGACGGGATCCTGGCATGGTGGTGAAGCTCAACGCGGGGCATGGGGGTCCAGGGAAGGCTTGCTTCATCAGCGTTGCACGTGGCCAAAGTTCGTCGTGGCGTGCGCGCTGTGCGACGCGAGCGGCATGCTCCGACAGACTTGGGCGCGCGAATTCTGGCGAATGTCGTCGTCCTCCTCGACAAGTAACGGTGCTAGGTGCTGTAGGGAGTCGAGGTGGCACTCTTGGGCATGGTGGCCATGGCCAGGGAGGAGAAGAAGAGGGGGGAGGTCGCCATGTGTGCCATGGCCGGCATGGCCATGCCATGCTAGCTTGGCTAGCTCCCCCTAGGGTTTCTGTGGGTTGGCTAGGGTGAGAGAGGTCAAGGGAACCAGAGAGAGTGAATTGGAGGCAGTAGGGCTTAGGTAGATCACTATTTAGAATAGTGTTGGCATAGTTCCCTATTTGTAATTTGATATAATTTACCAAATTTGGTTTGATTCAAAAGGTGGCAAGATTTGGAAATGTTGTATTTAGTTGAGTTGTATTTGACCAGAGAAGATGAGAGGTGGTGGTGGAATTTTCCAATTCAAAGATTTGCAAAAACTCTAAGTGTGAGATTGTTGCATATGATAAAATGTTCCAACTTTGGATGAGCATAGCATTTGATCTAGGATGAATTTGACATGGTGGTCTTTACAAAAAAGTGTTCACCTTGATGTGCTCTTGGATGAGGTGCAAAGAATTGGCAAAGTTCGGTTTAAATTTTTTGAATTGCAAGGGCTCAAAGTAGTGATCAGACTAAAAATGGCAGATTTGACCATTATCACATGTGATCACAATTTGAGTTTGAAATTCATTTGATTTGTGTTTCTTTAATTCCAAAAGTTGTAATAAGTGTTTAGTAGCATGGTTCAACTAATGTTGAAGACCAAATTGGTCTAGGGTCAAAATTTATAAAAATGGCATAAACCATATGTGAGGGTTTTGTGAATTTCCAACTTTTATTCTTTTATTTTTCTTTGCTTCATTTTGACAAGAGTAAGGTTTATTTGGTGTTATATTGAGTTGGGTGAAAGGTTCACACTATTTTGAGGCAATGGAAATGGCTAGGTCAAGATTTGATAATTTGGCTAAGTGCCACATATGCCTCTATGCATATATTTGATTTTATTTTGTTTCTCACTTGAATTGATTGGTAGGTGCCTTGTTGAGTGGGTTGAGGTATTTCAATTCATCTACTCAAGGTAGACAAAGCAAAGCTCATCATTTTCAAAAAGTAGCCATAGGCTTGCATATGCCTTTTTCTTAAATAAGATCTTTTCTTTTTATTTTATTTTTCAAAGATTGATGACAAGAGGGATGAGGTTTAGGGTTTAGTAAGTGTTGCAACGGTTCACTACCATTTAGCAAAGTAAGAAAGATAGAGTTCAAAATTTACACATTAGGGCTATATGCCCACATATGTCTTTTTCTTTATTTTGGGTTTTCTCAAAATAGATCCCATGATTTTTGAGAAGGTTAGGGTTTAGGGTTTTTCTTATTTGATTTCTTTCTCTCTAAATTTTATTTGGTTTGTGATCTTCACTTGATCACTTTAGGGTTTTAGGGTTTATCACATAAGCATAATAACACTCATCATGGCAAAAACACAAGTAATAGGTATGAGCACTAAGCATAGCACTCTATTTAAGAAAAGTTTTTGTTGATTCTCATTTTTGGAAAAAAGGAAATTCATTTTCTCTTTGTTTTGAAATTTGGGGTGTTACAGCCCCAATCTCCATTGTGATGTGTGCACATCCAACAAGCACATGACATGGGAATGCAACACACCACAAGCCCACAAGCTCTACTTCGCCCAATTGGATGCCGAAATCGCCAACAAGACACTTCAAGATACCATTGTCTTCAAAGAATGGTGCAAGGAAATGGCCAAGAGGACGACTATGAAGTCCACACTTCAAGATGAAGCACGAGAAGGCCAAGTCAAGGGTGACGTTGATTCGAGCCTAGCTCTCAACAACACCTTAGCGCCATCAAATGGTGTCAACATGGGAGGCGATGGAGTTGAGAAGGTTGAGCATGGGATTTTCCCTTCAACCAAGGAGGCGAATGGAGTTGAGAATGGTGAGCATGGGATGATCCCTTCACCAATGGAGGCGCATGGAGATGAGAAAATCGAGCCTACTCCAATATGCTTGAATGAGGAGATGGTACCAATCCCATATGAGCATGAGAGCCACTTAGCCCACTTGAGTGAGAGTGATAGTGAGTTGAGTGACTCCCACCCCATATGTGAGTTTGAGTGCTTCCATTTGGAGGACATGAGTGATACACCGAGTGAGTTGAGAGAGGTAGTTGATAGGTCCATGGAGACCATTTTGAATTCTAACAACTTACCCTCTACCTCTAGTGTGTTTTCTTGTGTCTCATTAGGTTTCATGGATGACGAGTTCCCGATCATGGAGAAGATGTACATGGTGCATGAAGATGATGCTATCACACCATGCTTGATTGAAGATGAACATGGAGGCCACATGGAGCCTACCACTTCCACAACACCTACCTCAAATGAGTCGGACTACAAAGGTACCTATATGGGTGTTGATGATGTCATGATCCCACTAGTGGACATGATGATTTGTGAGTGCATGCATGAGTTGGATGATCCTATTGCAATGTCATATGCCTCTTTCACATTCCCTTGTGATACTTGTGATACCATTATGGTTGATCATGTGGAATTAGTTTCTTATGATAATATCACCATGCCATGCTATGAGAGTTTCACTTTCTCTCCTATTGCTTGCAATATGTTGAACAATTGCTCTTTCCCATGTATTGCTTGCAATGAAAATGATGATGCTAATGCTTGTGTTGTGACAACCTTGATGAACAATTGCTCTTTCCCTAGGTTTGTCGACAACCATGATAAAATGTTGAACATGTTTTGTGCTAGATGCTTGCAATACTCTCCCATTAATGCAACCAAAATGTTGAACAATTGTTCTTTCCAATGCTTGGTTTGCAATGATGTTAATATGCTTGTAAATGAGATTGCCCCCATAGCTCTCTCAAATTTTGGAAACTTTGCATATATCCATGTTGAGCATGTTCCCATGTTTGCTCCGCATATTCACCATATCTACTATGATGCTTTGCTTAACGCTAATGGTGATGTGCAAAAGAAATGGACCATCATGATGGATGATGTGTTCATATACCATGCACACACGTTCTTTGCTTTGCCTATTGTGTGTGTAGGTACAAGAATGCCAATGTCAACCTCGATTGAGCACGAGTTGACAAAGAGAGCTCTAGAGAGCATAATACAAGTAAGTTCAAGATCGAACCCGGCTCTAATACCTTTCCCATGCTTTGCATTGAACATGTCGAACAATTTCACTTTCTTGTGGTTCTTTTGCAAGCATGATGATGTGATTCTTACCGTGGGTGTTGCCTCAAACAAGTTGACCAATTCCTCTTTTATTTGGTTTGTTGGCACGCATGGTTGTGCAAATTTCTACTGGGTGAACTTTTTGGATGATATGTTGTGTGTTGCACCAAATATGAGGACCAATTTCTCTTTCCAATGGTTTGTGTGCACACATGTTGATGATATTTTAGACACTCTTCTGTATGTGGTTTTGCCAAATTCTCCTCTTATTGCTTCAAGGATGTTGAACAATTTCTCTTTCCGATGCCTTGAGTGCAATAATGCACATGAGTTTCTACATGAGATGGACACCATGGTCGTCTCACAACTTGGAGTTTTTGTGTTCCCACATTTGGAAGATGTTCATATGGAGTTCTTACACATTGACCTTGCACATGCATTATTCTTGATAAATTTGTGTTGTGCTAACGGTGTTGTGAACATGAATGGACATGTCGTTGATGATATGCTCCTCTATCACGCACACATATACTTTGCTTGGTCTTTGTTGTGTGAAGGTACACGTGACATATGGATGAGTGTCAACGAATGGGTTCAACCCCATACATCTACTACACAAGATCTCTCAATGAGAGCACACCGACATCTTGCTAAGGTGATCTCCTTCTACTTGCGCTCTCTTGCTAAACCCGTGGAACATTGGCTATGCTTTGAGTGTTGTTTGGATTTTCTTGTGCTATTCATAGGGCTCTTGACAAGCGAAGCGACATTCAAGCGTGGTTGTCATCTACCTCCTATACAAGTTCATGAAGAGCTACCGTCGAGGACGACTCTTTTTCAAGTGGGGGGAGATGATACGGGGCGACCTTCGGTCTTCACCGCATCATGTGCTTCATCGCCAAGACGGCACGCTAAGGTGAATCTTCTCCTTTACGCGTGCCTCGAATTGCTTATTTGGGATGATATACTACTTCATACCCCGTCATATCTTGATGATAGGAACTCGACGACAAGTACGGGGAGAAGAGAGGATGCCATGGAGACCCGAGGACGCAAGGCCGATGTCACGGAAGCATGGAAGAGAAGGAGAAAGAGGAGCTGGACGCTCCAGGCCGGAACTTCCTCCCGACGCAGCCGGAACTTCCGTCCAGATTCTATCCAAGACTGAAGATGCTCATGCTGAAGAGCTGCGGCCGGAACTTCCGCCCCTGATGGTCGGAACTTCCGCCCAGGACCGGAACTTCCGCCCAGGACGGCCGGAACTTCCGCCCCATCGAACCTCAGCCAGATCTCAGCCCCCTTTGGCTTGTAACTTACCCCTTCATCCCCTTGCCTATAAATAGACACCTACCCCCACCTTCATGAGGGAGAGATGATGTTTAGATGAATTGGCTTATGCCTCTATTATTCCCTTGTGGATTTGGGAAACCCCCACCTTAGGTTAATTCCTATTGTATCACCCGGGCTCCGATCGAATCCTATTGTATCTCTTTGGTGACTTCTACCAATCTTGATCTTTTGCTTGCACTTCTACCTATTTGGTCTTTTGCTTGCACTTCTATTGAGTTTGGTCTTTTCACCCTTCTAGATTCATAGGATCTTCGATTCATCGATCTTTTTGCGGGACTTCTACCGAAAGGTCTTTTCCTTGCAACTTCTATCGAGTTGGTGGTTCGGGCCAACGAGAACAAACCGATTGTGTTGTGTGCGTGTGTTTGTATCGAGTTCTTCGCGTTCATCCACTTCCCCGCGAATCCTCCTCCGCAATCACACTCACCCGGGTCAAACCGTGAAGATTGGGCACACCCTAGGGCTTAGCCCGTATCAATCTCCTTCTATCGGGTGCGCGTCCAACGCTCCCGATGGGAGTAACCCCCGAGTCTAGGTACGGATGCTTGCAACCGTGCGTAGACTCAAGTTGTGCCACTCGAATGTCTTCTTCTGCCGAAGCTTTCTGCAGGTCTTCATAAGTCATCCGATACATTTATATCGGGGCTTCAATTTTTCAAATAAAGTATAACACGCAAAGGATATCGAGTAACGTGCCCAGCTTTGCTGGTTAACTGCCAATGGCAAAACATCGTTACCCTATTCAGGAGAAGAGCTACTAGGTACTCACAAGGATTTATGTGATCCCTCCTGGCTTGATTATAACCTTGGGAGATCTTTAAAGCCTTGGAATCTATATTTACACACTTAGCATCTCTACCTTATTCACATGCATTTTAGTTTATTTTGAATTTGCGTAATAAGTGCAACTTTAGCACCCTTGGACAAAGGAATTATTTATATCCCATGATTCTCGAGTCATTATATAGTTGAAGTATGTTGATTCGTGGTTATTGTTTTAGATGTATGAATTATGATGCGTATTATTTGTCTTACATTATATGATGACTTTGAAGTCTTCCACACTAATGAGTACCGATTGTAGATTTTAAGTGGTCATAATTGAACATG
Organism: Lolium perenne; assembly: GCF_019359855.2. Taxonomy (NCBI): domain Eukaryota; kingdom Viridiplantae; phylum Streptophyta; class Magnoliopsida; order Poales; family Poaceae; genus Lolium; species Lolium perenne. Next base: position 33,322,063 of record NC_067250.2, read on the forward strand.
TTGTAGACTATTGGTTTGATTACAAAATAGAACCATGCTCAATAAATAAAGAAAATAGCGATGCAAGAATCAAATAATAGCACTACTAAATAATTTAGAATGAGTGAAAGATGAGTGTGGTACTCAAGCTATAATCTCTGAATTACTTCATACCCAGTCTGGGATTTATTAACTAAGTACCAAGATCTATTTTGAGTCTCATGAAGTTGAAAGTATATCTAGCTCCCTTGCACAACACTACAAAATTAGTGTGCAAAGCAAAAAAAAATGGAGAGAGAAAATAGATATATACCATGATCGTGAGAAGCAACGAAAGGGATCATACGGAACAAAAGGGATCATACTGAGTTTGAATTCCATACGGATGTGCAGGTTCTAAAACATGTTTGAGGTCACCTCACATACTTGTTCAGCCAAAATTATATTGCTAATGGAATGCATGTGGTACGATTGAGCAAATCGTATTCTCTTATGTTCTAAGGGATCATCTCTTAGCTAAGGTATGGAAACCTCATCTTTTACTTTTCCCTCTTCTGGAACTTAGCAAGTATCATACATGGCAGCTCTAAGACCCTGACTAAGCCAATTTTCTCCATTGTACTAGATGGATACTGTTCAATAGCAAGATCCGGCAACAAAGCTGAGAGAAGAGCGACCATGGTCGCGACGGGGAAAGTTTCTCCGCCTCCCATCTCCGGGCAGCTCTACCTCCACCGCGACCAGATCTGGCATCTTCTGGGCGCCCTCTCTCCATCCATCCAAAGGTAAAGCCCGTCGTCGCCGGAATCGAAGCGGCCGCTCCTGCTCCGTGCGGTGCTTCTGGCCATCCTCTCCCCTGAGCTGCGAGCCTCCGTCCACTGCTGAAGCTCCTGCCTCCTCCAGCCCTACTGACGCAGCGAAGTGGGAGTGGAGAATCGAAGGGGCTGCTGCAGTTCTGGTCTGCCTCGTCGCCGTCGTCGGTTCTGCATAGGGCATCGTCTGGCGACGAAGCAGTCGCAGCGCCCACCGCCATGGGCGGCCCTGGATGAGCTCACGGCGCGTTCGTCTGGCCGGCTGGCATGCTGCTGCAGCCACCGACGGCCCCGTCCGCCGGGACAACCTCCCTGTCTCCGGTGCCCGCTGCCGTGCTTGCTGCGGCGGCCCTTGCTCGCCGCAGGTCAGACCCAACGGTTGGTGGGCAGATGCGTCGAGCTCGTCGTTTCAACAAGTCAGCATTGGCATACCCTGCTGCTTCTCGCCCTCTTCCCGGTGAGCTCCGTGACCCGGCCGTGGTGGTTGAGGGGCTCGGGTCCCTGTCGATGCCGCTGCTTGAGAAGATTACCCAAGCTCCGTCGTTGCTCGTGACGGAAGGCCGTGTCTCCAGTGATGCTCAATGCACCGACGATGTGCGCGATGGGGAGAAGTCGCAAGAGAAGATGGAGTGTGTCGACGATGTGCTCTTTGAGGAGATAGCGTCTGAGAAGTTGGAGCCTCTGCTTGGTCCTTCTTCAATGTTGGCATTCGGCGGCCTCTCTGCTGCCGCTACTGCTAAGGAGGGTTGGGTGCATGCGGACCGGGGGCGCCGCTCTAGCCAGGGCGCTTCCCCCGAGCCATCGAGGGGAGGTCTCGAGCGTAGCCTCGCCTTCAAGCGATGGGCTCGAGGAAGGTGTTTTCATTGCCTTGAGCATGGCCACAAGGTCAGCGCATGTCGTGACTATTTCAGGTGCATTCGTTGCCGCCGCCCTGGGCATCGGGAAAGGTTCTTCCGCGCTCGCTCTCCGGCCCCTAGAGATCGTTCTCCGGTCACCCATGCTCTTGGCCAAAGGAGCTCCTCCCCATCTATCCAGCCTTGTCAACCTGCGCTGACCCGCAGTTGGGCTGAGGTGGTCGGCCGCTCATCGTTGAGTGTGATGGTACCGCCTAGGTCCCCTTCCCGGTGTTGCAAAGATTCCAATGCCAACATCAGTTTGGACTCTGCTTTGCATTCCCAGTTTGCCTTGCTGCGCACAGAGCTTGTTCAGCTTGTCGATGCCCGCGTCGAAGAGGTGGCTCGTCCTTTGCGTGATGAGGTAACTAATTTGAAGCTTTTACTGGCGCGTGTTACCGAGTCTGTGGAGCATGCAGACTTGTTTGTTTCCTGTGAGTCCTCTGAGCATGAGTCGCATGTGGTTGTTGATGATGATGCAGTCGCTGCAGTGGCGTCAAAGACTGGTGATGAAGCCATTGATGACACGGCCCATGTGGAGTCGAATATGGTTGGGGAGGAGGAATGCTTCTTTGGTTGTTTCTCCCCTCGGGCATCCCCGTCGCCGCAACCTGATGTGCTAGTTGGCTCTGAGTGCGAGGACATCGATGTGATCATGCATGTGATCTAGATCATGCCCGACCTGCAGGAGCTGTGTGAGGGCCTCTCCCCTCCTCTATCGATGGTTCACTTGCAGGTGGACTCGCTTGTGACCTCGGAGGTGGCTTCCACACCACCACCGGTGGAGGCAAGCTGTTGTGGTGATAAGGTCATCGAGTCAAGCGCTTTGGCACCTAACTCTGATGCGCTCTTTGCTAGGGATCTTGGTGACCTTCTTGCCAGGTTGGAGGCGGCTAGTCCAGGATCTAGCAAGGAGATTGCTCGCCTCCTAGAGGATAAGTCTTCGAGGGGAAAAATCCAGAAGGTGAAAGAATACCTCAAAAGCAGAAGCAGAAAAAGTGGCGCCACAAGAAACGAGTCCGCAGTTGGTTGATGGATGTATTTTGTCCGTAAAGTTTATGGTTGTAGGAGTTGCTTGGCTTGGGAGTAGTCTCTTGTTTTGTAGGTGTTGCTGGTGTTTGTGGCTGTTGGTGGTGTCGTTGTAACGGTCTTTTCGTCCAGTTTCCCGGTAATTAACTGGACAATTCTCTTCTTAATTAATGGATTGGGGCAAAGCTTTTGCCCCCCTTTCAAAAAAAAAATGTACTAGATGTCTTATCTTAGACACTGTTTTCTAGCTCATTTTTATAACCATGCCATAATTTAAGGAGCATGCAACCGATAATTATAGGGGTAACCTAAGAGATAATTCATCGTAGAACTTGTTTTTTTTTCTTCTCTAATCACATGCAAATATTTAAGATAAATTAGTCTTATCAACAAGTATTCATGCCTTCGCATCGTCATATTCTTCGTGCTACTCCATCAGGCAAATGGCAGCACTAGATTGACAAGGTGCAGATCTTATGGTTGGTCGATAGAGGCCAATGAATGGTTAGACCATGGAAATAAATCGCAAAAAAAGAAAATGTTTCTAAAATGGCTTGTTGCAATGAAACTTTCTTTTTCTAGCTGCGGAGTGTGTTCTAGCAAATGTACCTCGGGGGCCTGGTAGGCCGATCCAGCCCCCGTTCCATTTAAGGAAAGATTCCCCGGGACCATCCTCCCACGTCCAAAAAAGGAAAGGAGGCAATTAATGAGCGGGAATGTGTCTCCCGAGCGGGAATTTCGGGCCCAGATATTTTGATGCCCCAGGCCAAAATACAAAGGACCGACCAGCCCCAGATCCAAGACAAAAAACAAGCCTTTCTCACCACGTTCTCTTCCTCCTCCCTTCCTCCTTCTTCCTCCTTCGTTGGCACCCCCAGATCTGTCTTCCTCCCTGCAAATCTCCATGAAAACTTCCTGAATCAGGCAAATCAAAGCATCTGAAGCTTCAAATTCGTGCATCCTCCAGATCAAGAAAGGTACTTTCTTAAACAGAAATCACCAGCCCTGCTTCCTACAGTTTCAGCATCCTCCAGATCTGTGGAATCCCAGGAGCAAAAAATCTAGGGGATTTCCAGTAGCAAAAGCCTTCCCATATCTCTCTACCCCCCGCCCCCCTGTGCAGATTAATGGAACTCCTTTGTATGTTGAAAAAAGAACTCAGTAGATTGCAAAAGGAAGTAGAGAAGAACCTACACATGCCTGTGAGAACATAGTTGATGTGCATAGTAACAGGTGCAAGTAGAAAAGGTTGCAAGCATCATAGTAACAGGTGCAAGTAGAAAAGGTTGCAAGTTTCAACTCCCCCAAGTTGCAACATATATGCAGGTGATGATAATATGTAGTAGTTTGCATTTACTAGAAACTATCCTAAGATCAAGCATTGTAGAAGATGTTTCTGGAGACATCTTTTTCCAACTCAATCTCAAACAAAAAGGACTTGACTTGCAAAAAGTAGCTAGCTTGACTTGCAAAATCTGAGCACTGATAGTTATCTGCATCTGTCTTATCTGACTTTGGGCATAAAGTTGTGGGTGTTGAAGTAGGAACCTTCTCTTAGCTTCTTTGCTCATCCTGCCACCATAGTTATCTGCATCATGACAAAAGAAAAAATTCAATATAGTTGCTAGTAATCTTAATGCTGTCACAAATGAGATATTTGTATCCAAATAACTTCTATATCTAGCATGGAATCCTATTTGTTAAAAAACTGAAAAAGCTAACTTAGATTGTCATTCCGCAGATGTCCGGCTTGGATCTTAATGCTACACCTACAGAAGATGTTGAAATGGACGATGCGGAAAAGCTATTTTGCACTCAAGTTGTCCCAGAACCAGTTGTAGGCGAATCTCAGGACCCAGATTGTGATGTCCATGAAGCTGTGGTTGCTAATTCTGATAGATATAGTGGCAGGGGACATGAACATAACGGGGAGCAAGCAGCAACTGTTGGAAACCAAAGCTTCCCTACAACAACTTTTCCTACAGATACCACCACCAACCCTGATTTTGCTGAAGGTGGAAGTGATGGAGAAGCAGTTGGAATCACTGAAGAAATTTTGTCCAGTCCTCAAGAACCTTTTCTTGGTATGCGATTTGATACCCTAGCTGATGCGAGAGCTCACTACAATGCTTATGCTGCAAAATTGGGATTCTCTATCAAGAATAATACATCAAAAAAGAAAGCACGTACAAATGAACTTGAGAAGCAGCAGTTCGTGTGCAACAAGTATCGCCCACCTAAAACTGAGGAACAAATGGAGCAAGAAAAAATGGCATTTACTGAAGATGTTAGCCCTGTTGTGCTTGATGATGATAATGATGAGGAACAGGAAGCTGGACCATCAAAAAAGAGAAAAACTGCCAACAAGTTTGGGGTTAAGCGAAAGAGAGAAACCATCAAGCAGACAAAGTGTCGAGCAAGAATGTTTGTCAAATTGATTAATAACAAGTGGGAGGTGACTTATTTTATTGCAGAGCATAACCATCCAATGATTGTGAAACCATCTTTGATAAAATACTTGAGATCTCACAGAGGAATTCCAAGAGATGAGAAAGAATTTCTAAGATGCCTTCACAACTGCAACTTGGACACAGGTTTGTATGCCAACCTCTATGCCTTCACTGAGTTTATAGTTTTTAGTAATATATGCTACTAACTAGTACATCAACATGAGGAAGAAAACAAATTAGTTCACATGTGGAATGCAAATTAGGCAATAGCAGTGTGCAATTTACTTGTGCAGTGTATGCAACTGGGAAAATGTGATCTTCTAAAAGAAGAACCAAATGTGTTAAGTACAGTGCGCCACTTAGCCACATAATATGTCGGGGTAGTGTATGATTTAGTTTAGCATCAGTTTCTAACTTTGGTAGAGTTGTAGTTATGAAATAAGGGACAATGTAGGTAAAAAAGGAACGCAATAAAATTGAAGAAATATGTATCTTGAGCATCAACATAATTAACTTGCAAAAACATTAAAATAACACTGGAAAAAACATTTACAGGGCGCATGATGGAGGTGATGTCTGAATTTTATGGTGAAGATTGCATTGTACCCTATGGCCCGAGAACAATATCAAACTTGAGGTCATCATTCAGAAGCGAGAACAAAGAGCTTGACATAAGTGACACACTTGAGTATTTCAAAGAGTTGCAGCAAAAAGACCCAGAATTCTTCTACGAATTCTCCTTTGATTCAGAAAACAGAGTTGAACACATTTTTTGGGTTGACAGTTTGGCAAGAAGAGCATATGCAGAAGCGTACCATGATTGCATCTCATTCGACACTACTTTCTGTACAAATATATTTAGCATGCCGTTTGCACCATTCATTGGTATAAATAGACATGGGCAGTCATTTATGTTGGGTTGTGGTTTCCTAAGAGATGAAAAAGAAGACAGTTTTGAATGGTTGTTCCGCGTCTTTTTGAAAGCAATGAAAGGGAGCAACCAACCAACATAATTACAGACCAAGATTGGGCTATGAGGAATGCAATACCTGCTATTTTTCCATTATGTTGCCATCGAAACTGCAGATGGCACATAATGAAGAAAGCTAATGAGAAACTTGGATCATTCCTAGGACGACATCCAGGCCTGGCTGAAGATTTCAATGAATGTGTTGACGAGAGTATGACTGTAGAAGAATTTGAAGCAAACTGGGCAGAACTGATTCCGAAATGGGAATTGTCGCAGAACGAAACATTCAATTGGTTGAAGAGTAATGCTCATACATGGGTTCCATGTTACTTCAGGGATCGCTTCTTCCCCTTCTTGTAGTCAACTCAAAGAAGCGAGGGATTCAACGCTGTTTTAAAGCGGTGCATTAATCCAAAAAATTCAATCAAGCACTTTGTGAGGCAGTATGAGAAAATTCAGGCCAAGATATTGGGTAAGGAGGGCAACAATGATTACAGGACAGATGAGCTTGAGGTTCAGCCAAGAACAACTTTCCCGATAGAAAAGCATGCGATGGCAGTTTATACAAGGGACATCTTCCACAGGTTCATGCTGGAGTTTGGATTTATTGGTCGATACGATGTGCAAGTGATTGGAACAAACATGTATGAGTTAATTCCTAACAACCTCAGATGCTACCCTTATGGGTCCAGAAACTACTATGTAAATGGTAGTGGTGGTGCCTACAACTGTGATTGCTGCAAGTATCAGCGCGATGGTATTCTTTGCTGCCACGTGCTAAAAGTGTTCACGCATGTAGGAATTAATGCGATACCGGAGAGGTTCATCATGCGCAGATGGACTCAGCAAGCAGTAGAGTATGTGCCTATGCATACTGGGCCAGTACAAGATGATGTGATGCCCGAACAGTCACGTCAGAAAGTGCGGTTTGCAAACTTGTCGACATCGTTTGTGCAAATGGCTAAATTAGGTAGTGAGTCAGATCAAGCGGAAGCTATTGCTCGCAGGCACATAAAGGAGATGAGAGCAGAGTTTGTCCAACTACAAAAGGTTCGAAAGAAGAAGAATGCCCAGCAACCAAGCACTAGTGCGCCACATCCAAACGCAGCTCCTAATGCTCCGCAACAAACAGCAGCCCCAAAAGCCCCGCAGCAAACAGCAACTCCAAGCATGCGCAGGCAGAGAGCAGCTCCTAACGCTCCGCAACAAACAGCAGCCCCAAATGCCCCGCAACAAACAACAACTCCGAGCATGCGCCGGCAACGAACAGCTCCTAATGCTCCGCAACAAACAGAAGACCCCAATGTCACACAGCAAACTGCAACTCCAAGCATGCATCAGCAAAGAGCAGCTCCTAGTGCTCTGCAGCAAACAGCAAGTGCAAGCATGACTCAGCGAAAACTAGTTCCTAATTTGCCACAGCAAAGAGCGGTGCGTACTGTGCATTGCCCGTCAACTTCAGCTCCTAATGTGTGTCAGTCAGGAAATGCAGGAGCTTCCCAGAAAGGACAACAACCTGCACCATCCACCTGGGCATCACACACTGCAAATATTGATGATACTCATGGGTGGACATCTTCAGGTTCTGCACATTTTTCAGCACAACAACCAGCATCAAGCACCCAAAATCAATCAACATCAATGAAGTCTGACCATGCTGTGCCTCAACGTCCATTACGTGCGAAGAAATCGTCTTCTACAAACCAAACGTTGTCTCAGGCAATGTGCTAGTGATTTGAGTGAACCTAGTAGAGAAGGTATGGTTGTCCTAAACCCTCCCAGGTCTAATACTAAAGGGCGGAAAAAAGGAAGAATCCCATCAGGCATTGAGTTGGTTGCTAAGAAGACCACCTTGTGTGGTACATGTGGCTTGCCAGGTCACAACGCAGCGACATGTAAAGCTGGTCTAGGACATAATAAGGAGAACTGAGGGGACAGGACAATCGGTTTCGCAGTCAATGTGATGTTTTCATACCTCAATTTAGTTTAATGATGTCCATCCACTTGACTGTATTCTTCGGAGAAGTCACCCATGTATGCACCATCAACTTCCTAATGTTCGGCATGTTTTCAGACCCATATGTGGGTAGTTGCCTACAATTCCAATGTTCGGCGTTGAATAGCGTGCAAACTCCACATTCATTGTTGTAGTGTGAATGAGAACCAAAATTAGAAATGAAGTAACATGGGCATAAAGTAATAACTAAAAAAGGATGCATGGAATTGAGGGAAAAGCAAGTTATCATGCTTCAGAAAAAGCAACTTAGTATCACTGTTTACACAAGTTAAACTTTAGCAGAGAGCAACTTTAGCACAGGATAATGATCATAGTAAAAAACACATGTGGAGCCAACTTAATACGCGGCAGTAGACCTAACTTATATGTAATTAAAAAACCAAGTTAGTGAAAAAGTAAGTCAAACTTAATAGTTAACAGTAGCCAACTTAATTATAAATGTGCAGACACCTTAACCCATACTGTGCATAGTTATTAAAACTGGTTTCTCTTAAAGCATTTTTTACTTGCTAATTTTAAAGTCCATCTTAAATGCCTAAGTGGTTTAGTTTTACAGCCATTTTCATAATAATCATACTTAACCTACTGTGGAGTCAACTTAAAAAGCAGTAGAGTAGAACTAACTTATATGTCAGAAACCAACTTAGTAAATATATTAAGTGAAACTTAACCATACTTTGAAAGCACAACTTGTTTTATCCGTAAAAATGTTGTAAATTTGAACCACGTTAATACATGATAGGTTCGAAAATGAAAAGATACTTGAGATAACGAAGGATAACTGCATTGGTTATTACTTTGTCCCTTGCTTTGGCGGCTTAATGTCTTGAATATCCCATGTCGCAAGCTTGACTGAAGAATTTGCATAGTATTGTTCCCATAATGTCTTGATTGCACCAACTAACAAATTTACCTTCTGATCAAGTGATTTGTCTGATATTGACCTTACTGAATCCAGTACCTCAAACCTTCTTTCTCTGAAGTTCATCACAAGAAGCCAGTAGTGGTTCACAGGATCTTGTTCCTTAGGTGCCAAATCTTCGAGTACTGGGAACATTACCTAATGTTTGCAAAAAACAGAACAAATTGGAATTACAGTATACAAAAAATATTATAACCGAAAAGAAATTGATGTCCAATGTACAGGAAACACTTACATTGTGTTTCCTGTCAAGATGTGCAGTGGGCTTGCTGAAGTGCTTCTCTAGAAGTCTTCTGTTCCTCTTCAGATCTTCTAAGAGAGTCTGTTATTAGAAGAGAAGGAACATCAGTAAACTAGAAAAAATATATATTCAACTTATTTAAGAAAACTAAAAAAATAATATTCTTACCGCAACCCTCAAAGGCATCACCAATTTTTTATCTTTTTTGTCTCTCCTTAACATTATGGACTCAATTCCTAGTTCGACGACAGTGTTCTTCAATGATCCAGAAGGCATCATCGAGTTTGCAAGCTCTTTAAGTGTAACATAAAAATTGTCGTAGCTGACGAGTATTGGGCTATAGTTTTTTCGCATTACATGAAAAAGGAAAAACAGAGCAATTAATAAAAAAATGGCATAATACCAAAGCCAAAAAATGCTATAATAAAAAAACAAGATAGGCATGCAGAGGGATCAACTGAATTAACCTCGAGTAGCTGACTTGTACATGTCAAAACAAAAACTTAATTAATTTCGGTATCCGACTTAGGCCATTTTTTACAACAGGACTTAAGTAACACAATGCAGTCAACTTATGTATGTAGATAGTAGGAAGTTTTTTGTAAGCATGCAGAAACATCTATCAAACTTAAGCATATGGACAGTACAACTTAATTAACCCCAAGGAGCCAACCTTTGCATGTTTGCTTGGAAAAAATAGGGAAAGGAAACCAACTAGACTTTAAACTAGAACTTCAAACATGTTTTTAAAAACCAAACTTAATTAAACTCAGTAACCAACTTAGGCATATTAATGGTACGACTTACGTAACACAATGCAGCCAACTTGTACATTGTATATGGAAAAACAGAATTTAAGCATTTTTTCAGAACCAAACTTGGGCATATATACAGTACAAGTTAATTAACCCCCGGGAGCCAACCTGTGCATGTTTGGTCGGAAAAAAATAGGAAAAGGAAACCAACTAGACTTTAAACCAGAACTTCAAAACATATTTTAAAAAACCAAACTTAATTAATCACAGTAACCAACTTAGGCATATTAACAATACGACTTACGTAACGCAATGCAGCCAACTTGCACATTGTGTATGAAAAAAAAATAACTTAAGCATGTTGGAGGAAACAAATTAATTCATTTCAGAAAACAAACTTGGGCCTATTGACAATGGCAAGTTTGATTAAACCAGTAACCAACTTATATATGTTGCTCAAAAAGGAATTATGTTAAAACCAACTTAGTGACTATCATCATGAAACTTATCTATTTTATACAGTACAACATTATGTAAGTTGGCTTACCTTTTGTCCACCTCTTGACACCTTTTAGATCGACGACCATGTGCAGTAATTGCGGCGTACAAATCCTTTACTTCAGCTGAACAGGTGTAGAGGCTTCTGTCCACATAAGTCAAGTAAGGCAACAATTTGCAAAGTGCTTGCTTGATGAGCCTTCGTTGCTTCATTTGCGCAAAAGAAGATGTTGAATTGCTTTCAGAAATTTCTTTGTTAGCGGCATCACCAATTCTCACTCCTGCTGGTGTCTGCAATTCACTATCATTTTGCATCGGTTCCTCCTGGATATTAGCATTTGCACTGTTCAAACGCTTCTCCAACTCTACACGTTCGCAAAGGGCGTAAGCTTCTTTCTCCATATCTTCAGTCCAATAGTCGTCATCATTTAACATATCTGCTGAAGATTCTTGTCTGACCTTTTTTGGGCTATCAAAACCAAGATCAAATGAAGGGGGATCGCAAGCTGCTTGCAAAGCCTTTTTTCTTGTCATCTTCTGGCTGCTTGTAACAGATTTGAATTCCTTTGGTCTGGGTGGAGGACATGTCTGCCGTGTTGGAGCTGGTGAAACCTGTTGAGACAAATTGGCTTGCTTCATATGCCCACTTTTAGGTGTAATTGGTGACCAACTTTTGGCTGCTTCTTGGTAAGATGTGTCGCGAGTACTCTGATTTGGATGAACGAAAAAGCTGTTTTGTTCAGAATATTTCTGAAATGATTCAGTTGAAGTTGCAAGTCCAGATGCAGAGTGTGATAGACGTGGTGAAGTTACATGCATAACGCTTGACTGAGTTGAATGCGGTGAAGGTGCAGGCACAGGGCTGGAGTGGAGTGCATGAATTGCATTTGATGTTTTGGTTTCAGGTACTCCCCACGGCCTTGGAACACGGGGGGAAGCACCTGTTGCAGACGGGAAGATGCTGTTAGCTGAACTCGGAGGCACACTGGATTGAGTTGCAACTGTTCTTTGAGCAATTCCTGCTTGAGATGCTGACAACTTCTGGTTACTTGGTCCATCAACAGGTGCAAATACTGGTTCTTCAGCTGTAGATCGAGCGAATGATGTTTCTGCTTGAGCTTTAATTGAGTATGGAGCTGATGGAGCTATGCCTGTTTCGGCTGCAATCTGTGAACTGAACTCAAAATCTACTGGCCGACCACGGTGCACTACAACCTTTTTCTTCACTGTCATATTTCTTGTTATTTCATCTTTTTTTTCCAAATTTCCCAACCCTATGAACTCTTGAGTTAACTTCTGTATTGCATCATCCCTAGCAAACTGATCTATTGGTTCTGAGCTTGTAGGAGACTGACATGCACTGCTAAACTTGTCCATCAATGTATTCCGGGCACACCTCTTTTCCTGTGCATTAAACAACTCAGTTGGCTCGCTGTTTCTCATGTCAATGCCACTTTTCTCCCCTGCAGCAGTATACTCTCTCAAATCTGAGAATGGACTCAGGCCTGGTGTTGTGGATGCGCCTCTTGTACAACTATGTTTCTCTGCATGTATCCCTGCAGACTGTTCTTTCTCCGCAGTACTTGACAACAGATTCAAACCCTGGAATGACAGATCTGCATTGGAATCACTGTTGTTATCCATGCACCTCTTCCTTAAGTTGCCTGCAGGCCCTTCATTTCTCTTGGTGGGTGTTAACCTAGTAGATCTTCTTGGCGTTGTGTGATGATGGCTGCCATTGTTGTTAGCTGCCTCATCCTCACCACCAAGGCCAGACCCAGGTTCTGAAGCTCTGTCACCATCATTGTTTCCATTCCCATGGTTGTCTTCATCTTCATCCTCATCATCATCAATGTTGTCATCGTCACTGTCATCCTCATCTTCAGATTCACCTTTATAATCATCGTCATCTTCATCATCCTCGTCGTCGCATCTACCCTCATCACTTCCAATTCTCCTCTGCCTTTTGCGTAATCTGTTCTGGCCATGCCAAGAACTGGATTCATCAATCTCTATTTGCCCCCACTGTTCAACAAATGAACCTATCCTGTTTGAAATATCGGTGCATAGCTCCCCAATCATGACCGCAATCTTCCTTTTTTTCTGCACATTTACATAGATAGATATGCACTCAGTAATGTGAGTTGAAAAAGTACAAAAAAAGAGCATTACTGAGAAAGGAATAAAGAATCATGGAAAAATATGCATGTGGACACCAAATTAGGTGTAATCAAAACAGTAACCAACTTAGTGTAAGCCTTAGTGTCAACTTAGTTGGAATGAGTGCACAATTTGAAGTTGGGGGCATGTGGACACCAAATTAGGTGTAATCAAAACAGTAACCAATTTAGTGTAAGCCTTAGTGTCAACTTAGTTGGAATGAGTGCACAATTTGAAGTTGGGGGCATGTGGACACTAAATTAGGTGTAATCAAAACAGTAACCAACTTAGTGTAAGCCTTAGTGTCAACTTAGTTGGAATGAGTGCACAAGTCAACAAAATGGTTAACAAATTCAGAAAATAGCAGTTTCCAACTTAAATCATTTTTACTGAACCAGCTTAACTAAAATAAGCAGCCAACTTATCCATTTTTTACAGTACAAAATTTTGAGGTATAAAAAAAGTTCATACATGAATTGGGAAGCTCCGTGGCAACTTCGAGGAAACAAAATCTTCAGTACCCGTGATCCCAACAAAGAGACTGTCTCTAATAGTAGCACCAACACCTTGTTTGAGCTATATTGTAACAGGACAAAAAAGAGAAACCACAGGTGTTAGTCGGTATATGTGAGGAATGGCTGAAAAAATATAGGTTCATCATGAAAAAATGCCAGGAAAAAAGTTTAATAAAAAAATCAGACACTTACTTTAAGCTTGCCGAACTCCCCGCTGACTTTGGTATCCTTGCACATAACAGCTTGTATAAGTTTGTCAGTCCAAGCTGCTGCACGGATGGGGCAATCATCTTCAGATGGCACGTCCTCATCAACCTCAAGTGAATCCAGGTATAATATCTGCAAAAAAATGAAGAAGTTAATCACTGATGGTGAACAGAAAAAATAGAATGTATGTTTGTAGCAGACCGATGGAAGAAAAAACATGAAGAAGTAAATTACCACAAGATGATGCAAACAACAGCAAACAGATTTCTTCTTGACTCCCATCTTCTTGACTTCTGTGATTATTTGATCTATTGCAAATTGGGCAAAATTTGTCCTCTTGAACTCATCAAGATTGAGTAGGCACTGGTAACACCTGGGACTGATGGAGGCAGAGGTTGAAGGACTTATGAAGCAACTGATTACACCAGCAAAGTAAGCACGGAGAAACTTCATATCTGAAGCTCCATTCATGTCCTTTATCATTCTGTACCAATCAGTAAACTCTGGTGCTGATCCACTCTCTATACCATATTCGACATTGAAGAATGCAATAGCTTCAGTAATCATCTCATAACACACTGATCTTCCCTCATTCCGCAAACCAAAAACCCTGGTGTAACTATCAGCATTCACTGGTATGCTACCTCTCCCTGGAATAGCGAGCTCACTTCTGATAGGATCGAAACAGCCAAGAACCCACATGCTCAAAGACGCAGGCATTTCTTTAGCCATCACCTTAAGCATGCCTCCCCAACCCCATTGCTCAATAAGATTTCTCTGGGCATCATTAAGCAGAGCGTTCAATTTGAACAACCTGGCAGGAGATGCGCGATTCCTACCCAACTGGAAAAACATAAACCAAAAATAGGGGACAAAAAACCAGTTAATAATTATTTTTGTTGGAGGTTTTGCTACAAATAGATAGTAAGAGTATAAAAACACACCGCCTGACGCCGTTTAGGTGCACGCTTTGGTGCAACAACCGTATCAACTTCAGGTTCAGTTTGGCGCGGCTCTTTCTGACCATTGTTACCAACTGCATTCTGATGATTGGAGAAAAAATATAAAAGTCAGTTCAATAAAAAAACAATGAAATTAACAGAAAAAAATTGGAATGAAAATGAATAAAACAAATAAAAATTACAAACTACCTGCTGAGCAGTTTGTGGACAGGCAGCAGTTTGTGGTAAACGCAAACGAGAACGCTTGGTCAAATTCTTCATTATATCTGCAAAAATGTAGCTATATTCATGAAAACAAGTTTATAATAACCACTAGGCAACTTATGTATGTAGATAGTAACAAGCTTTGTAAAAGAAAAAACAAGTTAAGCATGTTATTAAAGCTACTTATACACAAAAAATATGGCAGTACATCTCAGCTCAAAAAGCTGCTAGTGGAACCAAACTTAAGTAATCCCTCCCAGTAACCAAGTTAGGCGTATTGATAAAACAACTTAAGTAATCCAATACAGCCTACTTGCACATCTTGCTCAAAAAAGAAAATGAAAAAAAAACCAACTAGGGTATGAAACACAACTTAAGCATCCTGGAGGAACAAAACTTAATTCATTTCAATACCCAACTTAGGCCTACTGACAAAGGCAACTTGATTAAAATCAGTGACCAACTTGTAAGATATCAAATTAAGCATGTATATTAGAGCTACTTATACACACAAAAAAGGATGAGCAGGAACATCTATCCAAAACTTAAGCAAAGGTGTAATAACAAAACTAATTCAATTGCAGTATACAACTTAAGCAAAACTAATTCATGGGTTCTGTTTGAGATGACTATGCTGACAGATAGCAACTTAGTATAAGATTCAGTAGACAAACTTAACAAGATGGCTGCAGTTCTAAAACTAAAATTTCAGATTCAGTAACTAAAACGACATGCGAGTTATTGAATTCCAATATATGCACAAGCAATTTGTGACAAAGAATGTCTTCCAGCGGTTAAGCAACACCAATGGCTGTCCAAAAACCATACATATTAGTTCAAGTGGTGGGTCATTGAGATCGACTGCGAATCGCTTCTGATCCGAGCTTGGTCGCTAATGCTATCCTAAATGAGAAGCAGTACTACCTCGACACACATGCACCGAATAAAAGCATGGAGACGAGATCAATCACAACATAGATCAAAATCCATGTGCTCCAGATGTTCATACATGGAGAGCATCCTATGTCACCGACAGATATATCTCACACAACACGAATCCAAGACAAAACCCCATGAAATTGCAAAGGTACATTACAAAATCGTGCGCTATTGAAGAAGAATCGTGCACAAAATTGGTAGATGCGGTGATAGATTACCTCCTAGCCCAAAATCCGCCGCGAAATTGCCTGACCTCGCCTCTAGCAGCAAGCCTTCGCACCCTGTACTCACCGCAGAGCAACGCCGCCTCTTCGCTACTCACCGCAGAGCAACGCCACCGACTCGATCTCCGTCGCCGCTCCCGAATCGCTCGCCCTTCACCCGCAAATCGCCGTACCACCGCGCCCAAAAACGAGGAGCGCGAGCACGAGCGGCAAAAAGTAGTAGAGCAGTATATTTTGGCAATGACCGTGTAGAAAAAAGGTGTCCACAAGCCAATCCTCTCCCAAAAAAATAGAAGGCGTGTCTCGCATGGATCCGTGTTGAGGTGCTTCTTCTTCCTAATCGTAACAAAAAATAACCGTGGAGCTGGGTAGCTCCGGTTAAGACGGGACGGGATCGCTCCAGCGCTACTGTGGCGCGCAAAATGAACAGAACGGAACGGGGCGGTGAACCATTCTCTGCGCGGGACTGGGCCGGGCAACCAGGGTTTTGCTAACGAACGCGGTTGCGGTGCCGGTATCTCGCGGGGAAGAAGGGCGTGTGGGGTCCACATGTCGGCGCCCGATTCCTGTTGCGCATGGCAGGGCAGAACGATTCTCTCCCGCAACAGAATCCCCAGATACGGCAGCCAGTTCGTTACAGGTGCAGCCGCTTCCCATATATATCCGTGTGGAGGTTCCGCTCGGAATATACAGCCAGCAGGGGTGGTAGCATCTATCCATCCGCCATTCGCGCCGGCTGGGCAGATCCAATCCGCCGGAGATCGGATCCATGGCGCCGTCCGCCATGAACACCACCAAGAGCAAGGAGCAGCAGGAGATCGACGACTGGCTGCCCATCACCTCCTCCCGGAACGCCAAGTGGTGGTACTCGGCCTTCCACAATGTCACCGCCATGGTTGGCGCCGGCGTCCTCAGCCTGCCCTACGCCATGTCCGAGCTCGGATGGTACGTACTTAACGCTCTCGCTCAATTCATCTCCTCGATCGAGATATAGTTATCGTCATTGTCTCTGCTAGCTCCATCCCCTGTTTATGTTTAGATTGGATTTCGCTACCTCCGTGTGCACGTTTAGATTGGATTTACAGATTAGTGAATCGACGTTCATGCTCTTATTTATTTGTGCCTTCAAGATAGAATAGACTTGGCGAGATCGAAACAACTTGAGATTGGTTAGTTTTTGTGTGAAGAACGTAGATCGACCAGTGGATGCATGTCAAGTAATGGTGCGGAGAAACACTGGTGAGCAGTAACAATTATTAAGATCATGACGTGTTTTCACAGAGTAGATCGATCTTAGTATCAATGGAGTACTACCTAAAAATGACTTATTCCTTTCATACGTGAATTTTTCTCAAATCTGCTTAAACTGTTTCAGGGGTCCCGGTGTGGCGGCCATGCTCCTCTCATGGCTGATCACCCTGTACACGCTGTGGCAGATGGTGGAGATGCACGAGTGCGTGCCCGGCAAGCGCTTCGACCGGTACCACGAGCTGGGCCAGCACGCCTTCGGCGAGAAGCTGGGCCTCTGGATCGTCGTCCCGCAGCAGCTCATCGTCGAGGTGGGCGTCTGCATCTGCTACATGGTCACCGGCGGCAAGTCCCTCAAGAAGTTCCACGACGTGGTCAGCCCGGACGCGCCACCGATCCGCACCAGCCTCTTCATCGTCATCTTCGGATCGGCCCACTTCCTCCTCTCGCAGCTCCCCAACTTCAACTCCATCTCGCTCATCTCCCTCGCCGCCGCCGTCATGTCGCTCACCTACTCCACCATCGCCTGGGTGGCCTCCGTGCACCACGCCACCACCCGCGGCGCCGGAGCCGTGGTAGACTACAGCATGACGGCTTCCACGTCGGCAGGGAGGACGTTCAACTTCCTTAACGCCCTTGGTGACGTCGCCTTTGCGTACGCCGGCCACAACGTCGTGCTCGAGATCCAGGCCACCATCCCGTCCACGCCCGACAAGCCTTCCAAGAAGCCCATGTGGAAGGGCGTCATCGTTGCGTACATCGTCGTCGCCATCTGCTACCTCCCCGTGGCCTTCGTCGGGTACTACGCCTTCGGCAACGCCGTCGATGACAACATCCTCATCACCCTCGAGAAGCCCCGCTGGCTCATCGCCGCCGCCAACATGTTCGTCGTCGTTCACGTCATCGGCAGCTACCAGGCAAGTGCTACGTACATACATACTACAGAGATTGATCGCACGGGGTGCATGTATATATATGTTCATAAATATATTACTGTGAGATCTAATCACGTTGTGCGCGTTTGTGAGATTGCAGATCTACGCGATGCCGGTGTTCGACATGCTTGAGACGTTCCTGGTGAAGAAGCTGCGGTTCAAGCCCGGGTGGCCTCTTCGTCTGATCGCTCGCTCGCTCTATGTCGGTGAGTAAAATTGGGGACGCGCAGAAGTACTTGAGGTTTACAGTGTCACAGAATCTAATGTTCAGTTTTCTACCCTCTTGATTCCGTGCAGCATTTACCATGATGGTCGGCATCGCCATCCCCTTCTTCGGTGGATTGCTGGGGTTCTTCGGTGGTTTTGCTCAGGCCCCCACAACCTACTTCGTAAGACTATTTGATTTCTCTTTGGTTTGCACTAAGTTGTTCTTGTTTTAGTTAGTGAGATCTGTACGTTTGGTTTCTTAATCAACTGGATTGACATTGCTTCTGCAGCTTCCCTGCATTATGTGGCTGTGCATCAAGAAGCCAAAGAAGTTTGGCCGGTCCTGGTGTATCAACTGGGTAAGTCTCAGTAACTCTCAGCATAGCCTGCCTCTTGTTTTCTCTGATATTAAGACTCTATTATTTGGTAACAGTTCCAGATGTTGTTTTTTCATTCCGAAAATCTAACTGTTGTTTTCCTGGTTGGATGGCAGTTCTGCATTATCATCGGCGTGCTCCTGTCAGTGCTGGCGCCTATCGGAGCCCTCCGTTCCATCATCATGAACTACAAGTCTTACAAGTTCTTCTCATGATCTGCTGGAACAAACTCCACCTAGCTACTTAGTAGAGCATTAGATGCAGAGTGTGTTATTCTGTCATGTTTAATTAGGCACAACAAAATATTCAAAGTGTGTTGTGGATGTTGACTCGGTTGGCGTTGGTGTGTCAAGTCGAATGTCTAAATGGAGGCGTTATTTAGCCTTTGCTATTTAGGAAATGTCAACTTGATCTAGTTATCCCAGTTCAGCTTCAAAGTACTATCTGTCGCAACTCTATCTCCTATATCTAGATAAAGTTGTGATATTTATTTTGTTAAGGATGGAGTAGCTTAAATCTTGCTAAAAACTCTTAATATTCTACATTTGAATGGCTGCCCCTCACAACGTGATTTTCATATCTCTATGTCCCTTTGGCATTTTTTAGAAGCACATCTCCTTAGCTAGTGTGGGATGTTCACATGGTCTAGCGGCAATGCGACACGTTCCAACTTTAGCTAGCCCAATGTCAACAGGCAACAACCCATATCTTCCATCCCTCTATGATGGAAATTTATATATGAAAAAAAAAGCCATAACTATGTCCCGATATTGTTTTGACTCAATCAAATTTAGATACATATGAAGGAAATAAAACATATAAACCAGCTAAAAGCCCTTAATTTATACAACAACCGTAGGAATTTTGTTAAGTGAAACACAAGGCACGCCAATCCAACACTTCAGCGAGAGATCTACGAGAAAAATGTGACCGATCCCTAAAAGGGGGTATATAGTCAAAAAGTTACCTAATCTAAGCTAACAATGTCGCAACAAACCAAAATATAAACATCTAAAATACCAAAAGATATCAATAATCCACAAGAAGATATATGTCTATAGTGTGCTTAAACTATATTGTAGTTGTTGATAATTTCTATTATAAATTTGGTTGAATTTAGTAAGTTCTGACTTTTGACTAATAAGATGAGAATCGAACATGAGTATGATGATTGACTAAAAACTTATGTGTGGGAGATGCTCATGAGTGACATTTTCTTTCACCCTATAGTCTGAAGTTTAAACGAAGAGCCAAAACTCGACATTTCGACGAGGATTTCGGTGACTAGTGCACCCTCCTTCAAGTATACCTCCGTCATAGATGGTTTTCACCCGCGTGATTAGTTTCTACTAGTTGAACGCCTTGTTGACGTAACTACTTCATGCTAAACACTGAAAAAAACTACTTCATGCTACAACCGGTATTATCCTTTCCTGTGGTGAAGCTTGGAGATAACAGTAAGGAGGCGTGAGAGCGTAACTTAAACAATTCAATAGTAATTAGGATGGATAAACATCATCAAATTTCTCTAAACAACCTAATAGCTAGGCAGAAGAATTACCAAACTTAGGGGTGGGGGAGCCAAACTTTGTTTAACCGTTTTCTTAAATACTATTGTATTATTTCGTATGTCCATCTTTTATGTTAATTTTGGATAACTGAATAAGTAACATTGCCAAGTAACTTTTGCAAATTTATATGATAAGAGGCCTAAGAAGGAAAACCCCATAATGAAAAAAAGATCATTAAACATGCTTGGTCCACCATAGGCCATAGGTTCTCTCCCATCCACGCATCGTGGACCAAAATGACCTTTGTAGCCCTCGTATCTCGCCCTGCAAGGATATCATTAGTCATGTGTGAAGAACACCTACTGTGATAGCCTATAAAAGCCCGCTCTCATGGGCACACTTTCACTTGAAATAAACTTCAAGGGGAGAGGCTCTAAGAGACTATAGAAAATCTTTAGAAGAAAGATTTCCAAGGGACATAATAATGTCTTAAGGATAAAGATTCCCACTCAAAAGATCCAAGAAGGAGGATAAATTTTAAGTTACCTTTGCAAGGCTCAAAACTATCACAATAGAAGGGGAGTTTTGAGGTGGCATCACCTCTTCGGCCCTATTCACTAATCGAAACACTTCTATCATAACATCTCCCAACATAGTCGTATGACTAGAGCATGACGCCATAGGACTTGATGCCATGCTTACATGCTACGGATTTGGCTCACCATGTCGGAAAATAAGCATATCACACTAGACCAGGGAGACGTGCAATGTAACCATGGCGTCATGGGTCATGCAAAAGGGTCAAAACATGATCTTTTTAGAGTGGGTTTATTTTATGTTGCAGTTTTAGATAATTTGCCAGTTTCGTCATTTTTCACATCTAGTATATATTACCCTCTCCGTCCCAAAATATAAGGCAAAATTTTTCATGGTCTTTGGTCCACAACTTTGACCACTGATATATACTCATTCAGTTCCATATTAGTTGACTCAGCTTTGTCTAGATCTACATGTGTGTATATCTGGACAAAGTTGATTTAATTAATTTGGAATGAAGAGAGTACAAAATTATATGGAATCAAAACGTATAATGATATTGGTGCATTCTCTTGCAAATATCTTTCATGTCATATATATTTTTACAAATTTTATAGACATTATATAAGTATAGACTATAGTTACAGTTGTAAGTTGTTGACCACTAAAATTTAAGGCATCTTTATATTTTTTTAACGGGGCAACAATGTTAAAATGTTAACTGAGACCATACCAAAACCTCCCCCAACCCTTCTGCCTCTCTTGACCTAGTGATGCCCACAAATATAGGGGATCTGAAAGTTTAATGTCGGTAACCTAGAGGGGGGTGAAAAGGTTCTACAAAATATTCCTTAACTTGTTTGCAATTTTAGGCTATGCGGATAAATAAAGTGGCATAATGCAAACTAAGTGAAGCACCTAAATGACAAAATATAAATATCAAGAACTTCAAACTCGATGGCTATCACAAATAAATAGGTGGAAAGAAATAACCGAAACACATGGAGACGCCGATGTATCCCGATGTTCACTTTCTTGAGGGAAAGCTAGTCAGCGTTGGAGAGGTGCCGTACCACGAAGGACACTGAATGCCACGAAGGCACACCTTCTTCTCCGTGAGCTCCTTCCACGAAGTAGGAGCTCATTCCACTATGTGAAGACTTTAGGAAGGCCTTCAATCCCGTACAAACTTTGTCGCTCGGTCACAAAATTGATCGCTCCTAGCGACCGCTACATTCTAGGAGTCCTCAACCTCCAAGAGTAAAAAGATCAGAGAGGGAAACTTGATACAACGGCTCAAATCACAAATTTGATCGGTGGAAAGAGAGATGATGACGAGATGTTCAAGATGCATGGATCAACTCCCAAAATTGATGGATGAAACACAAGGGATCAAGGATTTGAGTTGGGGAATAGAGATGAACTTCTTGAGACCTTCACAAATTGGATCTGGATTAAAATAGAATGACAAAGGTAATTGATCCCAACACATAGTTGCCTTTTATGCAGAAAAATCAGGAAAAAACACAGAAAACTAGATGATTCCCCGCGCGTTGCTGCGGTAACTTTTAGACATATACATGAGCGAAGTTAATAAGTGAAAAAGAAAATTTAGCCTGTTGCAACGTACATGCTATTATTTGAATTACATAGTGTAACATATCATGCCCATGCATGTACATGTATCTAGGTGGAGCTATTTATACTATGATCTGCAATTGTCAAATGTTTACATATTTTGAATACAACAACGAATATGTAGGGTAACATTTCTAAAAAAGAAGTCATAGAACTTGCGATTATATAATGTATGAAACAAAAAAGAACTAACTTTTGGGTAAATGTATACCTCTGCAATGATAGGAGATACAAAATGTTATTGGAGTATAGATTTGTAGCAAGGAATCAAGAGCAAGACACCTGACAGAGGAAATCAGTTGTCCGTCTTGCATGTTGTCGGGCTTAGACTGTTGGTACAATTTATTATTCTCCAAACTATTGTCTGGAAAATTATAATTCTAAAAGTTCCTTCTCGAAGTACATCTTTAGATCCACTGAAAGTCACCACATGAATGGATAGTAGCCAATAACAACGACGTTCCATTAGAACAATGCAATAAATAATTTCATAGTTGCATGTTTTTAGGTTCCTTAGATAGTCTCCATAGGCCTTACTGCATATCATCAAGTGTGAACAGGAGAAAGCCATAATTTCAGTCAAAATACATCCACTGGTTGATTGCAGAAATGGAGAGAAGACCTTTGTCATGGTTCAGGAAATGTTGGAACCAATCATCATGATGGAAACACAGGAAGAGTCATAACCTCACTTACATTTCGTCAAAGATATCAGGTTCTAGTGTTCAACTGCAGACAATACATACCACTCGGAAACTGCAAGAAGTAGAGAGCATAGAATGGAGCAACCTGAGTGTGTATGGCGCCGGAATGTACAAACACATCAACAACAGGAGCGTCACCAATCTGGAGGAGCAGCTTCCACGACCTTGCTCGCAAGACTGGGCGATTTAAGATAATTGGAGACTTGAACACAGGTATAGAAGTGGTAGTATAATGGTTTCATGGCCAATGCTTCACATGCATCGGAAGATGGAAGAAGGCTCACAAAAGCTGAGGGATGGTTGTTCTATAAAGAGGGCTGAGACGTTCCCAAATAACTTCTGGAATGCCTCCATCCGTTACTTATCATGCAGCTGAGTGTTTCATTCACATGGAATTTTTTTGGACAACCCATCATTAGGAAACTAAATAGCGATGCTTCAGAAACGAATAGTGCACCTCTTTTTGGTAGATGAATGGTTGATGCCCTGTTAATAATTAGCATTGACAGTTTTTCAGAGTGGAGCATTGCCGTTCCGGATGGGCATCTTATTTGCAGCCCAAAAAGCCACGACATCAATGTTCTAATTAGCATGTGGTGTGCAGGTGAAACGACTAAACATGCAGACAACAAATGCTGATGTGGTAGAGCTGCACAACGTGGCACACTACAATTGCTCTGTAATGGTTGGTGAGGTGGACATCTTGCATGTTGAGAGAAATACTTTTAGTGGGTTGCTCCCATTTAGATATTACTAGAAGATACCCCGCGCGTTGCAGCGGGATATTTTGTTACATTATATATATCCAAAAGAAATATGCACACTAAAAAGAAGGAAGTGAAGATAAACTAAATGAAATTTTTTGATGCTAACATATTTTGGATGTCGGATAAATACAATTAGAAGTAAGAGGTATCATTAAAAGGTTCTCATGCCAGGTAGTCACCTTAGGCTTTTAAACCTTCTTTGAGATGACCTAAAGTGACCTAAAATGAACATAAGGGTCGCCCCGCATTTAATTTTCCTGTAGAAGACCAAATGTTGTTTCTGGCTATAACCCTTTGTTGAAAACAGTAATTTTTACTCCAACTGCACACACCAACGAAGAGTTATAACTTCAGTTTAGCACTGGTAAGAGAATGTAAAATGAATCCAATATACTGTACACAAAGAATAATTTAGTAGTTTGGTTAAAACGAAGAATAGCTTCAAACTTGGGATACCCCATCCAAACCTATGGTCTAATTTCTTGTATAGATAGTACTAATACACCACTGTTGAAAACACTAAATACCTACAGTACCTACACATGAATGCATTAGTTTTATTTTCACCTGTTGTCTGCATATAGATAATACCTGATGCAATTACCATATGACTATCATGCCACAGTCAAATATTCGAGTTATATGGGAAATTGCATAGTCACACTTGCATCGGATCACAATGTTTTTTCTTTCTTTTCATTTGTCCTGAATAATTTGGACTATATGCTTTGTATTTCTTAAGAAAACACAAAATGGTAATCATGAATATATATGTCGTACTTACCAAGAAGACACATCATAATTAATTTCTTGGATAATCTTACTTCCGTTTGCAGGCCACAAACTATTTCTAATGTTGGCAAACTCCGCAAATTCAGAGAAAGATTATTATAGAATCCACAGTAGTAAACTGAATAAAAAATAAAAACATTGAATGATAGATGAGAGGAAATAATCTTAGATCCAATAATAACAACAGAAGAACTTTTCGGAACCAAAATCTCATTCCATTACCATGGGCTAGTGGATCTCAAAAAAAAAATTACCATGGGCTAGCTTGCATGAAGTTGAAGAAGTCCCGCCTTAATTATTAGAATATAAAACAATGAAGGTCATACTACGTAAAGAAAGAGCTTTATATATAAAACAATAGGTTGTTGAGGCATGCTCATGTGCAGCAAGAGCATTACCTGTGAACAAATGACAAATGCTCAATAATCATACTCTAAAATCAAGCACGACACACCATTTTATATAGCTTCTGCCAGCGATTAGTAAAGAAAAACTGCAGTTTGTTTAGCTTCTACCAGCGAGTCAAAAAAATAGAGCGCTAATATTTCAGTAATGTTGTTTGGTAACTTCAAGAACTGCACCGTCAGATTTGTACATATACCTAAGAAAAACCAAGGCAGTAAGCATACAATTCAATACATGAAAGGGGATGAGAGGAAGGCAAAAGCAGATCGGGGATCAACAAACTGAGGTAGTATTGCAGGATAATAGATTAAAAGGGAGAAATTTTCTTCTCCAAAGTCCAAACTCAATGAGGATATATATCCTCCAGGGTCTGGAGAGTAGGATCTTTGTGGACTTCTAGCGGTGGTGATCACCGGCCAGATGAAAGAGAGGCATCGACATTTGAATCGGTGCTACAGGCAAAGTGGAGGCAGGAAATTGGAAAGATGCCTACAGATTAAATAGAGAAGAACGGGCACATGCATGCAGTGGACAAAGGTAACGGAAAAGAAGGTGAAGAGATACAGACTGTGAAGGTTTGTGGGAAGAGAAATAATATGTTTAACTAAATGAAACAGTAATGGAGATGGAGCGACGGAATTAACTGAACCAACAACTATTCGTCTCTTCTAGTGGGATAGTAAAAGACATGCATGCCGTCTGTTCAGTTTCATCATAATGTACAGAGATTTGGACATTTGGTGATGCGTGATTTTCATGGTGGAGTGAGCCAACAAAAATAAAATCTTCTCTTGTGAACAAAAGATGATGTGGCATGTTTGCTTAGGTGGGTAGTCTGCATGTTGAGAGAAATCCCATAGTGGGTTGCTCCTATTTAGGTATTATAGATTATAGATGAGTACCCGGTATGACTGGCTGAGTGCCTGGTCATACCGATTGAACTCACTGGAAACGGACTCGGGAAAAGAGGGAACCAGAGATATTGGCCGGTATGACCGGGCCCGACCCATGCAACAGCTCCGAGGCGGCCTGGACGCGGAGGCGTTGCGCGTCATGCGGCAGGAGAGAGAAGGAGCAGGCGACGCGTGGATCGAGGCAGGGCGACGTGGGTGTGTGGGGCCACAGCAGGAAAAGCAGCGGCAACAGCTTCAGGCGCGGGCCACGCATACGAGCCAGTGCGCGGGCGACGGAATCGCCCGAGAGCATGTCCAATAAGGCTTACTCAGCTGGCTATAAGAAATAAAATAACATATTCTTGTCTAGTTGGAGGAGAGAGAAGGTAAGTGGGTTCCAGCTCTAGCACGTGCTCCTAGGTAGTTTGTGAGAGTGAAAGGTGAGCCATACATTGATAAAGTACTACATTATTATAGCTAACTATTGTACATGTTAGCTATACAAGCTAACTATAGATGACTTGGCAACTTGCTTAGGGTATCTCCAACGGGGTGACGCATTTCGCGTTCGAAAATGTCCGCGCGCTTCCGTTTGCGTCGGCCGAAATGGTCAAAATCGACCACGCGTTCGTTTGCGTCGGGGGGTGACTCCAGCGGCACGACGCATTTTTTCTCGAATTTCCATTTTTTATAACATGAAAACATAATTTACATAGTTGAACACATGGAAAAAAACCTAAACGCCTGTGCCTACTTCTTCTCCTCGTCGCTGTCGAGCACGACGAGCTCCGGTACCACCCACGGCCAGTTGGGAACCGGCAGAACGTACGCCGGGCGCGCCGGCGGTGCTGGAGGTGGAGGAGCCTAGTCATGTGGCTGTGGCGGTGGTGGACGCGCCCAGTGGCGGAGGTGGAGGAGCCTAGGGCTGTGACGGAGATTGAGAATCCCAGGGCTGAGGTGGGGGCACCCACGGGTTGTACGGGGGAGATGGAGGCGGCGGTTGTGGCGTGGCCGAGTCCTGTAGCGCCAGTCATAGGGCTTCATCCTCCGACAGACCCGACGGCATGATGCCGGTGGCGTATCGGGGCAGAGGCGGATGCACAGGTCGGTCGTTCTCCGAGACGAGGATGTCGAGTGATGACCCACAAGTATAGGGGGTGTATCGTAGTATCTTCGATAAGTAAGAATGTCGATCCCAACGAGGAGCAGAAGGTGTTGACAAGTAGTTTCGATGAAGGATTCACTGTAAATGCTCACAGACAAGTATTCAGGGGGTTTTGATGTAACAGTTGAATAAAGTACGAGTAAGTAAAGTGCGAGAGTAACAATTGCAGCGAGTGGCCAAATCCTTTTTAGCACAAAGGACAAGCCGGTTTGTTTACTTATAATGACCAAACGTTCTCGAGGACACACGGGATTTTAGTCTAGTGCTTTCGCTACATACGGCTAAATAATCTTCATTGTTATGATAAGTGTTGTGTGGGTGAACCTATGCTAATGTACCGCCCTTCCTAGGACTAATACATACTTGTGATTATACCCCTTGCAAGCATCCGCAACTACAAGAAAGTAATTAAGAATAAATCTAACCACAGCCTTAAACTCTGAGATCCTGCGATCCCTCCTGCATCGATATACCAACGGGGGTTTAGGTTTCTGTCACTCCGGCAACCCCGCAATTAGCAAACGAATACAAGATGCATTCCCCTAGGCCCATAAATGGTGAAGTGTCATGTAGTCGACGTTCACATGACACCACTAGAAGAATAACACCACAACTTAAATATTATACCATTGAATATTACTCAACCATAGTTCACTACTAACATTTAGACTTCACCCATGTCCTCAAGAACTAAACGAACTACTCACAAGACATCATATGGAACATGATCAGAGGTGATATGATAATGAATAACAATCTGAACATAAACTTGGTTCAATGGTTTCACTCAATAGCATCAATAACAAGTAGAGATCGATACCGGGAGAGTTTCCCCTATCAAACAATCAAGATCAAACCCAAATTGCTACAGCGGTGACGAGGTGCTGCGGAGGAGATGGCGGTGATGATGGTGGAGATGATGATGATGGTGATGGTGATGATGTCCAGCTCGATGACGGTGACGATGGCGTCGATTTCCCCCTCCCGGAGGGAATTTCCCCGGCGGATTCCTGCCCGCCGGAGAGCTCTTTTCTCTCTGGTGTTCTCCGCCCCGCAGAGGCGGCTGTAACTCTTCGTGAGGTACCCTCTGTGGCTTAGGTCTTCGGGACGAAGGGTTTCGCGAAGAAAAGGAGGCGAAAGGGGTCGTGGGCCCCCCAAACCACATGGCGGCGCGACCAGGGCATGGGCCGCGCCGCCCTAGGGTGTGGGCCCACCCTGGGTCCTCCTGGCCCCTCCTTCTGGCTTCCTTCGTCATCTTGAAAATAGGATTTTTGGTATAATTTCCTCCCACAGTTGATCTTCCGAAATATTGTATTCTGACGGTGCTTTTTCCAGCAGAATCCTGGCTCCGGTGCTTGATCCTCCAATAATGATGAAACATGCAAAATAGATGAAATAACATAAGTATTGTGTCCCAATATGAAATATATCAATGAATAACAGCAAATTATGATATAAAATAGTGATGCAAATTGGACGTATCAACTCCCCCCAAGCTTAGACTTCGCTTGTCCCCAAGCGAAACTGAGCTCGATAGACAGGACCACATGTTTATGGAGTGAAGAGTCGATAAATAAAATACGGACAAGAAGCATCATATTCATTCACACAGGACATTATAGTAAACAACCTCTTATAACTCATCTTGAAACAAGTATAAGGTAGTCACAAGTAAAGGTACATAAGAAATCATAATTGGTGATGGCAAACTTCGTTCTTGGTCAGAGAACAATTAACAGATTATATTTACCTCATTGAGCAGCGCTCTCATGTTAAAGTTTATAAGGCACAACTTGCATACTCAATCATAATGGTCTTTTCATGATCATTGATAACTTGCAAAGCTATATTCATTCAGATAAAACTTGTACTAAACAAGGAAGAATAAAAGACATGATGTAGCGAATCACAATATAATGGTTTGATCACAACTACTCAAATGCTTGCTTGAGATGGAGGGAAATAGGTTTACTGACTCAACATAAAGCAAAAGACAGGCCCTTCGCAGAGGGAAGCAGGGATTAAATCATGTGCTAGAGCTTTTTCAGTTTTGCAATCATATAAAGAGAATAAAAGTAACATTTTGAGAGGTGTTTGTTGTTGTCAACGACTGGTAGCGGGTACACTAACCCCCTTGCCAGACAACGTTCAAAGAGCGGCTCCCATATTATTTTCATTTTGTGTGGCACTCCTTCCAACCTTTCTTTCACAAACCATGGCTAACCGAATCCTCGGGTGCCTGCCAACGATCTCATACCATGAAGGAGTGCCTCTTTATTTTAGCTTTATTATGATGATGACACTCCCCCCAACCTTTGCTTACACAAGCCATGGCTAACCGAATCCTTCGGGTGCCGTCCATCAATCACATACCATGGAGGAGTGTCTATTTAGTTTAATTAATTTGGGACTGGGAATCCCATTGCCAGCTCTTTTTGCAAAATTATTGGATAAGCGGATGAAGCCACTAGTCCATTGGTGAAAGTTGCCCAACAAGATTGAAAGATAAAACACCACATACTTCCTCATGAGCTATGAAACATTGACACAAAAAAGAGATACTAAGTTTTGAATTATTTAAAGGTAGCACATGAAGTATTTACTTGGAATGGCAGAAAATACCATGTAGTAGGTAGGTATGGTGGACACAAATGACATAGGTTTGGGTTCAGGTTTGGATGCACGAGAAGTATTCCCTCTCAATACAGGTCTTTGGCTAGCAAGGCTAATTAGCAAGCATAAGAGTTGAAGGAAACAAACAAATATACATGTGATAGAAACAATCATGCATCTTCCTTGTAAGCACAAACAATCTTAACTTCAGAATAATAAGCTATGAGCTAACAAGAAAGAAAGACAATGAAGCAACTACATGTATTTCTCTTTTCTATTTAAACCTCAAAGTGTTGTTGCTATTGACCAATGCTAAGTTTGCCAAAACCAAATAGATTTATTCAATGCTTCCAAAGTGATACCAATACTATCAACAAGGTAAATCATATGATAGAGATTGCAAACTAAAATAAGATGTGCAATATGTAAATGATAAGACTTCTCATTAATATTCCATAACGATAACTCACACCAAGGGATACATAGATAACCAACTAAAGAGAGATACTTCCAACTGCAACCCATCTTATATGATAACTTCCCTACTCATGATATGACACTACTTGACAATAAAAGTAAAAGGTAGTGATGATGTGATACCGCGGCACTCCCCCAAGCTTGGAACAAACCAAGGGGATGCCAATACCGATGATGAATTACTCCTTTGGAAATGGTGGTGATGAACTCCTCCCGCGCTTCTTGATAAACTCCTTCAACTTCAGTTTCTCAGCTTGACAATTCTGCACTAAGATGCGAAGAGATTCATTATTATCTGAAGTTGGCGATGACGACCTTGTGATGCGAATCGAGTGGTATTCCAGCATTCTTCGGAGACGACAATTCTCCTCTTGGAGTATCTCCACTTCTCTTCTTAGGGCCCGATATTGATCACAAAACTCATCGGTAGTCCGTAGAACTTCTTCCAACATGGGGAAGGAGTCGAGGCTAAGAGCGTGTTATCACCAGAATTTGACCGAGTCAGAGGTGGGCCGCGATCAAGATGAAGTTGAAGAATTTATACATGGAAGAAATACGTGAATCGGCCTTATGTACCAAGTTTGGGCGAATTGCCCGTGTATCTGTAACATATTAGGATACGTGTCGGTTAGTTAGAGTTTTACCCGTGCACGGTTAGGTGCACGCCTAAATTAGAAAGTCCCCTGGACTATAAATATGTATCTAGGGTTTATGGAATAAACAACAACCAACGTTCAACCAACCAAATCAATCTCGGCGCATCGCCAACTCCTTCATCTCGAGGGTTTCTACCGGTAAGCAACATGCTGCCTAGATCGCATCTTGCGATCTAGGCAGCACAAGCTCCACGTTGTTCATGCGTTGCTCGTACTGAAGCCTCGTTGATGGCGAGCAACGTAGTTATCATAGATGTGTTAGGGTTAGCATAGTTCTTCGCGTAACATGCTATCGTAGTGCAACCCTTGCATATCTAGCCGCCCTCACACCTATCTTAGGTGTGGGGGCGGCACCCCGCTTGATCGTTATTTAGTAGATCTGATCCGTTACGATTGCTCCTTGTTCATCAAGGATTAGTTTAATATCTGCAATAGTTAGGCCTTACAAGGGGCTGGAGGATCCAGCGGCACGTAGGGTGTCGTTCGTTAGTCCTAGACAGGATGTTTCGGGGATCAACCTCGTGTTGGTTTTTAGGCCTTGTCTAGGATCGACTTACGATCACCGTGCGTGGCCGCGAGGCCCAATCCTGAGTAGGATGATCCGATTATGCGGTGAAAACCCTAAATCGTCGTAGATCTCATTAGCTTTATCTTGATCAAGCAGGACCACCATATATTCGTGCACCCCGTACGAATCATGGGTGGATCGGCTCCTTGAGCCGATTCACAGGATAACCTGAGAGCCGATCGAGGCTCGTATTTAATGTTTACATGTATGCCATGCAGGAAACTAAGCGAGGCATCTCCATCACCTTCCTGACCAGGTATAGGTCAGGTGGCACGCCCTTGCAATCAGCATCGGACGTGTGACCAGAAGGCTTTGCGGGCCGTCGCTCGGAGGGACCTCGGCCAGCCGCAACCCTAGGTTGTTCCCGGCTCTACGGTGTTGCCCGTCGCTACCCGCCGGTGGGTTTCGGACATCAACAGAGCAGGTGGTAAAGGTCCCTGCAGGTTATGAGAAAAAGAACGTCGAGTGTCAATAGATCCCACCAAGATTTGCTTGCTCCCTCCAGCTTGGTGCTCTTGTCTTGATGGCATCTTCTTCACTTCTTCCTCCGAAAGCCCCTTGCCCTTGTTGTTGGAGGTCATGGAGCTTCTAGACCGAAAACAGATCCTGGCAGAAACAGCTCGAAACAAAACACGTCGAGAACACGATATACGGACCTCCAGGGGTCCGAGGGATTATATAGCAAAAAATTTCGCGACATAAGGAAAGTACCAGATCGAACTAGAGTCGGAAAGGGGCGACGCGGCGGCCAAACCATAGGTCGGCGTGGGCCCAGGGTTGGCCGCGCCGGCCTATGGTGCCACGCCCTCGTGCGTCCTTTCCACTCCGTTTCGAACTCGTAATTTTTCATATTTTCCAAAAACAGCGAAAATATTGTTCGGAAAGTAAATTGCGTACTTTTCATTACCAAGATGCGTTACCTATTCAAAGTCGAGTTCTGGC
Organism: Lolium perenne; assembly: GCF_019359855.2. Lineage (NCBI taxonomy): Eukaryota > Viridiplantae > Streptophyta > Magnoliopsida > Poales > Poaceae > Lolium > Lolium perenne. The sequence continues at coordinate 33,354,275 of NC_067250.2, forward strand.
GGACTGTCAATTTGCCCTTTGATGAAAGCTTCCGGTGTTTCCACTTGAATAATATCAACATCAACATTATAGGAATCACCTGAGATATAATGCTTGAGTCTTTGTCCATTCACTACTTGCGTAGCATTGCCTTGGAGAGAGCTAATTTTGATTGCTCCTGAACGATACACCTCCTCGACAACATACGGTCCTTCCCATTTCGAGAGTAATTTCCCTGCAAAGAATCTGAGACGAGACCGATACAATAGGACTTTATCCCCAATATTAAATTCTCTTTTGATAATCCTTCTATCATGCCATTTTTTAACTTTCTCTTTAAAGAGTTTAGCATTTTCATAAGCTTCACTTCTCCATTCATCTAGGGAACTTAATTGCAACAACCTCTTATCACCGGCAAGTTTAGGATCTTTATTTAATTCTCTAACAGCCCAATAAGCTTTGTGCTCTAGTTCTAAAGGTAAATGACAAGCTTTCCCATAAACCATTTTATAAGGTGACATTCCCATGGGATTTTTATAAGCAGTTCTATAAGCCCATAATGCATCCTTCAATTTACTAGCCCAATTCTTTCTAGTTTTATTAACGGTCTTTCCCAAAATAGATTTAATCTCTCTATTTGATAATTCTACTTGACCACTAGTTTGAGGATGATAAGCGGAAGCAATTCTATGATTAATACCATACTTAGCAAGAGTTTTTCTAAAACCTCCATGAATAAAATGAGAACCTCCATCAGTCATAATATATCTAGGTACTCCAAATCTAGGAAAAATAATATCTAAAAGCATTCTTAAAGAGGTCTCACCATCAGCACTTTTTGTAGGTATAGCTTCCACCCATTTAGTAACATAATCAACAGCAACAAGTATGTGAGTGTTACCTTCTGAAGACGGAAAAGGTCCCATGAAGTCAAATCCCCAACAATCAAACGGTTCAATAACAAGAGTATAATTCATTGGCATTTCATTACGTCTGGAGATATTACCAACCCTTTGGCATTCATCACAAGATAAAATAAACTTTCTCGCATCTTTGAAGAGAGTTGGCCAATAAAAACCTGATTGTAGAACCTTTTGCGCTGTTCTTTCTCCGGCGTGATGTCCTCCATAAGCACTACCATGACATTTACTCAATATCTCCTATTGTTCATATTCGGGAACACATCTTCGCATAATACCATCCACTCCTTCTTTATATAAGTGTGGGTCATCCCAGAAATAATGCCTCAAATCATAAAAGAATTTCCTCCTTTGCTGAGCTGAAAAGGTTGGAGGCAAGTACTTGGAAACAATAAAGTTAGCATAATCAGCATACCAAGGACTGTCTCGTGAGCTCACCTTTATTACAGCCAATTGTTCATTTGGAAAACTATCATTAACAGGAACAGGATCATAAGCAATATTTTCCAATCTAGACAAATTATCAGCAACAGGATTATCAGCACCTTTCCTATCTACAATATGTAAATCAAATTCTTGCAAAAGAAGTACCCATCTAATAAGCCTTGGCTTAGCATCTTTCTTTGTCATTAGGTATCTAATTGCAGCATGATCAGTATGAATAGTAACTTTTGAATCAACAATATAAGATCTAAATTTATCGCAAGCAAAGACTACAGCTAATAATTCTTTTTCAGTTGTAGCATAATTTCTTTGAGCAGCATCAAGAGTTTTACTAGCGTAATGAATAACATTCAGTTTTTTATCTACTCGCTGTCCAAGAACAGTTCCTACAGCAAAATCACTAGCATCACACATAATTTCAAATGGTAAGTTCCAATCAGGAGGTTCAACTATAGGAGCAGTTGTTAAGGCTTTCTTAAGAGTTTCAAAAGCTTCCTTACAATCATCATCAAAAACAAATGGTACATCTTTTTGAAGAAGATTAGTAAGAGGCTTTGAAATCTTGGAGAAATCTTTAATAAATCTCCTATAAAACCCAGCATGACCAAGAACACTACGAATACCTTTAACATCCCTCGGATAGGGCATCTTCTCAATTGCTTCAACTTTAGCTCTATCAACTTCAATACCTCTCTCAGAAATTTTATGTCCCAATACAATTCCTTCATTAACCATAAAGTGGCATTTCTCCCAATTAAGAACAAGGTTAGTTTCTTCACATCTCTCATTTCTTACCACTTCCTTCATCTTCGGAATTAGACGACGCTGATGTTCAACAACAGGCTTTGCATCATCTTCCATATTAATAGCATGTTGGCAAATAGAAGGAGAAATCCCCTTCAAATCATCAAGAGTGTAGCCAATAGCTCCTCGGTGCTTCTTCAATATTTCCAATAACCTTTCTTCCTCAATCTCTGAAAGCTTAGAACTAATAATAACAGGATATATTTTCTTATCATCAATATGAGCATATTTAAGATTATCAGGCAAAGGCTTTAAATCAAAAACAGGATCTTCCTTTGGTGGAGGTGTTGTACCCAAATCTTCCACCGGTAAATCATGCTTGAGAATAGGTTGGCGAAGAAAAATTTCCTCAAGCTCATCTCTTTCTTTCCTAAAAACTTCACTCTCGCTATCCTCCAAATGTTGCTGCAAAGGATTATTAGGAACAAGAACAATAGATGCACATTGCTCCATTTTAAGATCATTTCTAGGCAAGTCAGCTTTATAAGGAGTTTTAGTAAATTTAGAGAAGTTAAACTCATAAGATTCACCAGCAAATTTAGTCAAAATTTTCTCTTTCTTGCAATCTATAATAGCTCCACAAGTATTTAGAAAAGGTCTACCAAAAATAATAGGACAATAATCGCTAGCAGCAGAACCAAGTACCAAAAAGTCAGCAGGATATTTAATCTTACCGCATAATACTTCCACATCTCGAACAATACCAATTGGAGAAATATTTTCTCTATTAGCCAGCTGAATAACCACATCAATATCTTCAAGTTCACAAGAATCAATTTCGTGCATAATCTCCGTGTAAAGCTCATACGGAATAGCACTAACACTTGCACCAATATCACATAATCCATAATAGCAATGATCACCAATTCTAACAGATAGCATAGGAACACTAGCTTGTTTGGGTTTATTAGGATGTGAAACAATATTAGAAGCATCTTCACAGAAAATAATATGACCATCCTCCACATTTTCAGTCACAAGATCTTTAATTATTGCAACAAAGAGTTCAACTTTTATTTGTTCTTCAGGTTCTACAGGTTTCTTTTCACTTTTATGAACCGCACTATTTATAACAGAGTACTCCTTCATTTTAGCAGGGAAAGGAGTTTTTTCAATATAAGCTTCAGGAATAACATTATCAGCAGTTTCAACTACAACGCATTTATTAATAGATGAATCAATTTTATCTTTATACGGTTCATGATACTTATCAAAATTCTTCTTTGGCAATTCATAATGAGAGGCAAAAGCTTTATAAAGATTTGCAACAACTTGAGAATCAAGACCATATATAGCACTCATATTATGAAATTTATCAGTATCCATAAAAGCTTCAATGCATTTATAATCATAAATTATACCTGATTCTCTATCCTTGTCGTTCTCCCAACCTTCAGTATTTTCTTGAATCCGATCAAGAAGGTCCCTTTTAAACTCTTCTTTGTTGCGTGTAAATGGTCCAGAACAAGAAGTATCCAGCAAGGTCTTGTCTTGAAAAGAAAGTCTTGCATAGAAATTATCAATAATAACATTACCAGGAAGCTCATGAATGGGGCATTTGAGCATTAAAGACTTCAATCTCCCCCAAGCTTGGGCAATACTCTCTCCATCATGAGGCCAAAAATTATATATGCGATTCCGATCCTTATGAATTTCACTTGGAGGATAGAACTTAGAATAAAACCGGGGCACAATATCATTCCATTCAAAAGAATCCCCATTATCCAGTAATTTATACCAATGCGCCGCTTTACCAGACAGCGATAAAGAGAATAGTTTCTTCCTCACTTCATCCATAGCAATACCTGCACATTTGAATAACCCGCATAATTCATGCAAAAACAGTAAATGATCACCGGGATGGACAGTTCCATCCCCTTCATAGCGGTTATCCATAACACGTTCAATAATTTTCGTAGGTATTTTATATGGTATCACTTCCTCACCTGGCGCCTCATCCACTACCGTTGCAGTAGTAGTAGATTTCCCAAATAAAAATTGAAGAGAAGATCTCTCCATGATGACTTATGGCAGCAGGCAGAAATAAAATCAGCACAACAGTAAAGGTTTTCCTTACCAATTCCACTTACCAATAGCGCTTCACTCCCCGGCAACGGCGCCAGAAAATAGTCTTGATGACCCACAAGTATAGGGGGTGTATCGTAGTATCTTCGATAAGTAAGAATGTCGATCCCAACGAGGAGCAGAAGGTGTTGACAAGCAGTTTCGATGAAGGATTCACCGTAAATGCTCACAGAGACAAGTATTCGGGGGTTTTGATGTAACAGTTGAATAAAGTACGAGTAAGTAAAGTGCGAGAGTAACAATTGCAGCGAGTGGCCCAATCCTTTTTAGCACAAAGGACAAGCCGGTTTGTTTACTTATAATGACCAAACGTTCTCGAGGACACACGGGATTTTAGTCTAGTGCTTTCGCTACATACGGCTAAATAATCTTCATTGTTATGATAAGTGTTGTGTGGGTGAACCTATGCTAATGTACCGCCCTTCCTAGGACTAATACATACTTGTGATTATACCCCTTGCAAGCATCCGCAACTACAAGAAAGTAATTAAGAATAAATCTAACCACAGCCTTAAACTCTGAGATCCTGCGATCCCTCCTGCATCGATATACCAACGGGGGTTTAGGTTTATGTCACTCCGGCAACCCCGCAATTAGCAAACGAATACAAGATGCATTCCCCTAGGCCCATAAATGGTGAAGTGTCATGTAGTCGACGTTCACATGACACCACTAGAAGAATAACACCACAACTTAAATATTATACCATTGAATATTACTCAACCATAGTTCACTACTAACATTTAGACTTCACCCATGTCCTCAAGAACTAAACGAACTACTCACAAGACATCATATGGAACATGATCAGAGGTGATATGATAATGAATAACAATCTGAACATAAACTTGGTTCAATGGTTTCACTCAATAGCATCAATAACAAGTAGAGATCGATACCGGGAGAGTTTCCCCTATCAAACAATCAAGATCAAACCCAAATTGCTACAGCGGTGACGAGGTGCTGCGGAGGAGATGGCGGTGATGATGGTGGAGATGATGATGATGGTGATGGTGATGATGTCCAGCTCGATGACGGTGACGATGGCGTCGATTTCCCCCTCCCGGAGGGAATTTCCCAGTTCCTGCCCGCCGGAGAGCTCTTTTCTCTCTGGTGTTCTCCGCCCCGCAGAGGCGGCTGTAACTCTTCGTGAGGTACCCTCTGTGGCTTAGGTCTTCGGGACGAAGGGTTTCGCGAAGAAAAGGAGGCGAAAGGGGTCGTGGGCCCCCCAAACCACATGGCGGCGCGGCCAGGGCATGGGCCGCGCCGCCCTAGGGTGTGGGCCCACCCTGGGTCCTCCTGGCCCCTCCTTCTGGCTTCCTTCGTCATCTTGAAAAATAGCATTTTTGGTATAATTTCCTCCCACAGTTGATCTTCCGAAATATTGTATTCTGACGGTGCTTTTTCCAGCAGAATCCTGGCTCCGGTGCTTGATCCTCCAATAATGATGAAACATGCAAAATAGATGAAATAACATAAGTATTGTGTCCCAATATGAAATATATCAATGAATAACAGCAAATTATGATATAAAATAGTGATGCAAATTGGACGTATCACCGAGCCTCGCGATCTCGTCGTCTGTCATGTTGTCCGGGTACTCAAACTTGCGGCCCTCCGCCATGGCTAGCTGCCATTTCTGGAAGATGCACGCGACGTAGTCGTCGCTGTCGTCCTTGACCTCCTCGTTGTGGTACGCCAGCGCCTCGATGTAGTTGTCGTCGTTGTCGTTAGGCGTTGGCGCCTGCTACGCACGCGTCGGCGCCTGCTGTCTTCGACGACGAGGCGCCGGTGGACGGTTGAAGGGAAAGTCCCTGTCACCCATGAAGCCCGCCCTCCTCCTCCGATCCCTCTTGGATAGGAGATACATGTGCCAGCTGTCAGACTCGATGACTTAGGCGGGATCGACGCGGAGGTCCGGCGGCAGGTACCGCCTCCCTCACCGGATCTCGGTGCTCCTATCTAGCTCGCGCGCAGGCATAGGAGGGACGGGCACCGGGCGGTAGCTGAGCTGCCAGCCGCCAGGCATGTGCACGTCCCCCCAGGCGTCGCACGACGTCCAATTCCGATGCATCAGCCTCCCCACGCTGACGGGCAGCACCACCCTGATCACCCGCTCCTCCTTCTTGGTGCCGTTGTCGGATGCCTCGAAGTCGTTCTTCTTCTTCCCCATGGTGTTGCGGCGGTGGTGGTGGGAGTGGAGGTGTGGGCGATGTAGGAACGATGCCGGTGGACTTTTAAAGCCGGCCACGCGCGGGAAATGATGCCACTGAAGGCGACGCAGAAGCCCAGCCGCCGCCCGCCAGTGCGCGCGCAGAAGAGGCAGCCGCGACATTGATGGCGAAGGCTGCGGCGCAGACTCGAAAGCGCTGACCGCGGAAGCGATGCCCTCGATACATGCTCGCTACCAGGCGGGCCCGGTGGAGATGCGAGCGGCTACTTGGCGCGTCCACACAGCGTCCGCCGCGACGCATTCCAAGAGCAAATATGCGCTGTGTTTGCATCACCGCGGACGGCCCGGTCACGATGCGTCGCCCCGTTGGAGGTGGTACCAGACGCATTTTCGGTCCGAGCGAACGCAAACGGTTGCTCAACGTCCGTTTGAGTCGCTACGTTGGAGATGCCCTTATAGCAAACAAATAACAAACCGACTATACTATTGGACTTGCTCTGACTAAAGTCAGGCACGGGTCAACGAGGAGCAGCAGTGGCGGGGCCCACGCGAGCGAGACGTGGAGCGGGAGCAGGGATCGATCGGCATCTACGCATGAGGGCGTGCGGTGTTCCATCTTCCAGTGGGCTAGCGCGTGGAAAGAGAGGAAAACAAGGGAGCGAGCGGGAGTGCATGGGCCAGCGAGGTAAGAGCAAGTACAATAAGATCTAGTCAACTAGCTATAAAGATTAAAATAATATATTTGTGTCTAGTTGGATGAGAGAGAAGAGGGGAGAGAATGTGAGTGGGCTCGCAAGAGCTAGCTCTAGCACGTGCTCCTAGGTAAGGTGTGTGAATGAAAAGTGGGTCATCCATTGAAAAAGTAGAACATTCTTATAGCCAATTATTGTACTTGTTGGCTACATGTTGACTATAAATGACATGTCATCTTGCTTATAGCCAACAGTCAGCTATACTATTGGAGTTGCTCTAAGACTAGTCATAGTGGGAAGTAACATAGAGTAGTAACATGCACATGTTACTACTCTATGTTGCTACTTTCATAGTGGTTAGTAACATCAAAGTAGTATCATATATGTTTTCATTAATTAGCTTATAGACTCATTGTATCTTGGGAAGTGTGATGTTACAGTAACTAGCTATGTTACTCCATCCTCCTCTCTCCTCATTAACTCATTGCCACATAAGCAAATTTGCCGAGTTGGACACTTAGTTACTAGTGAAGTTACTCCCACTATGAGTAGTCTAAGACTGCTCATAGTGGGAGTAACATAGCTAGTAACATCACACATCTCAATGCATTTTGGTGACATGGCATGCCAATAAATGAAGAAAGAGAGTGAGGTGGTAACTAGCTATGTTACCATAACATCACACACCCCAAGGCAAAATGAGTCTACAACATAATAAATGACACAATGCATGACACCACATATAAGTTACTACTACCTCGGGACTGATTTAATTCACGCGCCCGTTGCTTTGAACTCTCGCTTCGCATGTACCCCTCCAGCGTCGATTAAATCCGACCGGAGGGAGTACCCATTATGAAGATAGTAACCTAGACTAGTAACATGACATATGTTACTAGTCTAAGTTACTCTCCACTATGACCAGCCTAAGGAGTGGACCGTCCTCGGGCGCCGGAGTCGAGGCGCGCGTGCGCGGTCAACGCGACCGCATGCGGGATAGATCGAGGCTGGCTCGCGCGCAGTGCGGGAGCCAAGGCACGCGGCGATGCGAGAAGCTTAGGAGCGGGTGGCTCGGTGGGCAAGGGCGCGCGGCAGATGGGCTGGCCCGGCATGACCGGTCGGTCTGCCTGATTTGAGCCCGTGTGGCAAACGAGGAGATGGGCCATCCGATTTGACCGGCCTGAAGGCAGGTCTGACCGGCCAAACCTCATGTTCTAACTCTTTTTTCTTTAGTCTCTTTTGGCAAAAAAAACGGAGCAAATTTTTGTGCCCTTTTTAGGTAAAATCTGAGCAAATTTTGCTCATCATCGGGAGCAAAATATTGGAGAGGGTGATACGTCTCCAACGTATCGATAATTTCTTATGTTCCATGCCACATTATTGATGTTATCTACATGTTTTATGCACACTTTATGTCATATTCGTGCATTTTCTGGAACTAACCTATTAACAAGATGCCGAAGTGCCGATTCTTGTTTTGCTGTTTTTGGTTTCAGAAATCCTAGTAACGAAATATTCTCGGAATTGGACGAAATCAACGCCCAGGGTCCTATTTTGCCACGAAGCTTCCAGAAGACCGAAGAGTCAACGAAGTGGGGCCACGGGGTGGCCAAACCCTAGGGCGGCGCGGCCCCACCCCTGGCCGCGCCGGCCTATGGTGTGGGCCCCCCGTGCCGCCTCCTGACTTGCCCTTCCGCCTACTTAAAGCCTCCGTGACGAAACCCCCAGTACCGAGAGCCACGATACGGAAAACCTTACTGAGACGCCGCCGCCGCCGATCCCATCTCGGGGGATCCAGGAGATCGCCTCCGGCACCCTGCCGGAGAGGGGATTCATCTCCCGGAGGACTCTACGCCGCCATGGTCGCCTCCGGAGTGATGTGTGAGTAGTCTACCCCTGGACTATGGGTCCATAGCTGTAGCTAGATGGTTGTCTTCTCCCCATTGTGCTATCATTGTCGGATCTTGTGAGCTGCCTAACATGATCAAGATCATCTATCTGTAATCCTATATGTTGCGTTTGTTGGGATCCGATGAATAGAGAATACTTGTTATGTTGATTATCAAAGTTATATCTATGTGTTGTTTATGATCTTGCATGCTCTCCGTTATTAGTAGATGCTTTGGCCAAGTTGATGCTAGTAACTCCAAGAGGGAGTATTTATGCTCGATAGTGGGTTCATGCCTCCGTGAATCTGGAGGAGTGACAAGAACCACTAAGGTTATGGATGTGCTGTTGCCACTAGGGATAAAACATTGATGCTATGTCTAAGGATGTAGTTATTGATTACATTACGCGCAATACTTAATGCAATTGTCTGTTGTTAGCAACTTAATACTGGAAGGGGTTCGGATGATAACCTGAAGGTGGACTTTTTAGGCATAGATGCAGTTGGATGGCGGTCTATGTACTTTGTCGTAATGCCCAATTAAATCTCACTATACTCATCATGATATGTATGTGCATGGTCATGCTCTCTTTATTTGTCAATTTCCCAACTGTAATTTGTTCACCCAACATGCTGTTTGTCTTATGGGAGAGACACCTCTAGTGAACTGTGGACCCCGGTCCAATTCTCTTTACTGAAATACAATCTACTGCAATACTTGTTCTACTGTTTTCTGCAAACAATCATCTTCCACACAATACGGTTAATCCTTTGTTACAGCAAGCCGGTGAGATTGACAACCTCACTGTTTCGTTGGGGCAAAGTACTTTGGTTGTGTTGTGCAGGTTCCACGTTGGCGCCGGAATCTCTGGTGTTGCGCCGCACTACATCCCGCCGCCATCAACCTTCAACGTGCTTCTTGGCTCCTCCTGGTTCGATAAACCTTGGTTTCTTTCTGAGGGAAAACTTGCTGCTGTGCGCATCATACCTTCCTCTTGGGGTTCCCAACGAACATGTGAATTACACGCCATCAAGCATATTTTCTGGCGCCGTTGCCGGGGAGATCAAGACACGCTGCAAGGGGAGTCTCCACTTCTCAATCTCTTTACTTTGTTTTTGTCTTGCTTAGTTTTATTTACTACTTTGTTTGCTGCACTAAATCAAAATACAAAAAAATTAGTTGCTAGTTTACTTTATTTGCTATCTTGTTTGCTATATCGAAAACACAAAAAAATTAGTTTACTTGCATTTACTTTATCTAGTTTGCTTTATTTACTATTGCTAAAATGGCCAACGCTGAAAATACTAAGTTGTGTGACTTCACAACCACAAATAATAATGATTTCTTATGCACACCTATTGCTCCACCTGCTACTACAGCAGAATTCTTTGAAATTAAACCTGCTTTACTGAATCTTGTTATGCGAGAGCAATTTTGCAGTGTTAGTTCTGATGATGCTGCTGCCCATCTTAATAATTTTGTTGAACTATGTGAAATGCAAAAATATAAAGATGTAGATGGTGATATTATTAAACTAAAATTGTTCCCTTTCTCATTAAGAGGAAGAGCTAAAGATTGGTTGCTATCTCTGCCTAAGAATAGTATTGATTCATGGACTAAATGCAAGGATGCTTTTATTGGTAGATATTATCCCCCTGCTAAAATTATATCTTTGAGGAGTAGTATAATGAATTTTAAACAATTAGATACTGAACATGTTGCTCAAGCTTGGGAAAGAATGAAATCTCTGGTTAAAAATTGCCCAACCCATGGACTGACTACTTGGATGATCATCCAAACCTTCTATGCAGGACTAAATTTTTCTTCACGGAATTTATTGGATTCAGCTGCTGGAGGTACCTTTATGTCTATCACTCTTGGTGAAGCAACAAAGCTTCTTGATAATATGATGATCAACTACTCTGAATGGCACACGGAAAGAGCTCCACAAGGTAAGAAGGTAAATTCTGTCGAAGAAACCTCTTCCTTGAGTGATAAGATTGATGCTATTATGTCTATGCTTGTGAATGATAGGACTAATATTGATCCTAATAATGTTCCATTAGCTTCATTGGTTGCACAAGAAGAACATGTTGATGTAAACTTCATTAAAAATAATAATTTCAACAACAATGCTTACCGGAACAATTCTAGTAACAACTATAGGCCATATCCTTATAATAATGGCAACGGCTATGGTAATTCTTATGGGAATTCTTACAACAATAATAGGAGTTCACCCCCTGAACTTGAAGCCATGCTTAAAGAATTTATTAGTACACAAACTGCTTTTAACAAATCTGTTGAAGAAAAGCTTGGGAAAATTGATATACTTGCTTCTAAAGTCGATAGTCTTGCTACTGATGTTGATCTTTTGAAATCAAAAGTTTTGCCTAATGAGAATCATCATAATAAAATTGTTACTACAGCAAATGCCATTCAAGTTAGAATTAATGAGAATATAAGATTAATGGCTGAACTGCGTGCTAGGTGGGATAGAGAAGAAAATGAAAAACTAGCTAAAGAGAAGAATGTAGCTAAAGTTTGGACTATTACCACCACTAGTAATGTTAATGCTACACATGTTGCTGCACCTCCTACTAATACTAATAAAAGAATTGGTGTTAGCAATGTTTCCACTTCTAATGCAAAGCGAGAAACGCTCGAAGCTGCTAAAGCTATGAAATCGCTTGTGATAAAGCTGCTGAAATTTTTTCCAACATTGGGGATGATGATCCCATTACTTTAGATTATAATGGTTTGAATTTTTATGATTGCCACATCTCTGAAGTTATAAAGTTCTTACAAAAACTTGCTAAAAGTCCTAACGCTAGTGCTATAAATTTGGCTTTTACACATCATATTACAAATGCTCTCATAAAAGCTAGAGAAGAGAAACTAGAGCGCGAAGCCTCTATTCCTAAAAAGCTAGAGGATGGTTGGGAGCCCATCATTAAGATGAAGGTTAAAGATTTTGATTGTAATGCTTTATGTGATCTTGGTGCAAGTATTTCTGTTATGCCTAAGAAAATTTATAATATGCTTGACTTGCCACCATTTGAAAAATTGTTATTTGGATGTTAATCTTGCTGATCATTCTACAAAGAAACCTTTGGGTAAAGTTGATAATGTTCGTATTACCGTTAACAATAACCTTGTCCCCGTTGATTTTGTTGTCTTGGATATTGAATGCAATGCATCTTGTCCCATTATATTGGGAAGACCTTTTTCTTCGAACTGTTGGTGCTATCATTGATATGAAGGACGGTAATATAAAATATCAATTTCCTCTCAAGAAAGGTATGGAACACTTCCCTAGAAAGAGAATGAAGGTACCTTTTGATTCCATTATGAGAACAAATTATGATGTTGACACTTCGTCTCTTGATAATACTTGATACACACTTTCTGCGCCTAGCTGAAAGGCGTTAAAGAAAAGCGCTTATGGGAGACAACCCATGTTTTTACCTACAGTACTTTGTTTTTATTTTGTGTCTTGGAAGTTGTTTACTACTGTAGCAACCTCTCCTTATCTTAGTTTTGTGTTTTGTTGTGCCAAGTTAAGCCGTTGATAGAAAAGTAAGTACTAGATTTGGATTACTGCGCAGTTCCAGATTTCTTTGCTGTCACGAATCTGGGTCCACCTCCCTGTAGGTAGCTCAGAAAATTAAGCCAATTTACGTGCATGATCCTCAGATATGTACGCAACTTTCATTCAATTTGAGCATTTTCATTTGAGCAAGTCTGGTGCCATTTTAAAATTCGTCAATACGAACTGTTCTGTTTTGACAGATTCTGCCTTTTATTTCGCATTGCCTCTTTTGCTATGTTGGATGAATTTCTTTGATCCACTAATGTCCAGTAGCATTATGCAATATCCATAAGTGTTAAGAATGATTGTGTCACCTCTGAATATGTCAATTTATATTGTGCACTAACCCTCTAATGAGTTGTTTCGAGTTTGGTGTGGAGGAAGTTTTCAAGGATCAAGAGAGGAGTATGATGCAACATGATCAAGGAGAGTGAAAGCTCTAAGCTTGGGGATGCCCCGGTGGTTCACCCCTGCATATATCAAGAAGACTCAAGCGTCTAAGCTTGGGGATGCCCAAGGCATCCCCTTCTTCATCAACAACATTATCAGGTTCCTCCCCTGAAACTATATTTTTATTCCATCACATCTTATGTGCTTTTCTTGGAGCGTCGGTTTGTTTTTGTTTTTTGTTTTGTTTGAATAAAATGGATCCTAGCATTCACTTTATGGGAGAGAGACACGCTCCGCTGTAGCATATGGACAAGTATGTCCTTGGTTTCTACTCATAGTATTCATGGCGAAGTTTCTCCTTCGTTAAATTGTTATATGGTTGGAATTGGAAAATGATACATGTAGTAATTGCTATTAATGTTTTGGGTAATGTGATACTTGGCAATTGTTGTGCTCATGATTAAGCTCTTGCATCATATGCTTTGCACCCATTAATGAAGAAATACATAGAGCATGCTAAAATTTGGTTTGCATGTTTGGTCTCTCTAAGGTCTAGATAATTTCTAGTATTGAGTTTGAACAACAAGGAAGACGGTGTAGAGTCTTATAATGTTTTCAATATGTCTTTTATGTGAGTTTTGCTGCACCGGTTCATCCTTGTGTTTGTTTCAAATGAACCTTGCTAGCCTAAACCTTGTATCGAGAGGGAATACTTCTCATGCATCCAAAATACTTGAGCCAACCACTATGCCATTTGTGTCCACCATACCTACCTACTACATGGTATTTCTCCGCCATTCCAAAGTAAATTGCTTGAGTGCTACCTTTAAAATTCCATCATTTACCTTTGCAATATATAGCTCATGGGACAAATAGCTTAAAAACTATTGTGGTATTGAATATGTACTTATGCACTTTATCTCTTATTAAGTTGCTTGTTGTGCGATAACCATGTTTACTGGGGACGCCATCAACTATTCATTGTTGAATTTCATGTGAGTTGCTATGCATGTCCGTCTTGTTTGAAGTAAGAGCGATCTACCACCTTATGGTTAAGCATGCATATTGTTAGAGAAGAACATTGGGCCGCTAACTAAAGCCATGATCCATGGTGGAAGTTTCAGTTTTGGACATATATCCTCAATCTCAAATGAGAAAATTATTAATTGTTGTTACATGCTTATGCATAAAAGAGGAGTCCATTATCTGTTGTCTATGTTGTCCCGGTATGGATGTCTAACTTGAAGAATAATCAATAGCGAGAAATCCAATGCGAGCTTTCTCCTTAGACCTTTGTACAGGCGGCATAGAGGTACCCCTTTGTGACACTTGGTTAAAACAGTGCATTGTGATGATCCGGTAGTCCAAGCTAATTAGGACAAGGTGCGGGCACTATTAGTACACTATGCATGAGGCTTGCAACTTATAAGATATAATTTACATGATGCATATGCTTTATTACTACCGTTGACAAAATTGTTTCATGTTTTCAAAATCAAAGCTCTAGCACAAATATAGCAATCGATGTTTTTCCTCTATGGAGGACCATTCTTTTACTTTCAATGTTGAGTCAGTTCACCAATTTCTCTCCACCTCAAGAAGCAAACACTTGTGTGAACTATGCATTGATTCCTACATATTTGCTTATTGCACTTATTATATTACTCTATGTTGACAATATCCATGAGATATACATGTTACAAGTTGAAAGCAACCGCTGAAACTTAATCTTCTTTTGTGTTGCTTCAATGCTTTTACTTTGAATTATTGCTTTATGAGTTAACTCTTATGCAAGACTTATTGATGCTTGTCTTGAAGTGCTATTCATGAAAAGTCTTTGCTATATGATTCACTTGTTTACTCATGTCATATACATTGTTTTGATCGCTGCATTCACTACATATGCTTTACAAATAGTATGATCAAGATTATGATGGCATGTCACTCCGAAATTATACGTGTTATCGTTTTACCTGCTCGGGACGAGCAGAACTAAGCTTGGGGATGCTGATACGTCTCCAACGTATCGATAATTTCTTATGTTCCATGCCACATTATTGATGTTATCTACATGTTTTATGCACACTTTATGTCATATTCGTGCATTTTCTGGAACTAACCTATTAACAAGATGCCGAAGTGCCGATTCTTTGTTTCTGCTGTTTTGGTTTCAGAAATCCTAGTAACGAAATATTCTCGGAATTGGACGAAATCAACGCCCGGGGTCCTATTTTGCCACGAAGCTTCCCGAGGAAGACCGAAGAGTCAACGAAGTGGGGCCACGGGGTGGCCAAACCCTAGGGCGGCGCGGCCCCACCCCTGGCCGCGCCGGCCTATGGTGTGGGCCCCCCGTGCCGCCTCCTGACTTGCCCTTCCGCCTACTTAAAGCCTCCGTGACGAAACCCCGATGCGAGAGCCACGATACGGAAAACCTTGCGAGACGCCGCCGCCGCCGATCCCATCTCGGGGGATCCAGGAGATCGCCTCCGGCACCCTGCCGGAGAGGGGATTCATCTCCCGGAGGACTCTACGCCGCCATGGTCGCCTCCGGAGTGATGTGTGAGTAGTCTACCCCTGGACTATGGGTCCATAGCTGTAGCTAGATGGTTGTCTTCTCCCCATTGTGCTATCATTGTCGGATCTTGTGAGCTGCCTAACATGATCAAGATCATCTATCTGTAATCCTATATGTTGCGTTTGTTGGGATCCGATGAATAGAGAATACTTGTTATGTTGATTATCAAAGTTATATCTATGTGTTGTTTATGATCTTGCATGCTCTCCGTTATTAGTAGATGCTTTGGCCAAGTTGATGCTAGTAACTCCAAGAGGGAGTATTTATGCTCGATAGTGGGTTCATGCCTCCGTGAATCTGGAGGAGTGACAAGAACCACTAAGGTTATGGATGTGCTGTTGCCACTAGGGATAAAACATTGATGCTATGTCTAAGGATGTAGTTATTGATTACATTACGCGCAATACTTAATGCAATTGTCTGTTGTTAGCAACTTAATACTGGAAGGGGTTCGGATGATAACCTGAAGGTGGACTTTTTAGGCATAGATGCAGTTGGATGGCGGTCTATGTACTTTGTCGTAATTCCCAATTAAATCTCACTATACTCATCATGATATGTATGTGCATGGTCATGCTCTCTTTATTTGTCAATTGCCCAACTGTAATTTGTTCACCCAACATGCTGTTTGTCTTATGGGAGAGACACCTCTAGTGAACTGTGGACCCCGGTCCAATTCTCTTTACTGAAATACAATCTACTGCAATACTTGTTCTACTGTTTTCTGCAAACAATCATCTTCCACACAATACGGTTAATCCTTTGTTACAGCAAGCCGGTGAGATTGACAACCTCACTGTTTCGTTGGGGCAAAGTACTTTGGTTGTGTTGTGCAGGTTCCACGTTGGCGCCGGAATCTCTGGTGTTGCGCCGCACTACATCCCGCCGCCATCAACCTTCAACGTGCTTCTTGGCTCCTCCTGGTTTGATAAACCTTGGTTTCTTTCTGAGGGAAAACTTGCTGCTGTGCGCATCATACCTTCCTCTTGGGGTTCCCAACGAACGTGTGAATTACACGCCATCAGAGGGCAAGAGAGAAATATTGTGGAGAATAGAGTGGAAGCCAAGAGGTGAAATATTTTTTGTGGCGAACAAAAATGGTGGAAAATAATTTGGCAAACGCCGAGCAAAAAAATTCGAGCTACCTTTGGAGATGTGGAATAGTGAGAATCAAAGGCGGCATACGATGGCAAAGAAAAAAAAAGGTCAAAGATGCCAAACGAATGAGATGGTGATTTGAGCCAAAGAACCAAATAACGATTCCGACCCCCTCTTAATAGTGCGGGGTCCTATACTCAATAAAAACCAAAAAGAGGGGATTACCTTGTCGCGCTTCGCCTTCGAGCGCTCCTTCGAACTTCGTCTCGAGTTGTTCCTCTCTCTCTTTTCACATCTTGACCCGAAACCTTAAGAGGGCGAGAGAATTAACCGCGTCCCGCTTGATCTTCATGATGGCGTTCATGCTTCATTCAAACCGGAACACTTCATTTGATTGCATGCTCTAGATCTTGGTCACTGATAGCTCAAATCATGAGCCTTGGAGGATTGTGACACTGACTTCGAGCCAAACCTTCTCTCTTGAATTTTTTTTATCTTGAATCCAAAAAATGGTCTCCAACAAAAACCTATGGAGTATTCCTTCAACCAAAGACTCAATGAAAACATTAGTACATAGGAATTGTCATCAATTACCAAAAAAACAAACATATGGGTAAAGTACCCTTATAGGATCGCTGAAATCTTCGATGGAAAGTACTACCCAAATTTATAGTTTGACTCGAGAGAAACACAAGAATACCAATAAAACTTTAGCAATTGAGACGCCACTCTCAACCACACCTGCGTGTCAATAAACTCATAGAGAAAGTGATGATTTGTAGTTGTTGATTCAAAGCAGTAAACGAGTAGTAGACAATAGCAACAATTTTTCAGTTTTCACCGGAAGTAAAGATGTGTAACTTTTAGTAACTAAAAGCGTAAGCATGAGGTGATAGCGGGGTGTTACATGAATGATATTGATCATATAATGTAATCCTAGTAACATATCACTTATCTCTAATTCAGTTGTATGCAGGTGTGTGATCCAAATATAGTTATGCATACTAACAAGAGAATTTGTATAACATCTTTTGCCCTGCCTGCCTATTTCATCGGGGTCAACTTGGAACTACATGCAATTAAAGTATATCCTTTCGAATAACCCGGAACAAAGCATTAAAATTCATGGACACACAATATCCTTGAACTATCACATATTCCCCTTGTTTTTTTCCTTAACTGACACTTTATGGATTCGCGTGTTCAACATAATAATAAGAAATAAACATTGCAGATAAATGCCAAACTCATATATATGATGGAGCAATATAGGTTCAGTACTGAAATCATATCACTCGGTCCCTAGTAACAAGTATGAAACATAGCAAATGTGTACCAACACTCATACATGAATATCCTCAAGATAAACACCTCAAATCTCGATACATATGCATGATTACATGATCAATCTCATCCAAACACCATCCACCTCATATGCCTACAGAGAACTACTCACTCATGATGATGGAAAGTGATCACATGGTTGTTGGCGATGACGTTGGTGGAGGTGATGGTGAAGAAGCCCTCGAAATCCCCCTCTCCGGGGTGGAGGGCAGGATCAATCTGACCCCAGAACAAAGATCGTGGATGTGGCGGCGCTCTGTTTCGCGAAAAGCTCTGTGTAGGTGGAGAGCCTTGGAGGATCGTGGATGTGGAGAGCCTTGGAGGATCGTGGAGGAGGCGAGGCGACGCTCGAGGGCCAAACGAGCACTAGTGGCGCGCTGATACGTCTCCAACGTATCTATAATTTCTTATGTTCCATGCTAGTTTTATGACAATACCTACATGTTTTGTTCATACTTTATGATGTTTTTATGCGTTTTCCGGAACTAACCTATTAACAAGATGCCGAAGTGCCAGTTACTGTTTTCTGCTGTTTTTGGTTTCAGAAATCCTACACAAGAAATATTCTCGGAATTGGACGAAATTAACGCCCACGATCTTATATTTCACGCAAGGTTCCAGAGCACCGAAGAGGGGCCAGAGGGGAGCCAAGGGGGCCCCACCCCACAAGGCGGCGCGGCCAAGGGGGGCGCCCCCTATGGTGTGGGTCCCCTGGGACTCCACCGACATTGCCCCTTCGCCTATAAAGTTTTCCCGACGCGAAAACCCTAAAAAGATAAGCCACGGGACGAGAAAAGTTACGCAGCCGCCGCCGTCGCGAAGCCAAGTTCGGGGGACAGAAGTCTCTGTTCCGGCACGCCGCCGGGACGGGGAATTTCCCCCGGAAGGCATCTCCATCGACACCACCGCCATCTTCTTCGCCGTTGCTGTCTCCCATGATGAGGAGGGAGTAGTTCTCCCTCGAGGCTGAGGGCTCTACCGGTAGCTATGTGGTTAATCTCTCTCTCATGTACCTCAATACAATGATCTCATGAGCTGCCTTACATGATTGAGATCCATATGATGAGCTTTGTATCACTATTAATCTATGTGCTACTCTAGTGATGTTATTAAAGTAGTCTATTCCTCCTTCATGGTGTAAAGGTGACGGTGTGTGCATCATGTAGTACTTGGCGTAGGTTATGATTGTAATCTCTTGTAGATTATTGATACGTCTCAAACGTATCTATAATTTCTTATGTTCCATGCTACTTTTATGATGATACTCACATGTTTTATACACATTATATGTCATTACTATGCATTTTTCGGCACTAACCTATTGACGAGATGCCGAAGAGCCAGTTGCTGTTTTCTGCTGTTTTTGGTTTCAGAAATCCTAGTAAGGAAATATTCTCGGAATTGGACGAAATCAATGCCCAGGGGCCTATTTTTACACGAAGCTTCCAGAAGACCGGAGGACTTACGAAGTGGGGCCACGAGGCGCCGCCACAACAGGGCGGCGCGGCCCAGGTGCTGGCCGCGCGGCCCTGGCGTGTGGGGCCCTCGTGTGGCCCCCTGACCTGCCCTTCCACCTACTTAAAGCCTTCGTCGCGAAACCCCCAGTACCGAGAGCCACGATACGGAAAACCTTCCAGAGACGCCGCCGCCGCCAATCCCATCTCGGGGGATTCAGGAGATCGCCTCCGGCACCCTGCCGGAGAGGGGAATCATCTCCCGGAGGTCTCTTCATCGCCATGATCGCCTCCGGATCGATGTGTGAGTAGTCCACCCCTGGACTATGGGTCCATAGCAGTAGCTAGATGGTTGTCTTCTCCTCATTGTGCTATCATGTTAGATCTTGTGAGCTACCTATCATGATCAAGATCATCTATTTGTAATGCTACATGTTGTGTTTGTTGGGATCCGATGAATATTGAATACTATGTCAAGTTGATTATCAATCTATCATTGTTGTTTATGTTCTTGCATGCTCTCCGTTGCTAGTAGAGGCTCTGGCCAAGTTGATACTTGTGACTCCAAGAGGGAGTATTTATGCTCGATAGTGGGTTCATGCCTCCATTAAATGCAGGACAAGTGAGAAAGTTCTAAGGTTGTGGATGTGATGTTGCCACTAGGGATAAAACATCGATGCTTTGTCTAAGGATATTTGTGTTGATTACATTACACACCATACTTAATGCAATTGTCTGTTGCTTGCAACTTAATACCGGAAGGGGTTCGGATGATAACCTGAAAGTGGACTTTTTAGGCATAGATGCATGCTGGATAGCGGTCTATGTACTTTGTCGTAATGCCCTGATTAAATCTCATAGTACTCATCATGATATATGTATGTGCATTGGTATGCCTTCTTTATTTGTCAATTGCCCAACTGTAATTTGTTCACCCAACATCTGCTATCTTATGGGAGAGACACCACTAGTGAACTGTGGACCCCGGTCCTATTCTTTACATCTGAAATACAATCTACTGCAATTGTTCTCTACTGTTCTTTGCAAACAACCATCATCATCCACACTATACATCTAATCCTTTGTTTACAGCAAGCCGGTGAGATTGACAACCTCGCTGTTACGTTGGGGCAAAGTTCTGTGATTGTGTTGTGCAGGTTCCACGCTGGCGTCGGAATCCCTGGTGTTGCGCCGTACTACATTCCGCCACCATCAACCTTCAACGTGCTTCTTGACTCCTACTGGTTCGATTAAACCTTGGTTTCTTACTGAGGGAAACTTGCTACTGTGCGCATCACACCTTCCTCTTGGGGTTCCCAACGGACGTGTCAACTACACGCATCAAGCAAATTTCTGGCGCCATTGCCGGGGAGATCAAGACACGCTGCAAGGGGAGTCTTCCACTTCCAATCTCTTTACTTTGTTTTTGTCTTGCTTTATTTTATTTACTACTTTGTTTGCTGCACTTAAACAAAACACAAAAAAATAGTTGCTAGTTTTACTTTATTTACTATCTTGTTGTTGGAGATATGCCCAAGAGGCAATAATAAAAGTGGTTATTATATATCTTTATGTTTATGATAAATGTTTATATACCATGCTATAATTGTATTAACCGAAACATTGATACATGTGTGTTATGTAAACAACAATGAGTCCCTAGTAAGCCTCTTAACTAGCTTGTTGATTAATAGATGATTAGTTTCATAATCATGAACATTGGATGTTATTAATAACAAGGTTATATCATTGTATGAATGATGTAATGGACACACCCAATTAAGCGTAGCATAAGATCACGTCATTAAGTTATTTGCTATAAGCTTTCGATACATAGTTACCTAGTCCTTATGACCATGAGATCATGTAAATCACTTATACCAGAAAGGTACTTTGATTACATCAAACGCCACTGCGTAAATGGGTGGTTATAAAGGTGGGATTAAGTATCCAGAAAGTATGAGTTGAGGCATATGGATCAACAGTGGGATTTGTCCATCCCGATGACGGATAGATATACTCTGGGCCCTCTCGGTGGAATGTCGTCTAATGTCTTATAAGCATATGAATAAGTTCATAAGAGACCACATACCACGGTACGAGTAAAGAGTACTTGTCAGGAGACGAGGTTGAACAAGGTATAGAATGATACCGATGATCAAACCTCGGACAAGTAAAATATCGCGTGACAAAAGGAATTGGTATCGTATGTGAATGGTTCATTCGATCACTAAGTCATCGTTGAATATGTGGGAGCCATTATGGATGTCCAGATCCCGCTATTGGTTATTGGTCGGATAGAGATCTCAACCATGTCTACATAGTTCACGAACCGTAGGGTGACACACTTAAGGTTTGATGTTGTAATAGTAGAACTTGAATATGGAATGGAGTTCGAAGTATTGTTCGAAGTCCCGGATGGGATCCCGGACATCACGAGGAGTTCCGGAATGGTCCGGAGAATAAGATTCATATATAGGAAGTCATTTTATAAGTTTGAAAATGATCCGGTGCATTTATGGAAGGTTCTAGAAGGTTCTAGAAAAGTCCGGAAGAAATCACTTTGGAAGGCGGAGTCCCAGAGGGACTCCACCACCATGGCCGGCCAACCCTAGAGGGTGGAGTCTCAGGTGGACTCCACCAAAGGTGGCCGGCCACCCCCTCCCAAGGAAAGGTGGGAATCCCACCTCAAGTGGGAATCCCACCTTGGGTAGGTTTCATGTCATATGGAAGGTTTTGGTTTGGGGTCTTATTCGAAGACTTGTAGACCAACTCTTGGGTGTTCCACCTATATAATGAGGGCCAAGGGGAGGGGGCCGGCCACACCAAAGCCATAGCTTGGCCGCACCCCCTAAGTGGCCGGCCACCCCCTCTCCCAAACCCTAGCCGCCCCCTCTCCTCCACCTCTCCCGCAACGCTTAGCGAAGCTCCGCCGGAGTTCTCCATCGCCACCGCCACCACGCCGTCGTGCTGCCGGATTCAAGGGGGAGCTACTACTTCTACTGCCCGCTGGAACGGGGAGAAGGACGTCGTCTTCATCAACACCGAACGTGTGATCGAGTACGGAGGTGCTGCCCGATCGTGGCGCCGTGATCAAGATCTTCTACGCGCTTTTGCAAGCGGCAAGTGATCGTCTACCGCAGCAACAAGAGCCTCATCTTGTAGGCTTTGGAAATCTTCAAGGGTGAGTCTCGATGATCTCCTCGTTGCTCCCGTCTTCTAGATTGCATCTTGGCTTGGATTGCGTTCTCGCAGTAGGAAATTTTTTGTTTTCTATGCAACGAATCCCTACAGTGGTATCAGAGCCGTGTCTATGCATAGATGGTTGCACGAGTAGAACACAATGGTTTTGTGGGCGTTGATGCTTATGTTGTCTTTAGTTTGAGTACTTTGCATCTTTGTGGCATAGTGGGATGAAGCGGCTCGGGCTAACTTTACATGACCGCGTTCATGAGATTTGCTCCACGCTCGACATGCAACTTGTATTGCATAAGTGGCTTTGCGGGTGTCTGTCTCTCCTACTATAGTGAAGATTCAATTTACTCTTCTATTGACAACACTAGTATCACCGTTGTGGTTCATGTTCGTAGGTAGATTGGATCTCACTCGAAAACCCTAAACCACGTAAAATATGCAAACCAAAATAGAGAACGTCTAACTTGTTTTTGCAGGGTTTGGTGATGTGATATGGCCATAATGTAATGATGACTATGTATGAGATGATCATTATTGTATTGTGGCAACCGGCAGGAGCCTTATGGTTGTCTTTATATTTCATGTTGAGTAGTATTTCAAAGTAGTTGTAATAGTTGCTACATGGAGGACAATCATGAAGATGGCGCCATTGACCTTGGTGCTTCGCCGACGATGATGGAGATCATGCCCGTTGATGATGAAGATCATGTCCGTGCTTTGGAGATGAAGATCAAAGGCGCAAAGACAAAAGGGCCATATCATATCACATATGAACTGCATGTGATGTTAATCCTTTATGCATCATATTTTGCTTAGATCGCGACGGTAGCATTATAAGATGATCCCTCTCACTAAAATATCAAGATAATAAAGTGTTCATCCTTAGTAGCACCGTTGCCAAGACTTGTCGTTTCGAAGCATCTCGTGATGATCGGGTGTGATAGACTCAACAAGTGCATACAACGGGTGCAAGCCAGTTTTCCACATGCGGATACTAAGGTGGCCTTGACGAGCCTAGCATGTACAGACATGGTCTCGGAACACGTGATACCGAAAGGTAGAGCATGAATCATATGATTGATATGATGAACACTTTGAGTGTTCGCCATTGAAATTACATCTTGTCTCGTGATGATCGGACTTGGTGTGATGGATTTGGTTCGTGTGATCACTAAGACAATGCGAGGGATATTGTTTTGAGTGGGAGTTCACCTAGTTTTTAATTATGTTGAATTAAAATTTGAACTCAATTTGTCATAAACATTAGTCTAAACTATTGCAAATATATGTTGTAGATATGGCGTCCCCAATCAATTTTAACCAGTTCCTAGAGAAAGAAAAGCTTAAGAGCAACGGTAGCAACTTCACCGACTGGTTCCGTCTTGTGAGGATCTTCCTCAATGGCGGAAATCTGCAATATGTGCTTGATGCACCGCTAGGTGACCCTCCTGCAGAAACTGAAACCAATGAAGTAAAAAATATTTACGCGACTCGGAAAACTCGGTACTCTCAAGTTCAGTGTGCCATCCTGTGCAGTCTGGAAGCCGATCTTCAAAAATGTTTTGAGCACCACGATCCACATGAGTTAATCAATGAGTTGAAAACTATCTTTGAAACTCATGCGGCCGTGGAATGCTATGAAGCATCGAAACACTTCTTCAGTTGCATGATGGAAGAAGGCAGCTCCGTTAGTGAGCACATGCTCGCCATGACCGGGCATGCGAAGAAACTCAGTGATTTGGGAATAGTGATTCCTAACCGACTGGGGATTAATCGTGTCCTTCAATCACTGCCACCTAGTTACAAGAACTTTGTGATGAACTACAATATGCAGAACATGAACAAAGAGTTACCTGAACTCTTCTTCGTGCTGAAATCTGCTGAGATTGAGATCAAGAAAGAGCACCAAGTGTTGATGGTCAACAAGACCACCAGTTTCAAGAAACAGGGCAAGTCTAAGGGAAAATTCAAGAAGGGTGGCAAGAAAGCTGCCACGCCTCCTGTGAAACCTAAGACTGGCCCTAAGCCTGATGCTGAGTGTTATTACTGCAAGGAGAAGGGACACTGGAAGCGTAATTGCTCCAAGTATTTGGCGGATCTGAAGAGCGGCCTTGTCAAGAAGAAGAAAGAAGGTATATCTGATATACATGTTATAGATGTTTATCTTGCTGGTTCTCGCACTAGTACTTGGGTATTTGATACTGGTTCGGTTGCTCATATTTGTAACTCGAAACAGGAACTAAAGAATAAACGAAGACTACTAAAGGATGAAGTGACGATGCACGTTGGAAATGTATCCAAAGTCGATGTGATCGCTGTCGGCACACTTCCTCTACATCTACCTTCGGGATTAGTTTTAAGCCTCAATAATTGTTATTTTGTACCCGCGTTGAGCATGAACATTATATCTGGATCTTGTTTAATGCAAGACGGTTATTCATTCAAGTCTGAGAATAATGGTTGTTCTATTTTTATGAATAATATCTTTTATGGTCGAGCACCTGAAAAGAATGGCTTATTTCTATTAGATCTCGATAGTAGTGATACACATATACATAACATTGATGCTAAGCGAGTTAAATGGAATGATAATTCTACTTATATGTGGCACTGTCGTCTTGGTCATATTGGAGTGAAACGCATGAAGAAACTCCATACCGATGGATTACTTGAATCACTTGACTTTGAGTCACTTGATAGATGCGAAGCATGTCTAATGGGAAAAATGACTAAGACTCCATTCTCTGGTATTATGGAGCGAGCTACTGACTTATTGGAAATCATACATACCGATGTGTGCGGACCAATGAGTGTAGCATCACACGGTGGTTATCGTTATGTTCTAACCTTCACAGATGATCTGAGTAGATATGGGTATATCTATTTTATGAAACATAAATCCGAAACTTTTGAGAAGTTTAAGGAATTCCAAAGTGAAGTAGAAAATCAACGTAACAAGAAGATTAAATTTCTATGATCTGATCGCGGAGGTGAATATCTGAGTTATGAGTTTGGCATGCATTTAAAGAAATGCGGAATACTTTCACAATTGACACCGCCGGGAACACCTCAACGAAACGGTGTGTCCGAACGTCGTAATCGAACTCTCTCAGATATGGTTCGTTCTATGATGTCTCTTACTGATTTACCGTTATCATTTTGGAGTTATGCATTAGAGACAGCCGCATTCACTTTAAATAGAGCACCATCAAAATCCGTTGAAACGACACCGTATGAATTATGGTTTAATAAGAAACCTAAGCTGTCGTTCCTAAAAGTTTGGGGTTGCGAAGCCTATGTAAAAAAGTTACAACCGGACAAGCTAGAACCCAAAGCGGAGAAATGCGTCTTCATAGGATACCCTAAGGAAACTATAGGGTATACTTTCTATCACAGATCCGAAGGCAAGATTTTTGTTGCTAAAAACGGAACCTTTCTTGAGAAAGAATTTCTCACTAAAGAAGTGACTGGAAGAAAAGTAGAACTCGATGAGATTGATGAATATTCACTCATTGATCAGAGTAGCGCAGTACCGGAAGATGTTCCTGTGCCGCCTACACCGTCAACAGAGGAAGCTAATGATGATGATCATGAAACTTCAAACGAGATAGCTACTGAACCTCGCAGATCGACAAGGGAACGTGCCACTCCTGATTGGTATGATCCTTGTCTAAATGTCATGATTGTGGACAACAATGATGAAGACCCTGCGACGTATGTGTTATCACCGGAATTTGACCGAGTCAGAGGTGGGCCGCGATCGAGAGGGATTTGAAGATTATATATGGAAGGAATACGTGAATCGGCCTTTATATGCTAAGTTTGGGCTAGTTTGCCCTTGTATCTGTAACATATTAGGATACGTGTCGATTAGTTAGAGTTTGCCCCGTGCACGGTTAGGTGCACGCCTGAATTAGAAAGTCCCCTGGACTATAAATATGTATCTAGGGTTTATGGAATAAACAACAACCAACGTTCAACCAACCAAATCAATCTCGGCGCATCGCCAACTCCTTCATCTCGAGGGTTTCTACCGGTAAGCAACATGCTGCCTAGATCGCATCTTGCGATCTAGGCAGCACAAGCTCCACGTTGTTCATGCGTTGCTCGTACTGAAGCCTTGTTGATGGCGAGCAACGTAGTTATCATAGATGTGTTAGGGTTAGCATAGTTCTTCGCGTAAACATGCTATCGTAGTGCAACCCTTGCATATCTAGCCGCCCTCACACCTATCTCAGGTGTGGGGGCGGCACCCCGCTTGATCGTTATTTAGTAGATCTGATCCGTTACGATTGCTCCTTGTTCATCAAGGATTAGTTTAATATCTGCAATAGTTAGGCCTTACAAGGGGCTGGAGGATCCAGCGGCACGTAGGGTGTCGTTCGTTAGTCCTAGACAGGATGTTCCGGGGATCAACCTCGTGTTGGTTTTTAGGCCTTGTCTAGGATCGACTTACGATCACCGTGCGTGGCCGCGAGGCCCAATCCTGAGTAGGATGTTCCGATTATGCGGTGAAAACCCTAAATCGTCGTAGATCTAATTAGCTTTATCTTGATCAAGCAGGACCACCATATATTCGTGCACCCCGTACGAATCATGGGTGGATCGGCACCTTGAGCCGATTCACAGGATAACCTGAGAGCCGATCGAGGCTCGTATTTAATGTTTACGTGTATGCCATGCAGGAAACTAAGCGAGGCATCTCCATCACCTTCCTGACCAGGTATAGGTCAGGTGGCACGCCCTTGCAATCAGCATCGGACGTGTGACCAGAAGGCTTTGCGGGCCGTCGCTCGGAGGGACCTCGGCCAGCCGCAGCCCTAGGTTGTTCCCGGCTCTACGGTGTTGCCCGTCGCTGCCCGCCGGTGGGTTTCGGACGTCAACACATTCTGGCACGCCCGGTGGGACAAACTTCTACATCGACCACATCGCCATCTACATCTGAGATGGCGGACGGCACTCCTGTCACATACGAGCGTCGACCGCAAAAGGGGAGTATGACGCCCCAAACGAAGGAAGGCCGGTGATGAGGCATCGGCCGGCACGACTAGGTGTAAACCTTTTTCGAGCAGTGCAGTCGAAATAGGGGCCAATTCAGCAGCCGCCTCGTATTATCCGTACCATACGTTTTCGCCGGTATTCAGCATCAATCCAGCGGATGACGGAAGACTGGAGCGTGGGTTTACATCGGTTTGCGAGGGCAGGGAACTCGGCATTGGTCCGTGACTGCAGAGCCGATGTTCGGGCACGATCCTACCGACGACCGCAGAGCCGATATCCGCAGTTACCTAACAGATTCGGCTTGGGGGGCACATGAACAGACAGACAGACACATAGGGGCAATGAAATATTAGGAGCCGGTGGAAAATCGGCCAGTGAAAAAATAAATGTAGCAAGTACAGTCGAAGCAAATTCACTCGAAGTCCAGCGAAACAGGTCCCTACTGGAGGAACGCGTCAAGGGCATGAAGGGCGTCGACACGGATGCGATCTACCTCAGCGATCTCAGCTTCGTCGTCCTCGTCTCTACCCGTCACCAGCTGGCCGCTCAGGGTACGAATTTTAGCCAGAGCGGTCTTCAGATCGGCTGTGAGGCCTTTTGCTTCGTCTTCAGAACGGGCAATAAGGGCTTCCTTGTCTTGGATGAGCTGCTTGGTCATCCTTACCCTCTCTTCGAGGCTCTCCAGCTCCTTGTGCAAGGTCTCGAGTTCGGCGCGATTGGCAGAAGTGTCCGCCTTGGCGTCCAGGGCAGCCTTCTTCTCGTTGAGCCGTCGACACTTTTCGGCAATATCGGCTCTCTGGGGAAGCTGGGAGTGGCGAAGAGTAATCCGTTGACGAGCCGATTGCACCCTTGACTTAAAGACCGACAGGGTAACAGCGGGCCAGAGCTTCACTTGCAGTGTCATGGGGAGATGGGGCTGGATATCCTCGAGGATGCCTTTGACGTCCTCGGAATTTTCAATCAGGGTCTCAGTTGAGGAAGAAAGCAAGTCTTTGAGACGCTGGAGTGGACCATGGACCGTACTAGGGCCCGGCTCTCCACTTGCCTTGGAAGAGGTTGGCTCGATGGATTCTGGATCGAACGTCAGCAAGCTCGAGAGATCACAACCCTGATAGGGCAAACAAAGTGAGTTTGGCATGCAATGAAGAAATTGACGGAGCGAAGGAGGAGGGGCATACCTCTCCCAAGGAAGGAGGAACAGCCGATGTAGTGACGATCGGCTTTTCTGTGGACTGGGATAGGTCAGCCACTTGGGCAGCCGCGATCGTCGAGGTGGCCAGGTCCAGGGTGGCGGGCGGCACCGGTACCTCCTCAACGTCTCCGCTGGAAGTTTCTTCGGTCTGCAGGAGGAAGTGATTAGCCGATCCAAATGACAACGGGTTAGCATGAAGTGTGACCAGGGGGATAATTACATTTGAGACCTCTTGGCTTGATGGAGAGGCTCGTGGGTTCTTACGAGCCCTTTTGACGCAGCGGCGCTTCGTGCGTGACCCCGATCTGGTTGGGGCTTGGGGAGCAGGAGGTTCAGGAATCGACCTTTTCTTAGAAGCCGGCGCTGGCGAAGCCGTCTGGCTCTGGGTGGTAGACCTCTCAGAATTGCCCGAGCTCGAGTCCCCCTGACTGGATTCTTCGGCCCTGCTGGAGGTTTCTTCGGTGGAAGTCTGTAGAAAAGATTACGAGCGTATTGTAAAGGATTTGGAAAGTGGAGGAATGAGGACAGAGTCTGAACCAACTTACACGTGGGCTTTCTTGGGCAGGAGCCTTACGCTTCGGGGTTTTCCTGGCAGCCACCTTCCTCACTACCGTCCTCGCCTGAGTCGAGGCTCGGGGGGCAACTAGCCCCGAAGATGCTTTACTCTTGGGAGCCGATTTCGGTGAAATCGGCTGACTCTGCATTATGACTTTCTTCAGGGGTGGTGAGCTCTGGCAGAAGAGAACCACTGGTGCCGGAGGAAGGAATACGAAAGGGGAACCGTCGGCTTGTGTGGGAGCCGGACCATCTTGTTGCTGCCAGGAGAAAGAGTCAGGTCACAGACGATCACCATAATGCGGTTACGAGAAATGTTTAAGCGACGGTACCTGGTCTGCAGGGATGTCATACTCGGCATCAAGCTCTCTCAGCAGCGGTCCTAGAGCCCTCCTGAAGACGTGGGTCTTCCACATGGACCACCAAGTTTCAAAACCATCGGTAGTGAAGGAGAAACGGAGGTCGTGGGGAATTGGGACGACCAAAGCATCAAAGAAAGTATAACACCTTTGGGCAGTAATGATGTCAGGCAGTTCAGCTCTACTTGCTGTCAGGTGGTGTAAGAAGAAGTGTGGAGGCACCTGTCCGAGACCAAGCTGTCGGGCTGCCACTACCGGTTGATAACACTCATACCCGGGCTTGATGATCCGGTTCGAGGTACTCATGCCAACGGGGAGGAAGCAAGGACGAATCATGAGGGAGTACAAATTCTGGGTGCTGGCGTCATCGGCAAAGTCATCCAATCGGAAAGAGACTGGGTTTTTAAAATTTGCCGATTCAGTATAAGGGTGGAACAGGGGGTTGTCCAAACCTTGGAAGAAAATCTTAAACCACCCTGCTGCTTCCTGGGGGATCAGCCTGCTGCCTGGGAGACCATACAGGGCTTGGCCATAGCTGGTGCATCGAATTTCCTTTCCATTTACGTCCGGAAAGGTGCAGGCGGTCAGCGGTGGGAAGTCTGGGATTTGGTTTTGGAAGTATAGTTGGGCCCACAACTGAATGAACCACCAGGGGCCGCCAGTTTTAACTGTCTTTTGAGAGAACAGTTTGACAGACATCAGTTGAAGGGATCGGTAGACCTCTCCAAGAAACAGTTTGCCTAGGCCGAGTTGGGTGCCTTTAGCAAGTTCATAGGCCAGGGAAAGGTAATTCTTGGTAGGAGCAAGTGATGGGCCACAGAATATGAAGTGCTCCAGCCAGAAATTCAGGAAGGCTGTGTGTTCCCTCTCTGTCACGGGGCCTTTGTTTTTCATATAACGATTGAGATAGGCGCCCCAGCTGGTACACTCTTTTTTAGAGGAAAGAGTGAAAGGGACTTTTGGCAGTTTGAATGCAGAAGGGCTGGGGGAAGCAATGTCTAGGCCTGTGATCATGGCCACATCCAACAGGGTCGGTGTCATAGGGCCGTGACCGAACATGAAACAGTTCAGTGCATCAGACCAGAAGTAGCCGATGGTTTTCAGGATGTTCTCATTCTTCTCAAGAGGAGATAATGATAATGACAGGGCATCGGCTATCCCTATGGTTTCCCAAGTGGCATAATGGGTTTTGGATACTCTATTGTACCATGCCACCCAACCTTCAGGAGGATTAGGCCAGGCTCGCAAGCAGTCGGCCCAGGAAGTCAGATCTAGGTTCTGGCCCACAAAGGGGATTCTGTTAGCTTCGCACGAAATTAACAGAGCGGGACTCTCGGAAGAACGAGGACCGAGGCACATAGAATTTGCGAGAGAAGGATGTGGCAGTAGGATGTCTGAAACCTAAAATGAGTGACGGAGCAAAACATTAATTCAAGTGCTTGCTATTAATCCTAACGTCAATTCGGATGGCCAGAGAAGATTAGGGGTTACCTTCAGATCGGAGACCGTGGCGTTGGTGTTGGGTGATTCCGCCATTGGACGCGCTGAAGAGTTGCAGGCGGCGCGGTCGAGATCTGAGACGAAGGCGGCCGTGAATGGGAGCTGCTCAGGCGGCGATTTGGGGATCTGAGTTTGCTTCCGCAGATGAAGGTCGCAGGTTACCGTTTGGAAGGGCGGCTAGGGCGACTTCACTTGTGTTTTTATGGTAGAGACCGATGCGGTGCCATCGGTTCTTTTGGGGAAATCGTTTGACTTTGACTATCGGCAAAAGGGGTGACGGAAATACTTCTTCATTAACAAAGGAGGGTTTTTTACAATGAAGAGCCGATTGCTCAAAGAGAAGGGGAACAAAAGAAGAGCCGATTGCTCGCATTCTACTGGTCCTATTCTACTGATCCTCGCTGCCCTCGTCGTCAGCATCAAAGTTTCCGCCGGCGCTGCTTCCGGAGAACTCCTCGTCACCACTACCCCAGTCCTGGACTGGAGCTTCTTCCTCTTCGTCATCATCGTCATCTTCACTGTCCGCCCAAGCGCGGAAGCGCTTCGCCGGTGGGTACCCAACGGAGGAGGAGGAGTCGTCTTCCTCTTCGTTCCCCCATAAGTGGAGGTCATCCTCGCTCTCGCTCTCCAGTTCCCTTTCAATGAGAAACTGGGGGTCGTCCTCCCCGTCAGTCAGGGGCTTGTCGCTATCTGGCAAGAGGCCGAAGTCCCACTCGGGCTCTGACATCGGCTCGCTCGAGGAAGAAGATTGGAAAGAAAGGCCGGAGGAGGCAGAGGAAGAAGTAGACATAGCTACAGGTTTCCAAGGAAGTGATGCTGAAGCTATCAAGTTCAGCAGAAAAGTTGAGAAGACGATCATCACGATAAAGGATGCTGCGATGGTTCTGCTCTACCACGACATGACCCGACGAAGAGAAAGCAGAGTGATTTTGGAATTATAATTCCAAAACCAGGGGGGCATGTGTTATCACCGGAATTTGACCGAGTCAGAGGTGGGCCGCGATCGAGAGGGATTCGAAGATTATATATGGAAGGAATACGTGAATCGGCCTTTATATGCTAAGTTTGGGCTAGTTTGCCCTTGTATCTGTAACATATTAGGATACGTGTCGATTAGTTAGAGTTTGCCCCGTGCACGGTTAGGTGCACGCCTGAATTAGAAAGTCCCCTGGACTATAAATATGTATCTAGGGTTTATGGAATAAACAACAACCAACGTTCAACCAACCAAATCAATCTCGGCGCATCGCCAACTCCTTCATCTCGAGGGTTTCTACCGGTAAGCAACATGCTGCCTAGATCGCATCTTGCGATCTAGGGCAAAGACAAGCTCCACGTTGTTCATGCGTTGCTCGTACTGAAGCCTTGTTGATGGCGAGCAACGTAGTTATCATAGATGTGTTAGGGTTAGCATAGTTCTTCGCGTAAACATGCTATCGTAGTGCAACCCTTGCATATCTAGCCGCCCTCACACCTATCTCAGGTGTGGGGGCAGCACCCCGCTTGATCGTTATTTAGTAGATCTGATCCGTTACGATTGCTCCTTGTTCATCAAGGATTAGTTTAATATCTGCAATAGTTAGGCCTTACAAGGGGCTGGAGGATCCAGCGGCACGTAGGGTGTCGTTCGTTAGTCCTAGACAGGATGTTCCGGGGATCAACCTCGTGTTGGTTTTTAGGCCTTGTCTAGGATCGACTTACGATCACCGTGCGTGGCCGCGAGGCCCAATCCTGAGTAGGATGTTCCGATTATGCGGTGAAAACCCTAAATCGTCGTAGATCTAATTAGCTTTATCTTGATCAAGCAGGACCACCATATATTCGTGCACCCCGTACGAATCATGGGTGGATCGGCTCCTTGAGCCGATTCACAGGATAACCTGAGAGCCGATCGAGGCTCGTATTTAATGTTTACGTGTATGCCATGCAGGAAACTAAGTGAGGCATCTCCATCACCTTCCTGACCAGGTATAGGTCAGGTGGCACGCCCTTGCAATCAGCATCGGACGTGTGACCAGAAGGCTTTGCGGGCCGTCGCTCGGAGGGACCTCGGCCAGCCGCAGCCCTAGGTTGTTCCCGGCTCTACGGTGTTGCCCGTCGCTGCCCGCCGGTGGGTTTCGGACGTCAACAGTATGAAGAAGCGATGATGAGCCCAGATTCCAACAAATGGCAAGAAGCCATGAAATCCGAAATGGGATCCATGTATGATAACAAAGTGTGGACTTTGGTAGACTTACCTGATAGCCGCAAGGCTGTCGAGAATAAATGGATCTTCAAAAGAAAAACAGATGCTGATGGTAATATTACTGTCTATAAAGCTCGACTTGTCGCAAAGGGTTTCCGACAAATTCAAGGTGTTGACTACGATGAGACTTTCTCACCTGTAGCGAAGCTAAAATCTGTGAGGATTTTGTTAGCAATAGCTGCATTTTTCGATTATGAGATTTGGCAGATGGATGTCAAAACGGCGTTCCTTAATGGAGACATTGAGGAAGAGTTGTATATGGTACAACCCAAAGGTTTTGTCGATCCTAAAAATGTTGACAAAGTATGCAAACTTCAGCGTTCAATTTATGGACTGAAGCAAGCATCAAGAAGTTGGAACCGACGCTTTGATAAGGTGATCAAAGACTTCGGGTTTATACAGTGTCATGGAGAGGCCTGTATTTACAAGAAAGTGAGTGGGAGCTCTGTAGCATTCCTGATATTATATGTAGATGACATATTATTAATTGGGAATGATATAGAACTATTAAGCAGTGTAAAGGGTTATTTGAATAATAGTTTTTCAATGAAAGACCTTGGTGAAGCATCGTATATATTAGGCATCAAGATTTATAGAGATAGATCAAGACGTCTAATAGGGCTATCACAAAGTACATACCTGGACAAGATTCTAAAGAAGTTTAGAATGGACGAAAGTAAGAAAGAATTCTTACCTATGTTACCAGGCAAGGTCTTGAGTAAGACTCAAGGTCCGGCTACGGCAGAAGAAAGAGAAAGGATGAGTCAGATCCCCTATGCCTCGGCAGTAGGCTCTATCATGTATGCCATGCTATGTACTAGACCGGATATAGCACATGCTGTTAGTTTGACTAGCAGATATCAAAGTGATCCAGGAATGGAACATCGGGACAGCGGTCAAGAATATCTGAAGTACTTGAAAAGAACTAAGGATATGTTTCTTTGTTATGGAGGTGACCAAGAGCTCGTTGTAACAAGTTACACCGATGCAAGTTGGAACACTGATCCTGATGACTCTAAGTCACAGTCTGTGTACGTGTTTATATTGAATGGTGCTGCAGTAAGCTGGGCAAGCTCAAAGCAGTGCACGGTGGCGAAGTCATCAACAGAATCGGAGTACATAGCGGCTGCAGAGGCTTCATCAGAAGCGGTATGGATGAAGAGGTTCATTGTAGAGCTCGGTGTGGTTCCTAGTGCATTGGACCCATTAGTCATCTACTGTGACAACATGGGTGTCATCGCCAATGCACAAGAACCAAGGTCACACAAGAGGCTGAAGCATATCAAGCTGCGTTATCATTCGATTCGCGAGTACATCAAAGATGGAGAAGTAAAGATTTGCAAAGTACACACTGATCTGAATGTAGCAGATCCGTTGACTAAAGCTCTCCCTAGGGCAAAGCATGACCAACACCAGAATGCCATGGGTGTTAGGTACCTTACAATGTAATCTAGATTATTGACTCTAGTGCAAGTGGGAGACTGTTGGAGATATGCCCAAGAGGCAATAATAAAAGTGGTTATTATATATCTTTATGTTTATGATAAATGTTTATATACCATGCTATAATTGTATTAACCGAAACATTGATACATGTGTGTTATGTAAACAACAATGAGTCCCTAGTAA
Source organism: Lolium perenne (assembly GCF_019359855.2). Taxonomy (NCBI): domain Eukaryota; kingdom Viridiplantae; phylum Streptophyta; class Magnoliopsida; order Poales; family Poaceae; genus Lolium; species Lolium perenne. Next base: position 33,389,390 of record NC_067250.2, read on the forward strand.
GCCTCTTAACTAGCTTGTTGATTAATAGATGATTAGTTTCATAATCATGAACATTGGATGTTATTAATAACAAGGTTATATCATTGTATGAATGATGTAATGGACACACCCAATTAAGCGTAGCATAAGATCACGTCATTAAGTTATTTGCTATAAGCTTTCGATACATAGTTACCTAGTCCTTATGACCATGAGATCATGTAAATCACTTATACCGGAAAGGTACTTTGATTACATCAAACGCCACTGCGTAAATGGGTGGTTATAAAGGTGGGATTAAGTATCCAGAAAGTATGAGTTGAGGCATATGGATCAACAGTGGGATTTGTCCATCCCGATGACGGATAGATATACTCTGGGCCCTCTCGGTGGAATGTCGTCTAATGTCTTGCAAGCATATGAATAAGTTCATAAGAGACCACATACCACGGTACGAGTAAAGAGTACTTGTCAGTAGACGAGGCTGAACAAGGTATAGAATGATACCGATGATCAAACCTCGGACAAGTAAAATATCGCGTGACAAAAGGAATTGGTATCGTATGTGAATGGTTCATTCGATCACTAAGTCATCGTTGAATATGTGGGAGCCATTATGGATCTCCAGATCCCGCTATTGGTTATTGGTCGGATAGAGATCTCAACCATGTCTACATAGTTCACGAACCATAGGGTGACACACTTAAGGTTTGATGTTGTAATAGTAGAACTTGAATATGGAATGGAGTTCGAAGTATTGTTCGAAGTCCCGGATGGGATCCCGGACATCACGAGGAGTTCCGGAATGGTCCGGAGAATAAGATTCATATATAGGAAGTCATTTTATAAGTTTGAAAATGATCCGGTGCATTTATGGAAGGTTCTAGAAGGTTCTAGAAAAGTCCGGAAGAAATCACTTTGGAAGGCGGAGTCCCGGAGGGACTCCACCACCATGGCCGGCCAACCCTAGAGGGTGGAGTCCCAGGTGGACTCCACCAAAGGTGGCCGGCCACCCCCTCCCAAGGAAAGGTGGGAATCCCACCTCAAGTGGGAATCCCACCTTGGGTAGGTTTCATGTCATATGGAAGGTTTTGGTTTGGGGTCTTATTCGAAGACTTGTAGACCAACTCTTGGGTGTTCCACCTATATAATGAGGGCCAAGGGGAGGGGGCTGGCCACACCAAAGCCATAGCTTGGCCGCACCCCCTAAGTGGCCGGCCACCCCCTCTCCCAAACCCTAGCCGCCCCCTCTCCTCCACCTCTCCCGCAACGCTTAGCGAAGCTCCGCCGGAGTTCTCCATCGCCACCGCCACCACGCCGTCGTGCTGCCGGATTCAAGGAGGAGCTACTACTTCTGCTGCCCGCTGGAACGGGGAGAAGGACGTCGTCTTCATCAACACCGAACGTGTGACCGAGTACGGAGGTGCTGCCCGATCGTGGCGCCGTGATCAAGATCTTCTACGCGCTTTTGCAAGTGGCAAGTGATCGTCTACCGCAGCAACAAGAGCCTCATCTTGTAGGCTTTGGAAATCTTCAAGGGTGAGTCTCGATGATCTCCTCGTTGCTCCCGTCTTCTAGATTGCATCTTGGCTTGGATTGCGTTCTCGCGGTAGGAAATTTTTTTGTTTTCTATGCAACGAATCCCTACACTTTTTTGCGTTCTCTATATTAAAAACACAAAAAAAATTAGCTACTTGCATTTACTTTATCTAGTTTGCTTTGTTTACTACTGTTAAAATGAATACTCCTGAAAACACTAAGTTGTGTGACTTCACAAACACGAATAATAATGATTTCCTATGCACACCTATTGCTCCACCTGCTACTACAGCAGAAGTCTTTGAAATTAAACCTGCTTTACTGAATCTTGTTATGAGAGAGCAATTTTCTGGTGTTAGTTCTGATGATGCTGCTGCCCATCTTAATATTTTTGTTGAATTATGTGAAATGCAAAAGTATAAGGATGTAGATGGTGACATTATAAAATTGAAATTGTTTCCTTTCTCCTTAAGAGGAAGAGCTAAAGATTGGTTGCTATCTTTGCCTAAGAATAGTATTGATTCATGGACTAAATATAAAGATGCTTTTATTGGTAGATACTATCCTCCCGCTAAAATTATATCTTTGAGAAGTAGCATAATGAATTTCAAGCAATTAGATAATGAACATGTTGCTCAAGCATGGGAGAGAATGAAATCTTTGGTAAAGAATTGCCCAACCCATGGACTGACTACTTGGATGATCATCCAAACCTTTTATGCAGGATTGAATTTTTCTTCGCGGAACCTATTGGATTCAGCTGCTGGAGGTACCTTTATGTCCATCACTTTGGGGGCGGCAACAAAGCTTCTTGATGATATGATGACAAATTACTCTGAACGGCATACGGAAAGAGCTCCACAAGGTAAGAAGGTAAATTCTGTTGAAGAAACCTCTTCCTTGAGTGATAAGATTGATGTGATTATGTCTATGCTTGTGAATGGTAGATCTAATGTTGATCCTAATAATGTTCCTTTAGCTTCATTGGTTGCCCAAGAAGAACATGTTGATGTGAACTTCATTAAAAATAATAATTTCAACAACAATGCTTATAGGAATAACTTGGGTAACAACTATAGGACATATCCTGCTAGTGGTAATGATCATTCTTACGGTAGATATGAGGAAAAGATGCTAGAAATTGAAAGATCCACTAAGAGCTTTATGCAATCACAATATGAGTAAAATCAATTGAATACTAAAACTATGAATAAACAATCTACCTTGTTGAAAAATATAGGAAATCAACTTGAAAATTTGAATATGGGGATTTCGGGTTTGCAAACTAAGATTTCAAATGCTGAAAACCGAATCTCATACCTGTCTGCGTCACAATCCTCTTTAATTAATAAAATGGCTGCTAAACCTGAGGATATTGATAATAAGATTGTCACTACAGCAAATGCCATCCAAGTTCGAATTAATGAGAATATTAGATTGATGGCTGAATTGCATGCTAGGTGGGAAAGAGAAGAAAATGAAAAACTTGCTAAAAAGAATAATGTAGCTAAAGTTTGGACTATCCCACCACTATTAATGATAATGATTTACATGTTGCTAAACCTCCTACTATCAATGGTAAAATAATTGGTGTTGGCAATGTTTCTACTCCTAGTGCAAAGCGTGCAAAATTGCGTGAAACTGCTAAAATTGCTGAAACTGATAAAACTGCTGAAATTTTTCAAAATGTTGGGGACAATGATTCCATTGCTGTAGGTCATAATGATTTAGACTTTGATGATTGTCACATCTCTGAAGTTATAAAGTTCTTACAAAAACTTGCTAAAAGTCCCAATGCTAGTGCTATAAATTTGGCCTTTACAAAACATATTACAAATGCTCTCATAAAAGCTAGAGAAGAGAAACTAAAACTTGAAACCTCTATTCCTAGAAAGTTAGAAGATGGTTGGGAGCCTATCATTAAGATGAGGGTCAATGATTTTGATTGTAATGCTTTATGTGATCTTGGTGCAAGTATTTCTGTTATGCCTAAGAAAATTTATGATATGCTTGACTTGCCACCATTGAAGAATTGTTATTTGGATGTTAATCTTGTTGATAATGCTATAAAGAAACCTTTGAGGAGGATTGATAATGTTCGCATTATGGTTAACAATAACCTTGTCCCCGTTGATTTTGTTGTCTTGGATATTGAATGCAATGCATCTTGTCCCATTATATTGGGAAGACCTTTCCTTCGAACTGTTGGTGCTACTATTGATATGAAGGAAGGTAATACTAAATATCAATTTCCTCTCAAGAAAGGTATGGAACACTTCCCTAGAAAGAGAATGAAGTTACCTTATGATTCTATTATTAGAACAAATTATGATGTCGATGCTTCTTCTCTTGATAATACTTGATGCACACTTTCTGCGCCTAGCTGAAAGGCGTTAAAGAAAAGCGCTTATGGGAGACAACCCATGTTTTTTACTACAGTATTTTGTTTTATATTTGAGTCTTGGAAGTTGTTACTACTGTAGCAACCTCTCCTTATCTTTATTTTATTGCATTGTTGTGCCAAGTAAGTCTTTGATAGTAAAGCCAATACTAGATTTGGATTACTGCGCAGAAACAGATTTCTTGCTGTCACGAATTTGAGCAGTAGTCCCTGTAGAAAAATCAAAAAAATCTGCCAATTTACGTGCGTGATCCTCAGATATTTATGCAACTTTCATTCAATTTGGGCATTTTCATCTGAGCAAGTCTGGTGCCACTTTAAAATTCGTCTTTACGAACTGTTCTGTTTTGACAGATTCTGCCTTTTATTTCGCATTGCCTGTTTTGCTATGTTTGATGGATTTCTTTGTTCCATTAACTTTCAGTAGCTTTGTGCAATGTCCAAAAGTGTTAAGAATAATTATGTCACCTCTGAATATATGAATTATGCACTGACCCTCTAATGAGTTTGTTTCTAGTTTGGTGTGGAGGAAGTTTTCAAGGGTCAAGAGAGGAGGATGATACAAAATGATCAAGAAGAGTGAAAAGTCAAAGCTTGGGGATGCCCCCGTGGTTCATCCCTGCATATTTTAAGAAGACTCAAGCGTCTAAGCTTGGGGATGCCCAAGGCATCCCTTCTTCATCGACAACTTATCAGGTTCCTCTAGTGAAACTATATTTTTATTCCGTCACATCTTATGTGCTTTACTTGGAGCGTCTGTTTGTTTTTATTTTTGTTTCGTTTTGAATAAATTCGAATCCTAGCATTCTTTGTTTGGGAGAGAGACAGGCTCCGCTGCTTCGTATGAACACATATGTTCTTAGCTTCATCTTTAATGTTCATTGCGAAAGTTGGACTATTTCATTCATTGTTATATGGTTGGAAACGGAAAATGATGCATGTGGTAAATGGTTTAATGTCTTGAATAATGTGATACTTGGCAATTGTTGTGCTCATATAGATCTTGTTTAAACTCTTGCATCATGTACCTTGTACTCATTAATGAATAACTACATAGAGCTTGTTAAAATTTGGTTTGCATGATTGATCTCTAGAGTCTAGATATTTTCTATTTAAGGTGTTTGAACAACAAGGAGACAATGTAAAGTCTTATAATAGTTACAATATGTTCATATGTGAGCTTTGCTGCACCATTTATACTTGAGTTTGCTTCAAACAACCTTGCTAGCCTAGCCTTGTATTGAGAGGAATTCTTCTCGTGCATCCAAATCCTTGAGCCAATAACTATGCCATTTGTGTCCACCATACCTACCTACCACATGGTATTTCTCCGCCATTCCAAAGTAAATTACTTGAGTGCTACCTTTAAAACTTCTATTCTTTGCCTTTGCAATATATAGCTCACGGGACAAATAGCCTTAAAAACTATTGTGGTGAAGAATATGTACTTATGTGTCTTATTTCTTAATAAGTTGCTTGTTGAGCGGTAACCATGTTTCTGGGGACGCCATCAACTCTTTTACCCTTTGTTGAATATCATGTGAGTTGCTATGCATGTTCGTCTTGTCTGAAGTAAGGGAGATTTTCATGATCAAATGGTTTGAGTATGCATAATGTTAGAGAAGAACATTGGGCCGCTAACTAAAGCCATGAATCATGGTGGAAGTTTCAGTTTGGACACAAAACCTCAATCTCTTATGAGAATATTAATTGTTGTTGAATGCTTAAGCATTAAAAGAGGAGTCCATTATCTGTTGTCTATGTTGTCCCGGTATGGGTGTCTAAGTTGAGAATGATCAAAAGCGAGAAATCCAATGCGAACCTTCTCCTTAGACCCTTGTACAGGCGGCATAGAGGTACCCCTTTGTGACACTTGGTTGAAACATATGCTATGCAATGATAATCCGTGTTAATCCAAGCTAATTAGGACAAGGTGCGAGCACTATTAGTATACTATGCATGAGGCCTGCAACTTATAGGATATCTTATACATAACACATATGCTTTATTACTACCGTTGACAAAATTGTTTCTTGTTTTCAAAATGAAAAGCTCTAGCACAAAATAGTAATCCATGCTTCCCTCTGCGAAGGGCCTTTCTTCTACTTTATTGTTGAGTCAGTTTACCTATTCTTTCTGTCTTAGAAGCAAACACTTGTGTCAACTGTGTGCATTGATTCTTACATGTTTACCTATTGCACTTGTTATATTACTTTGTGTTGACAATTATCCATGAGATAAATATGTTGAAGTTGAAAGCAACCGCTGAAACTTATATCTTCCTTTGTGTTGCTTCAATACCTTTACTTTGAACTTATTGCTTTATATATTCTCGGAATTTGGACGAAATCAATGCCCAGGGTCCTATTTTTCCACGAAGCTTCCAGAAGTCCGAAGAGGAAACGAAGTGGGGCCACGAGGTGGCCACACAGTAGGGCGGCGCGGCCCAAGCAAGAAGTAGGTAAACTGACTCAACAATAAAGTAGTTATTCATTAATGGGTACAAGGTACATGATGCAAGAGCTTAAACATGATCTATATGAGCACAACAATTGCCAAGTATCACATTATTCATGACATTATACCATTTACCACATGCGGCATTTTCCGTTTCCAACCATATAACAATGAATGAAATAGTCCAACTTTCGCAATGAACATTAGAATTAAAGCTAAGAACATATGTGTTCATACGAAACAGCGGAACGTGTCTCTCTCCCAAACAAAGAATGCTAGGATCCGATCTTATTCAAACAAAACAAAACAAAAACAAAAACAAACAGACGCTCCAAGCAAAGCACATAAGATGTGACGGAATAAAAATATAGTTTCACTAGAGGAACCTGATAATGTTGTCGATGAAGAAGGGATGCCTTGGGCATCCCCAAGCTTAGACGCTTGGGTCTTCTTAAAATATGCAGGGATGAACCACGGGGGCATCCCCAAGCTTAAACTCTTCACTCTTCTTGATCATATTGTATCATCCTCCTCTCTTGACCCTTGAAAACTTCCTCCACACCAAACTTAAAACAAACTCATTAGAGGGTCAGTGCATAATTCATATATTCAGAGGTGACATAATCATTCTTAACACTTCTGGACATTGCACAAAGCTACTGAAAGTTAATGGAACAAAGAAATCCATCAAACATAGCAAAACAGGCAATGCAAAATAAAAGGCAGAATCTGTCAAAACAGAACAGTCCGTAAAGACGAATTTTTTAGAGGCACCAGACTTGCTCAGATGAAAATGCCCAAATTGAATGAAAGTTGCGTACATATCTGAGGATCACGCACGTAAATTGGCAGATTTTTCTAATTACCTACAGAGAACCATACCCAAATTCGTGACAGCAAGAAATCTGTTTCTGCGCAGTAATCCAAATCTAGTATTGACTTTACTATCAAAGACTTTACTTGGCACAACAATGCAATAAAATAAAGATAAGGAGAGGTTGCTACAGTAGTAACAACTTCCAAGACTCAAATATAAAACAAAGGTACTGTAGTAAAATAATGGGTTGTCTCCCATAAGCGCTTTTCTTTAACGCCTTTCAGCTAGGCGCAGAAAGTGTGAATCAAGTGTTGTCAAGAGATGAAGCATCAACATTACCTTGGGCTTTATGCATACCCTTCTTATTATTTTTCTTACTCTTTGGTTTAGGGAATACATGTCTACCTCCGGGTGTAGAGGTGAATTTTAGGGTGCCTTCTCCCACAGCTATGATTGCTCCCAATAGTTTCAGCAGGGATCTTCCAAGTGTGATTTGTCCTGTTCCTACACATTCAATAACAAGGTAATCAGTGGATATTGTTCTTCCAAGAATGGTTGTGTGCACACGCTCGGCTATTCCCTTAGGAATTATAACAGAGTTATCAATAAGAGTTATTCCTTCTCCCCCTTCAACGAGTCCCCAAAGTGTCAAAGATTCATAAATACTCTTAGGCATAAGGCAAAATTCAGACATAATATCACAACGGGCATGAAAAGTTTCACCACCAATAACAACTTTAATAGTAGGGTCCCATTTTGAAGGTTCAGAGTTCACTAAAACTTGATCAAGACGGTTACAAACATAACTATAATTTTCTTTCAAGTAAGATGCACTTGTCTCAAGAGTGTTTAATCTATTATAAATGCTAATAAGAGCTGAATCAAAGTTATTAGCTGAACTATGTGATGCAACCAATTTCTTTATGGCATTAAAAGCTTGATCCCCATTGCAATGAAGGAAATCTCCTCCCACTACAGCATCTAAGGCATATCTATAGCGAATCATAAGCCCAAAATAAAAGTTACTAAGGAGCAAACTTAGAGTCATTTGAGGTTCAGCTTTACGATAAGAATCAAAAATTCTAGACCAAGCATCTTTAAAACTCTCCTCATCCCCTTGTTTGAAAGTAAAGACTAATTCCTCAGGTGAGGAAGTAACAGGTACAGAGCTAGACATGATAACAAAACAAAGTAAATGCAAGTAACTAATTTTTTTTGTGTTTTTGATATGGAGAACAAGACAGTTGTCGAGGGTGCTCCTCGGTAATGCCCTCTGATAGGGGCTTAGGGTTGATGGAATCCTGCAAGCTGACACGAGACATCGGTACACAGGCAAGCGGGGAGAGCGATTTGCCCAGGTTCGGGGCCCTCGATGAGGTAAAACCCTTACGTCCTGCCTGTCTGTTCTTTGATTAAGATGAAAACAGGTTACAATGGGGTGCCGAATAGTTCGGCTGTGATCTCGTCGAGATGCTAGCTGCTAGGGTAACCTAGTTCTAAGCTTCTGCTGGCTAATATTGCTAAGATTGATTGTGTCCCTCGATAGCCCCTCTCCTGGCCTTTATATAGGTGGCCAGGTTTCGAGAGGTCTAATCGAGTACGAGTAGGTTTACAGTAGATCTATCTCTAATCTTTCCTTGTTCGGCTTCTTCCGTGCCTTGTACTTCAAGTAATCTTCCGCCGCACCGTCCTAGTGGCCCATCTTGCCATCGGGTACCTTCATGGGCCTCCAGTTGGACCGTATAGGGTAGAGCAACATTGGTTACCCGAAGGGTAATGCCCACGTCAGTAGCCCCCGAGTGTCTAGCCGAACATAGTTCGGGTAGAGACTGAAGCATGTCTTCTTCCGAAGTCCTTCTCCTTGATCATTTTTGCTTTCCTTCTTGTCTTCTATCGGGTGTGCGTCAGCGCTCCCGATGGGAGTAGCCCCCGAGTCTAGGTACGGATGCTTGCAATCCGTGCGTAGACTCAAGTTGTACCACTCGAACATCTTTTTCTGCCGAAGTCTTTCCTGCAAGCCTTTGCACAGGTCATCCGATATATTTTCTTTATGCAAGGGATAGCGAATAACGTGCCCAACTTTTGTTGGTTAACTGCCGATGGCAAAGCAACGTTACCCTACACAGAATCAAGTCCCCGGGCATGATCCTGGAGTGCGAAAAAAGTTTTATCGGGTGCGCTTTCAGCACTCCCGATGGGAGTCGAGTCCTCATTCTATCGGGTGCGCGTCCAGCGCTCCCGATGGGAGTAGCCCCCGAGTCTAGGTGCGGATGCTCGCAATCCGTGCGTAGACTCAAGTTGATCACCCGATACTTTCTTATCTCTTCGTATGCAATCATTTCTCATGACGTCATTGATGACGTTTTCTGATACCTCGATTCTGATTGATAAGACGCGATCTGCCGGCCCTTTTTTCGAGCAATTCCTGCTCCTCTTTCACGATTAACGAGGGACCTCCTCGATTTTCGCAACCATTAACTGGAGAAAAGACCCACTAGCAGTACGAGGCTTTCCTTAAATTTCCCAAGAGATAGAAATCCCTAATCTCTTCCTTCATTCATCCCTTCGTTGTTCTTCCTCTTCTCCCGTTCACAACTGCTTGCGCCGCCACCACTGCTTTCCAGTTTTCTCCCGGATCTTGCGATGGTGAAGAAGAAGAACCCTAGCGCCGCCGCCAGTCCTACGAGTGGAGGCACCGCCGCCAGATCTTCCTTGATTCCTCCGAAGGAGAGCGCCCCAAGCGCTCCTCCCCCAGCTCCGGCGCCGCCGGCGCCACCAGATTCAGTACCCAGGCCTGGAGATTGGATAGCTTCGACCATCACCAGGCGTGACGAGAAGAGATCCCGAAGCCTGGGATTGATCTCCTCCGATGAGGGGAATGTGATCTTTCCAGGTGCGATTTCCCGACCTAATCCCCCTGCTGGTTTTACCGTGATGTTCTTATCGTTCTTATATCGAGGTCTTTCGCTTTCCGTCCACGAATTCCTCCTTCATCTCTTGCGAACTTACGAAATCCAACTATGGCAACTCACTCCCAACTCAATCCTCCATGTTGCTGTGTTTATCACCCTCTGCGAAGCATATCTGGGCGTTGAACCTCATTTTGGGTTGTGGAAAAAGATCTTATATGTGAAGAGATACAGCAGTAGTAACGGATCTTTTGTCACTGGAGGAGTGGGATTTGTAGCTCGTTCGGATGTCAACTATTTCAATTTCCCAATGAGAGAGTCCGTGCAAGGGTGGAGATTGAAGTGGTTTTACGCCAAGGATTCCTTGTCACCCGAATCTCAGCTTCCTCGCTTTGTCGATGTCCTTGAAGCCAAGCCTAAGAATTCCTGGAAAAATATTCTCTCTCCCGACGAAAAAGTAGCAGCCGATGAATTATTCGCCAGATTTCTTCGGATCAAAGAAGCTGATGGCCAAACCATGGTCGGCACTGAAGTAGCGGCAGTGTTTCTGAAACGTCGAGTCCAACCAGTTATGGCTAGAATTCGCCCAATGTGGTTGTATTCGGGTCCAAAAGATGAGACCAGAATTAACGCTGCCGAACTGTCGAAAAAAGAACTGCTCGATGAAGTCCGTCGCCTCACTTTCTTCAGCCAAGAAGACTTGATCCCATTGATGTCTCCGTATACTCCCTTCGATGCCGATCATCCACCACCATAGGTAACTTCCCTTTTCAAATTCTTATTGTGCTATTATTTTCCTAGTCGACATAATTACTGCTGTTCTCATCTGTCTTTTCTTCGACGGACCCTCGTAACCTTCGGGGACTTGCATAAATCGCCAAATGATATTTCCGAGGGAAGAGGCTCTTCAGAACCTGTTGACTTTCATACTGTTGAGCATACAAGCCCAACAAGCGATCACGATGACCCGATAGATTCTAAAACCGCTCATACCAATCTCCCTCCATTAGCCGATGACACTTGCGACACAGAGGGATCAGTGCGCGATGATGACGCTGATCATGATGCCTTTGTTAATGCAGCTGCGGAGGAGACTAGGGCCCCGCCAACGAAGAGATCAATCGGCGGTTTTGCCGATGAAGACGATCTTCTTGACATGTAAGTGTTTTCCTCCTTTTTACTATATTCAGCTCCTTGGGCTTCTCGCATTTTTCTCATACTTTGGACGATCAAATCCTTCTTGTAGTGACGAAACTTTCGCTGAGCCTCCGCCCAAGAGGGTCAGGTCTGATGCTGTTTCGCCGGCCGCCGCAGCTTCCGAAGCTTCGGCTCCTAAAGCGGCTCCCGTGGCGCAAGCATCGACTGCCTCCTCCCTTTCCAAAGGGAAAGATGCTCCTGCTGCAACCACAGCTCCTCCTTCTGTAAGTCCTTCTCAAGTATAACAGGAATCTTTTGGAATGTGTCTTGCCTAATGATCTTTTGTAAAACATTCCCTTTCTACAAGGATCTACGAGGTGTGATATCCTCTTTAGAAGCCTTCGCCTCTCAGTTTACCTCTCTGGAGGCGGATAAAGTTCGGCTGCAGGAGGAAGCTAAGTCTTCCTCTTCAACGTTAGACGGCGCCATCAAAAAGGCCGCCATAGCTTGCCAGGAAGTCGACTCCTTAAAAGAAGAGCTGAGCAAGCTGAAAGAGAGGCTGAAGGAGGAGGAAGCTCGGGCAGCAGAAAAGGAGGAACTCCTTCGTCAATCTGCCTTGGCCCTACTTGGTAAGCTTTTTCATGCATCTCTTATAGATTATTACTTTTCATGGATCCGTTCCTTCATCATTGATTTCCTCCAATTGAATTTCTTGCAGAAACCGCCAGTATCCCTGCTACTGCCTTGGACAAAGTTCCAAGCAATTCTCCGGCAAATGGTGTGTCGATGGTTCTCGCCACCCACCAGCTTACCCGGGAGCTTCTTGACAAGGGAAAGGGTGCTCTGGCGCGGATGCATTCGATGATATTCCCCAAGGTCAAGCAGGAGAAGACTCTGGGGCAGCTGATTGATGCCTTCGCAGTCGACACTAAGGAAGTTATTGAGGTATTCAAGCGTACATCGCGTACCTATGGTGCCCTCCTTGCCTTCCAACTTATGATGGGTTACGACTTTAAGGCTGATATCGAAGAAATGACTAAGGAGCTGCCGAAACAGAAAGATAGGCGATTTGTCGACTTAAGCGCCTTTACAGTGTCTGCCCGTACTTGTGCTCGTCAGCTTCTTGAACTAGTATCGTCAGGAAAGGCATCGGCTGGCCCTAGCCTGTCGACTCAGACTCAGGCTCCTTGACTGTTGTAACAATGTTACCCTTGGGCTAGTATAAAACATTATTCTGTTGCGAGATCTTAAGTTTGTAATGAACACTGTGCTGGCAATGTTGCCAGCACACTTTTGTCATAATATCTTCACTTATATTTCTCCTATAGAAATTGCTGGTACTTCTCCCGATGGGAGTTACGTTGGATGCTTAATTTGACCATATCCATCATCCTTTTAACGTTGTTGCCTGCAGGTTTTCCCGGTGCCCTCGTTTGTTGATGACTCTTCGGGCGTTCTCCCCGAAGGTGATCGGGTCCAACGGATGAAAGATCGGATCACCCAGATGGAAAAGGACCTGCGCAACACTTATGCCTTAGCTGCAATTGTCAACAAGAAGAGCGAGATTGCAGCCGACGTGGAGCGGTACACTCTTACTGAGCTACATAAAGCTACCGAGAGCTTGAACTGTGAGTTCCTTGATCTCTGCGCCCTTTTGTCGATAGCGTCTTAGCTGATCCTTTGTTTGTTTCTGTGCCAGTCATAGCTCTGAACCGTGCAGAAGAGAACAAACGGATTCACGAGCGTGTGAATGCATTAACCCAGCTGTCCTCAGCCGAAGAGATTTTCTGGCGCGAGCACTCGAAGGCTTCGGCTGTCGCGCTATTTCAGGATCGGGTTCCGCAGGTCCACCACTTTTTTGACAAGTGCTACAAAGCTATGAGGGTGGTTTGGAAGACAATGTTCCCTTTGAACACAGTTCCCCCAACGCTCCTTGCTTTGATGTCTGAATTTGGTAATGCCAAGAAGATCCGAGATTTGGTACGTGCGCAAGTTTTTGCAGGGGCCAGGTTTACACTTGCCCTTGTACTTGCCCGTTATCCTTCGGCAGGTTTGCTATCGATTGCCAATACGACTGGAGACTTGGAAGCACTGTATCCGAAGGTATTGTTGCCTGCCAACATAATTGTCGACAGACTCGAGGAGGACTCAAAGGTACCTGAAGAAAAAGGAACTCCGCAAGGATGATTTCAGGGATTTAATGTTTGTTTTGTAAATAGATAATTTGGCTACTTCATCAAGTATTTGGATTATGTAATGAAGCCTTCTCATTCGGTAGATACATGCATATGTACTTTTACCATGTTATTGCCGTTGGCAAGTTTTTGACTTGAGCGAATCTGAGTTGCTCGTATAAATGTATGTATGTTGGTTGGTTGGCAAATCTTTTGAGTGATCAGCTCGTGTTGCAGGTTTTGCTAAACCTGTTGTATGCGCAAATTTGCTTTCAACCGTTTTATGTTTCGACAGGCACTCCCGGATATTTCGGGTGTAGTGGTTCTGCCGATGAGCCCGTTGTTCCTTGATATTTCCATAAGTGAAATATCGGACGTGGGTTGTTGTTTATATGTATTTCCAAACTCTTGCTATTTATGGCACTCGTAGAGGCATCTATAGCGGAGGGAAAGGTGAACGTCTTTTAGCACTCGTAGAGGCTTTTTGTAGCGCGATCTTCTGCCTCGTACTATGTTTTGCATAGTGATGGGGCTTAGAAGTTTGTAGTTACTACAATGCTTAACAAGAAATTGAAGCTTTAAGTTCTTATTTAATAAGGTAAGCACGAGGCTAGAGGGCGAAAAAAGGAAGGCCCTGTTTAAAATAAAGGAAAAAGGAAAATAAAGGCTGATAACTTGCTTAAGCAAGGAAGGGGTTCTTCTCTTCTTCTGGCTTCTTTACCACGTTAGTGGTTGCTGCAGCGTTGCTGGTTTCATCAGGGGTTTGGGCAGTGGTTGTCAGTGTCTTGTTGTCTCCTTCTGTGCCATCAACTGCCGAACCTTTCGCTGCCGAAGCTTCTGCTGCCGAAGCTTCCGCTGCCGAAGCTTTAAGGGCAAGAGCGGCTGGCTTCTTCTTGGTTTCCCTGATATCTTTTTCCTCCTTGATTTCACGTAATGACAGCTTGGATAAGGGGTCGACGATTTCTTGCTGTGACCCGAACTTTGCAGCAATCCTCTGAAAGTCGCGATCACAATTGTCCGAGCGTGAAAAACTTCCATAGACTGTGATGTTTGTCCCGTTGTTCCCAGGCATTTTCAGCTTGAGGTATGCATAATGCGGCACAACCATGAACTTGGCGTACGCTGGTCTCCCGAGTATAGCGTGATACTGTGACTCCCAGTTCACCACTTCAAACTCGATCTTCTCCTTCCTGAAGTTGTCGGCTCTGCCGAAGATAACATTCAGGTAGACTTTGCCAAGAGAGTGGCCCGGTGCGGTTGGAAGGATCCCATGGAAACAGGTGTCTGTTTCTTCCAGCATCCTCATGGTGATCCCCATACTTCTGATTGTGTCGACGAATATCAGATTTAGCCCGCTTCCACCGTCCATGAAGACTTTACTCATCTTGAACCCCCCAATTTGTGCTTCGACTACCAAGGCGGCGTGTCCTGGTTTTGGTATGGTCGTCGGGTGATCCGCTCGACTGAACGTAATGTTCTGAGAAGACCACTCGACATACTCGGGAATGTTTGCCATGATGCTTTCTGCCAGGTTGATCTCTCGGGTGAGCTTTTTCATCTCCCTTTTCGAAACACCTGTCCTGTGGATCATGCTCATCTGCCCTCGTGGTGGTGGGAATGCCTCGTTGGGTTGATGAGGTTGAGCATGTTGGACTTGATGCTGCGGTGGAGGTGGGGGTGGCGGTGGTAGCTGTTGCTGGCCTGACTGCTGGATGAGTTTGTGCATGTCTAGGAACTGCCGACAGTCCCTGAGCAGGTGGCCCGACTTCGTTTTGCCGTCCTTGGAATCGACATACGAATGCAGGTAACAGGGGGCGTTGATATGCTCAGCGTAGGGTAATTCAGGAGTCCTCTGCTGTCGTGGTTTATAGCTGCCACGGTTCCCGGAGTTGTTTCGATTGCCGTCGTGTCGATCATCTCGGTCGTCCTGCCGATCGGAATATCCTGCAGCTACCAGATTGTTATCATCATAGTTGCGGTTCTTCCTTCTTTTGTGACGATCCCTTCGGCGCCCGAGTCGTGCTTCGGCTGGTCATCGTCTTCGTCGTCACTGCGCTGTCGTGGCCTTCGTACATTGTCCTCGCCATAAGCCCAACTATTGGCGATTTACATTAACTTGGTTATAGTTTTTGGCTTTTTGCGCCCAAGTTCTTCTATGTAGCTCTCCCGCTGAACGCCATCGCTGAAAGCGTCGATTGCTCTGTCGACAGATACGTCTTCGACAGCGTTCAGAAGTTTTGTGAATCTCCTGATGTATGAACGCATCGACTCCTTCTGCTTCTGTCGGCAATTCCGCAACTCTTCGATCCCGACGGGCCTCTTGTATGTTTGCCTGGAAATTGGCAACGAAGGCATCTACTAGGTCGTCCCATGATTTAACGGAACCTTTCGGCAACCCCCTTAGCCAGGCTCGCGCTGAATCCTTCAAGTAGAGCTGTAAGCATTGCATTGCTGCTATCTGGTTTCCTTTGTGCAGGATCACAGTCTGCAGGTAGTCGTCTATCCAGGATCTTGGTTCTTGCTGCCCATCGTACTTGGCAGCGTCGTTAGGGGTAGGCTTAAACTTTTTGGGCGGCATCGTTTCGCGGATCTTGTAACTTAGACAGTCGGCTCCCCTGAGCTCGCCGTCGTACTCCTGATCTTCATCCGAAGAATCGTTGTCGTTGTCCTTCCTAGCGGCGCGTCGTCGCCTTGCTTTGTCGATCTTGCTCTGGGTAATTTCGTCCCGAGCATCTCTCGCGTGATGTTTCGACCCACTGCCTTGTACAGTTGTCTTTTCCTTTGGTGGGACTAGGTTGTTCCCCAATATCGCGAGACTCTCCAGGGCACCTCGTTGAGCTTGAGCCATGGATCCTTCGGGGCGCTGGTTGATGAGGTATGCGGCGAGGTTGGCCGTTGCTCCTGCAACGGTTTTCGGCCGTGGCATGCCGGCGGTATCCATAGTCATAAAGGATTTGGTCAGATTCGACGTTATTTCTCTGGCGTCATCTTCCGAAAGCCTGGATAGTCTCGATCGGTGCTTGCCTGTTCCTTGAGTGTTTCGGGAGGCACTCCCTTGCAAGCCCCTTCGCCGTTCGCTGGATCGATCTGCCGCAGATAGGCGTCTCTCGAGGGTGGCCTGCTCTTTCGACAGGTGCTCCCGGTTTTTCTCTAGTATAGAGCGATAAGCATTGAGGGTTCCAACCGAGGTTCCTGCGGGGAGCGGTGTGTTGTTGAGTACTGTTGCCCTTGCTGCTGCCCACTCCTCATCCGCGATGGTGTAATCGCTATCGCGGTTGCTGGCACTGTTTTCAAAACTTTCCCTTCTACTGGAACGGGGAGTATGGTCCTCGTCTCCTCTGCGTCTTGTGTTTCCCGTGTTATTGGCGACGTAAACCTGATGGTGTGCCGTTCTTCGGGTAGTTCCCTGGATGATGCTGTCGATACTGTCCTCTCCTGATGAATACTGGGCGTTGCAGATGAACGGCGTGTCGCTCGATCCCAGCTCGTGCCTGGTGTCGCAGTTCAGGCAGTAGTACGAAGTTAATTCCGAAGATGTGGGATCATCAGACCCTACCGACATGGAGGACACCGAGCGGGGAGTCGAGGGCATGGGTGAGCACGTCGATCCCGTCAGACCAGCCGATAGGTCGAGTGACGATGGCGCGCTTGAACTCGTCGATCCGGAAGTGGGGGATTCCAGCAATCGAAGGATTCCTTCTGCGTTGACGTTGTAATGGACGCTGCCGAAGGTCATCTCCATGTTTCCTTGCTGATCTGAGAAGTTCGAGCGGGAGGAATCGCTGTGTGGAGTAAACTCGTAGGAGCCGAATCGAATCGGGCTTCCCAGGATGGGTGATGATGGTGTCGATGAAGTCGATGATGAAGCTGCTGGCGAAGCCGCTGGTGTCATGATTGGATCTGCCGATGACCGATCTTGTGCCGACAGGGTCCCCACAGACGGCGCCAATTGTCGAGGGTGCTCCTCGGCAATGCCCTCCGATAGGGGCTTAGGGTTGATGGAATCCTGCAAGCTGACACGAGACATCGGTACACAGACAAGCGAGGAGAGCGATTTACCCAGGTTCGGGGCCCTCGATGAGGTAAAAACCCTTACGTCCTGCCTGTCTGTTCTTTGATTAAGATGAAAATAGGTTACAATGGGGTGCCGAATAGTTCGGCTGTGATCTCGTCGAGATGCTAGCTGCTAGGGTAACCTAGTTCTAAGCTTCTGCTGGCTAATATTGCTAAGATTGATTGTGTCCCTCGATAGCCCCTCGGTGGCCAGGTCTCGAGAGGTCTAATCGAGTACGAGTAGGTTTACAGTAGATCTATCTCTAATCTTTCCTTGTTCGGCTTCTTCCGTGCCTTGTACTTCAAGTAATCTTCCGCCGCACCGTCCTAGTGGCCCATCTTGCCATCGGGTACCTTCATGGGCCTCCAGTTGGACCGTATAGGGTAGAGCAACATTGGTTACCCGAAGGGTAATGCCCACGTCAACATTAAATAAAGTAAAGCTAGCAACTAATTTTTGTGTGTTTTTGTTTTAGTGCAGCAAACAAAGTAGTAAATAAAGTAAAGTAAAGCAAGACAAAAACAAAGTAAAGAGATTGGAAGTGGAGACTCCCCTTGCAGCGTGTCTTGATCTCCCCGGCAACGGCGCAAGAAAACAGTCTTGAGGCGCGTGAGACACACGTCCGTTGGGAACCCCAAGAGGAAGGTGTGATGTGCACAGCAGTAAGTTTTCCCTCAGAAAGAAACCAAGGTTTATCAAACCAGTAGGAGCCAAGAAGCACGTTGAAGGTTGTTGGTGGCGGAGTGTAGTGCGGCGCAACACCAGGGATTCCGGCGCCAACGTGGAACCTGCACAACACAATCACAGTACTTTGCCCCAACGTAACAGTGAGGTTGTCAATCTCACCGGCTTGCTGAAAACAAAGGATTAAACGTATTGTGTGGAAGATGATGATTGTTTGCGAAGAACAGTAAAGAACAATTGCAGTAGATTGTATTTCAGATGTAAAGAATAGGACCGGGGTCCACAGTTCACTAGTGGTGTCTCTCCCATAAGATAAACAGATGTTGGGTGAACGAATTACAGTTGGGCAATTGACAAATAAAGAAGGCATAACAATGCACATACATATATCATGATGAGTACTATGAGATTTAATCAGGGCATTACGACAAAGTACATAGACCGCTATCCAGCATGCATCTATGCCTAAAAAGTACACTTTCAAGTTATCATCCGAACCCCTTCCGGTATTAAGTTGCAAGCAACAGACAATTGCATTAAGTATGGTGCGTAATGTAATCAACACAAATATCCTTAGACAAAGCATCGATGTTTTATCCCTAGTGGCAATAGCACATCCACAACCTTAGAACTTTTCATCCTTTGTCCCAGATTTAATGGAGGCATGAACCCACTATCGAGCATAAATACTCCCTCTTGGAGTCACAAGTATCAACTTGGCCAGAGCCTCTACTAGCAACGGAGAGCATGCAAGAACATAAACAACATATATGATAGATTGATAATCAACTTGACATAGTATTCAATATTCATCGGATCCCAACAAACACAACATGTAGCATTACAAATAGATGATCTTGATCATGATAGGCAGCTCACAAGATCTAACATGATAGCACAATGAGGAGAAGACAACCATCTAGCTACTGCTATAGACCCATAGTCCAGGGGTGAACTACTCACACATCGATCCGGAGGCGATCATGGTGATGAAGAGACCTCCGGGAGATGATTCCCCTCTCCGGCAGGGTGCCGGAGGCGATCTCCTGAATCCCCCGAGATGGGATTGGCGGCGGCTGCGTCTCTGGAAGGTTTTCCGTATCGTGGCTCTCGGTACTGGGGGTTTCGCGACGAAAACTATATGTAGGCGAAAGGGTAGGTCAGGGGGCGTCACGAGGGGCCCACACAACAGGCCGGCGCGGCCAGGGCTTGGGCCGCGCCGCCCTACTGTGTGGCCACCTCGTGGCCCCACTTCGTTTCCTCTTCGGACTTCTGGAAGCTTCGTGGAAAAATAGGACCCTGGGCGTTGATTTCGTCCAATTCCGAGAATATTTCCTTACTAGGATTTCTGAAACCAAAAGCAATGACAAAGAATCGGCTCTTCGGCATCTCGTCAATAGGTTAGTGCCGGAAAATGCATAATAATGACATATAATGTGTATAAAACATGTGAGTATCATCATAAAAGTAGCATGGAACATAAGAAATTATAGATACGTTTGGGACGTATCATTTGTTATCAAACAAGAGAGTGTATGTAGCACAAGTGAGGAGAAGTTATTTATTTGTTATGTGATCAATGTTGAGAGTGTCCACTAGTGAAAGTATGATCCCTAGGCCTTGTTTCCAAATACTGCAAACATCGCTTGTTTCTTGTTTCTTGCATCTTTACTTCCTGCAATATTACCACCATCTATACCACCTGTGTTTTACTATCTCTTCGCCGAACTAGTGCACCTATACATCTGACAAGTGTATTAGGTGTGTTGGGGACACAAGAGACTTCTTGTATCTTAATTGCAGGATTGCTTGAGAGGAATATCTTTGACCTCTACCTCCCTGAGTTCGATAAATCTTGGGTGATTCACTTAAGGGAAACTTGCTGCTGTTCTACAAACCTCTGCTCTTGGAGGCCCAACACTGTCTACAAGAATAGAAGCGGGCGTAGACATCAAGCTATTTTCTGGCGCCGTTGCCGGGGAGGTAAGGTAAAAGGTATTCACATCCTACGACTATTAAGCTATTTCCTAGCACTGTTGCCGGTGTGTGAGTGCTCGAAGATATTTCCTTTAGATCCTGCAATTATATCTTTTTGTTTCTTGTTTTCACTAGTTAGGCTTAATGGAAAACACCAACAAAATGAGAGATCTTTATGAACTTTATCTTGAATTAGGACATGATGTGTTTGAAGAGAGAATTAAAAAAACCCATGGAACTTTATATGCATGCTAATGGCAATGTTATTAGTATGAATGCTTTGAACACCATTGTTGCTAATGCTATGGAAAATTCTAAGCTTGGGGAAGCTGGTTTTGATGAGCATGATATTTTTAGTCCCCCAAGTTTTGAGGAGAAAATTTTCTTTGATGATACTTTACCTCCTATTTATGATGATTACAATGATAGTGGTATTTTGGTGCCACCTACTATGGAGGATAAAGGTTATTATGATTATACTATGCCTGCAATTTATGATGATTACAATGATGAATATGATATTTTCAGTCCACCTACTATTGAGGATAAAATTAGTTATGATTACAATATGCCTCCTATATATGATGATTATGGTGATGAGAATAATGATAGCTATTTAATTGAATTTGCTCCCACTACAATTAATAGTAATGACTATGCTTATGAGGAGAGTAATAATTTTATGCATGTAGCTCATGATAAGAATGTTTCATGTGATAGTTATATTGTTGAGTTTGTTCATGATGCTACTGAAAGTTATTATGAGAGAGGAAAACATGGTTATATGCATCTTAATAATATTAAGTTTCCCCTCTTTATGTTGAGAATATTGAAGTTGCGCTTTTATTGCCTTCCTATGCTTGTTGCATTATGCTTACATGACTTGTTTATTTACAAGATTCCTTTTCATAGGAAGTGGGTTAGACTTAAATGTGTTTTGAATTTGCTTCTTGATTCTCTCTTTTGCTTCAACTCTTATTTCTTGCGAGTGCATCATTAAAATTACTGAGCCCATCTTAATGGCTATAAAGAAAGCACTTCTTGGGAGATAACCCATGTATGTTTTTATTACTATTTTGTTGAGTCTTGGAAGTTGTTACTACTGTAGCAACCTCTCCTTATCTTTACTTTATTGCATTGTTGTGCCAAGTAAAGTCTCTAGTAGTTAAGTTGATACTAGATTTGGATTGCTGCGCAGAAACTGATTTCTTGCGGTCACGAATTTGAGTAGAACTCTCTGTAGGTAACTCAGAAAAATCTGCCAATTTACGTGCGTGATCCTCAGATATGTACGTTCATTAGTTTTGAGCTTTTTCATCTGAGCCTGTTAAGTGCCTCTGAAAAATTCGTCTTTACGGACTGTTCTGTTTTGACAGATTCTGCCTTTTATTTCGTATTGCCTCTTTTGCTATGTTGAATGGATTTCTTTGTTCCATTAACTTTCAGTAGCTTTGGGCAATGTCCAGAAGTGTTAAGAATGATTATGTCACCTCTGAACATGTGAATTTTTGATTATGCACTAACCCTCTAATGAGTTTGTTTCGAGTTTGGTGTGGAGGAAGTTTTCAAGGGTCAATAGAGGATGATGATATACTATGATCAAGAAGAGTGAAAAGTCTAAGCTTGGGGATGCCCCCGTGGTTCATCCCTGCATATTTCAAGAAGACTCAAGCATCTAAGCTTGGGGATGCCCAAGGCATCCCCTTCTTCATCGACAACTTATCAGGTCACCTCTAGTGAAACTATATTTTTATTCCGTCACATCTTATGTACTTTACTTGGAGCGTCTGTGTGCTTTTATTTTCGTTTTGTTATTTTCATTCTCTGAATAAATTCATGCTTGTGTGGGAGAGAGACACGCTCCGCTTTTTCATATGAACACTAGTGTTCTTCGCTTTTACTTTTAATGTTCATGGCGGAGTTGAAAACCGCTTCGTTAATTGCTATTTGGTTGGAAACAGAAAATGCTTCATGTGGTAAATGGTATATGGCCTTGAATAATTTGATACTTGGCAATTGTTTTGAGCTCTCTTAGATCATGTTTAAGCTCTTGCATCATGTACTTTGCACCTATTAATGAAGAACTACCATAGAGCTTGTTGAAATTTGGTTTGCATGATTGGTCTCTCTAAAGTCTAGATATTTTCTGGTGAAGTGTTTGAACAACAAGGAAGACAGTGTAGAGTCTTATAATGCTTGCAATATGTTCTTATGTAAGTTTTGCTGTACCGGTTCATACTTGTGTTTGCTTCAAACAACCTTGCTAGCCAAAGCCTTGTACTAAGAGGGAATACTTCTCGTGCATCCAAATCCTTGAGCCAAAACCTATGCCATTTGTGTCCACCATACCTACCTACTATGTGGTATTTCTCTGCCATTCCAAAGTAAATTACTTGAGTGCTACCTTTAAAATTTCATTCTTTGTCTTTGCAATATATAGCTCATGGGAAAATAGCTTAAAAACTATTGTGGTATTGAATATGTTGCTATGTATCTTATTTCTTATAAGTTGCTTGTTGAGCGGTAACCATGTTTCTGGGGACGCCATCAACTGTTACACCTTTGTTGAATATCATGTGAGTTGCTATGCATGTTCGTCTTGTCTGAAGTAAGGGCGATTTATCATGATCAAATGGTTTGAGTATGCATATTGTTAGAGAAGAACATTGGGCCGCTAACTAAAGCCATGTATCATGGTGGAAGTTTCAGTTTGGACACTAATCCTCAATCTCTTATGAGAACATTATCTGTTGTTGAATGCTTATGCATTAAAGAGGAGTCCATTATCTGTTTTCTATGTTGTCCCGGTATGGATGTCCTTAGTTGAGATCTATCAAAAACGAGAAATCAAATGCGATCTATCTCCTTGGACCTTTGTACAGGCGGCATAGAGGTACCCCTTTGTGACACTTGGTTGAAACATATGTTATGCAATGATAATCCATGTAAATCCAAGCTAATTAGGACAAGGTGCGAGCACTATTGGTATTCTATGCATGAGGCTTGCAACTTATAGGATGTCTTATGCATAACACATATGAATTATTACTACCATTGACAA
Organism: Lolium perenne; assembly: GCF_019359855.2. Classification (NCBI taxonomy): domain Eukaryota; kingdom Viridiplantae; phylum Streptophyta; class Magnoliopsida; order Poales; family Poaceae; genus Lolium; species Lolium perenne. Next base: position 33,412,579 of record NC_067250.2, read on the forward strand.
AATTATTTCTATGTTTTCAAAATAAAAGCTCTAGCACAAAAATAGTAATCCATGCTTCCCTCTACGGAGGGCCATTCTTCTACTTTATGTTGAGTCAGTTTACCTACTTCTTTCTATCTTAGAAGCAAACACTTGTGTCAAATGTGTGCATTGATTCATACATGTTTACCTATTGCACTTGTTATATTGCTTTATGTTGACAACTATCCATGATATATACATGTTGAAAGTTAAAAGCAATTGCTGAAACTTAAATCTTCCTTTGTGTTGCTTCAAAACCTTCTATTAAGAATCTATTGCTTTATGTGTTAACTCTTATGCAAGACTTATTGATGCTTGTCTTGAAAGTACTATTCATGAAAAGTCTTTGCTATATGATTTAGTTGTTTAGTCATTATCTTTACTATTGCTTCGAATCACTTCATTCACTTCATATGCTTTACAATAGTATTGATCAAGATTATGTTGGTAGCATGTCACTTAAGAAATTATCCTTGTTATCGTTTACCTACTCGAGGGCGAGTAGGAACTAAGCTTGGGGATGCTTGATACGTCTCCAACGTATCTATAATTTCTTATGTTCCATGCTAGTTTTATGACAATACCTACATGTTTTGTTCATACTTTATGATGTTTTTATGCGTTTTTCGGAACTAACCTATTAACAAGATGCTGAAGTGCCAGTTCCTGTTTTCTGCTGTTTTTGGTTTCAGAAATCCTACACAGGAAATATTCTCGGAATTGGACGAAATTAAGGCCCACGATCTTATATTTCACGGAAGGTTCCAGAGCACCGAAGAGGGGCCAGAGGGGAGCCAAGGGGACCCCACCCCACAAGGCGGCGCGGCCAAGGGGGGGGCGCCCCCCTATGGTGTGGGTCCCCTGGGACTCCACCGACATTGCCCCTTCGCCTATAAAGTCTTCCCGACGCGAAAACCCTAAAAAGATAAGCCACGGGACGAGAAAAGTTACGCAGCCACCGCCATCGCGAAGCCAAGTTCGGGGAACAGAAGTCTCTGTTCCGGCACGCCGCCGGGACGGGGAATTGCCCCCGGAAGGCATCTCCATCGACACCACCGCCATCTTCATCGCCGCTGCTGTCTCCCATGATGAGGAGGGAGTAGTTCTCCCTCGAGGCTGAGGGCTCTACCGGTAGCTATGTGGTTAATCTCTCTCTCATGTACCTCAATACAATGATCTCATGAGCTGCCTTACATGATTGAGATCCATATGATGAGCTTTGTATCACTATTAATCTATGTGCTACTCTAGTGATGTTATTAAAGTAGTCTATTCCTCCTTCATGGTGTAAAGGTGACGGTGTGTGCATCATGTAGTACTTGGTGTAGGTTATGATTGTAATCTCTTGTAGATTATGGAGTTAACTATTACTATGATAGTATTGATGTGATCTATTCCCCCTTTCATAGCTATTGGTGACGGTGTGTATGCTATGTTAGTACTCGGTCTAAATTGCAACGGTCTATTATGCTCTAGAGGTTACTTTAATATGAACTCCGGAATTACTCTCCACAGTGTGATGGTGACGGTGTGTGCATCGTGTGTGATTCCTTTATGACATTGTGGAGCATGTTTACTTCGGCTTGAGGTGTGCTTTTGTAGCCCTACACAATGAATGGTGTTTGTTATCAAATAAGAGAGTGTATGTAGCACAAGTGAGGAGAAGTTATTTATTTGTTATGTGATCAATGTTGAGAGTGTCCACTAGTGAAAGTATGATCCCTAGGCCTTGTTTCCAAATACTGCAAACATCGCTTGTTTACTGTTTTACCGCATCTTTACTTCCTGCAATATTACCACCATCTATACCACCTGTGTTTTACTATCTCTTCGCCGAACTAGTGCACCTATACATCTGACAAGTGTATTAGGTGTGTTGGGGACACAAGAGACTTCTTGTATCTTAATTGCAGGATTGCTTGAGAGGAATATCTTTGACCTCTACCTCCCTGAGTTCGATAAACCTTGGGTGATTCACTTAAGGGAAACTTGCTGATGTTCTACAAACCTCTGCTCTTGGAGGCCCAACACTGTCTACAGGAATAGAAGCGTGCGTAGACATCACGCGCCCTATGTAGGTGGGCGCGCCAGTAGCCCTCATTTGCGCCTCGTGGTTCCTCTCGTGTGATCCCAAGCTCTAGGCTCTTTGTTTTAGTGAAAAACTTATGTGGTATTTTTCCTCGATTTTATTTTCTGCGAAAACACACAGAAAGAAGAATTTTGCTAAAAGCATCTTCAAATTCAACAGTTTTATCAAAGTATGGTGGGATTCCGGAGCAAATCCTTGAGCAAAGTGCTTGCAAAAGTAGATACATTTGAGATGTATCACCTTCCCTAACCCTCTCCCTCCACCCCTCCCTTCCAACGTCGTCGACGTTGGTTGCCGGTTGGGCGCCCTGCTTCTTCCCTCGTGGTGGTGACCTCGCGCGGGGCGGCACGGCACCAGGCGCGGGAGGTCCGATCCAGCGCAAGTGGGGGACATGGGTCGCATGGGTGTTGCACGTAGTGGTGGCACCACGGTTGGTGGCCTGTTTGAGCTCGCCCCTTTAGGCCCATATCTGGGCCCTTTGGGCCTGATCCATGTTAGGGCGGGTCTGGCTCGACCTCGCTGCCTTCTACTCAACTACGAGAAGTTCGTGACATGGGTGGCAGTGATGACTGATGACACCGCCCCTGCTGCAGCATGGCTGCGTGAGCTTTGCGGTCCATCTGGGTTCGAGCGAAGCTATTGTGACAATCAAGAGGGTAGCGGCGACTGTGTCCTACGTGTAGCAGAATGTCGACGGGGTCTTTACGGGCCCTTCAGACGCTTGGCCGGGCCTGCCCCGCTTGATGTGACCCTGCTATCGCATTCGGTCGACACCCGTTGATGGCGGTGGAGGATGTCCTCTAGGTGTTCGTGATGATGCCGCCTTATGGCTCCAATGGCATGGTGTGCTCTTGTTGTCGTGTCTGGTCGGCCGCCGTCTATGGCGGTGAAGATTGTGCCCTCTCGCGTGGTTGTGGTACTGCCGCCCTTGTCTACGGCTGTCTCTTCTTAGTTCGACCGACCTCGTAGTGTTTGCCAAGATGAGACAACGATGGTGATTACAAGACTGTGGTGACGTATGTTGGCGGGTGGCAAGATTGGTGGAGCGCTATAGGTTGTCTAGGGATGTGGTGTTTTGGGGGTTGGGAGAAATCACTGTCATCTTGGCACCGATGCGGTAACTCCTGTGGGCGTCGCCGTACCTTCCTGAAGGGTGTCGGGTGTACCTCTTCCCTGAGGGAAACCCTAGAACCAGACAAAAACATTGCTAGTGTCGTTTCCTCTTGGTACGTGACAATTCGGAGTGCTAGGATAGTGGTGGGAATACTCTAGAGGGCGCAACGGTTGCTAGTCACCTTCGTTTTCATTGATCCGTCGATGTAGACATTGTTTTCTTTTCTTCTTTTTCTCTCTTATTTTCTGAGATTGATTGTACTGCGTTGTTGCTATATTAATAATTTTAAAGTTATCGTTGTTGCTATATTAATATAGCGGACCGAAAGACTGTTTGAAAGATTTTAATCAACGAGCAGTTCTTTGGCAGAATGGCCACCGAACCGTACTGGGCGCTGGTCGGGCACTCGGGCCGGACATGTAACCGAGCCAGGCTTCACCGGGCCCGTTCCACCTGACCGCCACACGCGACGACGCACGTCACCTGCCTTCACAGGTCACAACGAGTGCTCCCAGAAAAAGTTCCCCGCCGCCGCCGCCCCTGCGCTGCCACCCTCCCCGGCAGCTTCTTCGCACTCCCCGCAGGCGGCGGTGTGCCTCGTTGGCGGCGCCCCACGGTTCGAGGCCCTCTCTGTCCAGCACTACAACTCCAAATCCAGAGGAGCAGCACGTGGAGGCCCGAGCCCTTCCTGCTCCCCGCCGCCGGCGCGAAGCAAATTGCGGCGAGCTAGCGAGCTTCAGGGCTCAGGAGTCATCCGAGATGCCGTCCTTCTCGTCCGGCGTTTCTCCGCAGAAGCAGCAGCATAACGCGCGGTGCCAACCCCCCTTTACGCCCCCCATCACCCGTATTTTCTTTGGGTCTATTCGCCTGGTGATTGACCCTGTATTTTGGTTGGTTTGGGTAGGAGGAAGCAGCTGATTCGCCAGCAGAGGAAGTCGCTTCCTATAGCGTCAGGTTTGTTTGCCTGCCTGCCAAACATTTGATTCCATCACGGTCTTTTCTTTTTTGGGGCTAACTTAGGGATACTGAGTTTGTTGTTGTTCATGGTGGTCGTTTTTGTTGGTGCAGTGGAGAAACGGCTTGTTGAGGAGGTGAGGACGAATGACACGCTCATCGTTGTCGGAGAGACCGGGAGTGGCAAAACGACCCGTAAGTGTGTACACCTGCGCTTTTTGTCCTTCCATTGCTCAATGTTTCTGAGGTCAAGTGACTTCTGAAACACTGATGATCGTGATTATTTATCTGTGCAATTTATGGAAGTTATGCTACTTGCTAGTATCTTGTTAGTTCCATAACCCTTACGACAGTATATAAAAGCAAGAGTAAGACCAAACCAACATTCTGTAAATGTAAAATGAGCCCCCCCCCCCCCCCCCCTTTTGTCCACAACCTCATTGTGCCCAAATTTTTTTTATCATGCAAAAAATCGTTATTATAAATTGTTTGACCAGTACCGAGTGTTTATCTGTTTGTAATGAACATTCTTCATCAGTCATTGAAGAAAAAAAACAAAAAAATCATATAGCAGTCAATTAATTTGTTACACCATCATTAATTACTCTTTTCTTCACTTCAGTTCTTTGAAGAAACATGTTCCTTTTGTTTTGTTATGCAGAGCTGCCACAGTTTTTGTATGACGCTGGGTTTTGTCAGGATGGAAAAGTCATTGGCATCACCCAGCCTCGAAGAGTTGCAGCGGTTACAGTAGCAAAGCGTGTTGCTGAGGAATGCAATGACCAGTTGGGCAGAAAAGTTGGATACTCTATTAGATTTGATGATTCCACATCTAACGCAACAAGGATCAAGTACATGACTGATGGTCTGCTTCTAAGGTAATTTTTTGTTCAAAACCGAATCGTCCATTGTTTGATACTTTTATGATTTATTATTCTGTTTTATGTTAGCTCCTTAAGTCCAGCTGACATTCTAGGTACACGGTTACTTGCTATTTGATTTACTTATTTTTCTTTTCTGTAATTCCGTTTGCTTAATTGTTGAGTTTGATGCTATATGTTCTTATAGAAAATTGTATAAAAATTTTAAGGCTTACATTACGAAATTCTTTTACCACTAACCAGCATGATGGTTATGTCCTTGGAGTTCTGTTCAAATGATATGATATAAGTCATTTGTGAGTTAAAGTCGGAGGAAATGAAGAACAAAATGCACAGAACAGAATTCTAGATTTCCTTTTGTTATGCACTTAATTTACATTATTTTTGTGACAGTTGCCATCCTACATGTGCCTAGACCTGAGCCTTGAAACAAAGTCCATTTCGTTCACAAAGAAAGAAGATACCATTTGTTGTTTTATTTTCTTCAGCGTTATATATTGCATTATTTTGTACCAGTGTAACTTTTAGTACTGTGTTATTTTCTCGTTCTTGAGTTTTTTTGTTGAAAATTTCTTAACTAATTTTCTGTTTCCACGGTATCTTACGATGTTGTAGATGGCTAAATGTGCGTGACAATATTCATCGACAGTGTCATATATTCTCATTACTTTTTTGGTTTGATCTGTGAACATTACTTTCTTAATGGAAGCATTGCTTTGGATTTTTCAGGGAAGCACTTTTGGATCCGCTATTGTCTAAGTATAGTGTTATAGTCGTTGACGAGGCCCACGAGAGAACCGTCCATACAGATGTATTGCTGGGTTTGTTGAAAAAAGTGCAGAAATCCCGATCTCTTTGTTCCAATAACAATGGGGAGACTTTGTCTGACAGACAAGACCCTCAAAGTTCTAGTCTGAAGGCAAGCCAGGGAATAAAATTTGCGCCTTTAAAGCTAATTATTATGAGTGCCAGTTTGGACGCCAAGTGTTTTTCTGATTATTTTGGTGGCGCTAAAGCTGTACATATTCAAGGGCGGCAATACCCTGTCGACACACTGTATACTTATCAGCCTGAGTCGGATTATCTAGATGCTACACTAGTTACGATATTTCAGGTGAGCATCACTCTATTTGCATGGAGAAGGTAGATGGATTAGGGAGCAGGGAAGGAAAAAAAAAGCATTTTGGACTGAAAACCTTCGCTCAGAAACCAGGATAAGAGAATGTGCACTCTTGCTAGGAATAATTATAGTATCTCATAATTACCAGAAGTCTAGGACTAATTTTAATACCTCCTAATCACCAGAACCTATTGTTTGACTCTTTCTTTATGAACTTCATGTTTGGATGTTTGCTTTCTTAGATCCATTTGGAGGAAGGACCTGGAGACATTCTTGCATTTTTAACGGGTCAAGAGGAGATTGAATCACTAGAGAGACTTATTCAGGAGCGTGCTCGTCTACTTCCACCAGATAGTAGTAGGATATGGATTACACCTATCTACTCATCGCTTCCATCAGAGCAGCAAATGAATGCTTTTAAGCCAGCACCATCTGGAAACCGTAAGGTGAAGCATTATATATCTTTGAATGTTTACTTTCCTTTGTTTCACTCCCAACCTATTTATATGTTTTTCTATAGACGAGTACTTTAGTTGCTGCTCTTTATATCTAGTGTAATGTTAGATACAGATAGACATGCAACCAAGTTATGTCCATTGAGTCGGCCTGGCCAGCCACAATTTAGCAGATTGGTGACTGGCCTGACACAAACAATGCCCGGGAGCAGTGCCAAGACCTGAATTCCTTGATTGTTCTGCTATTTTGGTCTCTGACATGAAAGAAACAATGGGGTGTTCCAAGGAGAAAGCCATGATCTACGTGCAGTGACTATGGGCATGACGGTGGAGTGCCAACCGCTCCTTGTTGCAGAAACTAAAATGGGATACTTCATGCTGCGCGTGTTGGCTTTTGACAGGCACTTGGCATCTGTCGTAAGCCCATAAATAGTTTCTAATGCCCCAACATATGTCTTCATATAATAATACTAGCAGAAATGGGTGCGGCGGCACGCCGCGCCAACATCACACTTGAATTGATAAAAGTAATGTATATTTCGTTCTTTAAACAATCGGTTTCAAGGTTGTTGAGACCAAAATTTTGATACATCATACATTGAAATTATGTGCATAAAAAGCTGATTCTAAGAATCAATTAAATAAGCGAGCATTAAAAAGACACAAATATTAAGTCTGATAATAACCGGTACTGCATATTAATCAGCGTGAGGCAACATTGGCGGTTATACAGAGTTAGTCGCAACATTGGTGAGTGATGACACCTAGGAGGGCAAATCCACCGATAAAAGAGAGGCTAGCCTCTCATATCAATATATACTTGGGACTCGATAACATAGTTCATGGAATTGTCTTCTATAAATATCATAGATCATAGATTATATTTAGTAATATACATGACATCACTTTTCTAGCGAGAAAAGCTAAACAGAGATGCTAAAGTTGCACGGTATGGTTGGTGGTGTCAGTGTTCGGTATCGCCATCTTCATGGTTAGAGGAGAGGATGGTGAGATGTTCACTTGGTGCACTGTGTTATTCTTTAATAATATGATAAGCACTTCTTAGATAGATCATATTGAGAACCAATAACACACTCATTGATGCAAAGAAAATCCTTCTCAACTCCTAGTGCATATATGATCTTTTTATCAGTAGATAAATGAAAGAAATATCCCTGGAATAGATTGAATTACTGTAATTAGTTTTCAATCTCTAAAACTGAGGGGGATTCAACCACGTAGCCTTCTTGAATGCTCATAGCCTCATACTTGGCATGTACACAAACAACAAATATACTATGAAAATTTAGATTGTGCCTGAAATGAAAAAAAAACGTAGTCAGATTCTAATAACTGAATAAGGAGTAAAGAAAAAGATTCTGGTACAAACAATTTCAAGGAAAGGATATCAAAGTAGTAAAGAAAAAATTGATCTGGGAATATGACAAACATTTAATATAAAGTATGAAGGAACAATTGTTCTGGGATGGTAGAAGTCTTTTCGCAGAAACAAAAACTTTTGACAAATACAAAAATGTTATACCTGGAAAGAATCAAACCAAGTAAGCAGAGAGATCTGGAACGTTCTTACCTGTACCTGGAGAAAGAACTAACACCCAAGTTTTATATGGGGAATACCAGTGGTCGATGGTGTATGTATGTTTGTTGCTATTGACCTTTGGCAACAGTATTCTGGCAAGTATTCTGCCGAGTGTTGCCAGGACTATAAGGTAATGGCTAGCTTTGTTTTCCTTGAAGTAGTTCCATGGTGAGCAAGTGTATGTTTGATTGTAGTGTCACTGTTAGGTCTGTTCTTTGTGTCAAGGTGGAGAATCTAAACGTCAATCCAAATAGATCACCTAGTTCCAGTAACATACGGGTACAGCTACAAATGTAACCAAAGCTTTTCTTATTTGCCCTAGCTAAGAAATATATAATTTAGCTAACACAATTGGTGTCTGATTGGTAACAATATTGACTTTTCTGTGGGCTCTAGAAACTGTGGACCATACCGCTAACCGATATCACTGAAGCATACAAGTACCTTTTGCTGATACTTATTAGAATAACTACATGTTAGCAATAGCTTAGAAGAGACATTTTTCAATAGTTGGATAGAAAAGGTAGTATGTGCATATAATATTTTGTTATCATATTTAGAGGCAACCTCTGATAAGACAACGTTTCCATATGCATTAACACAGAGAAAGCAAATGGCTGATTGATTTCCATACAAAAGAGAGGCAACCTCAAATACGTAGAATGAGTTGTAGAAACAACTTGTAAGGATGGTAAGTATCTGCTGAAGCGCACTCCATAGAATCATATAAACAAAAAATTCAATCACTCAGACTTCAGTTAAACTTTGAGAGATAACCGAATAAATGCAATCATATTCCATTTTGCGCCGACAAATCGGAGACACTGTAATGACTAACGAACAAATAAATATATAACCTATGAGAACAACCTAGATGCACATATGAATCATCTGAACAACAGACCTAATAATCCAAATACAATAGTAGATAGATGAAAATATTCTGAAAGAGAGGAGAGATACCTTCTAACACCTTTTTAGTTAGTTAGGTTGTTGAGACCACGTTTGGAAATAAGCTGAAGTAGATAGTCAAGTACATGTAACATGTTCTGGAGCTTCTCAATAAAAAAATTGAACTATTGGTTCCTCTTCACTGCATAGTTTCATTGACCATTAAATTTTTTTTTTCTATTGAGGATTCGGTACCAAATGGAATAAGCTGTTGTCTCTACCTCCACCCGATGGAAAACCACTTGCTTCATATTTTTAAATAAATGGGACAATTATAGTTCTATTGAATCGCAAGAGATCATTAACAATGTGTCTTCTCATCCATCCAAGCCCATCCCTATCTGCTACAGAAACCCTTCCATTGTGTTATCACAAAATCAACTAATCAAGCACACCAAAACAATGACAAAATACAACGACAATTTAAAAATTGAAGGGCATAGTGTATTGGATTACGATACACTACATACTCCACTCCGATAACTTTGGTCAATAATAGTTGTATCCTCTGGAAGGACCAACTAAAGATCAATTGTAAGCTGTATTATGATTTTCGATTCCACAAAGGAAGCCATAATGATTGATATTCCTTAATTCGTGCACAACCTAGGTAGAACCAAAATAGATCAAAACTACTCGGATATGTAGAGTTTTCAATAATGTGCAATCCCTAATGGAATACTTGGAACCCAAACTAAATGGATCCTTGTTCATTTATCTATATATGATAGGAAAAACAGGAACATATGAACAGGTGGTTACTAACAAGTAACAACTAAAATTGTGAAAAGGCAATTCTTATTCTGTATCTCTCGAAGCTGTCAAGAAAATATAGTCATGGATGTAAAATTTTGGCTTCCAGCTGAAAAGAGAACAGGAACATATTGGTAGCACAATCAGTTTCAGGGTCCATATGAGCTACAGTATTTTATTTGGAAGCTAAAAAGTATAAAAATAGCCACCAGATACTCCAGAACATTGATGTAATAATTTTCATATGAAATGGGAAAATCAACATATTTCGAGTGTTACTATTAACTAAACTTGTAGCCGTGAGATCTAAACAAATATAATTTCAGCCATGTCTAGGCAAACTGTGTTGAAAGAATGAGGGATGCCCTCAATTATGAGTTCATTTTACAATGTACACCACTAATATTTCAAAAGAAACTTTCTATGCTTCAACATGGCTCTTGTGTTCAGCCTATCCATAAGTAAAGTCAAGAAAAACAACACGGTTGAGTTGACTATTCAGTGTGAACTTTATATATCCCTTAGAGATGGTAAAACCTGGAGTTCTACAAGACCAGGTATCATTCTCATCAGCGAGAGCTAGGCTTTCTTGAAGATAATAAAATATTGGCTTGTATGCCCCTCTAAATGGGGAAGATGAAAACTATCACCTAATTACTACAGGATAGAAAAGCTTTGTTGTTCCACAAAGGACAGGATATGAGGCAACTTTTGCCTGCAATAATTTTTTTGATCCCAAATATCAATACGGAAAAGTAGATTGGACAGAAAGTGCAACTCTGAAATATGCAACTCTGAATGAATAGAAACCCTGATTAATCTGGTACCAATGGCTAAAATAAGGGCGAGAAGTGCATATTTTCTAACGTTTTTTTACGGCCATGCCATTCATATATAGGACTTCAGTGAAGTACAATATGCAAGCAAATCAACAAACCTAAATAGGAAAAATAAGCTACCAGTACATTGGAGAGAGAGAGAGGAAGAAGATCTACAGCAATATCTGCCCATACAAATATCTGCAAAATTCCCAGGAAGAACACGAACACAAAAAAAAGCTTGTGAAAAAAACAAAAGTTCGACATCCGCGATCAAACTCACATGGAAGCCGTCTCCATCCTCGTCGGCCGCCCTGCTCTCGTTGCCTCCAAGGCCGTGGTTGACGCGGTGGCCTTCACCGTCGATGCACCTGTTGTTGGATGAGGGAGAGGACACCAGAGAGATCGCTCTTAGTATAGATAGCACATATTCCTGGAAGAAAAATAGAATAGACGACCCTATATAACACTACAGACTGAAACCAACCACCCAGCTCACCTTCTCAGCCAGTAGCATCATCTCAAGCACTGCCATGTGGATTGCCTTCTTAGCTAGGCAGTAAATTAGCATGCTCTTGTAGTATCTTATCATATGGCAAGTCATTAGTGAACTTCTATCACAACCTTTTTGTTCTTAAGTCTGATTTGAACATAGTACTTATGTACACACCAAATCTGAATGTAACTAAATAGCTGCAAATATCAGAAATACGATGATTCTCCCAATTTGCACATCCAAGATACAGTACAGAAAAAAAACCCAGTGGAACCACATTGTCCAGTGCCTCATTAGTAATCCCTATAGTGAAAGGAAAAAAGTGTCAATCGAAAGGAAGTTGAAGAGCTTTGAAGTCACTGAAGTACTAAACCTGATCACTTTGTTGGCAAGTGGTCTCAACCACGGATCTGCATTGTAGTCTCTGCATGTAAAGCATCTCTCAGCCATGCTCTTTCAAAAAATAATATAGAACATGATAAGTAATCACAATGTACATAAGGGTGTGATCAAAGGGTGAACAATAATTAGTATGTATTCTTCATTTATTGTCACCACAGATTTGATGCATATGATGCTCGATGTTTTTACTGTCCGATAAGATTTTGACAGCATTTTTTTAGTTAAGAAGAGAAGATGAAGATTCAGTTAGCAAACAATAGAGAAAATGACATTTCTGGTAGCTCCTACTTTTTTCCCCGCGACTTATACATGAATACAAATTATTGAAGTAAACATCACAAATATCCACTGCACACTTCAAATATGTAGGTGTACAAAATTATTAGCTGCACACTTGAAATACATATATACACATTAAGTGGTATTTTGAAAAAGAAAGTATTATACATAATAAATAGAAAAGGGAATCGATTTACCTCAGTTTAATCAATCTGCGCAAACATTATAAAGAAACATTTAGAGGTCACGTTCTCCGCTGTTGCCAGACATGACATTGCAGCTCATCGGCGGCACTACAAACTTCAGCATGTGGAAGCGGCGAACTGAAAACAGAGTCAGCGGATGAAGGTTTCATCAGATGGCAATGCAGAGAAAATTACCCTGGCCAAAGAAGTGAAATCCTTGCTTCAGGAAGGGAAAGATTTTGTTATCAATCACATTAGAAGAAAGCAAAACACACAGTTATTAGCTAGATGATGTTGACCATACCGAACCGTGCACATCTCAACTGTTTGACTGTGTGTTCAGAGGTAGTAGCTACTCCATGCGAGAATCCAGTTAACTCTGCGAGCAGGTTGTAGTGGCCTGAATCCATTGATTTAGGAGGAAGGGGGCAGGTGGAGGGGTGTCGTCGCCATGGTGGCCGGGGATGCCGAAGGACAATCTCCCAATGTCCGCACTGAATGGCGTGTTCAAGTCCCGTATCAACCTCACCCGCATTGAACTCTGCCGCCGTACGGCTCGGGCGCGACAGACGAACCATCGGCATCAGGGCGAACAACAACATCATCAAGAGGTGGCGCGCTGCTGAGATTGGCCTCGCAGCAGGAGAACATGGAACCTCTCGCCCTGACCTCTCCCCGCGCTGGACATCGCCGCCCACCCGCCCAGGCACGGCCGCAACAGCGTCGAAGACGACGGCGATGGGCAACGGGAGCGAGGGCGCGACAGATGCGAGCGCGGACGCTAGGATGGTGCCCGTCCTCGTGGCGGCAACGATGGCCGACTCTGCCTGCTGCAGCAGCCACTGGACGGTCTCGCCGTCGGACTTATGATCGATGTGGTGCCTCCTCCTCGATCTCGTCGGCGGCGGCGTGGCGGAGTGGACGGCGTCATGGCGGAGCCCTCCCCATGACCCATCTCCTCGAGCTTGACGAAGGTGTTCCGGCGGAGCCTCCCGCGATGGGCTTCGTCGCGCTAGGAGGCGCGGCGACCAAGCCCAGGGTGTGGCTAGGGTTTCGCGGGCGCGCGCGTAGGGGCTTGGCCGAGCTCGGCGGTGGTGCGGAGACGGGAGAAGAGGAGGCGACGGCGCCGAACGTGGTCAGGGAAGAGGAGGACGGCTGGGGCCCTGGGACAAGGATGCCACGGGAGTAATGCGGAGGAGAGGAGTTCGGGGCTGAGAAAATAATGGGGAGAGAGGAGCCCGGGGAGGAAATCGAGGGAGCGGTCAAAGCGGTTCCCCAAAAATGCTACGTCCACCTAGACTGGAAAGGAACGCATCATACGTTAAAGAAAAGTGACCACCAAAAATCTAAAAGGTCACCGGAAGTGCACACAAGAAAATTAGGAGGAAAAAGAGCAGACGTGTCAAACCAGCATTAATCCGGAAAAAAAATCAAAATTAGGAGAAAAAAGATGTTTGTTGCCAGTTAATATAGTAGTTATTTTCGACCCACTTCAGGATCAAATTGATCTTCTGGTTGAACTGGTTGGTGTGTGGAACTCAATACGTATCCACTCGCTTCTGCTGCCCACCTCCTCGTTTCTCCTCCAAGGCTCATCGAGCAATGAATTTTCCTTTTGTCATTTCCATAGTTTACTAAACATTACTTGTGTAATATGGTAGGCTTGCAACATTTGCTAATGTCCAGTTTGTTTATCAGGTGGTTCTAGCAACAAATATTGCAGAGACTTCTGTAACAATACCTGGTATTAAATATGTTATTGATCCTGGCATGGTCAAAGCGCGTGCCTACAATCCTGTAACTGGAATGGAATCCCTAATCATCATCCCAGTTTCTAAAGCACAGGCTCTTCAAAGGAGGTACAAAATTTCAAGCAAATTTTATTCTTGCGTTCTTTCTCTTACCTTGTCATTCTATACCCAGTGGCCGTGCTGGACGTGAGGGGCCAGGGAAGTGCTTCCGTTTGTTCCAAGAATGTGAGTTTGATAAACTGGCGGAATCCACTGTTCCTGAGATTAAACGATGTAATCTTGCGAATGTTGTACTACAGCTCAAAGCTCTTGGAATCGATGATATCATAGGTTTCGATTTTATGGAAAAACCATCGAGGTGAGTTTTGTACTTTTGCTTTCATATTCCTGCTTGCATGTAAAAGAAATTTGTGCCCCTCTGATTACAACATAGTGAAGCTTGATATAGAAAATGCATTTCACATGGCAAAGGAAAAACTGAAATATACTCATGAAATTTATCTGGAAACTTGATGTTTTTTCATGTGCTGCTGTGCTTAATTATATATATTAGACGATTGCTGTCGATGCAAAACTCAAATATCATTGCAATGAGAAGATACACACTAGTGATTTAGTTTGTAATACAGTACTATATTTGAAGTATTTCCCAACCAGCGAAAATTTTGCAGGTAAACCAAACTTCTGTCCTGGACTTGTTGTCAGGAACTTTATGATGAATACATTCACTAGAAACTTCAAGCACAAATTTTTAAAGAACCTTTGCAATAATCTCTACCATAATCTGAATGGAAGTTTGGTTTTTATGGACAAGTTTTACTAATTGTGCCAAACCTACTGCAGGACGTCTATTTTGAAATCATTGGAGCAATTGATTTTACTCGGAGCTTTGACTGATGATTATAAGCTGTCAGATCCAGTTGGTAAACAAATGGCTAGGCTGCCTTTGGATCCGATGTACTCCAAGGCATTGATAGTGTCAAGCGAATTCAAGTGCTTGGAAGAAATGTTGATTGTTGTTTCTATGCTTTCAGTGGAGTCAATTTTCTTCACCCCACGCGAGAAATTAGAAGAGGTATCCTCGTGAATTTCTGGAAACTGGTTTAATGCATGTTCCACAATAGGTTCCTATTGGACGTTATGAGTTCTATTGCAATGATGCCATTGGATGCATTTTTAAGACATAATTGCAATACCAGCCAGGGTTAAAGTATTAGCAGGAACCGTCCGGTTGTCACCAGTTACGCGTTTTTATGTCCTGGATGTTATCAGCATTTAACTTCTGAGAGACCGGTGTTTAAACTCTATGCTGCAAAACATATACTCAGTTATCTCTTGATGCAGTGCGGGTTTCCCCTGTTGCTAGAAACATTCTATTCCCTCCTTCCGTAAATAAGTGACTCAAAACTTTGCCTAGATGCGAATGTATCTAGATGCAGTTTAGTTATAGATACCTCCGTACCTAGAAAAAGTTCAGTCACTTATTTTAGGATGGAGGGAGTAGCATTCATTGCTCCTATTAGCAAGTTACCAGAGGGCCAGATTTGGAACATTCTTGCATTCATTGCTCTATTAGTAAGTTACCAGCGGGCTAAATTTGTTGGTGCTGCAGAATTTTGTAATGGTAGTTTAATGTTAACATTATACTATTTTATCGATGTCTATATGCAAGTATCTATAGATTACCAATAACATGGTATGCTTAGCCTTACGATTTTCCATTTGCATACCAAAGATCTAAGGTTGAACTAATATTTGGTTGAGCTCTTCTGCTGTTGCCCGCTAATAGTGCACTTATCTTTTTCTCGAGGAACTACAAATGCATATTGATCCTTTTACCTTATTCCCTGTTTAGGCAAGAGCTGCTAGGAAGAGTTTTGAAAGCTCAGAAGGAGACCATATAACTTTGGTGAATGTATTTAGAGCCGCTGCAGAATGCTTGGAGAAGAGCAAAAACGCAAATGCAAAAGAAAAAACAATGGAGAAGGCTTTGAACAGATGGTGCTGGGAGAACTTCATCAATTACCGCTCTCTAAGACATGCTCGTGATGTTCACAGGTTAGTTATTTCAATATTATTCTTGGTGGAAAGCAAATTATTGGATCAGATCAGATGGAACATTGATGATACACAGTTAAGCATTCTCTCAAGTGATGAGAATGGAAATATTGTGGCTGCTGTGGATTTCGAGTGGAGTGATTGTAACCGTTGAAATATGACTATTGCTGGCCTTTTGAACCACTATGCTTTTGGGTGAGCTAGTTGGTGCATGAAAGTCGACATGGTATTCAAACCAAGAGGTTTTGAGCCCGTGGCCCTTGCTTACGCAATTTAAATAAAAGATTAATTGCCACCTGCTTGAGCACAATGCTCTTCCTGGATGTTGTTGTTTAATAATGATTTAGTTGTGTCAAGCATGACATATACTTGTAGCATTAGCAGTTGAAATATTTGTAGGTGATTGGATTTACTTTTTAATTTCTATTACCATTTGTGAAATCAGCGGATGTTTAAAATTAAATCCAATACATATAGATTTTAAAAACTGAGAAGTAATCCCAGTTTAGGAATTCCAGAGTACACAGCGAGCTGACACAGGAACTTTCTGTCTGCTACAGTCAAATTCAGGGCCATGTCCAACAGATGGGGCTTAACCTGTCATCATGTGGAGATGACATGGTTCAGTTCCGGAGATGCCTCACTGCTGCTTTCTTCCTCAACGCAGCGATGCGGCAGCCAGATGGATCATTCAGGTACTGCTCCTTTCTGCATACGCAATGTTTTGCCACACAATAAGATGCATTGTACTATACCAACCAAAATATAGTGCCAGCAATACATATCTACTACAGGGACTCATGGTTTCATCTGTTGATCTGCAGGGCTATTGCAACTGGCCAGAGTGTGCAGATGCATCCTTCTTCTGTGCTCTTCCGGACCAAGCCGGACTGTGTCATCTTCAACGAGCTTGTCCGGACGACCCAGAATTACGTGAAGAACCTGACGCGGATCGACCCCTTGTGGCTGGCTGAACTCGCCCCACAATACTACGCAACAGAAGACTAGTTTTCCTTTTTGTTTTGATCCATAGTCGTAGTTTCTTGTAACAATCCTGTAATAACATTAGGTCGTTATAAGTGGACATGGCATGGCATGGCATGGCATTGGTTGGCGTAGTTGCAATCCTGACGATAACACATGAATGTGAAATGATCTTGATGCCAGGCCGCCGTGAGTTGGAAAATATACAGTACATGAATTTGTTATTGTAATATGGTCGCAGTTATGATCCAAATTTGGCGTAGCTAGTTTATTCTATTCTATTCTATTCACAAGAGAGGGATTATGTACTTCTAGCAAACCATCACTACGTGATTTGGAGATGAATTCATCTGCAAGCAAACTATAATACGTAGTAACGAATTTAAACATACAAAAAACGTCCTTGAGAACCAATTTGAGGTTGGATGGTTAGAGCATCTCCAGGACAAATTTTCGTTTCCAGTGCGCGCCCCAAAGACTCTTTCCGTCCGGCGCGACACAATAGGGTGTCGGGCATCCCGAGCCCGTCCACTGTTCATAGGAATGCTCCGGGCGCGCTGGACACAATGGAAAGAGAGGTGAGGAGACGTGGGACCGACGCGTCAACGAAACATAAAAATTCGATCCCCTCTCCCGCCACATCGCGCCTCTCCCACCGCGTATTTTTGCCCTCTCAAAAGATTTCACCGCCTCTCCTGCCGATTCATTTCTCCCCGCCCTCCCCCCGGTACCGCTACCCTCTCCCATCCATGGCGCCGCCGAGATGCCCCAAAAAATGTCCAAGAAAGCGGCCACCAAGCCGCCGGACAATGAGACGAAAGGGTCGAAGGCGCCCTTCGCGAAGCCGCGGAAGGCGCCCACGGCGAGGAAGAAGCTGGAAGGCTGGACCCGACGAAACGTGGGAGCAAGACTTCTTGCGGCGCAAGCTGTCGACGTCGGAGCGGAGGGGACGACAGTTGGTGCAGCAGGAGAATAAGTCGGTGGCGGCGTGTGCGCACCGGAAGGCGCTGACCGCATGTATCGCTGCTACCAACGCGAGCCCATGGAGTACGTCGGGGCCAGCGTACATTCCGGGAGTGGTGTCCCCGTCGACATCCGATTTCTTCAACGATGGCCCTTATGCCACTCCCGGGTGCGTGACACCGAACTTGTCGCCGCGGTACGAGGATACGTTGCCGCATGGCGGCTTCAACCCCAACGCCCTGTTCTACTCCCTAGCGTAAGACTTCCGTCGCCGAACCCCTTCTTCTAATTTATGTTTAGATTGCACCATCGGTATGTAATATGATCGCGCGTCCAGTACTTTGATCGCGGCTACTTCGGTAGCGACGACTTCGGCGGGAACAATCTCTTTTGAATGTGAACTATTTGAATTTCCGTTTGGGGACCGCATTTGGGGGACGCGACTGGGGAGCGACCTCCCCCTAACGCTCGATCCGGTGCCGTTTGGGGGGCGCGGCTGGAGATGCTCTTAGGAGGGTGGTTGTACCCAGCACACCAGAGTTGAAACTTCAGGTTTGACATCTGTGTGTCTCATAAAGGCGGAATATCCTTTCAATGGGAGGCGACGTTCCCGTCGATAGCGAGGCGCCTATGGTGACGTCAATTTCAAGATCCGATCCGCCGGCCCAGTCTTCCGAACGTTTTTTTTTTTGAGAACACAGTACAACGCAGACGCTCACAAACACGCACGTACAAACACCCATATGAACGCACGCACGCACACCCTACCCCTATGAGCACCTCCGAGGGACTGAGCCGGCATATCTTGAGGTTGACGAAGTCGCCACTGGCGCCTCGCTGTTGACGGGCACGTCACCTACCACTGAAAGCAAAGCGCCGGTTAAATCCTGGAATAAATCCAGGTAAATGCAAACACCCATGCCAAGTCTAGGACTTGAACCTGGGTGGGCTGGTTCCACCACAAGGGACCTAACCACCAGAGCCAAGCTCTGTTTGCACCAGTCTTCCGAACGTGCTCGTAGGGGTAGTGTGTGTGCGCGTTCGTAGAGGTGAGTGTATGCGCGTATACGTGAGCGTCTGCGTTGTACTGTATTTAAAAAAACATACAAAAAACGTCATGTGAAATCGAGTCGTATTGCTGTACTCACACCTCTTATCTCGGTGGTTATTCGAGATCTGTATTTAAGAAATTGTGATCTCGAATAAGCACCGAGATAAGAGGTGTGAGTACAGCAATACGACTCGAGACCCAATTTCCAAACCGTCCGATCCGAATCGTACGGCGCCTAAGCATTGCTTGCCTAGGAGGAAAGGGAAACCAAAAAAGAAAGTCATATATACGCAGCAGCAGCAGCTGCAGCGCAAACCCACCACCACCGTCACAGCAACACCCGACGCATCTCGCTCTCGCCGCCAGTCGCCGCCGCCGCCGCTCGCCGCTGCCGGAGAAGATACAGGAGCGAGGCCATGGCGCCGGAGCCGGAGGAGGATATCATGAATGAGAAGAACCCCCGGCCGCTCGACGAGGACGACATCGCCCTCCTCAAGACCTATGTAAGCGCCCCTCCCCGACCGGATCGATCTATCTCGCGCGCGCTTAGGCGAGAGCTCTTGGCCGTCCGGGCTTGCCCAGGGCTACGGATTCGGTTTCGTGGCGGTCGATTCGTGCTCGTTGTAGATCTAGGGTTTTGACTGCTGTGGGAAGTTCGTGTTGTCGCGAGGCCTTTGCGAGGGGATTAGGGTTTGCGACGAGGGAGCTGAATGTTTGGTTGACCTCTCGCGTTCTGCAGTGAGATCCCGCATAGTCAATTTGGGTCAAGTTTTTCTGACTTTGAGTGGCTTCGTTCTGACAGGGGCTCGGACCGTACTCGAACACCATCAAGAAGGTCGAGAAGGAGATCAAAGAGAAAGCCAAGAACATCAATGACCTCTGTGGTACGTGCACGTTGATGTATTCTGACTATATCCCTAAATTCGGATTAGGTGTTCTGCGTATCTAATATGTGATACTCAGAGACATATATTTCATTCCCAAATTGCCAGCAGCTCTGGACAGTTCTGACTGTTTTGTTGTACTGCTAATTTACACTTCTGATTGCCAGTGCAATTCACCTTCTTGCATTTAGCTCAACTGAACTTTGCTTTTACTGATTTATTACAGGGATAAAGGAGTCTGATACTGGATTAGCTCCACCAAGCCAGTGGGATCTTGTGTCAGACAAGCAGATGATGCAGGAGGAGCAACCATTGCAGGTGAACTTGCGTGATGCCCACATGACCTCGTTAGTATTACACATCGGGATGCATATATGACCACTAGTTGTGTTCTCTCTAATAACGACTTCTGTTCTGTTTTGAAGGTTGCTAGATGCACCAAGATCATAAGTCCTAATACTGATGATGCCAAATACGTCATCAACGTAAAACAAATTGCAAAGGTGCTTCATTACTGCACTATCTCTTAAGTCAACTATATCTTCTGGAGGCTCAAATTTCCATTCTTTTTTAATGTTTATTTTGGGTGTTATTACAGTTTGTGGTAGGCTTAGGAGACAAAGTTTCGCCCACTGACATTGAGGAAGGAATGAGAGTTGGGTAAGATCCCTGGTCTCTCTCTATTGAGTATATTCTAGCATCCTTCTCATTTGGTTGTTTCCAAAAATGCTTCTTGTATTCGTTATGCTTTCTGTTGACACTGTCAGTCGAAGCAAACTTCTAAGAGTAATCTGTTTTTGAACAGAACACTAGAATAAACATGACAATTGCAGTAACTTATATAACTAGACTTCTCTCACTGATATGTAAAAAGTGGCAGGAGTACTATTTGCTAAAAAGAATCTTAAGGTGGCCTTTAAACTAACATGTGACTATTCCTACTTGTATGATTTAGCATTTAGCACTAGGGTTGGCACAAATTTAAGAATCAACAATATTTGATGGCTAAGCTACACCACTGATGTGTAACAACTGACTGTGACTGGGTACTGTTTACTAAGAACCTGTCAGATAATCCTTAAAATTTAATACTGCTTATGATGTACTCCCTCCATTTCAAAATAAGTGCAAAACAGAGGAAGTAGCAATTCGCTCTAGGATTTGGCACATTGTAAAAAGGTGCAAAAAGTGCTGTAATTCCTGTGCAGCAAAGGTGGCATATTATGTTATCCTTTGTGTTGACATTTATCAGTTTAACCCATAGATCTAACTTTTGAAGGTTGATTTGATCTTCAACCAAACTGAACAATGATATAGATTTGAAGGGTAAAGCCGTAGCACTCGTATATGTAACAATGACATACTACTATTGTAAAGGGCAACTCTTGACCTTAACTGTAGATAGATGTTCGCATAATTCAGCACTAGATTTGGCATGACACTGTAAACAAGAAGTAACAATTTTTAAAGTTTACGGGGCAATGGTATGTTATATGATTCACAGCTCGGAGCATAATACCATATGCTCTCGTGTACATCTGTGTGAAACATTGCCAAGCTCCGTTCTTAATGTATGCATTTTTTGATCTGAGGAAGCTGTTCATATGAACTTTTAGGACGTTAGGCCAGTTATGTTGGAGCATCAGGTCAGCTGCACAGCATAGCTGTACATTCTTCCACCTAAATACATCAGCATGTGACCTCCAGAGCACTGTACTCTTGCTGTGGTTTTTGTATTATTGCGTGTTGCACTCTCTGGTTTTTAGGATCACAGTAGTTGGTTGCTTTTTTATGTACTCCTCCGATTCATATTACTTGTCGCTAGTATGGATGTATCTAGAACTAAAATGTGTCTAGATACATCCATATTAGAGACAATTAATATGGATCGGAGGGAGTATTAATATTTGTTTATAGTAAGTAGTCTATATTACACCTTCAGTTGAATTATGTTGACTCTCATCCTATGTGTTACAGAGTTGATAGAAACAAGTACCAGATTCAGATTCCTTTGCCACCCAAGATTGACCCGAGCGTTACAATGATGACTGTTGAAGAGAAGCCTGATGTGACATATAACGATGTTGGTGGATGCAAGGAGCAGATCGAGAAGATGCGGGAAGTTGTAGAGCTACCTATGCTTCACCCAGAGAAGTTCGTCAAGCTTGGCATTGATCCTCCCAAGGGAGTTCTATGCTATGGCCCTCCAGGAACTGGGAAGACACTTCTTGCTAGGGCAGTAGCCAATCGCACAGATGCATGTTTTATCCGTGTGATAGGAAGTGAGTTGGTCCAAAAGTATGTTGGTGAAGGGGCACGAATGGTTCGTGAACTATTCCAGATGGCCCGATCAAAGAAGGCATGCATTGTATTCTTTGATGAAGTTGATGCCATTGGCGGTGCCCGCTTCGATGACGGTGCCGGTGGTGACAATGAGGTCCAGCGAACTATGCTTGAGATTGTCAATCAGCTGGATGGGTTCGATTCCAGAGGAAACATCAAGGTCCTCATGGCGACCAACAGGCCTGATACATTGGACCCCGCACTGCTGCGTCCAGGGCGACTGGACAGGAAGGTTGAGTTTGGTTTGCCAGACCTGGAGGGCAGGACCCAGATCTTCAAGATCCACACTCGTGCCATGAACTGCGAGCGGGACATCCGGTTTGAGCTGCTGGCTCGCCTCTGCCCCAACTCCACTGGTAAGTGTCTGGCATGATACGGTTCAGATGACTGTTTATGTATTATGTTGTCTGTATCATGATCAGTCCTCTCATACATCGTATCTCCTTTTGTGTTGCTACAGGAGCTGACATTCGGAGCGTGTGCACGGAGGCCGGTATGTATGCCATCCGCGCACGCAGGAAGACCGTCACGGAGAAAGATTTCTTGGACGCGGTGAACAAAGTAATCAAGGGATACCAGAAGTTCAGCGCCACCCCGAAGTACATGGTCTACAACTAGGTGGCCTGGCGTTAGCTCCCTGTATCTTTGCCGCTCGGGCCTTGATCTACGAGATTGTTGTTTGTTACTCTGCCTTTTTGTTGTCCCATAGAAACTGTCGAGGCATTTCTGCATCATATGCTGCTACTCTGGATTTGTATCTTCAGAATATTGAAATACGGGACTGGAATGATGAGAACGATGATGCCTTTTTATTCTCACGTGAACGCTTGCAAGTGCTTGCTGCATCTATGTTACCTGTTGTTTGAGCCGCTGCAACTTACTTGGATTGTATGTTGCTGCTTGTCGTTGGGGAGCGTAGTGGTGTTCTGTGCATGTTGGTCTTGTGCCCGTGTGGTTAGGGTGTCAGCTGCAGACTGAGATGAGACATGCACCGTTGACGTCTTATTAATTGTGGCTGCAAGAGACATCTGTCTCCCTCGTTCGTGCGCCCGCGCTCTTCGTTTAGGGTGTTTGGTTCTAGAATTTGGTGGAATGGAACGGAATGGTTTCGCACCTAGCACTTGTTCTTCTGTTCGGTTGGAGAGAAGGAACGGAATCAAGCGATTCCTCAGAAGTGAATATATACCTGTAAGATGCGGAACCAACTTGTGCGACCAATTTGGTTGAATCTGGTGAAAAAAAGAGATAAGCCCACACTAATCTCGTTCTTTCTCTCTGATTCTCTCCTGCCCCCCTCTCTCTCTCTCTTGGCACCCGGCGGCGGCCTAGCACGGGCGGCGGCCAGCATGCCCGGCGGCGTTCCAGCACGCGGCGGCGGCCAGCGTGCGACGAAAAGAACGACCAGCGACGGCCAGCGCGCGGCAGCAGCCCAGCACGCGGTGGCGGCCTGCTCGTGGGGGGCCAGGCACGCGCAGCAGCCAGGCATGCGCGGCCGTGCTCCTCCGTTTCGTGTTGATTTGGCCTGGGTTGACTTTGGTTTGCAAAAAAAAATCATGTTTAAGCCTATTGATTTTGATTTGGATAAAAAAAAATCTTGTTTAGGCCTTCCGTTCCGCTATGAGATTCTAGAACCGAACAGAAAACGGAACCATTCCGTTCTTCGACTTTTTCTGAACCGAATATGGGGTCGGAACCATCCCATAACGTTGGAATGGAACCATTTCATTCCATTTCCTCTCGTTCTCAAACCGAACACACCCTTAGGAACCTTCTGTCTGTACCTGGTGTGATCATACATGGGTAATATAGTAGCTTTTATGGGTAAGTTGGGCCGCATGATGAGAAAAATCTTGAGTAGTGGGCCGCATGATGTGTGTCTAATGTCCTTGAGAACGAGAATATGGTGACACATCGCTGATTGGTACTAGATATTTAACTTTATCAGACAATATCAAGACACAAGAGAGCGTTCTGGCCAAAGAAAATCTAGTCGTTACCCATTGGGATAAACGTTTAGGCGTTAGCTGATGGAGCATCCGATCTGTGGATTCGCCGCGTAAGGTCTGCATAATATTTTGGAGGTGACCTCAAGAACTGACGCTAGTGACCGCGCCAAGTTTTTTTTAGCTTGAACCAACGGAGAAGAAGGTTTATGTCCGAGGAATTTAGGTGCGCGCGTGCATATAGATTATTCAAACTAAGACACAGAGGTGGGCCAACAGTTTGAACTTCGGAAATCAAACCTGGTGCTTTTGTACACAGTTAGGCTGTGGTCTTTTCATGAAAACAAAAATGGTTGTGGTCTTTTCATGAATACTTGAATAGTTGTGGTCTTTTCATGAATACTTGCCCTCTGCTGGAGGCATTAGGTCGCGTCTTCCAAACCGTCCCCCAAAGCAATTTGGGGCGCGCCGGACCAAAAAACGGTTCCAGTCGCGTCCCCCAAAGCTCAATTTTGTCCGGCGCCCCCCGCGATACGGTGTCCGGCGCCCCGAGCCCGTCTCCGTCCCACAGGGGACGCTCCGGGCACGCCAGACACAACGAAAAGCGACGCGGGGAGTGGCGGGGCCGACGCGTCAGCGGCACAATAAATTTTAATCTAACCTCGCCTACCTCGCGGTGGAAGTTATTCGCGCGCAGTGACACACGACGGCATCTTTGCCTTAATGGCGACGGAGGGGCAAGCGAGACGTCTCGTCGGTGCTGCGCAGCCTCCACGCGTCGCCGGCGTTCGTACGCCACCGCCCGTTCCCGAGCGATCTTCCCGCCTCTTCTCGCCTCTTCCCGCGTTTTCTTCCCGACGCCGGCGTCTATAAAAGGTCTCCCGGCTCACTGGTAGCCACCACAGCTGCCGGCAACAAACACAACCCTCGTTGCTCCACCGTCTCCTCCACCACCAGTGGCAATGGCGAACCGCCCAGGCGCTGGCTAGTTCCCTCCACCGCCGTCTCCTCCACTTCCAGTCCCGGATTCGCAGGTCGACACCGACCCCGTAGCCCGGGAAGAGCGGCGGCGGTGAGGGATGCAGAACTGGCGTGCACATCGTCAGCAGCGGCGGGAGGCACTCGAGCAGCAGGCCCGCCAGCAGCGTGAGGCGGTACACGCGGCGGATCTAGCGGCGTTCTGCGCCCCTGGCCCCGCAGCTGATGAGGCCATGGCGGCAGCAGCGTGGCACGAGGAGGCGATGGCGGACACCGTTGCGGTATTCGACTCCTCGACGGCAGAAGAGGCGCGACGGCGCCGGACGGAGGAGATGGAGCAGCGGTGGGCTGATGAGGGCCGGCGCCAGCGCGATGAGCGGGAGGCGCTGTACCGTGAACGTCGGGAGGCGATCGAGCGCCGACGGAGGGAGTCGGTCGAGCGCCAGCAGCAGCTGGCGGCGGAGGAGCGTCAGCAGCGGGAGGCGGCGCTGATAGCGATCTGGGGGAGGCGGGCGGACGCGTTGGTGGCGGAGGCGGACGCGTTGGCGGCGGCGATGATGGAGGCGCCAACGGATGTGGAGGAGGAGAAGGCCGAGGCGGAGGAGGAGGAGACCGAGGTGGAGGACGACGACGAGTTCGAGTGGTCCGACGACGACGAGCCGCACCCGGACGAGACGGCCGATCAGCAACGCGCGCTCGTCGAATCCTTCGAGTCGGAGAAAAAGCTCCAGGACGACGCCCGTGCCCGCGAAGAGGCGCAGATTCGTCGCGCCGTCGAGCTCTCCCTCCAGGCGGCGCAGCAGGGGAGGGCGGACGAGGACGTGCGGCTGGAGCGGTGGCGTATGGCCACCGCCCAACGCAAGGAGAGGAGGCGCGCGCAGGAGGAGCTGCGGCGGAGGGGAGGCGACAACGGGACAGGGCCGTCGAACGCACAGTCGGGTGGTCAGTAGTCTAGATTTAGATGAAATCTAGCTGTTTTCATTCAAACTTTGTAATATATAATCAAATCTGAATGAAACCTTTATTTTCGTGCACCAATATTTATTTGGGTGCGGCTCTTGGGGAACGCGGCTGAGGAGCGACTTCCCCAACGGCACGAACAAAACACGTCCCCCAAATGCTCAATCCAGCACGTTTTGGGGACGGTTTGGGGGACGCTACTGGATATCCTCTTAGACCTGTATCTATCATGTTGTCTCATAGACACAGTAGCGAAGGCAGCAATTATTTAGAGGTATGGCCAAGTCAAGTAGCCAAGTTTTTGTGAACGCCAATGCATATATATATACTGTGAAGTTTGAAAATTTGAGGTGTGGCGGAGGCCAAACCTTGCCAATTGCTTCCTCCGCCACTGCAGGCACTGTTAGGACATCTCTAAAGGAGCGACGCAAACAAACGATGCGCCCCCGATTGCGTTCGCGTGGATCGAAAATGCGCCTACACCCTGCTTCAGCGGGCGATGCATCGTGTCCGAGGCGTCCGCAACGACGCAAACGCGACGCAAATATGCGGCACGTTTGCGTCTTCACGGACGCTGCGTGGTCGCGCCGAGCGTCCGCTCACTTCCCCCACGGGCCCGTCTGGCAGCAACCCTGGCTCGATCGGCGCGAATTAAAGCACAACAAATACGCCGATGTCAACCGCCGGAGTGGCAACCGCGCCAATCAACCCGCCAACCGCCTGAATTGAGCGCCGAACCGCTGCGGAAGAGCAACCGCAGGCCTCTTCGTTATACACGCCGCCATTAATCCCCGATGAATATAACCCCTGTGTGCTTGTTGTAATTCACTAATTCACGTCAAACCGCCTGCGAATCTTCTTCTTCTTCTTCTTCTTCTCCAACACCGGCTAGCCAGCCACCATGAGCAACTTGTCCTTGCCGTCGGAATCGGACAGCGAGGGCAAGCCGCCGGGATGACAACATTGGTGGGAAACGCCTGCAACACCCAGCGACCCTGGCTCCCCGCCGAGGGAGGTCGAGGAGGACGGAGGCGCCGTTGGCAGCGACGGTCAGGATGAGGAGGAGGAGGAGGACTCCGACGCCAAGTTCGCACGGCTAGAGGCGGCGGACGAGGCGGCGGCGGCAAGGAAGGAGGCAAGGGCCCATGCGCAGGCGCAGGCGGAGCGTCGTCGTCCGTTCACCGACGATGACGAAGACGCCACTAACCAGTCGTCCGACTGGAACTCAAACTCCACGGACGCGTCGTCCGGCAGTTCCTCTTCCGAGGAGAAGGTGACAAGCTAGAGCCGCGTCCGTGAGGAAGATGATGCAGGGCCTTCTGACAAGAAGGCCAAGAATTAGTTTATAATTTCTTTGTTTTCAAATCTGTTCTCTAGTTTGTATGTTAAATATGTTTGAATTTGTTCGATTCGACAATTAGTTTATAATCAGTACAACTTGTTTTCGCGTTTGAATTTTCTCTTTCAAAGATTCGTTAAGTACAACTTACAACCGATGTAGAAATTGGAGAGTTCTTCAATAAAAGGAAAATATGAAGCAGGAAACCAAAACAGTGGGGTGTCCAAAATACGTCGGACCACTGGGGGTGGCTTCACGACGCAAACAGATAATTTGCGGCCTCGCGGTCATTTTCGCGTCCGTCAGGTGATGCAAACGGACGCCCGCGGGCAATATAAGTGTCCGAAATCGTTGGAGATGCCCTTATGCTTAATATGTTTCCAGTGTGAGTGACCAGTATTCTGCTTGCTATCTGTTCGGCTGTTTTTTATACAATCAACGGCGTATGTATTTATACAAGCAAATAGTGCATGAGCGCAATATATTACAAAACAAAGTCTACAATCTTACATTCTTTCTAAATGCAGCCGGAGAGAGATGATATAGATATGAAGCCATAGACGTACAAATACTAGTGGAGGTTGTTCCATATCAGTAGGTGTATGAAGTATCTATTCAACCCGGTATTTCGACACATGGGTACGTCTACCCATGGGCACCCGACCTGAATTGGTGGGGTATGGATCTCGATGTTCGTCCATGGAAATGACCCATGGACAATCCGATTAGTCGTGGGTCGAGCATGTGTATCAGCCTATGCCCACGGGTTGCCCGATGGGTCACCCGATTAATATTACTAATTAAAACAATTGAATTATTTTGTATGATACGTTGGCTATGATACACATACATTATACATGTAGACAGTATACATCGTTTACACACAAAGCTTTTGTATCTAGACACCAAATATGTGCATATTAGTACTACTTGCAGTCACAAAGCCATGAACAAGAACACACCACTCTTCGTCCTGGCAGCCCAACAATGTGCTGATGTGTTTTAAATATTTGGTTGCGTCAAACTCTTCATTTTTTTTGGTACCTGATGGGTTGCCCGATAGGGTCGGGTTGCCCGATGAGTTTGGGCATGAGTTTTATTCTTACCCATGGGTAGAATCGTGGGTCACAGGTGTGCCCAATAAGAATGATGGGCTTGTGTCTAGTTTAAGTTGACCCGACCAAACCCGATGTGAAGGCGGCGCTTGGCTCATGTGCGTTGGCTTGTTTTACGTAGCGGTAAGTTTGTGAAGGCACGAGCAATATGAAAGCGGTATATTTGTGTTGCCACAGTACATCCACCTTGGTATGGATAGACGGAGCTATAGCTAATCATTCTTACAATCAAAGCAAATAATTATTGATGAACTCAACAAATTACACATTATCATCTCTCTTGTCTCCTTTTTCCTCTTTCTTTACACTCTCTTTCTTGCTCGTGTAGAAGTGGCCCTCTATGGAAGCTACGGCTTCACTTTCCAGGCTACTACATTTTTCTAGCTTCGGCCATGCCCTCGCTCGTTCACTCGGGCTTGGCATATGGTGGTGCTATGCAGCCTATGCTGTCCTCTCTTTTCGTTGCAAATTCCTGGGCTCAGGCCATCTCTAGCGGAGCAACGTAAACGGACGTTTTTTTGTCCATTTGCGTCTGTACGGATAAAAAATGCGCTCTAGCGGCACGACGCAAAACGTTCGCAGTCCGTCCTGACGTAAACATGGATCTAATATGCGCCAGGAATGCGTCTGTGCGGACGCGTCCACGCTTCCGTTTGTGTTCGGTTGGGCTGCATGCAGCCCTCTCTCCTTCTTTAATCATGCATGCGGTCATTCCTAGCCACACAAATAGAATTCCTCCCTCTCTCTCCTCACATGCGATCAAATAAATGCGTCTCTGCCGCTGGAGAAAGGGCAGACGCATGCGGACATGCGGACGTTTTTTATGTCTGTGCCCGACGCAAACGGACATAAATATGCGTCGGGCGGCTGGAGATGCCCTCAGCACAGATTAAAACGTACGTCCCCTCGTAGTGAAGGTGGTCTCGGGCAGCACGCGTAAGATCGGGTTCTAGCGCGCTGTAGTCAACCCGGTGCACGCGGTCCGACTTGTCGCGGTCGGTTTCCAGTAAATTGCACACTCGCGTCGCTAGCTGCCTCGGTCGTGCACGACGACGCGTGTGTACGCTACGCTACGCACGCACAGAACCACAACCGCCACTCGCAACAGAGCAATGAAGCACCCCGTAGGTCATCATCATCACCAGCGTCGACATCTTGGCCCGGCCATCGATCTTCGTCCTCGTACGCCCGTCCCACACGAAACGGCACAGTGCGAGACGAGAGGTGAGGAGCATTGACCCGCGCACCCGTCACTGGCGCTGCCATCATCGTCGTCACCATCGACCGACTCCACTTGCGCACCTGTAGTTTCCACCACGCACGCCCTCTCGTGTAGCCATTCTTTCTCTCTCTACCCGCCCCGGGCCCGGAACTGAACCGAAAGGACACGGACGCCGCGAGATGCCGCGCAAAAGCGCCGCCGCTTCCCGGTGTTCTGCCCTGCCTCCGGCTTTCTCTCCGGGTCTCCTGCCGCCGGTCGCCCCGCCCCCCGTGCTGACTGATCGAGCTGGTGCGCGCTATTCCCCTGGCCGCCCGCCCTTTATGTCCGTGCCTCTCCCTGCACACCTCGACACAAACCTTTCTTTTATAATCCGGCGTAGTACGTGTAAGGTGTAGTAACAACAGTGCCGCTAGCTAGGGGAGTAGCAGAGCAGGTGCCTTTCGCGCGGACAACGGGTGCCGGCCGGCAGACCCGGCCGATCCTGCTTCTGCACTCGGTCACTGATCACCACGTCGCCTACAAGGAGTGAGTGAGCACCGTAGCTAGCCGTCCTGTATTGCCTCGCCCGGCGCGCGCGCGACTCCCGTGCCTTCACGTTCGTCCGCTTCTCGCGTCCCACACCTCGTCATAAACTTTGCAACTATCTTAGAGCAGGTCTAACAGCCCCTTATTTCTATGCCCCGTATAACGCGAGTTTTTCGTCCCGTATTCTAAAAGTGCGTCTTGCTGAACCATTTCGTCTAACAGACCCCGTATTTCGCCCTGTATTTTTAAAAATTAAAACCCCCGAAAAATTAAACCATAGTTCATTCATTGATCATACACTGGATCATACATATACATAGCGATCTACTGCGATCCTAGCTACCCGAGAATGATGAATGGCACGAAGAGCCCCCTGGCGGCAGCCTCCTCCTCCGCCCTGGCGGCAGCCTCCTTCGCCTGGAATTCCGCCACGGCGGCGATGGCCGCCGCCTCCTCCTCTGCCTCCGCCCGAGCTTTCTCGGCGGCATCCGCCTCGGATTCGGCCACCGCACGCCGGAAGGCCGCGTCCTCCTCCGCCGCCTCCTCTTCCTCCTCGCCGCCTCCGCTTCCACCGCCGCTGGTGCTGCCGATGGTCGCCCTCCATGCCGCCTTCGCCGCGCGGTCGCGCTGCCACTCGGCGCGCCACTTCTCGAAGGCTTCGCCGCTCATCGGCTTGAGCGCCGGGTCTTGCCGGTACCACCGCCCACCCGCGGCGTACTCCCGGAGCGGATCCGGCACGTACAGCGCGCCGGCGTACCGGCACGCCGCACGGCGGCTCCCCGCGGCGGAAAGCTTGCACTTGAGCCGCCAGGCTTCCTCCACGGTGTTCGGCGAGCGGGATCGCTTCGATCCGCTCGCCGGAGAGGCTCTACTACGGCGGCGGGAGTCCATGCAGGTGGCGGCGGGTGGAATGCGGCGCGGGGGAGCGACTAATTGCTCGCCGGAGCAGCAGGAGGAGGCGGCGGCGCACGGCGGAGCTAGGGTTGCGAGTGAGGGGCCCCTCACTCGCACCTGCGCCCGGTATAAGTAGGGGGCGGAGGGGCCGATTTCCTGGGCCCCGTATTCCGCCGAAACGGGGCGGCCCGAATACGGGGCCTGCTAGACGGCCCAAACCGCGCCTGCCCCGTATCTCGCCGGAATTTTACGGGGTGGGCGGGTTATAAGGGGCCTGTTAGACATGCTCTTAGAGCATCTCAACAGGGCCGGATCGAGCGTTTGAGGATGTGTTTTGTTCATGTCGTGTTTGAGGGACGTCGCTCCATAGTCGCGTTCCACAAACGCCATCTCCAAATAGGAATTCAAATAGTTTGGGGCATTCAAAAGAGATCGTTCCCGTCGATGTGGCGGGAGAGGTGCGATTAGGCGGGAGCGGTGGACAAATTTTCCCTACGCGTCGGTCCTACCACGCCTCGCCTCGCGTTTCGGTGTGTCCGGCGTCGTCGGAGCGTCCCCTGTGTAGCCGGGGACGGGCTCGGGGCGCCGGACACCGTATCGGGCCGCGCTGGACAAAAAAAGGGTATGGGGGATGCGACTGGGAAAGTTTTTTTGTCCGGCGCGCCCAAATCCTTTTAGGGGACGGTTTGGGGGACACGACTGGAGATGCTCTTAGGGCATCTGCAGCGCTCTGATGCATTTTAAACATGATTTGTGTCCGTTTAGATTGGGCACATCCACAAAAGTTAGTCACATATCCGCATTCATCTGCTCCTTCTCCAGACGTATTTTTTGACCGCCAACATTAATTAAGTGGGAGAGAGAAGAAATATCTTTTATGTGGCTAGGGGTTACTGCACATGAGCAAGACATTAATTAGGGGAGGAGAGAGATGCCAGCTAAGCCAAAACTAACGTGTCGCTGATGGCGTGTAACTCACACGTTCGTTGGGAACCCCAAGAGGAAGGTATGATGCGCACAGCAGCAAGTTTTCCCTCAGAAAGAAACCAAGGTTTATCGAACCAGGAGGAGCCAAGAAGCACGTTGAAGGTTGATGGCGGCGGGATGTAGTGCGGCGCAACACCAGAGATTCCGGCGCCAACGTGGAACCTGCACAACACAACCAAAGTACTTTGCCCCAACGAAACAGTGAGGTTGTCAATCTCACCGGCTTGCTGTAACAAAGGATTAACCGTATTGTGTGGAAGATGATTGTTTGCAGAAAACAGTAAAACAGTATTGCAGTAGATTGTATTTCAGTAAAGAGAATTGGACCGGGGTCCACAGTTCACTAGAGGTGTCTCTCCCATAAGACAAACAGCATGTTGGGTGAACAAATTACAGTTGGGCAATTGACAAATAAAGAGGGCATGACCATGCACATACATATTATGATGAGTATAGTGAGATTTAATTGGGCATTACGACAAAGTACATAGACCGCCATCCAACTGCATCTATGCCTAAAAAGTCCACCTTCAGGTTATCATCCGAACCCCCTCCAGTATTAAGTTGATAACAACAGACAATTGCATTAAGTATTGCGCGTAATGTAACTAGTGACTACATCCTTGAACATAGCACCAATGTTTTATCCCTAGTGGCAACAGCACATCCATAACCTTAGAGGTTCTTGTCACCCCTCCAGATTCACGGAGACATGAACCCACTATCGAGCATAAATACTCCCTCTTGGAGTTACTAGCATCAACTTGGCCAGAGCATCTACTAATAACGGAGAGCATGCAAGATCATAAACAACACATAGACATAGCTTTGATAATCAACATAACAAGTATTCTCTATTCATCGGATCCCAACAAACGCAACATATAGAATTACAGATAGATGATCTTTATCATGTTAGGCAGCTCACAAAATCCGACAATGATAGCACAATGGGGAGAAGACAACCATCTAGCTACTGCTATGGACCCATAGTCCAGGGGTAGACTACTCACACATCACTCCGGAGGCGACCATGGCGGCGTAGAGTCCTCCGGGAGATGATTCCCCTCTCCGGCAGGGTGCCGGAGGCGATCTCCTGGATCCCCCGAGATGGGATCGGCGGCGGCGGCGTCTCTGGAAGGTTTTCCATATCGTGGCTCTCGGTACTGGGGGTTTCGTCACGGAGGCTTTAAGTAGGCGGAAGGGCAAGTCAAGAGGCGGCACGGGGGGCCCAGACCATAGGGCCGCGCGGCCAGGGCAGGGGCCGCGCCGCCCTATGCTCTGGCTGCCTCGTGGCCCCTCTTCGTCTCGTCTTCGGACTTCTGGAAGCTTCGTGGCAAAATAGGACCCTGGGCGTTGATTTTGTCCAATTCCGAGAATATTTTGTTACTAGGATTTCTGAAACCAAAAACAGCAGAAAACAAAGAATCGGCACTTCGGCATCTTGTTAATAGGTTAGTTCCAGAAAATGCACGAATATGACATAAAGTGTGCATAAAACATGTAGATAACATCAATAATGTGGCATGGAACATAAGAAATTATCGATACGTCGGAGACGTATCAGCATCCCCAAGCTTAGTTCTGCTCGTCCCGAGCAGGTAAAACGATAACACAGATAATTTCTGGAGTGACATGCCATCATAATGTTGGTCATACTATTTGTAAAGCATATGTAGTGAATGCAGCGATCAAAACAATGTATATGACATGAGTAAACAAGTGAATCATAATGCAAAGACTTTTCATGAATATCACTTCAAGACAAGCATCAATAAGTCTTGCATAAGAGTTAACTCATAAAGCAATAATTCAAAGTAAAGGCATTGAAGCAACACAAAGGAAGATTAAGTTTCAGCGGTTGCTTTCAACTTGTAACATGTATATCTCATGGATATTGTCAACATAGAGTAATATAATAAGTGCAATAAGCAAGTATGTAGGAATCAATGCACAGTTCACACAAGTGTTTGCTTCTTGAGGTGGAGAGAAATAGGTGAACTGACTCAACATTGAAAGTAAAAGAATTGTCCTCCATAGAGGAAAAGCATCGATTGCTATATTTGTGCTAGAGCTTTGATTTTGAAAACATGAAACAATTTTGTCAACGGTAGTAATAAAGCATATGTATCATGTAAATTATATCTTACAAGTTGCAAGCCTCATGCATAGTGTACTAATAGTGCCCGCACCTTGTCCTAATTAGCTTGGACTACCGGATCATCACAATGCACATGTTTTAACCAAGTGTCACAAAGGGGTACCTCTATGCCGCCTGTACAAAGGTCTAAGGAGAAAGCTCGCATTGGATTTCTCGCTATTGATTATTCTCAACTTAGACATCCATACCGGGACAACATAGACAACAGATAATGGACTCCTCTTTTATGCATAAGCATGTAACAACAATTAATAATTTTCTCATTTGAGATTGAGGATATATGTCCAAAACTGAAACTTCCACCATGGATCATGGCTTTAGTTAGCGGCCCAATGTTCTTCTCTAACAATATGCATGCTTAACCATAGGGTGGTAGATCGCTCTTACATCAGACAAGACGAACATGCATAGCAACTCACATGAAATTCAACAATGAATAGTTGATGGCGTCCCCAGTAAACATGGTTATCGCACAACAAGCAACTTAATAAGAGATAAAGTGCATAATTACATATTCAATACCACAATAGTTTTTAAGCTATTTGTCCCATGAGCTATATATTGCAAAGGTGAATGATGGAATTTTAAAGGTAGCACTCAAGCAATTTACTTTGGAATGGCGGAAAATACCATGTAGTAGGTAGGTATGGTGGACACAAATGGCATAGTGGTTGGCTCAAGTATTTTGGATGCATGAGAAGTATTCCCTCTCAATACAAGGTTTAGGCTAGCAAGGCTTATTTGAAACAAACACAAGGATGAACCGGTGCAGCAAAACTCACATAAAAGACATATTGAAAACATTATAAGACTCTACACCGTCTTCCTTGTTGTTCAAACTCAATACTAGAAATTATCTAGACCTTAGAGAAACCAAATATGCAAACCAAATTTTAGCATGCTCTATGTATTTCTTCATTAATGGGTGCAAAGCATATGATGCAAGAGCTTAATCATGAGCACAACAATTGCCAAGTATCACATTACCCAAGACATTTATAGCAATTACTACATGTATCATTTTCCAATTCCAACCATATAACAATTTAACGAAGGAGAAACTTCGCCATGAATACTATGAGTAGAAACCAAGGACATACTTGTCCATATGCTACAGCGGAGCATGTCTCTCTCCCATAAAGTGAATGCTAGGATCCATTTTATTCAAACAAAACAAAAAACAAAAACAAACCGACGCTCCAAGCAAAGCACATAAGATGTGATGGAATAAAAATATAGTTTCAGGGGAGTAACCTGATAATGTTGTCGATGAAGAAGGGGATGCCTTGGGCATCCCCAAGCTTAGACGCTTGAGTCTTCTTGATATATGCAGGGGTGAACCACCGGGGCATCCCCAAGCTTAGAGCTTTCACTCTCCTTGATCATGTTGCATCATACTCCTCTCTTGATCCTTCAAAACTTTCTCCACACCAAACTCGAAACAACTCATTAGAGGGTTAGTGCACAATAAAAATTAACATATTCAGAGGTGACACAATCATTCTTAACACTTCTGGACATTGTATAAAGCTACTGGACATTAATGGATCAAAGAAATTCATCCAACATAGCAAAAGAGGCAATGCGAAATAAAAGGCAGAATCTGTCAAAACAGAACAGTTCGTATTGATGAATTTTAAAATGGCACCAGACTTGCTCAAATGAAAATGCTCAAATTGAATGAAAGTTGCGTACATATCTGAGGATCATGCACGTAAATTGGCTTAATTTTCTGAGCTACCTACAGGGAGGTGGACCCAGATTCGTGACAGCAAAGAAATCTGGAACTGCGCAGTAATCCAAATCTAGTACTTACTTTTCTATCAACGGCTTAACTTGGCACAATAAAACACTAAACTAAGATAAGGAGAGGTTGCTACAGTAGTAAACAACTTCCAAGACACAAAATAAAAACAAAGTACTGTAGGTAAAAATATGGGTTGTCTCCCATAAGCGCTTTTCTTTAACGCCTTTCAGCTAGGCGCAGAAAGTGTGTATCAAGTATTATCGGAGGGTGGTGTATCGTTATTATGAGCTCCCCCATCCGCAGTGGTACTAAGGGTTTTGTCAATTTTAGGCCTATAATAATACTTCTTTGGTTTAGGCACTTTAGAGACATACATAAACTTTTGCTCCTTACCCACATAAGCTTTCTCCTTATATTTAAGAGAAGAAAATGTTGAACCCAAGGTTCCCATAGCTTTTTCAAGTTCATCAATCCTAATGATTTGATCATCATGGACAACACAAGTTCCTAGGACACTAATTCTTTCATCAATTCCTACTAAGGATTTATCAAGTTCATCAGTTTTATCAAGTAACATTTCCAATTTAGCTTCAATACTTGGAAATTTTTTCTCTATGGTTTCCAATTTCTTCATAACATCTTCAAGAGAGATTTCAGTTTTAACTTTATCAACAGGGGGTATTCCAAATAGACTCTCAATAATGCAACTAGCTTCTAATGCAGGAGTACTTAGGAAGTCACCTTTTGCGAGACTATCAAGAACATATCTATTCCAGCTAGAAATACCAGCATAAAAATTCCTGAGTAAAATAATGGTGGAGTGTTTCTTAGTGCACCTATTATGGGCATCACTAATTCTATACCAAGCATCTCTTAAACATTCTCCCCCTCGTTGCTTAAACGTACGAACTTCAACTTCAGGATTACTCATTTTAGTAGTAGTAAATAAAGCAAACTAGATAAAGTAAATGCAAGTAACTAATTTTTTTGTGTTTTTGATATAGCAAACAAGATAGCAAATAAAGTAAAACTAGCAACTAATTTTTTTGTATTTTGATTTAGTGCAGCAAACAAAGTAGTAAATAAAACTAAGCAAGACAAAAACAAAGTAAAGAGATTGAGAAGTGGAGACTCCCTTGCGGCGTGTCTTGATCTCCCCGGCAACGGCGCTTTAAATTTAGCTTGATGGCGTGTAACTCACACGTTCGTTGGGAACCCCAAGAGGAAGGTATGATGCGCACAGCAGCAAGTTTTCCCTCAGAAAGAAACCAAGGTTTATCGAACCAGGAGGAGCCAAGAAGCACGTTGAAGGTTGATGGCGGCGGGATGTAGTGCGGCGCAACACCAGGGATTCCGGCGCCAACGTGGAACCTACACAACACAACCAAAGTACTTTGCCCCAACGAAACAGTGAGGTTGTCAATCTCACCGGCTTGCTGTAACAAAGGATTAACCGTATTGTGTGGAAGATGATTGTTTGCAGAAAACAAGAAACAAGATTGCGAGAGATTGTATTTCAAGAAAGAGAATTGGACCGGGGTCCACAGTTCACTAGAGGTGTCTCTCCCATAAGACAAACAGCATGTTGGGTGAACAAATTACAGTTGGGCAATTGACAAATAAAGAGGGCATGACCATGCACATACATATTATGATGAGTATAGTGAGATTTAATTGGGCATTACGACAAAGTACATAGACCGCCATCCAACTGCATCTATGACTAAAAAGTCCACCTTCAGGTTATCATCCGAACCCCCTCCAGTATTAAGTTGCTAACAACAGACAATTGCATTAAGTATTGCGCGTAATGTAACTAGTGACTACATCCTTGAACATAGCACCAATGTTTTATCCCTAGTGGCAACAGCACATCCATAACCTTAGAGGTTCTTGTCACCCCTCCAGATTCACGGAGACATGAACCCACTATCGAGCATAAATACTCCCTCTTGGAGTTACTAGCATCAACTTGGCCAGAGCATCTACTAATAACGGAGAGCATGCAAGATCATAAACAACACATAGACATAGCTTTGATAATCAACATAACAAGTATTCTCTATTCATCGGATCCCAACAAACGCAACATATAGAATTACAGATAGATGATCTTGATCATGTTAGGCAGCTCACAAGATCCGACAATGATAGCACAATGGGGAGAAGACAACCATCTAGCTACTGCTATGGATCCATAGTCCAGGGGTAGACTACTCACACATCACTCCGGAGGCGACCATGGCGGCGTAGAGTCCTCCGGGAGATGATTCCCCTCTCCGGCAGGGTGCCGGAGGCGATCTCCTGGATCCCCCGAGATGGGATCGGCGGCGGCGTCTCTGGAAGGTTTTCCGTATCGTGGCTCTCGGTACTGGGGGTTTCGTCACGGAGGCTTTAAGTAGGCGGAAGGGCAAGTCAAGAGGCGGCACGGGGGGCCCAGACCATAGGGCCGCGCGGCCAGGGCAGGGGCCGCGCCGCCCTATGCTCTGGCTGCCTCGTGGCCCCTCTTCGTCTCGTCTTCGGACTTCTGGAAGCTTCGTGGCAAAATAGGACCCTGGGCGTTGATTTCGTCCAATTCCGAGAATATTTTGTTACTAGGATTTCTGAAACCAAAAACAGCAGAAACAAAGAATCGGCACTTCGGCATCTTGTTAATAGGTTAGTTCCAGAAAATACACGAATATGACATAAAGTGTGCATAAAACATGTAGATAACATCAATAATGTGGCATGGAACATAAGAAATTATCGATACGTCGGAGACGTATCAGTCGCGCAGACGCATTCCTGTCGCATATTTGGGTCAGGTTTGCGTCTAGACAGACGCGAAAGTCATTTTGCGTCTAGCTGCTGGAGGTGGTTTTTTTATCCGCGCTGGCGCAAACAGAACAAAAATGTCTGTTTGCGACGGAGGCTTTTTACCCGGGGTAGGCGGTCGCATACACGGACGAGCATGTGGAGGCGCAGACGGTGGAGGCGGAGGCCTTTGAAGAGGAGGCGGCGATAGAAGTGGCGGAGGCGGAGGTGGTGGAGGGCAGTGATGGAAGTGGCGGCGGTGGAGGCGGCGGAGGCCACGGGAGGAGGTGGTGGTGCAGGCGGCGACCATGGCCGACTTCCAGGCGTAGCTCGCGTATGCCAGGACGTGCCTGGTGGCGGAGCTCGAGAGGCCACCGGCGCGGCAGGCAGCGGCCATGGTAGAGTCCGTCATCGACGACACGGACGACGAGGACGAGCACAACGTCGACTTCCTCCCATACGATGATGAAGAGGGATGTTTGTGCGTGCCGAGCAGGGGTGCTGCTCGGGGTCGTTCGAGAGCCTCCCTGGGGACGTTGATCGTTGGCGGGTTCTTGCGGCGGAGGTGCAAGCTCGCAGCGATGTGATGGCCATGAGGTAGGCTTTCGTGCGCTCCGACCTAGTGACGGTGGCGGTGGAGTGGGCGGGGCCGGACTACGCGCGGATCGACCGGGAGAACTGTGAGATGCAGGATGCCATCACGGCGAGGGAGGAAGCGCTGGCGGCAACATCGAAGGATAGGGCCCGCTACCGTGAGGACCTGGCGCATATCGCAAACGAGGCGGCTGCACAGCGAGCCCGCTCGGACTCCTCTCTAGTGGAGGTAGTGGAATGCTGGCGGCAGGAAGACGTTGCCTCCTTCCGGGAGCAGAACCGCCTTCGAAAAGAGCGACGCACGACTGGCCAAGCCCGCATGTGCCCCCTCTCAGGTCACGCTGGCGGCCAGTAATAGGCCGCGCGACTACAAGTAAACCTGGCCGTAGTAGGCCTCCCGACGGCGAGTAGGTACGGCCATCGTAGTTTTAGGTTAACTTAACTATCTCCGTAAAGATATTATTTTTGGCCAATCAATAGACAAATATTTTGCTTACCCGTGTCACTGATCGACGGGCCATGATTCAACCAACGCTGACGCTCGGCGCGACCATACACCATATCTAGGCTGCATTTACGTCTCGATGGACAACCCGGTCACTAAGCAATTTTCGACCATACGGTCACAAACGGTCGCTCCGCGTTCTTTTGCGTCACCCGTTGGAGATGCCCTCATATCTCCAACCAAAATTGCTCCAAGGCGCGGGTGCACACAAGAGAACACCCTATTTGAAAATGTAAATATTAGTCATAATTTACATTGCAACAAAAAACATATTAACACTTGAAAATAATAAATAATACTACCTACAGGCTACTCCCTCCGTCCACTTGCGGAGTAGTACAAGCTAACATCAACCAAATGTGCTCCAAGGCCCGGGTGCACACAGGAGAGCAGAGCACCCAAATTGAACGGAATATAGTTTCACGCAAGTAAATTACCTAGCATAAAGCCCTAAGAGCATCTTCACCGATGTTCCTAAATAGTCATTGGTAGGGTTTTTAGCGATATTGTATGGGGGGCGCGGGTAGTGCATCCTCTATGAGGCTGTTCCCACACCGGCGTCTCCCATACGGTGTCCCCCAAAACTTTTTTTTTACAATATTTTAAAACAACATATCAATCACATTTTATTTATAATATATTTAATAATTCAAACAATCACACACATAGAATTAAATTATTCATACAATTAAACAAATAATACTTAAATTATTCATACAATCAATCAAACAAATAAATAATACTCATACAACCAAACAAATAGAAATAAAATCATGCATGTTCACGGCTCCTCTCCTCGCCCAAAAATGCGCGGATAGATCCGCCTTAAGTTATGTGCATATACATCAGCATCTCGAATTTCATTGCGCGTATGAAGAAAAGCGGCAAGTTCTTGGGGTACATGCTCTAACTCAGCAAGTAGCCCTTGATAATTAAATGGTTGATCATCATGGTTCATCGCGCTCGCTCTCAATGATCATGTTGTGCATGATCACACAGGCGTTCATCACCTCCCACATCTGAGACTCAGACCAAGTGAGAGCAGGGTACCTAACAATGGTGACACGCTGCTGAAACACCCCAAAAGCACGTTCAATATCCTTGCGTGCTGCGTCCTGGCATATTGCAAAATAGGCTTCCATCTCGTTTGATGGAGAGGGAATTGTCTTGACAAATGTAGCATACGTCGGGTAGATACCATCAGCTAGATAGTACTCCTTGTTGTATGCGTGACCGTTTACCCCAAAGTTCACGGCAGGAGCTTGTCCCTCAGCTAGCCTGGCAAACACCGGAGAGCGATGCATCATGTTGATATCATTGTTTGCTCCTGCCATGCCAAAAATTGCACGCCAAATCCAAAGGTCCTGGTCTGCCACCGCCTCAAGAATGACACTGCACTCACCAGTATGGCCCTTGTAGATCCCCTGCCAAGCAAAAGGGCAATTCTTCTAGCCCCAATGCATATAGTCAATGCTTCTGAGCATCCCAGAAAATCCTCTTGCTGCATTCTTTTGCAGAATCCGAGTTGCATCATCTGCCCTTGGTGCTCTGAACTTTAGAAAACACCGCTATCACGGCTCGACAAAACCTATAGAGAGTCTATGTACATGTCAACTTAGCCATTCGTAGGTAGTCATTGGTTGTATCTGGAGGAGCTCAGTATGCAAGACAGCGCACTTCTGAATTAAGGTGAAGCCCCACAAATCTGTGCAATCTTGCTTGGCCATGAAGTACTTGTCGTACTCCCTGACGCCGTAGACAATCTTCAAGAACAACTCCTTCATCCTAAACCAGCGCCAAAATTTCTTCGGCGAATGAGTCGCATCATCGTTGAAGTAGTCGTCATCAAGCAGCATTGTGATGTCTACGCCCCCTCCTTTTCCTGTAGACAGTGTTGGGCCTCCAAGAGCAGAGGTTTGTAGAACAGCAGCAGGTTTTCCCTTAAGTGGATCACCCAAGGTTTATCGAACTCAGGGAGGAAGATGTCAAAGATATCCCTCTCATGCAACCCTGCAACCACAAAACAAGAAGTCTCTTGTGTCCCCAACACACCTAATAGGTGCACTAGTTCGGCGAAGAGATAGTGAAATACAGGTGGTATAAATAAGTAGTAGCAACGGCACCAGAAAAGTGCTTTGCCCAGGACAGTAAACAAGCAGTAGTAACGCAGCAGTAGTAACGCAGTAAAACAGTAAACAAGCAGCGATAGCAGTATTTAGGAACAAGGCCTAGGGATCATACTTTCACTAGTGGACACTCTCAACATTGATCACATAACAGAATAGATAAATGCATACTCTACACTCTTTTGTTGGATGATGAACACCATTGCGTAGGATTACACGAACCCTCAATGCCGGAGTTAACAAGCTCCACAATTCAATGTTCATATTTAAATAACCTTAGAGTGCATGAAAGATCAACACGACTAAACCAAGTACTAACATAGCATGCACACTGTCACCTTCACACTATGTAGGAGGCATAGATCACATCAATACCATCATAGCAATAGTTAACTTCATAATCTACAAGAGATCATAATTATAGCCTACGCCAAGTACTAACACGGATGCACACACTGTCACCATTACACCGTGCAGGAGGAATAAAACTACTTTAATAACATCACTAGAGTAGCACATGGATAAATTGTGATACAAAACACATTGCAATCATAAAGAGATATAAATAAGCACTTCACTATGCCATTCATAACAGTGAATAAGTATTCTGTGAAATATAGCCTAAGAGACCCACACGGTGCACACACTGTCACCTTTACACATGTGGGACAAGGAGTCTCCGGAGATCACATAAGTAAAATTCACTTGACTAGCATAACGACATCTAGATTACAAGCATCATCATATGAATCTCAATCATGTAAGGCAGCTCATGAGATTATTGTATTGAAGTACATAGGAGAGAGATGAACCACATAGCTACCGGTACAGCCCCGAGCCTCGATGGAGAACTACTCCCTCCTCATGGGAGACAGCAGCGGTGATGGAGATGGCGGTGGTGTCGATGGAGGAGCCTTCCGGGGGCACTTCCCCGTCCCGGTGGCGTGCCAGAACAGAGAGTCCTGTCCCCCAGATCTTGGCTTCGCGATGGCGGCGGCTCTGGATGGTTTCTCGTACCGTGGCTTTTTCGTCTCGAGGT
Source organism: Lolium perenne (assembly GCF_019359855.2). Lineage (NCBI taxonomy): Eukaryota > Viridiplantae > Streptophyta > Magnoliopsida > Poales > Poaceae > Lolium > Lolium perenne. The sequence goes on from NC_067250.2 coordinate 33,455,662, forward strand.
TTTAGGTCCAGGGGCTTTATATAGGCGAAGAGGCGGCGTCAGGAGGTCGAAGGGGCGCCGACACTATAGGGGGGCGCGGGCCCCCCTTGGCCGCGCCGGCCTAGGGTTTGGTGGGCCTGTGCCCCCTCTCTGGCGGTTCTCGTGTGTTCTGGATGCTTCCGGGCAAAATAGGAACCTGGGCGTTGATTTCGTCCGATTCCGAGAATATTTCTTTACTAGGATTTCTGAAACCAAAAATAGCAGAAAACAGCAACTGGCACTTCGGCATCTTGTTAATAGGTTAGTTCCAGAAAATGCACGAATATGACATAAAATGTGCATATAACATGTAGATATCATCAATAATGTGGCATGGAACATAAGAAATTATCGATACGTCGGAGACGTATCAGCATCCCCAAGCTTAGTTTCTGCTCGTCCCGAGCAGGTAAACGATAACAAAGATAATTTCTGGAGTGACATGCCATCATAACCTTGATCATACTATTGTAAGCATATGTAATGAATGCAGCGATCCAAACAATGGTAAATGACATGAGTAAACAAATGAATCATATAGCAAAGACTTTTCATGAATAGTACTTTCAAAACAAGCATCAATAAGTCTTGCATAAGAGTTAACTCATAAAGCAATAATTCAAAGTAAAGGTATTGAAACAACACAAAGGAAGATTAAGTTTCAGCGGTTGCTTTCAACTTGTAACATGTATATCTCATGGATAGTTGTCAATGCAAAGTAATATAACAAGTGCAATATGCAAGTATGTAAGAATCAATGCACAGTTCACACAAGTGTTTGCTTCTTGAGATGGAGAGAAATAGGTGAACTGACTCAACAATAAAAGTAAAAGAATGGTCCTTCAAAGAGGAAAGCATCGATTGCTATATTTGTGCTAGAGCTTCTATTTTGAAAACATAAAGAGAGCATAAAAATAAAGTTTTGAGAGGTGTATGTTGTTGTCAACGAATGGTAGCGGGTACTCTAACCCCCTTGCCAGGCAAACCTTCAAAGAGCGGCTCCCATTTTATTTTATTTTTGGGTGGCACTCCTTCCAACCTTTCTTTCACAAACCATGGCTAACCGAATCCTCGGGTGCCTGCCAACAATCTCATACCATGAAGGAGTGTCTTTTTATTTTAGTTTTATTATGATGACACTCCTCCCAACCTTTGCTTACACAAGCCATGGCTAACCAAATCCTTCGAGTGCCGTCCAACAATCACATACCATGGAGGAGTGTCTATTTTTGTTAATTAATTTGGGACTGGGAATCCCATTGACAGCTCTTTTTGCAAAATTATTGGATAAGCGGATGAAGCCACTAGTCCATTGGTGAAAGTTGCCCAACAAGATTGAAAGATAAATACCACATACTTTCTCATGAGCTATAAAACATTGACACAAATCAGAGGTGATAAATTTTGAATTGTTTAAAGGTAGCACTCAAGCAATTTACTTTGGAATGGCAGAAAATACCATGTAGTAGGTAGGTATGGTGGACACAAATGGCATAGTGTTGTTTGGCTCAAGGATTTGGATGCATGAGAAGTATTCCCTCTCGATACAAGGTTTAGGCTAGCAAGGCTATTTGAAACAAACACAAGGATGAAGCGGTGCAGCAAAACTCACATAAAAGACATATTGAAAACATTATAAGACTCTACACCGTCTTCCTTGTTGTTAAACCCAATACTAGAAATTATCTAGACCTTAGAGAGACCAATTATGCAAACCAAATTTAGCAAGCTCTATGTATTTCTTCCTTAATAGGTGCAAAGTATATGATGCAAGAGCTTAAACATGAGCACAACAATTGCCAAGTATCACATTATCCAAGACATTATAGCAATTACTATATGTATCATTTTCCAATTCCAACCATATAACAATTTAACGAAGCAGTTTCAACCTTCGCCATGAATATTAAAAGCTAAGAACACATGTGTTCATATGAACCAGCGGAGCGTGTCTCTCTCCCACACAAGTATTTATTCAAACAAAAACAAAAACAAAAGCACACAGACGCTCCAAGCAAAGTACATAAGATGTGGCCGAATAAAAATATAGTTTCAGGGGAGGAACCTGATAATGTTGTCGATGAAGAAGGGGATGCCTTGGGCATCCCCAAGCTTAGACGGTTGAGTCTTCTTGATATATGCAGGGGGTGAACCACCGGGGCATCCCCAAGCTTAGAGCTTTCACTCTCCTTGATCATGTTGTATCATCTCCCTCTTTTGATCCTTGAAAACTTCCTCCACACCAAACTTAGAACAACTCATTAGAGGGTTAGTGCACAATCAAAATATACATGTTCAGAGGTGACATAATCATTCTTAACACTTCTGGACATTGCACAAAGCTACTGAAAGTCAATGGAATCGAAATATCCATCGAACATAACAAAACAGGCAATGCGAAATAAAAGACAGAATCTGTCAAAACAGAACAGTTCGTATTGACGAATTTTATTGAGGCACCAGACTTGCTCAAATGAAAATGCTCAAATTGAATGAAAGTTGCGTACATATCTGAGGATCACTCACGTAAATTGGCATAATTTTCTAAGTTACCTACAGAGAATTTTGCCCAGATTCGTGACAGCAAAGAAATCTGTTTCTGCGCAGTAATCCAAATCTAGTATCAACCTTGCTATCAAAGACTTTACTTGGCGCAACAAAACACAAAACTAAGATAAGGAGAGGTTGCTACAGTAGTAAACAACTTCCAAGACACAAATATAAAACAAAGTACTGTAGCAAAATAACACATGGGTTATCTCCCAAGAAGTTCTTTTTTTATAGCCATTAAGATGGGCTCAGCAGTTTTGATGATGCACTCGCAAGAAATAGTATTTGAAGCAAAAGAGAGCATCAAGAGGCAAGTATGAAATAAATTTAAGCCTAACATGCTTCCTATGCATAGGAATCTTGTAAATAAATAAGTTCAAGAAGCATAATGCAACAAGCATAGAAAGATAAAACAAGTGTAGTTTCAAAAATTTCAGCACATAGAGAGGTGTTTTAGTAACATGAAAATTTCTACAACCATATTTTCCTCTCTCATAATAACTTTCAGTAGCATCATGAGCAAACTCAACAATATAACTATCACATAAAGCATTATTATCATGAGTCTCATGCATAAAATTATTACTCTCCACATAAGCATAATCAATTTTATTAGTAATAGCGGGAGCAAATTCAACAAAGTAGCTATCATCATTATTCTCATCATCAAATATAGGAGGCATATTGTAATCATAATCAAATTTATCCTCCATAACAGGCGGTACCATAAGACTACTATCATTATAATCATCATAAATAGGAGGCAAAGTATCATCAAAGTAAATTTCCTCCTCAATGCTTGGGGGACTAAAAAGATCATGATAATCAAAACCAGCTTCCCCAAGCTTAGAATTTTCCATAGCATTAGCAACAATAGTGTTCAAAGCATTCATATTAATAACATTCCCATTAGCATGCATATAAAGTTCCATGGGTTTTTTAATTCTCTCTTCAAACACATCATGTCCTAATTCAAGATAAAGTTCATAAAGATATCTCATATTTTTGTTGTTTTCCATTATGCCTAACTAGTGTAAACAAGAAACAAAAAGTTGCAATTGCAGGATCTAAAGGAAATAGCTTCGAGCACAAACAATGGCGCCAGAAAAGTACTGTTACCTGGAACCGAAGTATGAGTGCCTTTTACCTTTCCTCCCCGGCAACGGCGCCAGAAAATAGCTTGATGTCTACGCCCTCCTTTTCTCAGACAGTGTTGGGCCTCCAAGAGCAGAGGTTTGTAGAACAGCAGCAAGTTTTCCCTTAAGTGGATCACCCAAGGTTTATCGAACTCAGGGAGGAAGAGGTCAAAGATATCCCTCTCATGCAACCCTGCAACCACAAAGCAAGAAGTCTCTTGTGTCCCCAACACACCTAATAGGTGCACTAGTTCGGCGAAGAGATAGTGAAATACAGGTGGTATAAATAAGTAGTAGCAACGGCACCAGAAAAGTGTTTTGCCCAGGACAGTAAACAAGCAGTAGTAACGCAGTAAAACAGTAAACAAGCAGCGATAGCAGTATTTAGGAACAAGGCCTAGGGATCATACTTTCACTAGTGGACACTCTCAACATTGATCACATAACAGAATAGATAAATGCATACTCTACACTCTTTTGTTGGATGATGAACACCATTGCGTAGGATTACACGAACCCTCAATGCCGGAGTTAACAAGCTCCACAATTCAATGTTCATATTTAAATAACCTTAGAGTGCATGAAAGATCAACACGACTAAACCAAGTACTAACATAGCATGCACACTGTCACCTTCACACTATGTAGGAGGCATAGATCACATCAATACCATCATAGCAATAGTTAACTTCATAATCTACAAGAGATCATAATCATAGCCTACGCCAAGTACTAACACGGATGCACACACTGTCACCATTACACCGTGCAGGAGGAATAAAACTACTTTAATAACATCAGTAGAGTAGCACATGGATAAATTGTGATACAAAACACATTGCAATCATAAAGAGATATAAATAAGCACTTCACTATGCCATTCATAACAGTGAATAAGTATTCTGTGAAATATAGCCTAAGAGACCCACACGGTGCACACACTGTCACCTTTACACATGTGGGACAAGGAGTCTCCGGAGATCACATAACATAAGTAAAATTCACTTGACTAGCATAACGACATCTAGATTATAAGCATCATCATATGAATCTCAATCATGTAAGGCAGCTCATGAGATTATTGTATTGAAGTACATAGGAGAGAGATGAACCACATAGCTACCGGTACAGCCCCGAGCCTCGATGGAGAACTACTCCCTCCTCATGGGAGACAGCAGCGGTGATGGAGATGGCGGTGGTGTCGATGGAGGAGCCTTCCGGGGGCACTTCCCCGTCCCGGCGGCGTGCCGGAACAGAGACTCATGTCCCCTAGATCTTGGCTTCGCGATGGCGGCGGCTCTGGATGGTTTCTCGTACCGTGGCTTTTTCGTCTCGAGGTTTTAGGTCCAGGGGCTTTATATAGGCGAAGAGGCGGCGTCAGGAGGTCGAAGGGGCGCCGACACTATAGGGGGGCGTGGGCCCCCCCTTGGCCGCGCCGGCCTAGGGTTTGGTGGGCCTGTGCCCCCTCTCTGGCGGTTCTCGTGTGTTCTGGATGCTTCCGGGCAAAATAGGAACTTGGGCGTTGATTTCGTTCGATTCCGAGAATATTTCTTTACTAGGATTTCTGAAACCAAAAACAGCAGAAAACAGCAACTGGCACTTCGGCATCTTGTTAATAGGTTAGTTCCAGAAAATGCACGAATATGACGTAAAATGTGCATATAACATGTAGATATCATCAATAATGTGGCATGGAACATAAGAAATTATCGATACGTCGGAGACGTATCACATTGCGTCGGCTTGATGATGCTTCCTCCTCTTGCCTGGCTTTGAGCCGCCGCGACGAGGCACGAGGAAGAAAGGCTGGCGAACGTGCAGCATGCTCGTCAGAATCAGCTGATGTTGTTGCCGCCGGATAGCCTCAGCGTTCTGCTCCCCCGTGAACAGTTGCACCATCATCTCGTTGTCGATGTCCATCGCGGCAATCAGACGAACACCTTGCGGGCGAGGCAGGTGTGCCACGGTGGCGGCGAGCTCTGTTTCGGGCGAAACAGCGGCCGCCGGTTGAGGGCGTGGCGGCCGTGTCAATGGATGACGGTTTCTAGACACGCGGCGGTGTCTATTGCAAGTAGGGGGCACGACGGCGACGGCGACGATGACGGTGGCGATCTAGAGGGGTGGGAGTCGACTCGAGAAGGCGGGAAATGGGTGTGTCTGGCTGCCAGGCGGAGCCCACACTCGGTTTCTGACGTTCCGCAAGGCACCGACGCGCTCGATTCGTGCCCTTGGCTAAGGGACCGGCACGGAGATGCCGACGATTCTATTAGGCTTGAAAACTAGCCGGCATCATTTAAGACGCACCGATGCGAGCTCAAAAACCACACCGGCCCTCAAAACGCTATCGGGGCATTGATCGTTTAACATACTTCCGTTGTGAAAGTTCTAATTGTATCGACGAGTTCACGGTCCCGACGGTTGGCAGGAAGAAACTGACACGTGGGAGATGTGAATCGGATGGCGGTAGTTTCTCCGTGGAAACGGGCGTGGAAAGAAATTCGGCAGCTAGAAAATGGTCGTGCGTCATGTTTGCAGCTCCGAGCAAGAGTTCGGTCTCACCGTCGGACTCATTGTCCGACGATGATTCGATGACATTTCTTGTAGAAAAACTCGATTGCCTTGCTACTCATCTGCACAAGACAATGATATTTTGATCACTTCAATGTATATGCCCACGCCGGTGCAATGGAAGAGAAAAAACTTGGACGTGATTCATACCTTGAACACGCTCTGGCGATCGGACGAGCAGGTTGTGGGCGCACCGCTGAGGCGAGCCGGCCAAGCTTGCGTCTATAGAAGATTTGCTGCTATGCCCGGTGGCGTGGAGGATAGTACGGAGGGGACTGGTAACGCGCGAGGTCTGTGTCCTTCCTAGAAATGGGGAGTCGTCAACGATGGCTGGGGGAGGTAGAAACCGGCTAGAAAAGTTTATCGACGGCGTAATCCGCGACAACATCCGGTGTACTTTCTGGTACCACGGGCCGCTGTGAACTGATGACACCAATGACAAAGCAAAGCGCAGACGACGGCGTTGCCTGGGGGTGGCGGCGGAGATGGAGGGCAAGGGTTTGAGACCAATGAGTTCTTCTATATGGATTTCATCCCACTGGCGGGAGGACCCGGGTTGGCCAAAGGGAGAACAAGGGAGGACGCACTCGCTGTTCAGCCCGACTCATCGGCGGTCCAAATTTAGGAACGAATGGGTCGGTCTGCGCAAATTGATCCATTTACGTCGCGCCTCTGGAGCGTGCTCTCGAACGGTCCGCCTGTCCGCTTAGAGCATCTCCAGTCGCGTCTCCCAAACCGCCCCCAGACGGCACCGGATTGAGCGTTTGGGGGACGTGTTTTACTCGTGCCGCGTTTGGGGGACGTCACCGCGTCCCCCAAACTCGCCCCTAAAACTTAAAAATTAATTATAATAGATAGAAGAAAACTCTTTACTTATATTCAAATTGGTGCAACATAAACAAATTACATATAAAAACTTCGAAAAAACATAATCAAATTACATATAAATTATTTTAAACTACTACTTCTTCTTTGATGATGGCCCTGCCTCGTCGTTCTCATCACGGTGGCGCTTCCTGCTCGTCACCTCTTCCGAAGAGGCGGTGTCGGTCGACGCGTCGGAGGAACTTGTGTCGTCCTCGTCGTCGCCAGTGCTCGCCGGCTGCGCCTTGGACTTCGCTTTCGCGTCCGCCTCCGCCTTTGCCTTCGCACGCGTCATCGACTCCTCATACCCTTCCTCCTCCGCCTCCTCCTCCACGCCCTGCCATTCCTCCGCGCTGTCCATTGGCGGCGGGGAATCATCACCGCTGCTAGGCGTCCGGACTCTGTCCCACCAATGGCGCCATCCTGCAGGCTTGCCCTCGCTGGAGGTGTTAGATGGAAGGTCAGAGATGTAGCTCATAGTGAGGAGAAGCTTGGATGAATGGCGCCGGTTGAAGATCCGAAAGCGCCTACGTACGGGTCTTATTGAGCGAGGATGAACGGCGGTTGCTTTTCCGAGGAGTTCGCGCTCCATTCTGGTGGTTGGCGCGTCGGTCGACGCGGTTGCCAACGCGACGGTTCCCTTCCTGACAACTGCACTGTCGCTACGTAGGCGGCGGTTGAGCGTCCGAGTCGTTGACGCGTCGGGCCCACGCCTCATCGCATCTCATTTCATCTGTCCGGTAGCAAGTTACCTCTATATAAGATGTATTCTCGATCTCTTCAGTCTTCAGTTAAATTCTCTGTTATATCACAAAATTTCAGCTTCAAACTTACTACTATGTAGACACAAAATGGTCATATTTGGCATCGATAGCATCGAATGCACCGATTTCACAACGCAGTTAACAATATGTACTATTCATAGCTAAATCCATGTTTTTTTTCGCAAAGTTGTGTTTGGTATTCGGATTTCATTTTGTTTTAACACGAGTAGTACATATTTTTTATCCGTTGCCATTTTTCTTTGTCTTATTAACGAAGTGTTTGTTTCATGTGGCCCAAACGAAAATCTTCTCAAATCATGTGTATTTCATCTTGAAATCTGTAGATCATGCGTGATTTGCACTGACTTTGTCACAAAATATCCACATTTATGAAAATATTATGTAGAATTAAGGATTTAGGGTACATTTATGAAAATATTATTGACAATTTGGACACCCCAAATTTAATCACACACAACAAATTAAACGTGAATTGGACCGTTGCAGTGCTGCCTGTGCAAGTGTGCAACGGAGTGGTCAGCACGTTGCCTGGCAGGTCGCCACCCGGTAGTACGACGTTTTTTCTACCGTCGGTTCTCGTCTCCAGGTCCAGTTAAAAAAATGAAGCATCGTTTCACTGCGTCACTGATCATTGAAGGAAGGACCACTTACTCATGTCCTTATGGCACACAACACTTACTGCCTCTCTTCCGATGAGTAAGGTTTTTTTTTTTTTAGATAGTCAACATTTTGATCAAAATTTTAGGAAGAGCTTTCAACGACTATAATAATATATTGATATCATGTGAAAACATATATCATGATGTATCTACAAACATTAATTTTGAATTGTAAATGTTAATTTTTTTTCTCAAAACTAGTTCAAAGTTTACATAGTTTGGCTTTCGGAAAAAACGTCTTCTTCATTGAAACGGACGTATTACGTTACATGTATTTTGTTTGCACAAACCATCAACTATATGTTAAAATGTGTAATTCGTTGCACAAATGTCTAAATCTAGTGTAAAGTTGCTGAACAACTAAATCTACTGGAGTCTATAGATAGTATATTTTTTTCAAACATTTAAATTACTAGATTTTTTTAAAAGTTCAAAATTTGCATCCAATTTTCTTGAATCTCACAAAAATGACAATCTTTCAAACAGTAACGCCAATTATTTCATTTTTTTGAAATTTTTGAAAAAAAAACATATTTGGTGACACGTGGATGCCACATCCTTGTTGGACATGATCTCGACATTTTTGTAATTAACCAAATTAATCTCAAATTTGAACCTTTATGCGACGAATTATACGTATAGTTGGTATTTTATGCAAAAGGCAGGTAAAATGAGTGTTCATGCAGCTACACCAACATGTGGTGGTTTGTGTAATTTTCTCCCCTTGTGCCTTTGATCAATGGGTAAATGATTACTCGTGTGTACTCCTATCATTCTCCACGGTTACTTTCCTCCGTTACATTACATTATTCTTGTCGCGATGTTGTTTCTCGCTGAATTATAAACGGTTAGAATACTGTAGTTCTTTTTACCATTTCGTTTACAAGGTCATAGCACTAATTAACCCTCACATCTACATGATGGACATAGTCAACTAGGAGGTGAAAAGGAAGTGCTTGAGCTGCAAGTCGGCACATGCGTAGCTCATATCTGACGCATGTCGAGCTTAATTCGAATTGTATCTAACGCGTGCTCGTCTTATGTACCGGTTGACTATGATTTTATCTTCACTAATATTATATACAGTACAATATTACTGCCTCTGTTTATCGTAAAACGTGTAGAGAAGTTGTAACATTCGTAGGAAGGCGAAGCCGGATTGACCGTGACCGGCGAGGTCAGTCGCCGGCGACGGGCGAGACGAAGACTATCGTTCCCCTGCACCGCGGCGGCCGCCTCTGCTCACGCCAGTTGGATGCTTCCGGGAGGCCGCCGGACGGAGCACGTAGCCGAGAAGGCGCTGCTTCAGCAGTCCCTCATCATCCGGAAACGGCCGAGTCAAACCGCGCGACCAAAGCCCTGTCTCCTTCCTCTCTAGTCTCAACCCAACCACTAGTTGACAATGTCCACCTCTTCCTCATTCCACACCCGAGGATCCTCTACATCCACCTGCGCTCAGAGCATCTCCAGTCACGTCCCTAAACCACGCCGGATTGAGCGTTTTGGGGACGTGTTTCGTTCGTGTCGCGTTGAGAGACGTCGCTTCCCAGTCCCGTCCCCAAACATTAAAATACTCTTTTTTTTATTTTGTTGCATTTTTATTTCAATAAAGAGAAGTAATATTCCACAAACTAATACATAATTGGGAACGTGGTTTACACGAAGACACAGTTTGAAACATGGTTTTTTCACAAACTAATACATAGTTTGAACCATGGTTGATACAAATATAAAATATTGCAAAAAAAAACTAAACCTAACTAGGCCGTGCATCGAATGTTTCATGTGTTCGCTGCTAAGAAAGAACACTCGAGGGCACACCCAGTCACCCAAACTGGAAAATCCAGCGGGAGATGGTGCCCTTGTTGGTTCTACCGATGACGAACATCCAGAAACCTCCGTGCATGTATTCGCTGCGAAGAAACAGCACTCTTCATCAGTCGTCCTCCTCGTCGGTGATGTCGTCGTGGTAGTCCCGGCGGCAGCGTGTCTCGTCGAAGATCTTGACGCTCATGTCCCTGTCGCCAAAGTAGGAGAACAGGAGGATGAAGCCGGCTTCGAAGCTGTGGTGCCGCGTGAACTTCTCCCAGCCGATGTGGAGGTACATCTTGTCGCGCGCGTCGTAGATCACGTCGACGATCCACCGGTAGTAGCCGCACGAAGCCTCCCACAGATGCATCGTGCCCGGGCGGTCGTCGCTAGCGACGTACTCGGCGAAGGAGTTCGACAGCCTCTGGATGTCGCGTGGGTCGCCCTTGAGGACGAGGACGAACTCGAACAGCACGCCCGCCTCCACGTCCATCTCCGACGATGAAGACGACGACGTGGCAGGCGACGGCGAGCGTGCAGCTCTGCCGCGGCCACGACCACGACCACGGCCGCGAGCTCGGTCTCCGCCTCTCCCAGCCATGGCGTCGACTCTTGTTGAGATGGCGGCGGCTAGGGTTGGGGAGATAGGCGCTAGGGTTTGTGTGTTTGAGAGACGGTGAGAGGCGGCCCTTTTTATAGGCCGGAGGGAGGCGGGGGAGCGTTGACGCTCATTAACGCCGACACGCAGAGTTAGGCGCGACGATACGCGTCGCTGCGCCTCTGCGGGAACTGCACCATCTGCGCGCCAATAACTTCCGTCGCGATGTAGGCGACGGTTAGGTTAGAATTTTTATTGTGCTGCTGACGGGTCGGACCCGCATCGCTTCGTCTCGCTTTTTGTTGTGTCCGACGTCCCCGGTGCGTCCCCTGTGGGACGGGGACGAGCTCGAGGTGCCGGACACCGTATCGGAACGAGCCAGACAAAAAACTAGTTTGGGGGACGCGGCTGGATGCAGTTTTTTATCCGGCGCGTCCCAAATAGCTTTGAGGACGCTTAATGAAACGGATCCACGATCCGCCCGCAGAAGATCCCACCACCGCGATCAGCTACCTAGCCGCCTCGCCACACTTCCTCTGATTCTTCTTCCTTCAAATACCGGACTCCACCAGCGACCTCCCCATTACTACTCTTCTTCCTCCTCCTCCTCTGCTATCCATCCCAGCCTCGTCGCCGCCTCTCCTCTCCTCGCCGGAAACACAAAGAAACGTTTCTTGTTTAGAAACCATGTCTACGCCTTCTCCGCCGACCATCTCCGGCGCGACGGCGGCCGCGCCGTCGCAGCTGGCCATCAGCAACGGGGTGCTCCTCGCGGCGGTCATCTTCCTCTTCATGGTCGTCGTCTTCGTCTTCCTGCTCTACCTCTACGCCAAGCGCTTCCTGGGCGTCAACCCCATGCTCCACGGGCCCTCCACGCCCTCCTCCCGCTTCCTCTTCGTCGGCGACTCCCCGTTCCCGCGCCGCGGCCTCCCCGCCGCCGTCCTCCGCTCCCTCCCCGTCTCCGTCTACGCCGCCGGCGCCTCCCCGAGGACTCCCGGCGCGGGCAAGCACGACGCGCTCGAGTGCGCGGTCTGCCTCTCCGAGGTGGCCGACGGCGAGAAGGTGCGGTCGCTGCCCAAGTGCGCCCACCGATTCCACGTCGAGTGCATCGACATGTGGTTCCACTCCCACGACACCTGCCCGCTCTGCCGCGCGCCCGTCGGCGCCGACGCCGAGGGCCTCCCGCGCGTGCCCCGCGAGGACCCCGCCACCGTCGACTTCCCCGCCTTCCCGACCAACATCCTCTTCTGGGGCACCCGCGACGACGACAGCGTCGCCAACACCGGCCTCGGCATGCCACCACCGGTAACCGCCGCCAGACCCTCCGCGTCCGGCCGCAGGAACGAGAACCTGGTGATCGACATTCCACACCGTCAAATGGCGGTCGGTGCCTCGTCGCCGCTGCCGGCGAGCAGGATGCCGGGCACCGCCGCCGACGACCTCAGGTCCCCCATGTCCGCGCGCCTCCGCTCGCTGCGCCGGCTGCTCAGCAGGGGCAAGCAGGCCATGGTGGGCACCTCCTCCTCCAGCCCGCGCGACATCGAGCAGGGCCTCGCCGGGCGCCCGCCCAAGACGCCCAAGACGCCTCCCTCGTCGAATTGATTCCGAACTCCGTAGTATATGACCAACAGCTCTCAGACGCATTGGCGCGCCTCGCCGATCACCGGAGAGCGTATACATACATACATGCGTTCATTCTTTCTTCTTCTCCTTTTTTCTTCTTCTTTTCTCTTTTGATGACAATAGAAGTTTGGCCAGAAATTCTGGTCTAAACCAAAGATGCTGGCATTGGTGTTAATTGATTAATTGGAGGGTAATTGATGGACTTGTTCATACAGTATGTTGATGATGTTGCTCTGACTCTAGTCTCTCTTCGTGCTTCCGACCAACTCTCTCTGACTTGTGATAGATAGGTGAACGTGTTTCAGTTCAACTCTGTCTCTTCAGTCCTTGCCGCATTGTCTCTGCCAGCTGCACATAATAGTCGCTGAATCACTGTACTACTGATAATTGTTAGGATATTATATTATGGAATTCTCGTAGGCGATTCGTGAACACATCAGCGAGGGAAAAAAGGAGGAACAAGGAGACACCAAATGCACTTGTGCCTAACAAAGACCTCCTCTAGATATCTTTAAGCGACACTTCAACCGCAGATTGACTAGAGTAGATTTTGGCTCCCGAGCATCACTGCTCTCATTATTTTAATAAAGTGAAAGATATTTTCTAAGTTATGAAGAAATATGAAAATAACTCTAGAGATTGTTAGTGATACATCCCACAATTATGCAAAATTTCAACCTAAAATTCCTTTTATTTTGTGCTAAACAAAAATGACAAAATCCGATATGTTTTGGAGATTTAAAAATGACTAGTCAGTTATACAATTTTGTCATTTCCGTGTAGCTCGGAATATAAAGTATTTCAAATTGATTATTTACACGTTTGCCGGATACATCATTGACTACATGCGGATTTGTTTTCAGAATTTTCTGAAACTCAAAAACATAACTTTTTATTTTTCAAAAAATGAGATCATTGGTGCTCATGTGCACCAAATCTCCGTCCACAAGCTATGCTCTTTATCGATAAAGAGTTGGTTTTGTACTGATGGAGGACGCGAGAGGACACGCCGGCTTTTGCATCTCCATCCACGGATATGCAAAGCAGGCCTTTGGGTCGCCGCGGACATCATGCGGACAACTTAGGGCATCTACAATGATGGTATCTTAACAGTGTCACGAAGATAAATGCTGGGTAGAGAAAAGAGAAAGATAAAAAAGACTTTATATACTCTTAACTCTCTTAGCATATTCTCTCTCACCACTTTATTTTAGGATGGCTCGTTATTAGTAACGCTAAAAATTACTCACCGGACATCATATTTTCTTGTTATGTCTAGATTACGTGATAGGGTTAAGATAAGACGGTGTTATCAATCATTGCACATGCCCTTATCGAGACACGCACGAAACAATGGGTCTCCTTGGTTGGAGATGGCATGAGTTTGTTCTGCAACTGGAACTCTGGTTTTAGGGATCTCCAACGGGGCGACGCAAATAGGCGCGGAGCGACCGTTTGCGACCGAGCGGTCGAAAAATGCGCCTGCATCCAGGCCTAGTGGCCCGATGCATAGTGACCCGGCTGTCGGAGACCCAAACGTGGAAATATGTGTCTCAGATGCGTCTCGGCGGACGTTGCGCGGTCGCGTCGAGTGTCCGCTCGCTTCTTCCCACGGGCCCACCTGGCAGCGACATGTGTCGATGCATCTTTCAGGCGTTGCAGTATTGGAATCGAGGTATCACTTCGGCAGTCTGTGCTACGTTAATTGCGATGCCTCGCCTGCCAAGCGATCACTGCCCATCTCTGCCAATGAAGTTAATGGAGATGCCACGTGTGCCGCGCCCCTCGGCTGCCTCATCATCTTATCCACACAAACCCTAGCTGCCATAACCTCCACCGTAGCACGCGTCCGCCCCCACAAATCCGCGAGGGAATCCATGGCCGGTCCATTTGGCCGGCGAGGCGGTCGAGGCCGCGGGCGCGATTGTCGCGGCGGGGCCACCATGCTCGAACAGCATCATCCCGCCGCTCTCCATCGCATGCGCTGTCATCATCTTTGCATGAGGCGAGGTGCTTCGAGTTCATTGACGAGGGGGCACCTCGGCGATGCCCACCATGAGGGGTTTAGAGTTGATGGAACCCTGCAGGTTAGCACGAGACATCGAATACCAACCGAATAGAAGGCGAGATTTACCCAGGTTCGGGGCCCTCGATGTGGTAAAACCCTTACCCCTGCTTGTCTGATCTTGATTTATCGATGAAAAAGGTTACAATGGGATAGCCGATAGACTGCGTTGTGGTGGACTCGCCGCAAGGCAAGGTTTCTAGGGTTGGTGTATGCGGGATTGTGTAGGTTGATTTCGATGTCCTCCGGCAGGCCCTCTCCTGGCCTTTATATAGGAGGTCAGGTACTGAGAGTCCTGCTCGGATTAAAGTACCGTTACAATGAAATCTAATCTATCCTTTCCTTATTCGATATTTCATTGCCTTGTCCATCAAGAATCCGTCTCCTTCTACCTTTCCTCCATCGCAACTGACGTATTGGCTCATCTTGGGCTGCGGTGATCTTCATGGATCCCTTGTTGGGCCAAAGGAGGTAGGCCAATGTTGGGTACCCGAAGGGTAATGCCCACATCATTCATCCTCTGCATCAACGAGGACCCCCTCGGCATCAAGTGGCAGCCGTACAAGTTCGCCGAATTCGTCGACGGCGCAGAGTCGGCCGAGTTGCAACTGCGGGAGGCCATATGCGGCTTTCGCCGGTGTCCTGTCGAGGCCTTGCTCGACGGGAAGGGTAAGATGTAACTACACATGGATGGGACAAGTTCGCCCACTCCCACAACCTCGAGGCCAGCTGCATGCTCACCTTCCTCTACGAATGAGACGACGAGATGATTGTGAAGGTGTTCGACAAGACATCCTTCCGCAGGCAGTGCCACGCGGACGAGTCCGATGAGGACACTGACTACTACTGTTGTTTGAGTGTTCTTTCTTTATCGCGAAGATGGCCACCGGCCAATTGAAGTCACTAGTGTAGGTTCTAAATATTCTTCCTCAACATCTAAGAACATAGGCACACAGAACCCAACTGGAAATTCTAGTTTGGACGATTGGGTGTGTGTGAGTGTTCTTTTTGACAGCGAAAGAATGAAACCTGCGAGTCTAACACTAGTTAGGTTTCCTTATTTTATAATTTTCAAACCATGTTTCAAACTATGCAGTAGTTTGTGTAATGTTTCTATCTATACGGTTAAATGAAAAAGGAAAAAAAGAAATAGGTAAAAATATTTATGTGTCGGCCTGCTAGGGCACCCCTAGACGAAGTAAACGAACATATGCGATCACTTTATACGTCCGATATACGTCACCAGGTTGGAGATGCCCTTAGACGATTCCTGAGCACATCAGCAATTGAGAAAAGAAGGAACAAGGAGACACCAAATGCACTTGGGCACTTGTGCCTAACAAAGCCCTCCTTGTACGTATCTTTAAGCACTAGTATAACTGTAGATTGACCAGAATACCAAGTGTGTAAGGGACAAGGTTTGCTCTTTCTGGGCAAAGAGTTGGTTTGTGCTGACAAATACTTCCTTCTGCATGCCACCACTAAGCCGCCGGAGGAGAACAGCCGAATTCCGTGCTGCAGCTGCATGCGTCACAGGTTCCAGTAGCTTCAAGCATCGCCTCATCTCGTTGTTCACTCTCGGTTTCAAACTTTCGGTTGCTCTGAAGCGTGAACATATCATTTCGTTAGTGCATCTCCAGCGACGCGACGCATTTCAGACAACCAAAATGTCCACGGGCGTCCGTTTGCGTCGCGAGGCGGACGCGGAAATGGTCGCGTGTCCGTTTGCGTCTGGGGCTGGCTCCAGCGGGGCGACGCATTTTGGGCGCAGGCCAGAATTCAAAAAATAGAAGCACGCATAAACTTTTGCACCAAATTTACAGCCGCATTTTGAGGGCTGAAACAAGTTCACCCCACTTTGCATATCGGACTGCGCAAAGTGGAGACCAAAAGGGGCACAACAAGGCCTGTGCAGCAATAAAAATGTCCAAAAGGAGGCCAAGGTGCTGGGCGCATGGCGCCGGCGATCAGGCGTCTCGCGCGCGGATTTCGGCGCGCCTCTTCATGAACCAGGCCCTGGTGTCGTCATCGACGCTGCTCAAGTCGGCTAGCATGATCCTAGTGTCCTCCGCAAGGATCTTGGCCTTGGCGTCCATCCTCCTAGCCTCGGCGTCAAGCAATTTGGCCTCGGCGTCTGCCTTTTGGACCTCAATTACCTCTTTGGCGAGGTTGTGGTAGATGGCAGCTGCGGCCTCTTTTTCCAGACGCCTCTTCTCGTCCCTAGCAGCCATGGCGGCATGATTGTCGGCCATCATCTTCTCCATGCTCTGCGTGAACGCAAGGGCCTGCGCCTCCCGCTGTAGATCGGCCTTGGTAGCCTTGTGGCCTCGTGGACGAGGTGGAAGGGCTGGACGGCCTTGATCGTCGTCCTCGGCGTCGAGGTTGATCGCTGTCCCATTCCTCACAGCTTCTAGGTAGGCCGCATAGCTTGTCATCCACTTGTTGGCGTTCTTGAGCCTGCTGGTTGGCGGCCGCGGAAATCTTCATCTTCTGGTTCCTGCGCCGGCAGCGACGTTTCGCGGCCTCGATCGCTTTCTCCTCCGGGGAGAGCACCTTCTTTGCAGCCTTCGCCTTCGTCTCCCGGCCGCCGCCGGTGCCGGCCCGCTTTGCTTCCGGCGGACCCTCCATTGTGGCTACGGTCGTGGCTACGGGGGAGTGTGGGGCGGCGGCGGGTGCGGCGGCGAGGGTTTGATCCGCATCCATGGCGGTGGCTGCGGCGGCGAGGACGTCCATGGCTTCTGGAATGTTTCGCTTCTGGAATGTTTCGCGCCGGTCTAGTTTGCTTTTTCGCGCGGGGAATGGCCAGTGGCGGGAATTATATCGGCCTCGCTGCCACTGACGCGCGGGTCCTACGTCTTTTTCGGCGGTCACTCGGCGCGACCGCCAAGCGTCCGCGGAGACGCAAACCTGCCGCATATTTGGGCCAGGTTTGCGTCTCCGCGGACGGGCCGGTCACTTTGCATCGCCCCGCTGGAGCAGGTCCCAGACGCATTTCCGGTCACGGCGGACGAAAACGGTCGCTGAGCGACCATTTGCGTCGCGCCGCTGGAGATGCCCTTAGCGCCTTGGACTAGTGTTGGTTTCCAAACCTCCGAACACTGACAAGAAAAGGTTTACCCCTAGCTCTTGTTTTGAAGTTTCTTCCCGCGAAGCGAAGCCAATTAATCCGTTCAGCTATGCCGGCCAAACACGGCAAGGCCCGGTCACCGCGTGTTTTGACGAGGGAATCAAAACTTTGACTTCACTTAATCAATCACACGGCATGTCCTGTTTATGCTTCACTTGTTTTCTCCCTGTTTTTATCTCTGACACAAGTGGCAATTAAGTTTGAACTTGCAATAGTACACGCATGCTTCTATCCGGTCAAGGAGCACACATACATCCTCTTCATGTTTGACTTCTTTCTACCCTTGTTTATTTAACACAAGTTGTAGTTCAGCTGACTATGAACTAGTGCATGCACGGCACTAATTCTCGCGCTCCTTCTGTTTTCCGGGCAATCTAATAGACGATCGATATCAAACATGCAATATATGTATATAGACAAAATTGCGAGAGGCCTGTTTGGTTGCCCGCACCCTTTTTATGTATCTGGGAAACTTGGTTTTGTGAAGCTATGTGTGAAAATGCAAACTCTAATTCACCTTGTGTGTCTAGTTTGGTTAATAACAATTCCTCCTGGGCATCATAGCAAAAGTCAAGCCTTCGCTGATTTGTAGTCCACAATTTCCATTTCGTCTAATTGAGCGTCATTTGGTTACAAGTTATTTCCCTGATACGCTAACCTCGTAGCCCATGTGGTGAGCTTACCTAGCAAAAAATCGTTGCCTACAAGGTGTTTGACACAATAGCAATTCATGCGACGACTAATATATATCACATAATCAGCAAGACTAAGATAGTTGTAGCAGTGTATCACATTGTTGTACCACAAGTTCACAAGCAACTGCTTTGTGATGCAACATATACAAACTTGCATCTCTTTTCATCAAACCCAGCTATTACTAAAATATACATCATCATTATGTTGTTCATCATCATTACCAGAACAAGCAACACAACAAGCACCTCATGCGCGAGCTCCTTTGAGGTAAAACTTCTTCAGGAAGGTAGTAAACTAGCTCATGTTGCTCTTAGGTTTCACCGCAAGATAGTTGGTGGTTTGCGCCTTGTTCTCCATGAGGTGGCTAAGAGCGCAATAGATCACAGCCGGAGATATCCGCGCAGCTGGAACACGGCCAACGAAGATGATCTTCATATGAACATAGTTATCAATGGCGTTGTTGATGAAATCAACATCGCGGGTTATCCTGAACGTAAGAAGTTAGTTAGTTCTTGGTCATGTACTAGCTTACGACTAGAACTGAAAGTGCTACATTGATCCAATCTTGATATGGGCAAACTTGACAACATCGTCCATCATGATGGCCGATGTCTCCTCAAACCAACGCACATTCTCAAGCCTTTTGAGCTTGAGGATATGAATCCACTTTGCTCTCCAATGACTTAGATGGTTGTAGATCTGCGTCGAGTGAACTTCACGCCTACAAGAGAACATCCACTGCAATAGCTTTATTAAGGTCCTTCATTTTGAATCAGCTATCCATTGGGACCCCATATTTTATTAACTCAGTCACCCTATTAAGGACGAAGGTGGGCAAAGCAGATGGCCATGTCAACATGTTTTTCTTCCTAATTGAGCAGTACCTAGTAGGCAACAGCTTATACGGAAGTTGTATCACCGGCAGATCAGGCGAGTTTTCGTTGTCCTAAACCAAAATTAAAGTACCATAGCACACAAACAATGGTAAGCAATTAGCTTCTAACATTCTAACAAGCTGCGTGATGAAGAACAATGGCAGACTGTGAAGCTCTGTAGCTGACCGTTGTTGTTTGATCCCATGTATAAGTGTGACACATGTACAAGGAGCAGGACTACACATTGTAGAACAAATCCTCGTTCCAACCAGTGCGTTTATACATGGACTACGCAGCAAAAAAGATCAGATAACACATCCAACACATGGCCAAAACATCGATCTACCTCTTCCACATGCTAGATCATGTAACTAGAGTTGCTAAATCAACTCAAGCTAAAAAAATCAAGACTAACTGGTAGTGTTTAATGTTAGTCACATCAATCTGGCAGTCGGACGAGTAAGACGACATGTCGGCGAAGAGGTGGAAGATGACCTGCGGCGGTGGAGCTCCACCGGCCGGAGACAATGTCGTCGCTTACCTTCTCGTCGGTGAAGAAGCTTCCCTTGATGGAGAGCTCGAAAGGTGCGGGATTTGGCGATGAGGCAGAGCGAATAGGCGGGAGGTGACCGAATTCTTCCCGCGGCATTTTCGTGGACGTGCACGAGCTCTCACCATCCATCCCTCGCATGAGCTCGGCGCAAAATTCCCCGACGAGCGCGAGAAGAGGTTAGCTCGTTAGAGACAGCCGAATCGAGCATGCCTCCACATACAACCTGTGGGTTGCTTCAGGAAGCTTGCGATGAAGAAAATCATTTCCGTGCGGGCAACTAAACAGAAGATTTTCTTCTTCCTAGACGTGAGAAAAGACTTGCGAGAAACTAAAGAATCTTATTTTAGGGGGGGATGGAGAGCACTGTACAGTATATATAGATTCCCGGTACGAGTCGTATATGCATATCTCTTGTGCGTTTAGATCGTGTGATCCAATCGCCTGCCATTGATTAGTCGTCGTATGGAAGTATGAGAAGTTTCGTGGATGCAAGTCATGTGAGTATAAGATGGAAAAAAAGGTCAGAATGTTTGTGGTAGGTCACGTATCCTCCTCGATCCCAAACGGGATAACCTACGTGTGACACGACGTGTTCAATAAGCAGATTTAGTAGCTTGTGATGATGATTAATTTGGGTCGGCAAAGATGGAGGCAGCCTGGTTTGATTTGCCGGCACGTAGGCAAACGTACGCGAGAAAGGAGCATGAGTCATGGCACCACGTCACGTTGGGGAGTCTCGCAGTAGGAGCATGCGTGGCCTGCTTGAGAGATACGTGCAGCTACATCTCCCGGGTCCTGCAAGATCATTTGGACTGCATACCACGAAGCATATTTTTTTTCGAGAGAAGGAACCCACAGGGGATCCCCAGGTTCAATTGAGAGTCACTCAGAACATTTACATGGTTTAAGGAACTAACTTCAAAATGAAAAACTAGGACAAAAAACTGCTATCTATTCAAACTGAAACTAAAAAGAGGCTAGAATGGACCTATCCATCCAAGCAACAAAACCACAGGCTAGGTACTTGAACCAAAAATACAGGTTTACAGGCTACACACCACTACAGAGAAAGATAGCTAAGACAAAATGACGACGATGATGTTGCAGCTTCAGGAAGTGAACCAAAACTAGGTGGTAATCCTCCTCCTCACAGGATTCCATCTGTGATTCTGCCCGAAGACTTCCTGTGCCACATGCGCCATCTTTCTAGCCCCCTAACTTTTGCAGCCCCTTTTTTTGCAATTTCGACCAAGTGTTAATGAAATGACAAACAAGAGTAATAACACTTGTGGGGTCTCCAGGACGAATTTTTTGAAAACAAGATTTGTTTCTTGTTTTCCAAATAGTCCATACAACCGCCACTGAACCTACAATTACAGCTTTCCTATCTCGGCCCGAATACATGTTGAACCAATCTCTATATAGATCAACAAAACATTCGGGTATCTTACTAATCCCTAAAGAAACACTAACCACGTTCCAAATATATTTCTCTAGAGGACACAAGAAGAACAGGTGTTCCTCAGTTTCGTAATCATCACAAAACTCACACAGTTCCACTTTCTTCCACCCTTTCATCTTAAGGTTCTCTTTAGTTAGGATTCTATTCTTGATTACCAACCAGCAAAAGACTTTGATCCTCAAAGGAAGCTTGAGGGTCCACATAGTTTTATAGGGAAAATTAACCTTTTTTGCTACTAAAATGGAATACATTGATCTAACCGAAAAAGTACCAGATTTTGTCAACAGCCACGAAACTCTGTCAGGTTCATCTTTTAACTGAACTTGACTACAGACGTCCAAAAGCTTACACCACATGTCTTTGGTTTCCTCTCTCAGAAATCTTCTAAACTTTAACATATCAAAACCTTTGCTAAAAACAGTATGAACTGTAATAAAATGACTAAAACACAGATTATAGAGTCGCGGGAAACTTCGACAGAGTGGTTGGTGCTCAACCCAACTGTCTTCCCAGAAAAGAGTTTTCCTGCCATCCCCAAAAACTCTCTTACAACAGCTATAAAAGATGTCTTTTATCGCCACTAGACCTGACCAGAAATGGGAATGAGATGGACTAGGCTTACATTGAGAAAAAGTACATTTTTTAAGATACTTTGCTTTAATTAGCTCTTGCCACAAACCCTCTTCATTTTCTAATCGCCAAATTCATTTACACAGAAGGCTGACATTCTTGAGATGCAAGTCTGTCACCCCAAGGCCCCCTTGATCTTTCGGCTGACAAACATCAGACCATTTGACCAAATGATATTTCTTAACATTTACTTTTTCCTGCCACAACATGCGAGCCCGAAAGAAATCACATCTTTTCAAAACCCCTTTAGGCATAGTAAAGAAAGACATCATATAACTAGTAATGCTACTCAAAGAAGCTTCTAACAAAATGAGTCTAGATCCAATCGAGCTAATGTTGCCTTTCCAGCAAGTATTCTTCTTTTCAATCCTATCTTCAACATCTTTCCAGTCACTATTCAGCAAACGCTTAAAATGCATGGGGATCCCTAGATACCTAAAAGGGAAATCTCCTTTTTTACAAGTAAAAATATGAGTGTACATCTCTTGCTTATCTAAGGCAGCACCGAAGAAAGACACTTCACTTTTGTGAAAATTGATTTTTAGACCAGTGAGTTGTTCAAAAATACATAGGATAAACTTTAGATTACGAGCACTTTCCAGGCTATCCTCAAACATAAAAATGGTGTCATCTGCATACTGTATGATGGCTATCCCATCATCCAGCAAATCCGAGGCTAAACCCGTAAGTAGTCCATTTTCCTGAGCTCTCTTAATCAAAACCGATAAAACTTCTGCAGCTATGTTAAATAACAAAGGGGAGAAAGGGTCACCTTGCCTTAGGCCCTTTCTTGTTTGAAAGTATGGACCCAACTCAACATTGACCATAATACAGACCTTACCATTATTTACTACATCCTTAGTCCATTTTACAAACAACTCAGGAAACCCCTTCATGTCCAGAACAGAGAACATGAAATCCCAATTTATTTTATCATAAGCTTTCTCAAAGTCAACTTTGAATAACCCCCCAGCTTTTTTCCTCCTATGCATGTAATGTAAGGTTTCATGTAAAACTGTTACATTATCTAGGATAAACCTTCCTTTTATGAAGGTTGATTGAATACTAGAGATAACTTTATCAGCTAAAGCAATAGCTCTGTTATTCAAAACTTTGGTAAATTTTTTAAAAATCACATTTAGTAGACAAATGGGCCTGTACATCTGGAGGTTATCTGCCCCTTGACCTTTGGCTATCAAAATAATAATACCATAGTTAAAGCATTTTATATCCAGGGAACCATTGTAAAAATCAATGAACAGAGCAAGAAGATCCACTTTTATCAACTCCCAAAACTTCTGAAAGAACTCAATAGGAAAACCATCTGGTCCTGGTGCCCTATTATGTTTCATTGAAAAAACGGCATCCTTAATTTCATCTAAAGAAAAGGGGCGAGTGAGTAAAAATTTATCCTCTTCATTCAAGTCATTAGATAAAGGTACATCCAAAGAAACAGGGAGAAGCTCAACTGGACCAAATAATTTTTTATAAAAGCCTGTAGCATAAACAAGAATATTTTTATCTCCTTCAATAACGCCTTCATCCTGGCAAAGCCTAAAAATCTCACTCTTACGCTTACGGCCACTAGCTTTAATCATAAAATACCTCGCATTTCTATCTCCCTCAAAAAGATCTCGCTCCTTAGCACGTTGCAACCACTTGATTTCTTCTTCACGAAGAATCTGGTTTAACTTGTTCTGGAGATAGCATCTATACTCATAGTCAGTCGCAGACAATTCTGCAAACTCACTCTGCTTATCTATATAATCTAAATGTCTAGAAATAGTATCCCTTTCTCTTTTATATTCACCCTCTATATTTAAATTCCAACCCTTAAGGTTTTTCCGAAGATTTGCAAAACGAGAATGCCATCTATCTAAGTTACTCTTACCACTACATCTACTGTGCCAGATATTAGAAACACAATCATGCAAATCCGCTCTAGTAAACCAGCAGAGCTCAAATTTAAAAGGCTTGTGAGGGACTTTTTGATGCACTCCTGTATCTAGAAGAAGCGCTGCATGGTCAGAAACACCCCTGACAAGTGTTCTGACAGAAACGAGAGGGTATTGTATCTCCCAAGCTGGAGACACAAGCACCCTGTCTAATCTAACAAAAAGAGGATCAACCTAGTTATTTGACCATGTAAAACTACGGCCAGATAACTCAATCTCTTTTAACCCCCAGTGCTCAATAATTGAGTTAAAAATATTAGTGAACTTAGAAACCTTTTTAAACTTATTACGGTCAGAAGCTCTTCTAATAATGTTAAAGTCGTCAGCAAGCATAAACGGAAAAGAGCTACTTCCGAGAATATGCACAAGCTCAGTAAGAAAATTGGGTTTATCTTTGGAATTTGCAGCCCCATAAACGTTAACAAGGACCCACTTAAACCGTGTTTCTTTGTGCATCAACACCATCTTAGTAAAAAATCTACCTGTACACGTATTCACCTCTCTAACTCCCATAAGGAGCCCACCAGAAGCACCTCTAGATGGTTCCCAGAGCCAGATAAAGCAAAATCTACCACCAACATTATTAAGCCAATCATCCTCAAACTCAGATTTCTTAGTTTCTTGAATGCAAACAAAATCAAGCCCAAACTCATTAATTTTATCTTTAATAAACCGTTTTTTCGGGGCATCCCCAACCCCTCTCGCATTAAAAATAAGACCATACATGATAAAGAAGTATATTATCCAGTCCTAATTCTAACCTTTGGCCCCATGATACGTCCAATTTGCATCACTATTTTATATCATAATTTGCTGTTATTCATTGATATATTTCATATTTGGAGATGATACTTATGTTATTTCATCTATTTTGCATGTTTCATGATTATTGGAGGATCGCGCACCGGAGCCAGGATTCTGCTGGAAAAAGCACCGTCAGAATGCAATATTTCGGAAGATCAACAATTGACGGGAATTATACGAAAAATCCTATTTTTCCAGATGACGAAGGGAGCCAGAAGGGGGAGCCGAGGAGGGCCGCCATGGGCCCCCCTCATAGGCCGGCGCGGGCCCTGCCCTGGCCGCGCCGCCCTGTGAGGAGGGGGCCCACAGCCCCCTCTCGCCTCCTTTTCTTCGCGTACGCCTTCGTCCCGAAAACCTAAGCCCCAGAGGATAGTCGCGAAGAGTCACAACTGCCTCTGCGGGGCGGAGAACACCAGAGAGAAAAGAGCTCTCCGGCGGGCAGGAATCCGCTGGGGAAATTCCCTCCCGGAGGGGGAAATCGACGCCATCGTCACCGTCATCGAGCTGGACATCATCTCCATCACCATCGTCATCATCTCCACCATCATCACCGCCATCTCCACCGCTGCACCTCGTCACCGCTGTAACAATTTGGGTTTGATCTTGTTTGTTTGATAGGGGAAACTCTCCCTCGTCACCGTCATTGAGTGAAACCGTTGAACCAAGGTTTATGTTCAGATTGTTATTCATTATCATATCACCTCTGATCATGTTCCATATGATGTCTCGTGAGTAGTTCGTTTAGTTCTTGAGGACATGGGTGAAGTCTAAATGTTAGTAGTGAAGTATGGTTGAGTAATATTCAATGTTATGATATTTAAGTTGTGGTGTTATTCTTCTAGTGGTGTCGTGTGAACGTCGACTACACGACACTTCACCATTTATGGGCCTAGGGGAATGCATCTTGTACTCGTTTGCCAATTGCGGGGTTGCCGGAGTGACAGAAACCTGAGCCCCCGTTGGTATATCGATGCAGGAGGGATAGCAGGATCTCAGAGTTTAAGGCTGTGGTTAGATTTATCTTAATTACTTTCTTGTAGTTGCGGATGCTTGCAAGGGGTATAATCACAAGTATGTATTAGTCCTAGGAAGGGCGGTACATTAGCATAGGTTCACCCACACAACACTTATCAAAACAATGAAGATTAATCAGCTGTATGAAGCGAAAGCACTAGACTAAAATCCCGTGTGTCCTCAAGAACGTTTGGTCATTATAAGTAAACAAACCGGCTTGTCCTTTGTGCTAAAAAGGATTGGGCCATTCGCTGCAATTGTTACTCTCGCACTTTACTTACTCGTACTTTATTCATCTGTTACATCAAAACCCCCTGAATACTTGTCTGTGAGCATTTACAGTGAATCATTCATCGAAACTGCTTGTCAACACCTTCTGCTCCTCGTTGGGATCGACATTCTTACTTATCGAAGATACTACGATACACCCCCTATACTTGTGGGTCATCAAGACTATTTTCTGGCGCCGTTGCCGGGGAGTGAAGCGCTATTGGTAAGTGGAATTGGTAAGGGAAATTTCTACTGTTTGTGCTGATTTTATTTCTGCCTGCTGCTATAACTCGTTATGGAGAGATCTTCTCTTGAGTGTTTATTTGGGAAATCTACTACTACTGCAAAGGTAGTGGATGAGGCGCCAGGTAAGGAAGAAATACCATACAAAATACCTATGAAAATTATTGAACGTGTGATACGTCTCCAACGTATCGATAATTTCTTATATTCCATGCCACATTATTGATGTTATCTACATGTTTTATGCACACTTTATGTCATATTCGTGCATTTTCTGGAACTAACCTATTAACAAGATGCCGAAGTGCCGATTCTGTTTTCTGCTGTTTTTGGTTTCAGAAATCCTAGTAAGGAAATATTCTCGGAATTGGACGAAATCAACGCCCAGGGTCCTATTTTGCCACGAAGCTTCCAGAAGTCCGAAGACGAAACGAAGTGGGGCCACGAGGCGGCCAAACCCTAGGGCGGCGCGGCCTGGCCCCTGGCCGCGCCGGCCTATGGTGTGGGGCCCCCGTGCCCCCTCCTGACTTGCCCTTCCGCCTACTTAAAGCCTCCGTGACGAAAACCCCAGTACCGAGAGCCACGATACGGAAAACCTTCCAGAGACGCCGCCAACGCCGATCCCATCTCGGGGGATCCAGGAGATCGCCTCCGGCACCCTGCCGGAGAGGGGAATCATCTCCCGGAGGACTCTACGCCGCCATGGTCGCCTCCGGTGTGATGTGTGAGTAGTCTACCCCTGGACTATGGGTCCATAGCAGTAGCTAGATGGTTGTCTTCTCCCCATTGTGCTGTCATTGTCGGATCTTGTGAGCTGCCTAACATGATCAAGATCATCTATCTGTAATTCTATATGTTGCGTTTGTTGGGATCCGATGAATAGAGAATACTTGTTATGTTGATTATCAAAGTTATATCTATGTGTTGTTTATGATCTTGCATGCTCTCCGTTACTAGTAGATGCTCTGGCCAAGTAGATGCTTGTAACTCCAAGAGGGAGTACTTATGCTCGATAGTGGGTTCATGCCTGCATTGACACTGGACGATGTGACAGAAAAGTTCTAAGGTTGTGTTGTGCTGTTGCCACTAGGGATAAAACATTGATGCTATGTCTAAGGATGTAGTTGTTGATTACATTACGCACCATACTTAATGCAATTGTCTGTTGCTTTGCAACTTAATACTGGAGGGGGTTCGGATGATAACCTGAAGGTGGACTTTTAGGCATAGATGCAGTTGGATGGCGGTCTATGTACTTTGTCGTAATGCCCAATTAAATCTCACTATACTCATCATGATATGTATGTGCATGGTCATGCCCTCTTTATTTGTCAATTGCCCAACTGTAATTTGTTCACCCAACATGCTGTTTGTCTTATGGGAGAGACACCTCTAGTGAACTGTGGACCCCGGTCCAATTCTCTTTACTGAAATTCAATCTACTGCAATACTGTTCTACTGTTTTCTGCAAACAATCATCTTCCACACAATACGGTTAATCCTTTGTTACAGCAAGCCGGTGAGATTGACAACCTCACTGTTTCGTTGGGACAAAGTACTTTGGTTGTGTTGTGCAGGTTCCACGTTGGCGCCGGAATCCCTGGTGTTGCGCCGCACTACATCCCGCCGCCATCAACCTTCAACGTGCTTCTTGGCTCCTCCTGGTTCGATAAACCTTGGTTTCTTTCTGAGGGAAAACTTGCTGCTGTGCGCATCATACCTTCCTCTTGGGGTTCCCAACGAACGTGTGAGTTACACGCCATCAAGCTAAATTTCGGCGCCGTTGTCGGGAGATCAAGACACGCTGCAAGGGGAGTCTCCACTTCTCAATCTCTTTACTTTGTTTTTGTCTTGCTTAGTTTTATTTACTACTTTGTTTGCTGCACTAAATCAAAATACAAAAAAATTAGTTGCTAGTTTTACTTTATTTGCTATCTAGTTTGCTATATCAAAAACACAAAAAAATTAGTTACTTGCATTTACTTTACTTGATTCATCATGTTTCCTTTTAATTTTACCACGAAAGACATACCGGTAGGACGTGGGTCTATAATTGGGAGAAATAATATAGAAGAATTCTTCAACCATGTTAGTACCGTTGACGATTTTGAGGATAGACACTTGGTAGACCTTGCCCCTACCTATGAAATTGCTGCTGCTGCTTTAGTTCGCATGATGGAAACTAAATTTGTTAATCTCAATCCTATAATCCAACACATGTTTCTCACACTTGGTGATATGGAAGAAGGGGAAAAGAAAGATTTTGTTTTGGAAACCCTTCTTAGAGAATTTGGTGGGATAGCGAGAGAGGCTAGAAAGGTCTTTGCTAAATTTAATATGCTTGGTTCTTACACTAATTTTGTTAGTCTCCTTGAGAAGATGGACATGGATAGAATAAGATACACTAATAATATTGATGATGGTGGGGAGATCAAAGCACCAATACCATGTAAACTCTTAGCTATGAATGATGCACTAGAAAATAACTATGCTTGGCTTGTTCCTGAAAATTTGTTTGATGAGAGTAGCACACCTAAGACTAATGAAAAAGGAGATGCTAAAACTTATGTATCTAATATATTATGCCTGGTTGAGAAAACTCCGCACCCCGCTGAGAATGCACCACCCTTTGATAATACTTGATATACACTTTCTGCGCCTAGCTGAAAGGCGTTAAAGAAAAGCGCTTATGGGAGACAACCCATGTGTTTTTACCTACAGTACTTTGTTTTTATTTTGTGTCTTGGAAGTTGTTTACTACTGTAGCAACCTCTCCTTATCTTAGTTTTGTGTTTTGTTGTGCCAAGTAAAGCCGTTGATAGAAAAGTAAGTACTAGATTTGGATTACTGCGCAGTTTCAGATTTCTTTGCTGTCACGAATCTGGGTCCACCTCCCTGTAGGTACCTCATAAAATTAAGCCAATTTACGTGCATGATCCTCAGATATGTACGCAACTTTCATTAAATTTGAGCATTTTCATTTGAGCAAGTCTGGTGCCATTTTAAAATTCGTCAATACGAACTGTTCTGTTTTGACAGATTCTGCCTTTTATTTCGCATTGCCTCTTTTGCTATGATGGATGAATTTCTTTGATCCACTAATGTCCAGTAGCATTATGCAATGTCCAGAAGTGTTAAGAATGATTGTGTCACCTCTGAATATATTAATTTTTATTGTGCACTAACCCTCTAATAAGTTGTTTCGAGTTTGGTGTGGAGGAAGTTTTCAAGGATCAAGAGAGGAGTATGATGCAACATGATCAAGGAGAGTGAAAGCTCTAAGCTTGGGGATGCCCCGGTGGTTCACCCCTGCATATTCTAAGAAGACTCAAGCGTCTAAGCTTGGGGATGCCCAAGGCATCCCCTTCTTCATCGACAACATTATCAGGTTCCTCCCCTGAAACTATATTTTTATTCCATCACATCTTATGTGCTTTTCTTGGAGCGTCGGTTTGTTTTTGTTTTTGTTTTGTTTGAATAAAATGGATCCTAGCATTCACTTTATGGGAGAGAGACACGCTCCGCTGTAGCATATGGACAAGTATGTCCTTGGTTTCTACTCATAGTATTCATGGCGAAGTTTCTCCTTCGTTAAATTGTTATATGGTTGGAATTGGAAAATGATACATGTAGTAATTGCTATTAATGTCTTGGGTAATGTGATACTTGGCAATTGTTGTGCTCATGATTAAGCTCTTGCATCATATGCTTTGCACCCATTAATGAAGAAATACATAGAGCATGCTAAAATTTGGTTTGCATATTTGGTTTCTCTAAAGTCTAGATAATTTCTAGTATTGAGTTTGAACAACAAGGAAGACGGTGTAGAGTCTTATAATGTTTTCAATATGTCTTTTATGTGAGTTTTGCTGCACCGGTTCATCCTTGTGTTTGTTTCAAATAAGCCTTGCTAGCCTAAACCTTGTATCGAGAGGGAATACTTCTCATGCATCCACAATACTTGAGCCAACCACTATGCCATTTGTGTCCACCATACCTACCTACTACATGGTATTTTCCGCCATTCCAAAGTAAATTGCTTGAGTGCTACCTTTAAAATTCCATCATTCACCTTTGCAATATATAGCTCATGGGACAAATAGCTTAAAAACTATTGTGGTATTGAATATGTAATTATGCACTTTATCTCTTATTAAGTTGCTTGTTGTGCGATAACCATGTTCACTGGGGACGCCATCAACTATTCATTGTTGAATTTCATGTGAGTTGCTATGCATGTCCGTCTTGTCTGAAGTAAGAGAGATCTACCACCTTATGGTTAAGCATGCATATTGTTAGAGAAGAGCATTGGGCCGCTAACTAAAGCCATGATCCATGGTGGAAGTTTCAGTTTTGGACATATATCCTCAATCTCAAATGAGAAAATTATTAATTGTTGTTACATGCTTATGCATAAAAGAGGAGTCCATTATCTGTTGTCTATGTTGTCCCGGTATGGATGTCTAAGTTGAGAATAATCAATAGCGAGAAATCCAAATGCGAGCTTTCTCCTTAGACCTTTGTACAAAGTGCGGCATAGAGGTACCCCTTTGTGACACTTGGTCAAAACATGTGCATTGTGATGATCCGGTAGTCCAAGCTAATTAGGACAAGGTGCGGGCACTATTAGTACACTATGCATGAGGCTTGCAACTTGTAAGATATAATTTACATGATACATATGCTTTATTACTACCGTTGATAAAATTGTTTCATGTTTTCAAAATCAAAGCTCTAGCACAAATATAGCAATCGATGCTTTTCCTCTATGGAGGATAATTCTTCTACTTTCAATGTTGAGTCAGTTCACCTATTTCTCTCCACCTCAAGAAGCAAACACTTGTGTGAACTGTGCATTGATTCCTACATACTTGCTTATTGCACTTGTTATATTACTCTATGTTGACAATATCCATGAGATATACATGTTACAAGTTGAAAGCAACCGCTGAAACTTAATCTTCTTTTGTGTTGCTTCAATGCCTTTACTTTGAATTATTGCTTTATGAGTTAACTCTTATGCAAGACTTAATTGATGCTTGTCTTGAAGTGCTATTCATGAAAAGTCTTTGCTATATGATTCACATGTTTACTCATGTCATATACATTGTTTTGATCGCTGCATTCACTACATATGCTTTACAAATAGTATGATCAAGATTATGATGGCATGTCACTCCAGAAATTATCTGTGTTATCGTTTTACCTGCTCGGGACGAGCAGAACTAAGCTTGGGGATGCTGATACGTCTCCAACGTATCGATAATTTCTTATGTTCCATGCCACATTATTGATGTTATCTACATGTTTTATGCACACTTTATGTCATATTCGTGCATTTTCTGGAACTAACCTATTAACAAGATGCCGAAGTGCCAGTTGCTGTTTTCTGCTGTTTTTGGTTTCAGAAATCCTAGTAAGGAAATATTCTCGGAATTGGACGAAATCAACGCCCAGGGTCCTATTTTGCCACGAAGCTTCCAGAAGTCCGAAGACGAAACGAAGTGGGGCCACGAGGCGGCCAAACCCTAGGGCGGCGCGGCCTGGCCCCTGGCCGCGCCGGCCTATGGTGTGGGGCCCCCGTGCCCCCTCCTGACTTGCCCTTCCGCCTACTTAAAGCCTCCGTGACGAAAACCCCAGTACCGAGAGCCACGATACGGAAAACCTTCCAGAGACGCCGCCAACGCCGATCCCATCTCGGGGGATCCAGGAGATCGCCTCCGGCACCTGCCGGAGAGGGGAATCATCTCCCGGAGGACTCTACGCCGCCATGGTCGCCTCCGGTGTGATGTGTGAGTAGTCTACCCCTGGACTATGGGTCCATAGCAGTAGCTAGATGGTTGTCTTCTCCCCATTGTGCTGTCATTGTCGGATCTTGTGAGCTGCCTAACATGATCAAGATCATCTATCTGTAATTCTATATGTTGCGTTTGTTGGGATCCGATGAATAGAGAATACTTGTTATGTTGATTATCAAAGTTATATCTATGTGTTGTTTATGATCTTGCATGCTCTCCGTTACTAGTAGATGCTCTGGCCAAGTAGATGCTTGTAACTCCAAGAGGGAGTACTTATGCTCGATAGTGGGTTCATGCCTGCATTGACACCTGGGACAAAGGATGTAAAAGTTCTAAGGTTGTGTTGTGCTGTTGCCACTAGGGATAAAACATTGATGCTATGTCTAAGGATGTAGTTGTTGATTACATTACGCACCATACTTAATGCAATTGTCTGTTGCTTTGCAACTTAATACTGGAGGGGGTTCGGATGATAACCTGAAGGTGGACTTTTTAGGCATAGATGCAGTTGGATGGCGGTCTATGTACTTTGTCGTAATGCCCAATTAAATCTCACTATACTCATCATGATATGTATGTGCATGGTCATGCCCTCTTTATTTGTCAATTGCCCAACTGTAATTTGTTCACCCAACATGCTGTTTGTCTTATGGGAGAGACACCTCTAGTGAACTGTGGACCCCGGTCCAATTCTCTTTACTGAAATTCAATCTACTGCAATACTGTTCTACTGTTTTCTGCAAACAATCATCTTCCACACAATACGGTTAATCCTTTGTTACAGCAAGCCGGTGAGATTGACAACCTCACTGTTTCGTTGGGACAAAGTACTTTGGTTGTGTTGTGCAGGTTCCACGTTGGCGCCGGAATCCCTGGTGTTGCGCCGCACTACATCCCGCCGCCATCAACCTTCAACGTGCTTCTTGGCTCCTCCTGGTTCGATAAACCTTGGTTTCTTTCTGAGGGAAAACTTGCTGCTGTGCGCATCATACCTTCCTCTTGGGGTTCCCAACGAACGTGTGAGTTACACGCCATCAACGTGTAGTGGGTAACCGTTATACAGGGGATGGAACTGTCCACCCTGGAGATCATTTACTGTTCTTACATGAATTATGCGGTTTATTCAAGTGTGCAGGTATTGCTATGGATGAAGTAAGGAAGAAACTATTCTCTGTATCGCTGTCTGGTAAAGCAGCGCATTGGTATAAATTACTGGATAATGGGGATTCTCTTGAATGGAATGATATTGTGCCCCGGTTTTATTCTAAGTTCTATCCTCCAAGTGAGATTCACAAAGATCGGAATCGC
Organism: Lolium perenne; assembly: GCF_019359855.2. Taxonomy (NCBI): domain Eukaryota; kingdom Viridiplantae; phylum Streptophyta; class Magnoliopsida; order Poales; family Poaceae; genus Lolium; species Lolium perenne. The sequence goes on from NC_067250.2 coordinate 33,489,072, forward strand.
ATATATAATTTTTGGCCTCATGAAGGAGAGAGTATTGCCCAAGCGTGGGGGAGATTGAAGTCTTTAATGCTCAAATGCCCCATTCATGAGCTTCCTGGTAATATTATTATTGATAATTTCTATGCAAGACTTTCTTTTCAAGACAAGACCTTGCTGGATACTTCTTGTTCTGGATCCTTTACACGCAACAAGGAAGAATTTAAAAGGGACCTTCTTAATCGGATCCAAGAAAATACTGAAGGATGGGAGAACGACAAGGATAGAGAATCAGGTATAAATTATGATTATAAATGCATTGAAGCTTTTATGGATACTGATAAATTTCGTAATATGAGTGCTACTTATGGTCTTGATTCTCAAGTTGCTGCAAATCTTTATAAAGCTTTTGCTTCTCATTATGAATTGCCTAAGAAGAACTTTGATAAGTATCATGAACCGTATAAAGATAAAATTGATTCATCTATAAATAAATGTGTTGTAGTTGAAACTGTTGATCATGTTATTCCTGAAGCTTATATTGAAAAAACTCCTTTCCCTGCTAAAATGAAGGAGTACTCTGTTATAAATAGTGCGGTTCATAAAAGTGAAAAGAAACCTATAGAACCTGAAGAACAAATAAAAGTTGAACCTGCTGTTGCAATTGTTAAAGATCTTGTGACTGAAAATGTGGAGGATGGTCATATTATTTTCTGTGAAGATGCCTCTAATATTGTTTCGCATCCTAATAAGTCTAGAAAAGCTAGTGTTCCTATGCTATCTGTTAGAATTGGTGATCATTGTTATTATGGTTTATGTGATATTGGTGCAAGTATTAGTGCTATTCCTTATGAGCTTTACACGGAGATTATGCACGAAATTGGTTCTTGTGAACTTGAAGATATTGATGTGGTTATTCGGCTGGCTAATAGAGAAACTATCTCTCCTATTGGTATTATTCGAGATGTGGAAGTTCTATGTGGTAAGATTAAATATCCTGCTGACTTTTTGGTACTTGGTTCTGCTGCTAGTAAATATTGTCCTATCATTTTTGGTAGACCTTTTCTAAATACTTGTGGAGCTATTATAGATTGTAAGAAAGAGAAAAATTTGACTAAATTTGCTGGTGAATCTTATGAGTTTAACTTCTCTAAATTTACCAAAACTCCTTATAAAATTGATTCGCCTAATAGTGATTTTAAAGTTGAACAGTGTGCATCTATTGCTCTTGCTCCTAGTAATCCTTTGCAGCAACATTTGGAGAATAGTGAGAGTGAAGTTTTTAGGGAAGAAAGAGATGAGCTTGATGAAATTTTCCTTCGTCAACCTATTCTTAAGCATGATTTACCGGTGGAAGATCTGGGTACAACACCACCACCAAAGGAAGATCCTGTCTTTGATTTAAAACCATTGCCTGATAATCTTAAATATGCTCATATTGATGATAAGAAAATATATCCAGTTATTATTAGTTCTAAGCTTTCAGAGTTTGAAGAAGAAAGGTTATTGGAAATACTGAAGAAACACCGAGGTGCTATTGGCTACACTCTTGATGAATTGAAGGGGATTTCTCCCTCTATTTGCCAACACGCCATTAATATGGAAGATGATGTGAAGCCTGTTGTTGAACCTCAGCGTCGTCTAATTCCTAAGATGAAGGATGTGGTAAGAAATGAGGTATTAAGACTCCTTGAAGCTGGTATTATATATCCTATTGCTGATAGTAGATGGGTTAGTCCTGTGCATTGTGTTCCTAAGAAAGGAGGAATGACTGTTGTGCCTAATGATAATGATGAGCTCATACCTCAAAGAGTAGTTGTAGGTTATAGAATGTGCATTGATTATCGAAAAGTTAATAAGGTTACTAAGAAAGATCATTAACCTTTACCATTTATTGATCAAATGTTAGAAAGGTTATCTAAAAATACTCATTTTTGCTTTCTTGATGGTTATTCTGGGTTTTCACAAATTGCTGTTAAAACTAAAGATCAAGAGAAAACCACTTTCACTTGTCCCTATGGAACTTATGCTTATAGACGTGTGCCTTTTGGTTTATGTAATGCTCCTGCTACTTTTCAAAGATGCATGTCTGCTATTTTTCATGGTTTTTGCGAGAGTATTGTAGAGGTATTCATGGATGATTTTTCTGTCTATGGGAATTCTTTTGATAGTTTCTTGCGGAACCTTGATAAAGTTTTGCAGAGATGTGAAGAAACTAACCTTGTTCTTAATTGGGAGAAATGCCACTTTATGGTTAATGAAGGGATTGTATTGGGATATAAAATTTCCGAGAGAGGTATTGAAGTTGATAGAGCTAAAGTTGAAGCCATTGAGAAGATGCCCTATCCGAGGGATGTTAAAGGTATTCGTAGTGTTCTTGGTCATGCTGGGTTTTATAGGAGATTTATTAAAGACTTCTCTAAGATTTCAAAGCCTCTTACTAATCTTCTTCAAAAAGATGTACCTTTTGTTTTTGATGATGATTGTAAGGAAGCTTTTGAAACTCTAAAGAAAGCCTTAACAACTGCCCCTATAGTTGAACCTCCTGATTGGAACTTACCATTTGAAATTATGTGTGATGCTAGTGATTTTGCTGTAGGCGCTGTTCTTGGACAGCGAGTAGATAAAAAACTGAATGTTATTCATTATGCTAGTAAAACTCTTGATGCTGCTCAAAGAAATTATGCGACTACTGAAAAAGAATTGTTAGCTGTAGTCTTTGCTTGTGATAAGTTTAGATCTTATATCGTTGATTCAAAAGTTACTATTCATACTGATCATGCTGCAATTAGATACCTTATGACAATGAAAGATGCTAAGCCGAGGCTTATTAGATGGGTACTTCTTTTGCAAGAATTTGATTTACATATTGTAGATAGGAAAGGTGCTGATAATCCTGTTGCTGATAATTTGTCTAGATTGGAAAATATTGCTTATGATCCTGTTCCTGTTAATGATAGTTTTCCAAATGAACAATTGGCTGTAATAAAGGTGAATTCGCGAGATAGCCCTTGGTACGCTGATTATGCTAACTTTGTTGTATCCAAGTACTTGCCTCCAACCTTTTCAGCTCAGCAAAGGAGGAAATTCTTTTATGACTTGAGGCATTATTTTTGGGATGACCCACACTTATATAAAGAAGGAGTGGATGGTATTATGCGAAGATGTGTTCCTGAATATGAACAACAAGAGATATTGAGTAAATGTCATGGTAGTGCTTATGGAGGACATCACGCCGGAGATAGAACTGCACAAAAGGTTCTACAATCAGGTTTTTATTGGCCAACTCTCTTCAAAGATGCAAGAAAGTTTATTTTATCCTGTGATGAATGTCAAAGGGTTGGTAATATCTCCAGACGCAATGAAATGCCTATGAATTATACTCTTGTTATTGAACCATTCGATTGTTGGGGATTCGACTTCATGGGTCCTTTCCCTTCTTCAGAAGGTAACACTCATATACTTGTTGCTGTTGATTATGTTACTAAATGGGTGGAAGCCATACCTACAAAAAGTGCTGATGGTGAGACCTCTTTAAGAATGCTTTTAGACATTATTTTTCCTAGATTTGGAGTTCCTAGATATATTATGACAGATGGAGGTTCTCATTTTATTCATGGTGGTTTTAGAAAAACTCTTGCTAAATATGGTATTAATCATAGAATTGCTTCCGCTTATCATCCTCAAACTAGTGGGCAAGTAGAACTATCAAATAGAGAAATTAAATCTATCTTGCAAAAGACTGTTAATAAAACTAGAAAGAATTGGGCTAGTAAATTGAAGGAAGCGCTATGGGCTTATAGAACTGCTTATAAAAACCCCATGGGAATGTCACCTTATAAAATGGTTTATGGAAAAGCTTGTCATTTACCTTTAGAACTAGAGCACAAAGCTTATTGGGCTGTTAGAGAACTAAACAAAGATCCTAAACTAGCCGGTGATAAGAGGTTGTTGCAATTAAGTTCTCTAGATGAATGGAGAAGTGAAGCTTATGAAAATGCTAAACTCTTTAAAGAGAAAGTTAAGAAATGGCATGATAGAAGGATTATCAAAAGAGAGTTTAATATTGGGGATAAAGTCCTATTGTATCGGTCTCTGTCTCGATTCTTTGGTGGAAATTACTCTCGAAATGGGAAGGACCATATGTTGTTGAGGAGGTGTATCGTTCAGGAGCAATTAAAATTAGTTCCCTCCAAGGCAATGCCACACAAGTGGTGAATGGACAAAGACTCAAGCATTATATCTCAGGTGATTCTTATAATGTAGATGTTGATGTTATTCAAGTGGAAACACCAGAGGCTTTCATCAAAGGTCAAATTGACAGCCCTCCAGAACTCGACTTTAAATAGGTAACAGTACAGGTAATAAAAATTCGCGATTCACTTTCCGAACAATGTTTTTGCTGTTTTTGGAAAATATGAAAAATTACGAGATCGAAACGGAGTGGAGGAGGCGCACGAGGAGGTGCCCCCACAGGCCGGCGCGGGCCCCAACCTGGCCGCGCCGCCCTGTGAGGAGGCCACCTCGTCACCCCTTTCCGACTCTGGTTCGACCTGGTACTTTCCGTTTGTCATAAAAATTCCTGCTATATAATCCCCCGGACCCCTGGAGGTCCGTATATCGTTTTCTCGTCGCGTTTTGTTTCTAGCTGTTTTCTGCCAGGATTTGTTCTTGATCTAGAAGCATCATGGTCTCCAACAACAAAGACAAGGAGCCTATGGAGGAAGATATTCAAGATCCCGGGGGGAAAGAGGTGGACGAGAGCGTCAAGGAAGAAGATGAAGAAGAAGTGGAGGAAGACTCGCGTGCGTACCCGCGTGCTACCATTGCAAGCATCGAGGTGGTGGAGAACCCTTTTTAATGCTAAGAAGAGCGCAAGAATTCGCACCGGAGGAAGACTTCCACATCACTACCTAGCTCCAAAGACATCCTCTCCAGGCACTTATCACCCCTTCCGAAATGTAATTTACAATAATCAAATTGAAAGGACTCCCAAGGCAGCATTGCCCAGCAATTGGGATATAGATCGTTCTAATACTGCAGGAAGGATGAAGCCTGAAACTGAAGAGTGGGGAAATAACTCCAAGAGTTGGGACTCGCCGTCGGACATACTTCTTAACCGCGTCGAGCACAATTCGGAGATGATCCGCAACCTCATGTACAAGATTGATGAGCTTCAGGAGCTTGTTGAGAAGCTTGTCAAGAATTCACCATCACCACCGAAGGAGTAATTTATCATCGGTATTGGCATCCCCTTGGTTTGTTCCAAGCTTGGGGGAGAGCCGCGGTATCACATCATCACTACCCTTTTACTTTTTACTATCAAGTAGTGTCATATCATGAGTAGGGAAGTTATCATATAAGATGGGTTGCAGTGTGGAAGTATCTCTCCTTTAGTTTGTCTATGTATCCCTTGGGGTGAGTTATCGTTATGAAATATTAATGAGAAGTCTTATCATTTACATATTGCACACCTTATTTTAGTTTGCAATTTCTATTATATGATTGATCTTGATTTTAGTATTGGTACCACTTTGGGAGCATTGAGTAAATCTATTTGGTTTTGACAAACTTAGCATTGGTCAATAGCAACAACACCTTGAGGTTTAAGTAGAAAAGAGAAATACATATAGTTGTTTCATTGTCTTCCTTTCTTGTTAGCTCATAGCTTATTATTCTGAAGTTAAAATTGTTTGTGCTTGCAAGAAAGATGCATGATTGCTTCTATCACATGTATATTCTTTGTTTCCCTCAACTCTTATGCTTGCTAATTAACCTTGCTAGCCAAGGACCTGTACTGAGAGGGAATGCTTCTCGTGCGTCCAAACCTGAACCCAAACCTATGCCATGTGTGTCCACCATATCTACCTACTGCATGGTATTTCCTGCCATTCCAAGTAAATACTTCATGTGCTACCTTTAAACAATTCAAAATTTATCATCCCTTATTTGTGTCAATGTTTTATAGCTCATGAGGAAGTATGTGGTGTTTTATCTTTCAATCTTGTTGGGCAACTTTCACCAATGGACTAGTGGCTTCATCCACTTATCCAATAACTTTGCGAAAAGAGCTGGCAATGGGGTTCCCAGTCCCAAGTTAATTAACTTTTGTAATTTTACATATAGACACTCCTCCATGGTATATGATTGTTGGACGGCACCCGAGGATTCGGTTAGCCATGGCTTGAGAAAGCAAAGGAGGGGAGGAGTGTCATCTAAATAAAACTAAAATAAAAAGACACTCCTTCATGGTATGAGATTGCTGGCAGGCACCCGAGGATTCGGTTAGCCATGGTTTGTGAAAGCAAAGGTTGGAAGGAGTGTCAACCAAAAATAAAACTTTATGGGAGCCGCTCTTTGAGAGTTTGTCTGGCAAGGGGGTTAGAGTACCCACTACCAGTCGTTGACAACAACAAACACCTCTCAAAACTTTACTTTTATGCTCTCTATATGATTTCAAAACTTGAAAAGCTCTAGCACATGATTTAATCTCTGCTTCCCTCTGCGAAGGGCCTGTCTTTTACTTTATGTTGAGTCAGTAAACCTATTCCCCTCCATCTTAAGCAAGCATTTGAGTTGTTGTGATCAAACCATTATATTGTGATTTACTTCATCATGTCTTTTACTCTTCCTTGTTAGTACAAGTTTTATCTGAATGAATATAGCTTTGAAAGTTATCAGTGATTACTATGATTGAGTATGCAAGTTTACCATAAGCTTTAATATGAAAGCGCTGCTCCATAGATAAGTATAATCTGTTAACTGTTCTTTGACCAAGAACGAAGTTTGCCATTACCAATTATGATTTCCTATGCACCTTTATTTGTGATTACCTTATACTTGTTTCAAGTTGAGTTATATGAGGAAGTTGTTCACTAGAATGTCTTGTGTGAATGAATATGATGCTTCTTGTCCGTATTTGATTTATCGACTCTTCACTCCATAAACATGTGGTCCTGTTTACCGAGTTCAGTCTCGCTTGGGGACAAGCGAAGTCTAAGCTTGGGGGGAGTTGATACGTCCAATTTGCATCACTATTTTATATCATAATTTGCTGTTATTCATTGATATATTTCATATTTGGAGATGATACTTATGTTATTTCATCTATTTTGCATGTTTCATGATTATTGGAGGATCGCGCACCGGAGCCAGGATTCTGCTGGAAAAAGCACCGTCAGAATGCAATATTTCGGAAGATCAACAATTGACGGGAATTATACGAAAAATCCTATTTTTCCAGATGACGAAGGGAGCCAGAAGGGGGAGCCGAGGAGGGCCGCCATGGGCCCCCCTCACAGGCCGGCGCAGGCCCTGCCCTGGCCGCGCCGCCCTGTGAGGAGGGGGCCCACAGCCCCCTCTCGCCTCCTTTTCTTCGCGTACGCCTTCGTCCCGAAAACCTAAGCCCCAGAGGATAGTCGCGAAGAGTCACAGCCGCCTCTGCGGGGCGGAGAACACCAGAGAGAAAAGAGCTCTCCGGCGGGCAGGAATCCGCTGGGGAAATTCCCTCCCGGAGGGGGAAATCGACGCCATCGTCACCGTCATCGAGCTGGACATCATCTCCATCACCATCGTCATCATCTCCATCATCATCACCGCCATCTCCACCGCTGCACCTCGTCACCGCTGTAACAATTTGGTTTTGATCTTGTTTGTTTGATAGGGGAAACTCTCCCGGTGTTGATTTCTACTTGTTATTGATGCTATTGAGTGAAACCGTTGAACCAAGGTTTATGTTCAGATTGTTATTCATTATCATATCACCTCTGATCCTGTTCCATATGATGTCTCGTGAGTAGTTCGTTTAGTTCTTGAGGACATGGGTGAAGTCTAAATGTTAGTAGTGAAGTATGGTTGAGTAATATTCAATGTTATGATATTTAAGTTATGGTGTTATTCTTCTAGTGGTGTCGTGTGAACGTCGACTACACGACACTTCACCATTTATGGGCCTAGGGGAATGCATCTTGTACTCGTTTGCCAATTGCGGGGTTGCCGGAGTGACAGAAACCTGAGCCCCCGTTGGTATATCGATGCAGGAGGGATAACAGGATCTCAGAGTTTAAGGCTGTGGTTAGATTTATCTTAATTACTTTCTTGTAGTTGCGGATGCTTGCAAGGGGTATAATCACAAGTATGTATTAGTCCTAGGAAGGGCGGTACATTAGCATAGGTTCACCCACACAACACTTATCAAAACAATGAAGATTAATCAGCTGTATGAAGCGAAAGCACTAGACTAAAATCCCGTGTGTCCTCAAGAACGTTTGGTCATTATAAGTAAACAAACCGGCTTGTCCTTTGTGCTAAAAAGGATTGGACCACTCGCTGCAATTGTTACTCTCGCACTTTACTTACTCGTACTTTATTCATCTGTTACATCAAAACCCCCTGAATACTTGTCTGTGAGCATTTACAGTGAATCCTTCATCGAAACTGCTTGTCAACACCTTCTGCTCCTCGTTGGGATCGACATTCTTACTTATCGAAGATACTACGATACACCCCCTATACTTGTGGGTCATCACCCCACACTAAACGCGGAAGGTGGGGCCCTATACGATCTATTTTTATGCAAAGAAGCTAGAAGCTTAATAGTAGCATCTAGATCCGCATCCTCATCATTCAAACTTTCCTCATCATCATCATCAGAATGCAAATCTCGAACAACACTTGGGTCAAAACTATCAAGCTTTGATCCGCTGTCAAGTTTGTTATCCTTCACCTTACGCAAATCAGCTAGATACAAATTACATCTTGCTACCTCTAATTGTTTAATCATGGAGGCAGTTTTTTCTGCCTCTTCATCTGTTTTACCTAAACTAACTCCTATACATTTAGTAATGTGAGATAAGTAACTGTAATCAGTATTAAGCACAGTAGGGAAATCCTCATTACCTGGCACTGTCTCTAAGTTCTTCTTCTTCGCCATATCCTCGCATTTATCCATCGCATGCTGATCATCGTTCTTCTTGTTCCTCACGCTTCTTCTACGCAGAGCATCATCAATTTCAGCCTTAGCTTTAGCCTTCCTAATTCTCTCTTGGGCTTCAAACTGAATGTTGTTAACTGCCTTTGCATTGCATCCTCCAAGAGTCTGCTTCTTCTGCCCCACAACTTCCATCACACCGGGGTTCCTATTCTCCTTGTTCTCCTCTTCCATAGCAATCTCCTTATCTATCTCCCTTATTTTGTGGGTACTGAGACCAACCGCTCTTGCAAACTGATCCGGATCCTCAGAGCAGCTGAAATCAACTTCCTCCTCTGGATACTCTTCATCATTCACATCTCTCTCATTATCAAATTTTTCTGCATTAATAGGACATGCAATAGGGCTTTGAAGAAAACCACTCAAACCTGTGTTTCTCAAATTCTTGGCTGCAATCTCTGCTTGCAAGCGCATGTCAAGCTCATACTGGCTAGAGACTACTTCTTCCTCATCCACTTTATCTTGACTGATAACAGTATCTTTCTCAAGTTGGTTCCCTTTGCTACTGTCTGCATCATCAGTCATATTACTATCTCTGGTTCTCGCAAGGTCAAAAGAATTATTGATATTGCCAGGAGCATCCGGTAACTTGTTAACAATCAGTGCCCCTCCAAGCATAGGTCCACCCTGTTCAACAATGTCTTCAATCTCAAACCATATGTCATAAATGTAATCATCTTCATTCAAAGGAGCAGCTTCAGGTATCATTCTGGGATCTTTGACACCTACTTTTACTCTGACGATTTCATTTTTTCTAAACATCTTCATGTCCACCTCTTTCACTTTTCCAATTAAAGAAGCTGCCTCACAAATCCCATGATAATGTAACAAGGATTCAGGTATCCCAGAGATCCTCACCCACACCACATACAGCTTGAACTTCGCCATTGCTGCATTATCCCACTTGCTCACCCTCACAGCTGAATTCAGACCCGGCAGACCCACAAAGCATATTATCGACCCGGAATCATCAACCTAAAATTATGTGGGTCATGATCAAGATCAATGTTCCAAATTGGTGTACCGGAGATGTATACCCGTCGTCTATTCATGTTCGCTGGGAGGTTGACCCTCGATCTGGTACCTCGACCAGACGACTCATTGTCGGCAACCATGATCAATGATAGCTGCTTGCTCTACAATGCCACGGATGGTTGATCTACGTCGGGTGAACCTCACGGCCACAAGACTTGAGAACAACCTCTGCAAAAGCTTATTAAGGTCCTTCATCTTGAATTCTTTATCCATTGGAATCTTATTTTTTACGAACTTGGACACCCTGTGGACAAGGTAGATGGCAATGTCATCATATTTTTCTTCCTAATTGAGCAGAGACATATACCCAAGTTGCATTGTTGGCTGATCAGGCGAGTTTTCTTTATCCTACAACAACAATTAAAATACCGTAGTACACAAACAGTGGTAAGCAATCAACTTTTAACATTCTAAAAATCTATGTGAGGAAGAATAATGGCAGACCGTGAAGCTTTCTAGCTGCCCTTGGTTGCTCGATGTCATGTATAAGAGCAAAACAGGTATAAGGAGAAGAAGTACACAATGTAGAACTAATCGTCGGTCCAACTATTTCCCTTATGAATTGACTACATAATAAAGAAGGTCAGACAACACATCCAACACACGTCCAAAACATTGATGTACTTCTTCCTCCACGCTTGATCTTGTAACTAGAGTTGCTAAATCAAATGTACTACTATCAGATCTAAGTCAACAAGTCAAGACTAACAATTCTAAGCTAACGTGTTGGTAGGATTCAATGGTACGTAGGCACATCGAACTGATAGTTGGGCGAGTAAGATGACATGCTAGCGAGGCGGTGGAAGATGACCTTCGGTGGCGAGCTCCATCTACCGGAGAAGATGTCATCGCTTCCCTGTTCTCGATTTCTCATACAGGCTCACGGGCCCTTATTTTAGGGTGAACGGAGCAGTGTACAGTTTATATAGATTTCCCGGTCGAGTCGTTGTATATGCATATCTCTTGTGCCGTTAGGTCGTGCGACCCAATCGCTTGGCATGATTAGGTGCGTGCGCTTAATTAGTGGTGTGGAAGTATCAGAAGTTTCCTTGTAGTAGATGCAATTCATGTGAGTATCATCAGATGGAACGTGTCAGAGTGTTTGTGGTAGGTCAGGCATCACTGTCGGAAGAGTGCTCCTTCATATTGCTCCTGTGAGCGTGTTAGTCCTCCGCCTCGATTCGCAACTGGATAACCTACGTGTGAGACGTGTTTAATACTGACTGACTAACCAGATTGACCAGTAGCTTGTGATGATTAGTTTGGGTGGCCAAAGATGGAGGCAGCCGGCACGTTGTAGAACGTACGCGAGAGTCATGGCGCCACGTCACGTTGTTGAGGATTTTTTTTTTCTTTTTCTTCATGAGGATAGTGAGATCGGATCCATCCCTCCGTGTGTATGTAACGCCAAGCGGATGGGTTTGGGCCTGCTAGAGCAACTCCACCGGCAGCCCCAAATGGTCGCCTGCAGGGCGTCGACATCTTTGTTTGGGGAACGTCGGTACTGCATCCTTTATTTGGGGGAGCTATTCCCACACCGGTGCCCCCAAAATGGCGGTTCTAATAGATTTTGTTTTACACAAACTACATATTATGCTTAAAGTTTTATTTTAATGTCATTTAGGATCGAGGAATGAATAATATTTTCGGTCAATTCCAAGTAAAACATTATTCACTCCTCAATCCCGGATGACATTTGAAACCTCTCTAGCCTACTACCTACTGGCCACCCGGCTCTGTGGAGGTGGACGATCGACTGAAGCTCTCTTCCATGCTCGCTACCCTGTTCATCCGTCGTTGATCCCCCGCTGCTCTCTCCGCCACGAACGTCAAGTAGGCGGCTCTATCTGCGGTCACCGCCTCCTGACGCAGTTGCTGCTCCAGCTCCTCCCGCCATCGACGGTGATCCAACTCCTGCCTCTGTAGCCGGAGCTGCATCTTCGCCAAACGACACGCCTCGTAGACTTCATCCTGACGCTGCGACTCCTCCCGCTGCACCCGCCGTAGCGCAAGCTCCTCCCACCCCTTCTACCGTCGCGCCTCCCACCGGCGAGGGCTCACAGCCTCCCGCCCCTTCAGGAACTCCAGCCGCTCCGCCTCCTCGAGCACCACCCGGTTCTCCTCCTCATGGCACCGCCGCTCCGCCTCCTGCCGCTGCCGCTCTGCCTCCCCGCGCTCCCTCTGCTCCCGCCGCTCCGCCTCCTGGTGCTGCCGCTCGCCCGCGTCGTAGGCATCTACAGTCGCCGCTAGCGCCGCCTTCTCCCACGCCTCGTACTCTGCGAGCTGCGGGTCTGCCTCCAACACTTCTACGACCGCCTCTAGCGCCGCCTCGTCCCACGAATTCCACATTGTTCTTTTTTCTACGAATTTTACAGCAATGGCGGAGGAGGAGGGATAATATAGACCGCCGGCGAGGCGGGAAGCATCCCGCGTGGTGTCGTGGCGGGAGACTTTCCCGCGCGGCACCGTGGCGGGAGAGTTTCCGGCCAGGCGTCGTGGCGGTAAAAAATTCCGCGCGACGCCCTGGCGTCACTGAGCCGCTGCTCCCACGCCTAAAAATTTCATCCTCGCAAGGCGCCGGCGCGCCCGATTCACGCTCTTGGTGAAGGGGCCGGCACGGGGTATCTGACGATTCTATTGGGGCTCGAAAATTAGCCGACGCCATTTAAAACGCGCCGGTGCGAGCCCATTTTCGCTGCCGGTCCCAAAAAGCTATGAGAGCCACTTTCAGAAGCGCCGGCGGAGATGCTCTTACGAAGGTCCTGTGCGGCTGTGCCTTGCCTAGCCCATGGTGCGTGGCCGGCCGTCATCCACTGCGGCCTGTCGCTTGCTACAACTCGGATGGACCAAATTGGTGGCCTGCCCCTACCCACCTACGAGTATACCGATTTGCGAGCCGGCCCGACCTGAACACGTCCGCCATGGCCGCCTCTCTCTGCTAGTCTGCTCCAGCACTGCTCAAACAAGATTGTTTTTCTTCGAGGCTCAAGCTCAAAGAAGATATATAGCAATGCTCCTGGTTTAATTAATCTTACTCCCACAAAGATAAAAACAACCGAGTCGGGTCGCAAAAATGATTTTCTAGCCTCTCTCATGTTGTAACAAAAGATGCTGTTTTTTTTTTCAAATGGAACACGCGAAATGTGTTTTAACTTGCACATTTCATATCTTACGATCTGCAGCTCTAAATGAAAAGTGTTGTATTTATCTATAAAATATGGAGAGTCATTATTATATTTTCTGGCATATTAAAAATCGGCTATGTTTTTTTGCCTGTTTTGCACTAATGACATTGAAAAGTATTTCTTTTAATGAAAATGAGTTAGACACCCTAGCTGGCAACGTTATTTGCAATAACAAGATTCACATATATGCCCAACTTGGCACATTACTCATCGACGGCTCTGCTCGCTCCGGCAGCTAGTGGTGGGCATAAAAAACTGAGCACCAAACACCGAATGGAAACTGAGTACATCGAAACCGAATTAACCGAAAACAATTTTGGTGTGCGTAAATATGAAAAACCGAATTTATATTAACAAATTCGGTTTTAACAATTAACCAAAGTAACCATAAAACCGAGATACCGTAAACAGATAGCATAACCGTCTCATACAGTCGATCCTTACTTCGCAAGCCATATACCCTCTCACGGCTCTCGATGTCCCGGCAGAGCCTCTTCAAGCTTTCACTAAGCTTATCCGAAATTTCTTTTGGGCGGGTTTCGACAAATCCGCCGGTGGAAAATGCAAAGTCAATTGGAAGGCGGGTTGCCGCCCCACTTCTCTTGGTGGTCTTGGCATTCTCAACATGGAAAAATTTGGTAAGGCCTTGCGCCTACGTTGGCCTTGGATTGCTTGGTCCTCCCTAGATAAACCATGGGCTGGGATGGAGAACCACTTGCAACGCGGCGGATATAGAGCTTTTCCACTCCCTAACTAAGCTCACAATTGGAGATGGTTCGCACACTAGTGGAAAACAGGCCTTTTGATCCGGGTGGTTAGGGCCTTTTGTCGCGGGCGGCCAGCCGCGACAAGCAAGGCGCGATAAAAGGGAGGCCTTTTATCCCGGGTCGCTTACGACCCGCGACATAAGGTCCACCACGTGGCAGCCGCGGGGCGCGCCGGGCACAGGCCCTTTTGTCGCGGGCGGTATTACCACCCGCGACAAAAGGCCCTCTACGTGGCGCGCGCAGAACGCTGCTGCTTTAGGGTTTGAGGGGTGCAGCACCCCTCCCCCCCGCCACCGACCGCCTGTTATTTCATTTTTTTCGTTCGAAAATAAAAGTTGCATATATTTGTACGCTACTAGAAGTTGTACACGTTCATTCATTATATATATATATATATATAGATCGATCAAACAAATTGGAAGCAAAAGTCGATTCCCCTTACACATATTCGTAGATTCCCTACATATATACATGGAGCTCACGATCGACAAGCGGTACTAACGACCGTCTATTTGGAGGTAGAGCATCTATTTGGACTAAACAAGCCTTTGTTGTTTATTACTTCTCTAACCAAAAGTCCCGCCAGTTCCTCCGCGATTCCTAGTGCGTGTTCCTTTGGTTGGAGTCTGTCCCGCATGAAGTCGACCTATATACGAAAATGAGATGAGTATGACTATATCAGTCTTGATAACGAAATATTGATGATAATAAATAAAGTTGTGAATGTTATTGCTTACGTCGAATTTATTTTTGTTCTGCTTCTCAGTGGTTAACATGCGAATGGACTCGCAAACGTAGTATCCACATAGATTCGTCCCTTGTGGCTGCTGGGGGCACGGTACAGGAGTAAATGTTAGCTTCTTTGCAAAGGTAATCTCCTTATGAACATTCTTCAAAGCTTGCCAAGCCCTGCCAGGAAAAAGAATGATTGAATGAGTGGATAATTAATTGATATCTCACGAAAGATAAAGCGCGGCGATGAAGGAAATTACACTTGGAGCAACTTCTGCAAGTCCTGGAACCCGTCCAGGCCTCTACTCAGTGGGTCTTTTACTTCAACTATTTCCTTATCAGGTTGAATGTCTAGTAGAATCCAGTGGAAGCTGCACATGTTATGCATATACGTCAGGAATTACACTTAACATCGAGTAAGAAAAATTGAATGTGCATAAAATATCATTAAGACTCTCACTCGTAGTTGTAAGGAAACAATATTGAATCACAGAAATATTGCTCCCCCAAAAACCTTAGTAGGTTTCCCCCCGTTTCTTCGCGTTTATGCTTCACCGTTTCAACATGTATTTTATCTGGGTCAACAAACCCAACATTGATAATATTATTACTTTTGCATTCACTGATCTTCAGTCTGCATAAGAGAACCCATAAGATATAATGAGTATATATATGCAATGAAAACGAACATGAACTGAATGAAAATGAACTTATATGTAGTTAACAACTTACAAGCAATAGCAACTCATGAGAGATTTGTCGAGGGCTTCTAGATTGAATAACTGCCAGAGTTCATTCATCTCAATATGGATCTCCTCCTTTCGGTAGTAATATTCCCATGGTATACTCGCCACGATGTACATTATGTTCTCCTTGCATGCATCAAGGTACCACTGATGCAAATTCCGCATATGTGTTGGCAGTTTATGCAGCTGCTCTCTGCTGACCAAGTCGGCCCCGTAGACAAATTTAGGAGCTATATCAGCAGTGGGTATTGCAGTATCTGCTGCAGACAGCAATTCCTCCACGGTAACTGAACAAGCAGCCGCTAGCCTTGCAGCTTCTTCCATATCGATACCACCATGATGTTCCTGGTACAGCTTGGGAACATTAAGCACTTTGAGTGCTGGGATCGATTGTTTGGGCTGAGCACCGAGGAGGGGAACTTCCTTTCTCTTTTTGCCTTTTGTCGTTTGCTTGGCCTTGAGGGGTGCACTTGTTGAACTTGACTTTTTCTCATCTGCACTTCTAGCTGATGATTTGCTCGTGCCAGCAATGTCCTTCTCCTTAGCCTTTTCATCCTTCTTTTGGTCAATTACCTTCGCAAGAGTGCGTGTATAGTCATCCTTCTTCTCGTGTAACTCATCTGCGATGGTGTGTTCGTAAAACTAGTAGCATATTCTATTTGCTTCTCTCGTGTATGGCTCGCGCTGGAGGTTTTGGCTTTTGAAAAAAATCATAATTGTATTTCTTATCAATGGCATCATTTTCCTCCGGGTACGATCGTAAGGACGGGGGGAGGAACCTTTGGTACTTTTGGGAGGGGCGACTTCTTGCGGACAGGAATCTTGAAACGCTTCCGGCTGGGTGCATTCCGAGTCTTAGTGGGCGGAGGCGGCGGCGCTGGAGATGGAGATGGACTACCGATGTCGTGGTCGACGTCGTACCCACGGGGTGATGGTGGCGACATGTGATCAGTAGGAGGAGGTGATGGTGGCCTGCGATCACCTGGAGGAGGTGATGGTGACCTGTCGGGACGACCGGTACTAGGTGCTACCCAGCCCGGCAGCCTAATGTTCTTCTTTTCCCAGAGAATGATTTCTCCCAAAGACCTCTCTGAGTGTAAGCCCCCCATCACCTCCAGGGATATCGAGCTCCAATGTCTCCCACGACGGGACAACTGAATCCACCCCGACACGAGCATAGCCAGCTGGAATCGGATTGCCATGCCATGTTGCCGGCTCACCTTCAGGTCCAAATGCCGGTAAGACATAGCCGACCGCCACCTTAACGAAACCTTCCGAACACCTCATGGAGATCACAAGGTGTTTGCTCCTTGATTCCATCCAAGGGGTCGCCAGGACCGGCATCTATCATCATCCGTGTAGGAGGGGCCTCCGAGTCGGCCACGCTGCTGTCTCGTCGCTGAGATATGTCAGCGGTATTATCTGGCTGGCGCTGTCCTTTTAGTTCATTTATCTCCCGCTGCTGCTGCTGAAGCTCCCGCTGCAGCTGGTCAAGTCGGCGTTGGAACTCGGCCATCCGGTCATTCTGCACCTCCAGCTGGCGTTGTTTAGCTCTCGCTCGGCTTCTATAAGTCTCCGCGTCGGCCGGAAACCCAAGCGACCACGGAACACTAGGGCCGAAGCCTCTTGTTCGTCCTCCCTTCTCAGGATTACCGAGGACAAGTGTCAGCAAGTCTTTCTCTCTATCGGGAGCAAACTTTAGTTTTCCCGCCTTTATATCTGTCGTCACTTCAATCCATTTTTGCCTGGGTACCCTAACCCTGGTGTCACTTTCAACAATGTTCCCTGTCTTCATGTCATACTCACAGCCATGCGCGAGGAACCAATTTCGAGCCCTAGTGTCCCATCCTTTTCGCGTGGGTTCTGGAGTGATCCCGTTCAGCTCCATCTCAGCCTCTTGTGCATCCCACTTAGGCATGGCTCTTCCGTAGCCCCCTCGCCCCGTATGATGGTGATATTTCTTCTCGCTTGCATTCTTCTTGTTTTTCGTTGACAGGTTCACAGCCTCCTCTGATTCTTTGTACCTCACAAATTCTTCCCAGTTATGCTCCTGCTTCGCTAGGTAGTTCTCGAATAATGGAGGCTTCTTGTCTTTCTTATAATTTTTCCATAACCGGTTCTTATACGCCCGGAAAAGTTCCCCCATCTTCTTAAGAGCCCATTTCTTCACTAGCGCCCGCTGCTTAGCATTCTCAGACTCCGATCCCAAATCTGGCAAAGTGAAATGTGCCATGAGGTCTCTGAAAAGTGTGTCTTTGTACCTATCGGCAACCTGATTTTCGGACACATTCTTGGTCTTGTTCCATTCTCTGACAGTGATCGGGATACGATCTCTAACCACAACTCCGCACTGATTTTTGAACTTCACTCCGACATTCTCGGGTACCACCGGTTGGCCTTCCGGTGATATAGCTTCAATTGTGAAGTGGTCTTTTTTGGTCAACTTCTTTGCCGGGCCTCGTTTCTCTATCTTATCTTCGGAGGCCTAAGAGAATACATATAGAATTGCATTAATGCCTCTATACTAATGCCTCAATACATATGTACATATAGAATTCCATTAATACCTCGTCATGACCGGAGCCGTCGGCTTCTCCGTCACCGGAGCCGTCGTCGGCTTCTCCGTCACCGGAGCCGTCGTCGGCTTCTCCGTCACCGGAGCCGTCGGCTTCTCCATCACCGGAGCCGCGGTCTTCTCCATCACCGGAGCCGCGGTCTTCTCGGTCGGCTTCTGTACCATCGCGGATTATGTCCGCGAACATGTCTTCCTGTTCCAAGTCCCGTTCGAATGGATCCATTGTTTCTGCAAAAGAATTAAATCGATAAGTACATGTTCTAACCCTAACCCTAATCAAACACAAACCAAACCCTAACCCTAATCAAACACAAACCAAACCCTAACCCTAATCGGCGACACGTGTTTGCGAGAGGGAGAGGGTGTCGGCGACGCGTGTTTGCGAGAGGGAGAGGGTGTTGGCGACGCGTGTTTGCGAGAGGGAGAGGGTGTCAGCGACGCGTGTTTGCGAGAGGGAGATGGTGTCGGCGACGCGTGTTTGCGAGAGGGAGAGTGTGTCGGCGACGCGTGTTTGCGAGAGAGAGAGAGAGAGGGTGTCGGCGACGCGTGTTTGCGAGAGGGAGATGGTGTTGGCGACGCCTGTTTGCGAGAGGGAGAGGGTGTCGGCGACGCGTGTTTGCGAGAGGGAGATGGTGTCGGCGACGCGTGTTTGCGAGAGGGAGAGTGTGTCGGCGACGCGTGTTTGCGAGAGAGAGAGAGAGGGTGTCGGCGACGCTAGTTTGCGAGAGAGAGAGGGTGTCGGTTTGCGAGAGAGGGTGTCGGTGTCGGTGGAGAGAGGGTGTCGGCACAAACTAAACCCATAAAGCAAATACATATACTAAAAAACCGTAAATACATATACTAAACATTTTTCTAAACTAAATATTTTTCAACCTAAAACTAATCAATTACATACTAACTAATTACATACTAACTAAACTAACTAATTACATTACATACTAAACTAACTAAACTAACTAATTACATACTAACTAAACTAACTAATTACATACTAACTAATTGCATACTAACTAATTACATACTAACTAAACTAATTACATACTAACTAAACTAATTACATACGAACTAATTACATACTAACTAAACATTATATACTAACTAATTACATACTAACTAAACTAACTAATTACATTACTAACTAATTACATACAACTAATTAATAACTAATTAACACAATTAAGTATAAAAAATGAAAAAAAAAGGCAGGGCGCCCGCGAGCAGGCCGGCGCGGCGGCGCTACCTCGGGCTTGCAGATGGCGGCGGCGGCCCGAGGACGACGCGCAGTGGCGGCGGCGGCGGCCCGAGGACGACGCGCAGAGTGGCGGCCGAGGCGCGGCGCGGCGCAGAGAGGAGGGGCGGCGGCCGAGGCGCGGCGCGGCGCGAGAGGCGGCAGAGGCACGGCGGCGGCCCGAGAGGAAGAGGCGGGGGCGGCGCAGAGGGCGGCGGCGGAGGCGAGGAAGACGGCGGCGGCGCGGCCAATTTTGGCAGCTTTGGCGGCGCAAAATCGGCTAAGTGTTGGCCTCCAGGAGTCGCGGGTGGCGGCTCCGCCCGCGGCTCCGCCCCGCGGCTCCGCGCTCTTATACCTACCCCCTTTTTGTCGCGGGTGGGGGCTTGACCCGCGACAAAAGACCCCCTTTTGTCGCGGGTCAAGCCCCCACCCGCGACAAAGGGGGTCTTTTGTCGCGGGTCAAGCCCCACCCGCGACAAAGGCCTTTGGGGCTGATCCGCGGCACAGCCCATCCAACGGCTCTGGCCGGTTTAATCACACGGCCTAGAGCGGATGGCTGGGCTGTGCCACGGATCAGCCCATCTAGAGGCCTCTTCACCCTTTTTTTTGTATTTTAAATTAAAAAACTATTATTTCAATAACTTTTGAATGGTAACTCAAATACAAATGTTTTATATATGAATATTGATCAGAAAAAGGTAATGAACATGAATATGACATCCATATACCTTTTTGCATCTCGCGTCATATGAAACGTTGATAGTCGGGTATGTTTCACCCCTGTGCACCGCCGCCGTGCCACACGTGTCGCGTCCCCGTGCCACGTGTCGCGTCCCGTCGACGCCGTCGTGCGACGTGTGGCCACCGCTTCCACGTGCCTCACCCGCCGACGCTGTCGTGCGACGTGTGGCCACCGCTTCCACGTGCCTCACCCGTCGACGCCGGCGTGCGACGTGTGTAGCCGTGGCTTACACGTGCCATGCCCCGCGTGCGCTATATATAGCGACGAGTGCGGGTGCAACCACACGTCGCCACCGCCTCCTCCGCTCATTCATCTCCGGGATGCCTCCACGTCGTCGAGGGGCGTCCGGTTTCCGTGGCGTTCGAGTGCGTCCGAGCGGTAGGTTCTACGCCGAGATACGCGCCGGTGGCTTCCGCCTCACCCTCGGCACGTACAACACGCCGGAGCTGGCGGCGCGCGCTTACGACGCGGCGGCGTGGCGTTTTCGGCGGCCACGGCGCGACATGAACTTCCCGGATGTTGAATCGCTAGAGGAGGCAGAGTTCCTCGCGCCACCGCCGTGCCTCGTCGACGACGAGGACCGTCGACGGCACCGCCAGGTGCAGCGCAGGATCGCCATCGCCGAGCACGACGAGCAGTTGATGCGCCAGTGGAGGGCGCAGTTCCCCAACGACGTCGAGAACACCGACGCGTTCTTCGCTATCCTTAGGGCACAACGCAGGTCCAACAGGCGCCACTGTCGGGCCGTCGCCAACTTCGAGCTCGAGAACCCGAATACAACTTGGACCGAAGACGACCCTCGGTGGGATGACATTTGGACGGAGACAACCTCCGACGACGACTGAGACTAGACTAGTAATTTATCTATTTTATTGTAATTTCAATAAAGTCGTTGTCGGTTCTATTAGTTTAAATTTAGTTTATAAAGTCGTTGACGGTTGTTTGTTCAATAAAGTGGTTGACACGAAATTTATTACGATCGAACTGAAATTAAAGTACATAGCTCAACTGAAAATTAAGATACATGGCCGCATTCGAATGTTGGAGCCATTCAATCATAGTCGTGCCTAGCCCTATAATACTCGCCACTGTAGTCATCATAGTCGCCGACGTCATCGTCGCTAGCATCGGGGTCGCGGTTGTCCAACCTCGGCGGGTGAGCACGCGTGGGCTGGGATTGAGGGTAGCGCAGGCGGGGGCCACGATAGGCCAGGACGCTCTGGAGAGTCCGGCCGCGCCACCACATCCGACGGCCGGCCTCGTTGAAGTTCGAAGGAGGCGGGCCGTCCTCCTCGTACCTGGCAACCGCCCTCTCACGCCGATTGATGAAGAAGCTGTCCCAAGTCGGGCTG
This sequence comes from Lolium perenne, assembly GCF_019359855.2. NCBI lineage: Eukaryota > Viridiplantae > Streptophyta > Magnoliopsida > Poales > Poaceae > Lolium > Lolium perenne. The sequence continues at coordinate 33,510,399 of NC_067250.2, forward strand.
TAGTCGGGATGCCAGGGATTCCTCCGCTGCTCGGGCGTGAGCTCGAAATAGTAGTGGTTCGTGATGGCCATCTCGCGTGGCACACCAAGAGGGATAGGAGGGACCGGTACGCCTCCGACGCTCAGCAACCAGCCGGTCGGGACGCGGTAGCCGGGCGGGCAGGGGTAGTTCGAGGCGCAAAGCGCCTCCGCCTCCCGGGGTGTTAGACATACGATGGAAGCCATGGGAGAGAGTGATGAGGTTTGCAGATATGAGTCCAAGCCTACATATATATAGTGGAAAAATGGCGGGAATGCGGGAAGAAAATAGGCGGGAACGAAGTGGCGCGCGAAACTTTCATCCCGGGTGGAGGCTCAAACCGCGACAAAAGACTGGGGGAGGCTTATCTAGGAGGGCCTTTTGTCACGGTTGGTGGCTGCAACCGCGACTAAAGCTGTCGGCAGGATAATAAGGATGTGTCGGTAACCTTTTGTCACGGTTGGTGGCTGCAACCGCGACTAAAGCTGTCGGCAGGATAAGGATGTGTCGGTAACCTTTTGTCACGGTTGGTGGCTGCAACCGCGACTAAAGGTGTCGGCAGGATAAGGACGCGTGGGTGGACGCACTGCTCGATGAGATAAAGCATGTAGCGCACGATGGCCTGTCGAAGGAATAAGACAAAGTAGAAGCGGTGCCGTGCCTATAAAAGGAGCATCGATACGCCTTGCCAAGCAGATCAACAAGCCAAGCACAGTTTCATTCCCATGGATGAAGGAAAGGGTTGGGAAATCTCCCGTGGCGCAGCTTCTCGAAGATGTCGTTGGTGCACACGCCCTACGGCATCTTCGGAAGCTGCTCCTCGGAAAAATTTCCATGCAAGCCCGTGAAAGACTCCGTCTCCTCTAACAGTGTTGGGGAAAGGGTTCTCATTATTACATAAATATAGAGATTGTCTTGGGAACTATATATAAAGAATACATTATTACATCGCCATCTAGTGTTGTGATCTTCTACGCCGTAGCCATGGAGAATCTTCATCATTTAGCAAGATGCTTGGGTCAATTTTCACCGTGAAGGGCGGAATTTCTTTAAACTTATTATAATCTTCTGACATGTCTGTCTTGTCATCCACTCCCACGATGTTTCTTTTCCCCGAAAGAACTATGTGGCGCTTTGGCTCCTCGGTTGATGTATTCTTTTGTTGATTTCTTTTTCTTGATTTGCTAGACATGTCCTTCACGTAGAAAACTTGAGCCACCTCGCTGGCTAGGACAAAAGGCTCGTCTGTGCACGCAAGATTGTTGGGATCCACTGTTATCATACCGTACTTATCGTCAATATGTATAGCGCTGAGCTTCACCCATTTGCACCGAAACAAAGGGACCTTAAAAGTGGGACCATAGTCAAGTTCCCATATCTCCTCTATGTATCCATAATATGTGGTGGTCTGCCCATTCTCGTCTGTTGCATCGAAGCGGACACCGCTGTTTTGGTTGGTGCTCTTTTTATCTTGGTCGATCGTGTAAAATGTATTCCCATTTATCTCGTACCCTTGGAATGTACATATGTTTGAAGATGGTAACCTGGCCAACAAGTACAGCTGCTCCACCGCAGATGGGTCATTAATGAGATGTCTTTGCAACCAACTGCCGAAGGTATTCATGTGTTGACGTGTAATCAAGGACTCGGGCTGGCCCGGGTTTATTTCTCGTAAAACATTCTTATGTTTCTCGATGTACGGAGCCACCAAGCTGGAATTGTATAGAACTGTGTAGTGTGCTTGATTGAAAGAAATCTTGTCCCTCCACACCGTTGCTTTCCTTCCTAGTGTGCCTTTTCCAGTCAGCCTCCCCTCATACCGAGATTCAGGAACACCAATCGGCTTAAGGTCAGGAAGAAAGTCAACACAAAACTCAATGACCTCCTCAGTTCCGTAGCCCTTTGAGATACTTCCTTCCGGCCTAGCTCGGTTATGAACATATTTCTTTAAGACTCCCATGAACCTCTCGAAGGGGAACATATTGTGTAGAAATACAGGACCGAGAATTCTAATCTCTTCAACTAGGTGAACGAGGAGGTGCGTCATAATATTGAAGAAGGATGGTGGGAACAACAACTCGAAGGCGACAAGACATTGGACCACATCTTCCTGTAATCCCGACAAAGTTTCGGATCCATTACCTTCGAGAAATTGCGTTCGGGAATGCACATATCTTCACAATGGCTAGTCGAACATTTTACGGTAGAAGTCCCCTCAATGCAATCGGAAGCAATTGTGTCATAAGCACGTGACAGTCATGGGACTTCAGGTTCTGGAATTTTTTCTCCTTCATATTTACTATCCCCTTTATATTCGACGAGAAACCAGACGGAACCTTGATACTGAATAGGGCTTCAAAAAGATCTCCTTCTCTTGTTTGGTAAGAGCATAGGTGGCGGGCCCTACAAACTGCCCTGGATGATTGCCGTTTCGTCCTTTATGAAGTTCTGGTCCTCCCGTGCTTACGTTGTATCTTTTGTCTTTCCATACACGCCCGGAAAACCTAGAATATTCACACAAAGATTCTTGGTCAGGTGCATCACGTCGATTGCAGAGCGGACTTCCAGGACTTTCCAATATTCTAGCTCCCGTAAAATAGATTTCTTCTTCCACATGGGCGCGTGTCCGTCATCGTCTTTCGGAACAGGTCGACTGCCTGGACCCTTTCCAAAGATAACATTTAAATCCTTGACCATGTCAAATATATCAGCACCACTACGGGGACAGGCTTCGGACGGCGGTCTGCCTCGCCATCGAAATGCTTGCCTTTTTCCTTAAGGGATGCTTGCGCGGAAGGAAACGACGATTGAACGGGTACACAACTTTTCTGCTTTTTCCCAAATATTTACTTTCAGTCTCATCTAAACAGTGTGTGCATGCATTGTATCCTTTGTTCGTCTGTCCTGAAATGTTACTGAGAGCAGGCCAATCATTGATGGTTACGAATAGCAACGCTCGTAGGTCAAATTCTTGCTCCGTGTGCTCATCCCACACACGTACACCTGGTTTGGCCCACAACTCCAAAAGTTCATCGACTAATGGCCTTAGGTACACATCAATGTCGTTGCCCGGTTGCTTTGGGCCTTGGATAAGCACTGGCATCATAATGAACTTCCGCTTCATGCACAACCAAGGAGGAAGGTTGTAGATACATAGAGTCATGGGCCAGTCTTTGGACTGCAGCTCTGCTCCCCAAAAGGATTCATGCCATCTCGTACTTAGACCAAAGTATAAGTTCCTTGCCTCACCCGCAAAATCCGGAAACTCTCTCCCGATGTTTCTCCACCGCCGACCATCAGCGGGGTGCCTCAACATCGCGTCTTTCTTACGTTCTTCCATGTGCCATCGCAACAACTTGGCATGCTCTTTGTTTACGAACAAACGTTTCAACCGTGGTATTATTGGAGCATACCACATCACCTTCGCAGAACCCTCTTCTGGGTGGCTCGCCCTCAACATCACCAGGGTCATCTTTTACGATCTTATACCGCAATGCACCACATATCGGGCATTTATTCAAATTCTCGTACTTCTCACCGCGGTAGAGGATACAGTCATTAATGCATGCATGTATCTTCTGCACATCTAATCCTAGAGGGCAGACAAGCTTCTTTGCTTTATATGTACTGACGGGCAATTCATTATTTCTTGAAAACAGCTTCTTTAATATTATCATCAATTTCTCAAATCCCGAGTCAGTCACACCGACCTCTGCCTTCCATTTCAGCAATTCCAATATGCTACCCAGCTTTCTATGCCCATCTTCACAACCTGGGTACAACAATTTGTGGTGGTCCTCTAACATCTTGTCGAATCGCAACCTCTCCTTATCCGTGTCACAGTCTCTTCTTGCATCGAAATGGCCCGACGAAGATCATCATCAACAGGATCATCTGATGCCTGTTCTTCACCTCCTTCTTCTTCATTGTCGTCCATTGCGGTATCAAAGCATTCAGAGAACATAGATCGGTACTTCTCATCATTATCTTCTTCCTCATCGCCGTCTTCCATCATAACCCCTTCTTCTCCGTGCATGGTCCAAACATTATAGCTGGACATGAACCCAAACCGAAGCAGGTGGCTCTTAATATCTCTTGAGCAAGAGTAATCCTTCTCGTTCTTACATTTTAGACATGGACAGCACATAAAACCTTGCTTCGACTTGTTGGCCTCGGCCACAAGCAGGAAAGAATTCACGCCCTCTCTGAAAGCGGGAGCACATCGGTTACCGTACATCCATGGATGACTCATCTGCATCATAAGTACAATTATATATGTATCAGATGCAATCACCTTGCTAAAATTAGTATTGTACGGACTATGCATATATATATAGTCGAGAAAATAGTTGCTAACCTTTTAGGATCAAAAAGAGGAGAAATCTTATCAAATAAAACCAAGTGGCATCCCTCTCACAAGCATTCCATCAAACACCTCTTGTGCACATGTAGAAAAAATGAGCTAGCATACACCTCCACCTTCACCACCAAGGAAAAAATGAGGTGGGTGGTGGCTGGCTGCTTCTATATATATAGGGGGGACATTTTGTCGCGGGCCGTATTACGACCCGCGACAAAAGGGGTGGCCACGTCGCTCCTACCCCTTTTGTCGCGGGTCGTAATACGGTCCGCGACAAAAGGCCGCGACAAAAGCCTCTGCGCGCTCCACATGGTTTCGGGGCGACGTGGCCAGGCCATTTGTCGCGGGTGCAGGCGCGCCCGCGACAAAAGGCTCCCACGGAAGCCCTGTTTTCCACTAGTGGCATGCAAGTTTTTGGAATGACCCTTGGGCGGATGATATTAGCCCAAAATGCATCGCCCCCTCCATTTTTGCGCTCTCCAAGAGGAAGGCGTGGAATGTCCAGAAATCTATCACCAACAATGCTTGGGTCCTTCACCTTGATACTTCGGGCGGCCTCTCGGTCCAACACCTAAAAGAATTCACCAATCTTTGGGCCTTCACCTCGCAATTAAATCAACGTGATGATGTTCCGGACTCCATCATTTGGAAGCTTACGAACAATGGGGCTTACTCTTGATCTTCGGCTTATAAGGCACAATTTGCCGGGACTATTCTATCGTGTATGGACTCCATTGTTTTGAATATTTGGGCACCTCCAAAGTGCAAGCTCTTCGCATGGCTTATAACTCAAAACCGGGTGTGGACGGTGGATCGCCTCAAGAAGAGGGAATGTCCCAATGGTAGAATTTGTGCTCTTTGTACGGGTCACGACGAGTCGGCTTCTCACCTTCTCTTCAAGTGCCGCTACTCCATCCGTATTTGGAAGATGGTTAAGGATTGGCTACAAATTCACGACTTTGACCCCTCTTCTTGGGATGAGTTTGACAATGTTGAGATTTGGTGGACCTCCGTCGCCTTGGCTCATGATGGTCGAAGGAAAGCAATGGGCACCATTCTTATATTGGTGGCATGGGAAATTTGGAGTGAACGAAACACAAGAACCTTCAAGAATGTGAGCACCATGGCAACAATCGTCTTCGATAGAATCAAGTCGGAAGCTAAGACATGGGTTATTGTTGGTGCCAAACACTTGGGTCTGTTCATGGCGGGTGTGTAAACCTATATTCCTCGGTGTAGTTGTAAAACTAAATTTGGACCGCCAAACTCTTCTTCTCTATTAATGAATTAAGGCAAATCTTTTGCCTTTCTTTCAAAAAAAAAAAATACAGAAGTACACTGTCAATCGTTTCAACTAATTTATCTACCCAACAAGCAAACTCCAAGAAGGCAAAGTCCCAAACTCCACGTACGACATCACATGTCTCCTGGCAGGCCTATGCACGTCCATAAAAAAGTAAAAGACAGCCTCATGCACGTAGTATGTGTATACAAGTTCTTCAAAGAAAATAGTACAAGCATATGTCTAATTTCATTTTGCTTCATCTAGGTATGTACGAGCACTTTACTACTACATGATCGTATGGTTCTTGGAGATAGGAGCACTATAGTATATACGAGCTAAACAGTCATTGTCGTATGTGGACCTAGCTTTTAGTCACGGCAACTCGGCAACTGCCAAGCTACTGCGTTCCATCATACATACTTGACTTTTTATTTCTTGTCACAATTAAGTTAAATTGGTTAAAAACCGAACACAAAACCGAATTGTTGTGTAATCGAATTACATATTAATTAGAAAACCGATATAATTTGGGTTCTCATTTCTTATTACCCGAATTATCAAAGAAACCGAAAAACTGAACCTAATGCCCAGTCCTACCGGCAGCGGATTTGGAAGCTAGAGTTTTGCCGAACGGGGCCTACAAGGGAGTTAATAAAAAAATTAGGCCCAATTTAAATTAGCTACTAATTTGTCGCCTCTACCATTTTTACTGGGTGGATGCAAATTTCAAGTTTGGTGATTATTTTTAAGTACCACACTTCCATAGCACTTCCATAGCCTATCTAGAACTTTTTTTTTCATTCGTCATCTTTGGTCGTTCGTATGTGGTCTAAGAATCTATTTATAACTTTTATTTTATTTTATAATTTTTTGTATTAGTATGTATAATAGATCGATCGAAATGACTGGGCTCACATTCTAGCAACATCTTCACGTTGGCTTTTCAAACGAGCTTATCATTCATTGTCTTACGCATTTGCTCTCAGAGTCTCAGGGATAAAGTAGCATAAAGAAACGTTCTTCACCATACGACAGTGCGCATCGTCGTGCCACACGACGAGAGGCGAGAGCCATGAATATTCTTGGATGCGGACAGTCGTGTCCCATCCCGAGACAACATTTATACCAGGAAATACTGTACCCCACGTTGTTGGAATAAGGGCATCTCCAATGGGGCGACCAAAATCGCGCCCGCGCGTTCGGATGGGTTCAACCGGACAAAAACGCGGCCCAGCTCGCGGACTCATCCCTAAAACGGATGGCCGCGGCGTTCGAGACGACCCAAACCCGGCCCAAATCTGAGACGAGTTTGCGTGACCGCGGACGCCGAATGCTGGTCGCTCGCGTCCTCCCCTTGTCCGCCCCTGGCCCGCCTGTCTGTCTCCCAAAACACAAATCCCTCGCACACATCTCCCGCTGCTCCGCCGCCAGCCAAGGACCGACGATTTGGGAGCGGCGTCGACGCTGGCCACCGTTGTCGAGACGCCGGCAAGCGGGGCGGAAGCATAGGTCGCGGCCCCGAGCTGCTTTCGCCGCGTCGTAGCAGAGTCGGAGGACGCCGTCGCCGTCGATGTTGTCCTCCCACCGTCGCAAGACCTCCCGCCGTTCGCAGCTGCGCCGTTGCTGCCGGAGGTGAGCTCTCGTGCACCGTGTTTGCAGACCGCAAGTCGGCCGAAACGGCCATGGCCTGTAGGTCCCTACGGACGCATTGGATGGCCTCCGCCTGCGAGGTGTTCGATGAAATGGGCATACTAAAATTTGTCCCTTTTCATCTGTAGATCATGGTGGACAACGACGATGACTACTTCTTCAAGAACTTCATCGACACGTCGTCAGACGAGGAGTCCGACGACGAATTTTTCACGGATGCTGCGCTGATCATCCACGAGCACATTGTCTCGCAGATCCCCGTGCACTGGGGGTCCTTGCCGGGGCGCGCGGCCGCCTTGGACCGCAAAAGAGAACGCGGCCACAACCAGCTCACCGACTACTTCCAACCCAAGGCATTGTTCACGCCGGCCTTGTTTCGTCGTCGTTTTCGGATGTCTAGACCGTTGTTCCGCCGGATAATGGATGGCGTCAAGCTCTACGACGACTAATTCAACGCGAAAGTGGATGCAATTGGCAAGGTAGGCCTCTCTTCGTACCAGAAATGCACGGCAGCGATTAGGATGCTCGCATATGGCGTTGCCGGTGATTTCGTAGATGAGTACACGCGCATGAGTGAGTCTACCGGCTTGGAAGCGATGTACAGGTTCTGCAGAGCAGTGATCGGTTCGTTCGGAGAACAGTACCTCCGGCAACCTAATGCAGAGGACACAACTCGTCTGTTGTTAATCAACGCTTCCAGGGGGTTTCCTGGGATGCTTGGCAGCATAGACTGCATGCACTGGGAGTGGAAGAACTGCCCCTTTCGTTGGCAGGGGGCATACAACGGTCATTCCGAGGGGTGCACAGTCATTCTTGAAGCTGTTGCTTCACAGGATACTGATACGTCTCAAACGTATCCATAATTTCTTATGTTCCATGCTAGTTTTATGACAATACTCACATGTTTTATACACACTTTACATCATTTATATGCATTTTCCGGCACTAACCTATTAATGAGATGCCAAAGCGCCAGTTCCTGTTTTGTGCTGTTTTTGGTTTTAGAAATCCTACACAGGAAATATTCTCGGAATTTGACGAAATTAACGTCCAGGGTCTTATTTTTCCACGGAGCTTCCAGAAGACCGAAGGGGATACGAAGTGGGGCCACGAGGTGGCGACACCACAAGGCGGCGCGGCCAAGGAGGGGACCGCGCCGCCCTATGGTGTGGGCCCCTCGGGCGCCCCCCGACTCTGCCCTTCCGCCTACTTAAACTCTCCGTCGCGAAAACCCTATTACCGAGAGCCACGATACGGAAAAAGTTCCAGAGACGCCGCCGCCGCCAATCCTATCTCGGGGGATTCGGGAGATCGCCTCCGGCACCCTGCCGGAGAGGGGAATCATCACCGGAGGACTCTACATCACCATGCCCGCCTCCGGACTGATGCGTGAGTAGTTCATCCTTGGACTATGGGTCCATAGCAGTAACTAGATAGTTGTCTTCTCCTCATTGTGCTATCATGTTAGATCTTGTGAGCTGCCTATCATGATCAAGATCATCTATTTGTAATGCTACATGTTGTGTTTGTTGGGATCCGATGAATATTGAATACTATGTCAAGTTGATTATCAATCTATCATATATATGTTGTTTATGTTCTTGCATGCTCTCCGTTGCTAGTAGAGGCTCTGGCCAAGTTGATACTTGTGACTCCAAGAGGGAGTATTTATGGTCGATAGTGGGTTCATGACTCCATTGAATCTCGAACAGTGACAGAAAGTTCTAAGGTTGTGGATGTGCTGTTGCCACTAGGGATAAAACATCAATGCTTTGTCTAAGGATATTTGTGTTGATTACATTACGCACCATAATTAATGCAATTGTCTGTTGTTTGCAACTTAATACTGGAAGGGGTGCGGATGCTAACCCGAAGGTGGACTTTTTAGGCATAGATGCATGCTGGATAGCGGTCTATGTACTTTATCGTAATGCCCTGATTAAATCTCATAGTAATCATCATGATATGTATGCATCTCTATTTGTTAATTGCCCAACTGTAATTTGTTCACCCAACATGCTGTTTCTTATTGGAGAGACACCACTAGTGAACTGTGGACCCCGGTCCATTCTTTTACATCTGAAATACAATCTACTGCAAACTCTGTTCTCTGTTGTTTTTTACAAGCAAACATCATTCTCCACACCATACGTTTAATCATTTGTTTTCAGCAAGCCGGTGAGATTGACAACCTCACTGTTAAGTTGGGGCAAAGTATTGTGATTGTGTTGTGCAGGTTCCACGTTGGCGCCGGAATCCCTGGTGTTGCGCCGCACTACACTCCTCTGCCAACAACCTTCACGTGGCCTTCATCTCCTACTGGTTCGATAACCTTGGTTTCATACTGAGGGAAAACTTGCTGCTGTACGCATCACACCTTCCTCTTGGGGCTCCCAACGGACGTGTGCTTCACGCGTTATCAGATACATGGATTTGGCAGTCATTCTTCGAAATGGCTGGCTCGCACAATGACATCAATGTGCTGTAGTGCTCTCCTGTGTTTCATAGGCTAGCGTACGGTCAGTCCCCGGATGTGGATTTTGATATCAATGACCACCACTACACCAAGGGGTACTACCTTGCTGATGGTATCTATCCACCTTGGGCTACACTCGTGAAGACAATCCGAAAACCCAACTCAGAGCAGGAGGCAAGGTTTGCCAAAGAGCAAGAGGCAGCCCGGAAAGATGTCGAGCGGGCGTTTGGCATCCTCCAAGCTCGTTGGGCTATCGTCAGACACCCTGCCAGAGCTTGGAATGTGCAAACTCTGTGGAAGGTGATGACCGCTTGTGTAATCATGCATAACATGATTGTTGAGGTAGAACGAGATGATTCACTGTATGATAATGACTGGGAGGGTCAGGAAGAGTCGGTTACTCCTCAAGGTGGTCCGGCATCATTCCAGGACATTCTTCATGCACACCATGAAATTTGAGATCTAGGTGTAGACAACCAGCTGCAGACTGATTTGATCGAGCACGTATGGCAGCATGTAGGCAACAATGCTGCAAACAACAATGATGAAGAAAATCTGGAAGCCTAGAGCATTTGTATCATTTTTTTATTTTATTTGAATAATACTTTATCCTTGATTACGTGGACAATGTAATGTGTAATAAATTTTGAGCATTTGAACTATTTTATATATTTTCTATAATTTATTTTGCGTTTTTATAGTGAATTTACAAGAAAAATGTACCATACGGCGCCGCGACCCAAATCTGCCACGTTGGACACAGCGCGCGACCCAAACGGACGCGTGAACTTGGGGCTCCGTCCGCACGTCCGCTCGGCCACCCAAACGGTCCAAAACGAACGGCCCAGCGCATCCGTTTGGGTCGTCCGGTTGGAGATGCCCTAAGGACTGCAATTTAGTGAAAAGCGATCCCGAATCGGCCTGAAAGTGAGGTCGTCTTTTCGTACTCAGTCCCTGCATGAATTAAATCATGCAGACTAGCCCCCATGGAGATTGCGGACTTTTGGGTCCGGAAATTCATAGAAACTGTATAAGTTTTAAAATTCTAAAACTCATATTTAGCGTCTTTTGAATTAAACCCACGTGTACATGTAAACTACTCTACCATGGTCTTTTTTAGTTCTTACTGGTACGAGCATTGTATAATTTGGTGCGCCGCACAAAACGAAAGAACTGATGCCAACTGCCAATACACAGTGGCAAATAGTACAAGCATCTTATACCAAATGCATTGCAAATTTCTAAATCTCATAAATAAAATATATTTCAGTATCGATATTACATGTGTACAATGTATATACATGTACATAGGGGTGTAAACTGATAGGATAATTTCCGCATCGAATCCACCTCTGAAATCGTTTTAAGGTATCCACATCCGATCTTACAAAATCTAGCGGATAAGAATACCCAATTTCGAAGTGTTGCTCCGGATATGGTGTAGGATACGGTAAACAAAATATCATGTGGATATGGATTATCTGAGGTTTGATTAGGATTATCCGAATGTTTCAAACCGGATAATCCGATTTTTGAGCCAAATGTCAAGTCCATTATGACAGACAAAGTTAGTAATTATAGGGTTACATAATTAATTTGGCGAGCATGTCTACCTCTGAGTTTAAACACCGGCTTGCTGATGATTTACATATTCAATTTAAACTAATGACCTCTCGTGAATTTTTATGTTTTACCTATATTGTGTCTCTATTTTCTTAATAAATTGATTCCTAAGATTAAATCCTTCTAAGGTTTTGCTAGAAATATAATTATTTGCTTACGACCAGTATTTTGCCAATGTTTTTTGTTTCCCGTTCGAGTCCGTCATGTTTCCGATTCGAATCCGATATACCCGCATTCTAATCCGCAACCGGTCATTATCCGCTCTGTTTCAAATCCGAGAAAAATATACGGTAAAGGATATGATACGAGCAAAACCCTATCCAATCCGATCCGTTTACACCCCTACGTGTACATGTGAAAACGAAAGTCTGAATCGCCAAGACATACTTTTTTATTTTCTTTTAAAGGCTTGATGGAGTAAGAGATCCACTTGTAGTTCTGCCAAATGTGCTTCTCCTCGTAATTCATCGCTATGTTCAGTGTGAAAAAGAGGAGTACATTTCTTCACTTGCAATTTTTAGAGGTAGTATGTGCTAGCGGGCGGCCCCATAGTGTAGTTTCTATCTCCTCCTTCACATCTGTCTGTTCCGTTTCGCTCGATCACCGATGTGCTATAAAAAGATTTGCTTTTCTGTATCACAAATAAAGGGTACCCTTCGTTGAGTATATGCTCATGTGAATATAAACCATGCGTTTGTTGTGATGTAGAAACTTTCAAATTGCATGCCATTCATTGCTATGTGTATATTGGCACTTCGTTGAGTATATGCTCATGTGAATATAAACCATGCGTTTGTTGTGATGTAGAAACTTTCAAATTGCATGCCATTCATTCCAAATCAAAGGAACTAGTTACAAAAAGAATTTAAGAGTGATCAAATCGTACTAAACCGTTACACTTCCAACTTTATTGGATTGGGCTGCAAAACTTAAAATAAATAAATCTGAGCTGCACGCATTCCAAAAAAAAAGGAAAATTTGGTAAAAGAAAAAGAGCCCACGATCACCGCCACTCCACAAGTCCACATACCCGAAAAGACGCAAGAAATAATTGTCCAGAACAACTGAAACCCTTAAAACGCACACAAGAGAGGGAAAAAAAACAGAGAAAAACCCAAGAAATCCGCTTGGCCGTCTCCAATTTGGCCTGCTCATATCCCCTCAGAATCTCGCGCGAATTTCCCCGAGTTGTTCCCTCATCCCTGATTCGCGATCTGGGTTCGAAAGATGCGCGCCGATTCCCTTCCCCTTTCCCCCGCGCTCGGATCACAGGAAAGGCGTGGAGGAAACTGACGGCGAGGGCTCGTCGTCAGGGAGTCGGTTCCAACCGATCTGATCTCGCCTCCGCAGGTACGAGATCCCATGGCGCCGGAGATGGCGTGCCCCGCTTTCCTTAAATTCGCAATCTTTGCAGATTCTGCGTGCTCTGCTTTGGGGTATGAGAATCTGATCCGGGGGGTGCGCGGGTTTGGCAGGTTTCTTTGATTTGGACGGGGAATGCTCGTGCCAAGATGCTAAACCGAGGAGCCGTGCGGTCGTTGCTGGATCGTCTCCGCGCGCCGCCGAGGGGAAGGAGCCCCGCCATGGCGCCGCCGGCCGCTGCCAGCCACGCGTGCTTCTGCAGCCTTAGCCATTCCAATGCGCACGGCGAGAGCGGCAGGGTGCAGAGGAAGGCTGCCCTGGATTTGGGGGTCGGGAGGAGGTTTGCGCCGGGCAGCGCGCTGAGCTTGAAGAGCTGTCTGGACTGGCAGGACGGCAGCAGGTTCAGGAGGGTGGATGGTGAAGGCGAGGCGGTGGAAATCAAGGCTAGGGTTCTGTCCCCTCAGCGGCAGTTCGTCTGTGATTCAGAGGTTCAGCTGTCGGAGGAGGTGAGCGTGAAGAGTGTTAATGGGAATGGCGCTTGCCGTCCCGGGAAGCGCTTTGGTTTCCCTGAGCAGGCCGTGCCAACTAAGATGGTGGTTGCTGTTGATGTAGATGAAGGTATTGTGAAGGAAAAATCTTTACCGTAGAGATGTGCATCTCTTGACTTATGCAGGGCTAAACTACCATGTTCATTTCATAACTAGTTCCTTTCTTAGTGCTTGAGTTTCATGTTGCCTAGTCTAGAACAATACTGTCAATGGGACATTATTGCAAAAAACTTCCATCGCATGTGATCATTCTTTATAAAGTGAACATTTTATTTTTGTTCCTTATAACTTACCATTTCTCTTTATATTGTTATTTATATCCCACCTGCAGTTCTCGGAAGCTTTCTTGCTGCCCTGAACAGATTTATTGCCGAGCGGTACTCATGGAATCACTCGGTATCAGAATACCATGTGTATGAGTTCTTTAAGGTGCCTTGCTTTTCCTGCAAAATCTTGAGTTCCTGTAATTTATTCTCTATGGGGCGAGTTTGTAATTTGTTTTGCATCTTTTTGCAATACACTATGCAGATATGGAATTGTTCTCAAGAGAAAGGTTTGCATTGGTTGTAATGTTCTCATCGTGTTTGTTTCAATAGAATACTCTGAATTAAATTGAAGCATTCTTCTAAATTGTTGCAGCTAGTATTCTTGTCCATGAGTTCTTTACAACCCATTACTTCCAAGATGGTATACATCCTATTCCAGGCGCTCGAGATGCTCTCCAAAATCTTTCTTCTTTCTGTAGCTTATCTGTAGTAACGTAAGTCAATCATTTGATTTTAGACACACAGTCGATTATCTTTTGTTATGTGCTGCCTGCTTAGTGATATCTTTCCTCTTAAAGATCTCGGCAGGATGTAATAAAAAATCACACATTAGAGTGGATCGAGAAGTTTTATCCAGGATTATTTGAGCAGATCCATTTTGGGAATCATTTTGCTTTGCAAGGTCAATCAAGGCCAAAATCAGAGATTTGCAGGTATTGTTTGAGGAACGTTATTTTACTTTTTTCAGTCCTTTAGTCTTTGACTAGGCTTAGAACACATTAAAGAATAATGATGTTCAAAATGTCGTTTACTATCTCACTTCAAGCTGTTACCGCATGTTCTCGGCTTTTTTGACACAGAATGTTAAAAGACCTACTTACTATCTCATTTGAATCTGTTACAACATATTCTCACTTGTTCTTACACAAAATTTTAACTCCTTGGCTTCCGAATGCCTTCAGATCGTTTGGTGCGCAGGTTTTAATAGACGACAACCCGAGATATGCTCAAGAATGTGCCGAGGATGGCATGAGGGTCCTGCTGTTTGATTATGATAACTCGTATCCCTGGTGCAAAACTGGTGTGGATCAATCACATCCGTTGGTGACCAAGGTTCATAACTGGCAAGAAGTTGAGCAGAAACTTCTTTCGTGGGTAGCACCTGAGAGCTGACATTCTTTGTTGGGTTTGGGAAGCAGAATTGTGAGCAGCATATAAGAGCCCAGTTTCTGAAGGAACATCCTGGATCCCTTCTAACATCTCAATCCATGAACATGTCAAGGGTAAAGTACAATACCCCAGATCGTCAGTGATAGAATGACAATGGAACATTACCTTACTGCAGCATGATTGTTGTAGGCCTGAAATGCAATCAAACAGTCTAGTATGCCATTGGATGATTCAAGATCACACGTTGAAGCTCAATTCTCGGCACTGTGCTATGTGTTGGATCAAATAGTTCCTATGAATATATATCTAATAAGCATTATCTTATGAATTGGATCTTTTGTCCTGGGTCCTGATTTGTACTGGTGCAAAGGTACCAAGTGGTTACAGTTGTGTGCTAATTGTGCTATAATGTCGTATTTTATTGCGGATTGAATCGATGCCAGGGGAAAAAAAGTACTGTAAATCATCATGTACTGGGCCCACAATGTGAATGAATATCTTTTTGAATATGAATATGACAAATTTGTTTTGAGCTTCTGCCTACGAGTACGACAAGGCTAAATTTGCTGTACTTGCACGAATACAAACCATGTACTAACATTACCAAATGTCATTACCGCCAGTCGACCACACTTTTCTCTAGGCAGCACTGGCAATCATCATAATCAATATGTTATGAGTTATCACTTGTTATATGTATCTCGGTAAATCAATAGGTTATGAGGAGTTGTTATATATCTCAACACCAGTATCGCGTTCTGTATATGCACATAGCTATAAGTAATGCAAATCTTAAGATACCACCAACGCATAATTAGCCCCTTGACAAACGATGTAACTATACTGTGATGTGAGAGCATCAAGTTCTTGACACACACTTTTTCTTACTAGATACCGAAAGGGACTGGAATGTTTTTAATGAGGCGGCTGCTTATTCGTTAATATAAGTACGTTTTACTTAAGAAGAAAAAGTAGTGCAAATCTTAAGATACAACCGACGCATAATTAGGATCCACCATATATTAGTACTACTGCGCATAGTTGCAGAAGCCCTGGTTGCACTTGCCATCGCACTGGTTGGAGCAGCTGCTGCAGTTCTTCTTGTCGGAGAGCAGATCCACGCAGTGGCCGCCACAGCACGTCCGGCCGTGCTTGCAGGCCTTGTTGCAGCCGCCGCAGTGCTCGGCGCTAGCGACGATGTCCACGCACTGACCGCCGCAGCACGTCGTCCCGGCGCTCCCCGGCACGAGGCATGCTTCAGGCGACTTCTTCGAGCAATAGTGGTAGGCAGGACGACAGTGCCACCAACAAGCAGGAAACGGCTCCTCCTCGCCGGGAGCGGGAGCGCCGGGCTAGCGCTGATGGCGGTGGCAGTGGCAGTGGCTAGCACCGTGAGGAGAAGCAGGAAGGCGGCGTTCGCCATTGCGAAGTGAATGAAAATGAGTAATCGGGATTTGGATCAGCCTCGAGATTATGGAGATAGCTGTAGGATTTGATTGTGTGGACTGAATGTCTCTGAAACGTCGCAATTATATACTGCAGAGTAGAGCGTGAAGGAAGCTAGCGGGGTTAGCTTTGCTCTCGATCTGCAGGTTGACTTCTGATTACTGTATTCGAAAAGAGGTTGAGTAGAGGCTTCAAAACGATGCGAACAGGACGCTTTTGTCGGTCACGAATACGCAAGGATTTAAGGACACCATGTGTGTGTGGAGTCTAGAGTTCAGCAAGATTAATTGCAGGCTGATCAATCAACCAGTTCGTGGCAATGTTCAGAGCTGGGAATGGCTGCAACACTGTCGTAACCAGGATTCTGGCATGATTAATATATTTAGGATTCAGTGAACCAAATGATGGCCGTCTTCCCATGCTAGACGTGCTGCGCTACCAGCTAATTCATCAAATTAAATAAGACCATTTTCCTACCGTCCAAGCCACACCTTCTCAAATGACGTGATCAACTCGGAATTTATAGGTTTCTAGCAGATACTACCTCCGTTTCAAGAAATAAAGTCCCCTCGTTTGATGAGTTTTTTGTTTGACCAAGAATTACTTCAAATAGATAAAGATTGTTTGTATGAAATTAATATTATTAAAAAGTGCTTTTTAATACGAATCCAACGATACTATATATATATATATAATATAATCAAGATTTTGTTACTCAAATTTTATGGTCAAAGTTTCTCTTGAAATACGCGTGCGCCTTATTTTTTGAAACGGATGTAGTATGAAGATTGTTGATGTCATGGTAAGGTAGGGTCCAGGGCTCAAAATATTCTTGACACCTCCCATCCCTATCTATATGTGCATGTAACTGAGATCGAGAAGCACAAGAGAGAACTATCATTTCATTCCTAGCTCGATATATGAAGCTATGTTGGACAAACGTTTCGTGACGATATATATTGGATATAGTCGAATGTGTAGGTGAGATTTAATACCGAATGCATGTCACCAATAAAGGCTACAACCACATGAGATTTCCAATTATCATGTCCAGGGACTTGATCTTGAAGTAGGTTTTTGCTAGATTGCCACGAGAGCAGTTAACTGGTACCTGATCCGTCAGATGAACTAGTCCCAACTACCATTATCCCTGTACAATATATGGTTATTTTATGAAAGTTATTTAGTGACTCGAAGAAATCATGTGTTAATTATAATGATGGAGATTTTCCATGATTCTTCGATTCAAGTAAAATCCCGGGGGCTACTGACATAGGCTTCCCAATGGGCCTGCCGAAGAAGGTACCCGGGGTTCACCGAAGACCCATGACTCGAAGAATATGAAGCCCGGAAGCCCAATAAAGCGTCGGTTTGGAAATATACAGTTGTATTAGAAATAATGACTTGTAACTATTACGGGAAGAACTCAAAGAGTATCCCGATGTTTGTAACTTGTACATCACGAAATCCTCGGCTCCGCCTCCTATATAAGGGAGAGTTGAGGGAGAAAGAGAGGATCGATTCATTGTCAACATAACCCTAGTTTTCTAGCAGTCGAGTATTTTTCCGGCTAAAACCCTCGAGATCTACTTGCCCTCTACTTTCCACGAAACCCTAGTCTACAACTTGTAGGCATTGACAAGTTGATACCTTGTCAGGCGGCTTGACTCTTGAGGCTTCGGTGGAGATGGGATCTGGTCTGGCGGCTGGATGAGGTTTTTCTCAATGTGTGTTCGTCAAATGCATATTTGTAATTCAAATTTGAATTAATTCAGAAAATCCCATTGAACCGATTTAAACGAAGAAAAGTAGTTAGAAATCAAGATATCTCGGATTTTTCCATCTCATGTGTTCTAATAGTTTTGAAAATTGGAGTGGCGCTATTTTTTTAATATGTGGTGTCGGGTCTTCACAAATAAACCCATTTGTCACTAATAAAATCGCCAATTAACTTTTCGTGACAAAATCTAGAAAAAATATTTACCACTTCTGTTTCCCATACCAAGATGCACCCATGTAAAAAATTGAGAAGGGTTATCATGAGGGGAGACGTGGAATTTGGTGATTTGGCGTCCGAGAGCACGCTATGTGCGTGCACGATGTGTCATTTCATGTCTAGAGCGCGCTAGTAATGCACACAGACTGTTCAACAAAACAACAATACACTACCTCTAGGCAACTAATGGTTTAATGCCATCTACTCCTACTTTCGTTCCGTAGCTAGTTGTAGAATGTAGATTGACCTTACGGTCGAACAAGCGGCATGCCCATGTTGTTGCGTGTTTTTCACTCTGAAACACTGACATGTCATTTCACCTGGCGTTATTTGTCCTTGGAACGCAAAGTGTGAGGAAGAGGCGGAGGGAGACATGTGCTAGAATAGGTTCTAATTGTGTGAAGCATGATTTCAATCTTAAATTTTTCATAAACATACAACAAATTCAAACTTTGGACAATTACATAAACTAACTACCACTATTCTTAACTGACTTCTCTAACATAATTATACATATACTGACTACACCTAATTCTTAATCCACAATTGTGCCTAGTCAACGCCGTTACCATCAACATTGCCGGAAACCTCCATCGGGTACATTCTGTCCTTTCCCTGGCCGCGCACCTTCATTGGCGTCTTCCCCTTGCCTTACACCTTTATGTTTACCAATGATTTGTCCTGAGCCGTACGCACATCATCGTAATACATTACGCCGGTTCTAGCCCGCTATGCTCCTACATCTCCCGTAGAATCTACGAGAGCTTCCGCAAGCTATTGCTGCTCCGTGGCATGTATGGCCCGATTTATGGCCTAAAGTCGGCCTTGGAGTAGGCTAGAGCCTCGTCGATGCCGTTCTCACCGTCAGATTCAATATTGGGGGAGGGACGGGATCGACATCGAACGTGAACCGGCGACCGGCATCGTATCCAGCATGTGGCTTTTGGTCGAGCTCGGAGTAGTCCTTCTTGAGCCACTGCTCGGCTCAAGAAACCATGGATAGTTGATCCGGCGACGGTGGTTGGAGCTGCCATCGCAAGCGGGGGGTGGAGCCACCGCGAGCCATGGAAAGCTTAGAGGATTGGTTGTGGGTGGCAAGGAGAGGAAGAGGAGGTAAGTGGCTCCATGGGTGCAATGAGGAGGGAATGTGCCCCTTATTACATGCGTCCGAACAGACCGGAATCAATGGCTACCGGGGAGCGATGAGCGGGGTATCGATTGAGCTCACTACACTAGCCAATAGAGGGAAGGTACGCACGGCTAGGCTAGTAGCGTAGGCAGCGAGCAAGCTTTCTGCCTGCCAGTGGAAGCGCCATTGAAGGTGAGCTGCATGGACGCGCATGAGAGCAATATGGGTCCACACATAAAATTTTTCCATGTGCGCATGAGAGCATCATGGGTCCACATGTAAAATTTTCCCACGTTCGCATGGCGCGTCTAAGCTTATACTCGGTCCTACCTGTAAGCTTTACCAGGGTTCCACCTTATACCACGAATAGTCAAATGGTGTGGACCGCAAGAAACACGCCGTTTGATTATTTACGAGGCTAGTTTCAATGAAAGAAGATAAAAGTGAGAAGTATCGAGCGTTGCACGAAACCAAGTAGCACAAGGCTACTAGGACACGGAACCAATTTTCTTATAATCTTATTAAGACTGCTCATAGTGGGGATAACATAGGTGGTAACATCACAAATCTCAATGCATTTTAGTGACATGGCACGATAATAAATGAAAAAGAGACTAAGGTGGTAACTAGCTATGTTACCATAACATCACACAACCCAAAGCAATATGAGTCTACAACATAATTAATGACACATTGCATGAAACAACATCTAAGTTACTACCTACTACTATGGAGGTAGTAACTTAGACTAGTAACATATATTATGTTACTAGTCTAAGTTACTCCCCACTATGAGCAAGTAACATAGCTAGTAACATCACACATTTCAAGGTATTTTGGTGACATGACATGCTAATAAATGAAGAAAGAGAGTGAGGTGGTAACTAGCTATATTACCATAACATCACACACCTCAAGGCAAGATGAGTCTACAACATAATAAATGATACAATGCATGTCACCACATATAAGTTACTACCCACTATCAAGATAGTAACATAGACTAATAACATGACATAGTATGTTACTAGTCTAAGTTACTCCTCACTATGACCAACCTAAATATGGTGTAAATTAAGATAAGACTTTGTTTCGCTGCAATTCAATTGGACACATCGATGATGTTAGCAGTCAGTCTGTGGCTCTGACTCGTCTTACACTTGCAGACCCGAATCATTGGTCAAAGTAACTGCTCTTTGTCATTCTGTTTTTTATTAGTTGTCACTCATATGGTATCAATTCTTTTGCTGAATCAGTGATAATTAATATGGAAATGAGAGAGTACGTGAGAGGCCTTATGTCAGTGGGTGTATGACCGTGCGAGCGAAGAAGACTAACTACACAGAGCCACGGGTCACTCTCTGAAAAACTGTGACAGTAGTCCGTGAACACAAAACAACGGGACCATCAATGCAGCTAAGCTAAGCAAATACGAGACGAGGGAAATTCAAAAACAAAAACCAAAACGTATCACCTCGAGGTTTTACACGTGACATATCCACCAGAAGCAGTTCAGTACTTGTAGACAAGAATCACAGCTAGGCTGGTACTAAAAGCCAATTCGTCCAATAGGAGAATGGCTAGTTGTAGCGGTATGCCGAAGCACTTCTTACAGCTTGTGATGCATGTTGCATGGCGCATACTGCAACAAATCTTTGCGCCGAGGAGGTTAGGGAAACGTTGAGCAGCTGTAGTAGTACTTGCTAGTAGCAAACTAGGAATTCGTGCTAACTGGTTCTGAACAACTCATTCCAGCGACTGTATGAAGACTTAGCAAGCTACGTATGCACGCAAATGCTCCTTTACGGAGTACCGTTGTACATGGAACTAGGCTGCAAATATCCGAGGAACGCAACCAACCCACGATGTTTGACTTCATGTAATTTGCTCGCTTACTCGGTTGTCGGGAGATCTGCCTCAAAATATTCCTAATGCCTCTTATTTCTAGATACATGCCCGTGCAATCGATTGTGAGCAGCATAACAGATATCATGTAACACATTCCCAGATCGAGCATAGTTCTGCAGGAGAAAGATTTGTGATCATATATAGCGCGGAGTTGAAGGTGGTTGGTGAGATGCAATGTAGGATGGAACTCAATAATGCCGAGGAGTTACCGCTGCAATATATGCCCACATTCGTGAAGAGTTGAGGCCCTAGTAATAACTTGTTTGCTTATTCAAAATTTCATTCTAGAACTTCAGTTGGTTCGACCTGCCGTCCATCAGTCCATGCATTTAATAAAACTAGCTAAGGGTATACCAATACATTTATATTGTAATATCATCCTAAGATATTAGGTCACCTTTCAAAACGTAGAATCATGTAAACAGTACAATGATCAGACATAGGCTTTGAAATCAGCATAGCAAGTAACAGTACAATCCTGTCACAGGCTTAGAAATCAACATAGCAAGTAACATAATCCAAAACCACCGAACCATATGGCATATTGTGACATGCATATATGTCACAATCCTATCAGATCTAGGGTTTCAAATGTAGAACAACATATATATAAAGAACAATATGCACCACAAAACTATACCTTGGTTTTGATGAATAGTTAGCTATGTAGACCGAAATGTGC
The DNA here is from genome assembly GCF_019359855.2 of Lolium perenne. Classification (NCBI taxonomy): domain Eukaryota; kingdom Viridiplantae; phylum Streptophyta; class Magnoliopsida; order Poales; family Poaceae; genus Lolium; species Lolium perenne. The sequence continues at coordinate 33,532,318 of NC_067250.2, forward strand.
ATCATATGTCTGAAGATTCTTTGTGACACAATAGGAAGGAAAGACAGGGGTCACATATATGATTTGAACTATGGACCATAGGGGAACACAACAATTACAGACTCGATTAATGCAAAACTTGCAAGGGTCTGATGTCTACGTTCCCCCTCCTTTCCTGTAGACAGTGTTGGGCCTCCAAGAGCAGAGGTTTGTAGAACAGCAGCAAGTTTTCCCTTAAGTGGATCACCCAAGGTTTATCGAACTCAGGGAGGAAGAGGTCAAAGATATCCCTCTCATGCAACCCTGCAACCACAAAGCAAGAAGTCTCTTGTGTCCCCAACACACCTAATAGGTGCACTAGTTCGGCGAAGAGATAGTGAAATACAGGTGGTATGAATATATATGAGCAGTAGCAACGGTGCCAGAAAATAGCTTGCTGGCGTGTAGTTGATGGTGATAGTATTGCAGCAGTAGTAACGCAAGAAACAAGTAAACAAGCAGCGATAGCAGTATTTAGGAACAAGGCCTAGGGATTACACTTTCACTAGTGGACACTCTCAACATTGATCACATAACAGAATAGATAAATGCATACTCTACACTCTTGTTGGATGATGAACACATTGCGTAGGATTACACGAACCCTCAATGCCGGAGTTAACAAGCTCCACAATAATGCTCATATTTTAGTAACCTTTAGTGTAAGATAGATCAACATAACCAAATAGATCACATCAATACCATCATAGTAATAGTTAACTTCACAATCTACAAGAGATCATGATCATAGCCTACGACAAGAACCACACGGTGCACACACTAGTCACCTTTACACACGTGCAGGAGGAATAGAACTACTTTAATAACATCACTAGAGTAGCACATAGATGAATTGTGATACAAAACTCATATGAATCTCAATCATGTAAAGCAGCTCATGAGATCATTGTATTGAAGTACATGGAGAGAGGTTAACCACATAGCTACCGGTACAGCCCCGAGCCTCGATGGAGAACTACTCCCTCCTCATGGGAGCAGCAGCGGTGATGAAGATGGCGGTGGAGATGGCAGCGGTGTCGATGGAGAAGCCTTCCGGGGGCACTTCCCCGCTCCGGCAGGGTGCCGGAACAGAGACTCCTGTCCCCCAGATCTTGGCGTCGCGATGGCGGCGGCCCTGGAAGGTTTCTGTGGTTTTCGTCGAACGCCTCAGGGTTTCTGATCCAGGGGCTTTATATAGGCGAAGAGGCGGCGCAGGAGGGCTGACAGGGGGGCCAGACTATAGGGCGGCGCGGCCCCCCCCTCTGGCCGCGCCAGCCTATAGTTTGGTGGGCCTGTGGCCCCCCTCTGACCTCTCTGGTGTGTTCTGGATGCTTCCGGGGATTCTAAGATCTTTGGCGTTGATTTCGTCCGATTCGAGAATATTTCGTTACTAGGATTTCTGAAACCAAAAACAGCAGAAAACAGGAACTGCACTTCGGCATCTTGTTAATAGGTTAGTTCCAGAAAATGCACGAATATGACATAAAGTGTGCATAAAACATGTAGATAACATCAATAATGTGGCATGGAACATAAGAAATTATCGATACGTCGGAGACGTATCAGCATCCCCAAGCTTAGTTCTGCTCGTCCCGAGCAGGTAAAACGATAACACATATAATTTCTGGAGTGACATGCCATCATAATCTTGATCATACTATTTGTAAAGCATATGTAGTGAATGCAGCGATCAAAACAATGTATATGACATGAGTAAACAACTGAATCATAAAGCAAAGACTTTTCATGAATAGCACTTCAAGACAAGCATCAATAAGTCTTGCATAAGAGTTAACTCATAAAGCAATAATTCAAAGTAAAGGTATTGAAGCAACACAAAAGAAGATTAAGTTTCAGCGGTTGCTTTCAACTTGTAACATGTATATCTCATGGATATTGTCAACATAGAGTAATATAATAAGTGCAATAAGCAAGTATGTAGGAATCAATGCATAGTTCACACAAGTGTTTGCTTCTTGAGGTGGAGAGAAATAGGTGAACTGACTCAACATTGAAAGTAAAAGAATGGTCCTCATAGAGGAAAAGCATCGATTGCTATATTTGTGCTAGAGCTTTGATTTTGAAAACATGAAACAATTTTGTCAACGGTAGTAATAAAGCATATGTATCATGTAAATTATATCTTACAAGTTGCAAGCCTCATGCATAGTATACTAATAGTGCCCGCACCTTGTCCTAATTAGCTTGGACTACCGGATCATCACAATGCATTGTTTTTACCAAGTGTCACAAAGGGGTACCTCTATGCCGCCTGTACAAAGGTCTAAGGAGAAAGCTCGCATTGGATTTCTCGCTATTGATTATTCTTCAACTTAGACATCCATACCGGGACAACATAGACAACAGATAATGGACTCCTCTTTTATGCATAAGCATATAACAACAATTAATAATTTTCTCATTTGAGATTGAGGATATATGTCCAAAACTGAAACTTCCACCATGGATCATGGCTTTAGTTAGCGGCCCAATGTTCTTCTCTAACATATGCATGCTTAACCATAAGGTGGTAGATCGCTCTTACTTCAGACAAGACGAACATGCATAGCAACTCACATGATATTCAACAAAGAGTGGTTGATGGCGTCCCCAGTAAACATGGTTATCGCACAACAAGCAACTTAATAAGAGATAAAGTGCATAATTACATATTCAATACCACAATAGTTTTTAAGCTATTTGTCCCATGAGCTATATATTGCAAAGGTGAATGATGGAATTTTAAAGGTAGCACTCAAGCAATTTACTTTGGAATGGCGGAAAATACCATGTAGTAGGTAGGTATGGTGGACACAAATGGCATAGTGTTGTTTGGCTCAAGGATTTGGATGCATGAGAAGTATTCCCTCTCGATACAAGGTTTAGGCTAGCAAGGTTGTTTGAAACAAACACAAGGATGAACCGGTGCAGCAAAACTCACATAAAAGACATATTGAAAACATTATAAGACTCTACACCGTCTTCCTTGTTGTTCAAACTCAATACTAGAAATTATCTAGACCTTAGAAAAACCAAATATGCAAACCAAATTTTAGCATGCTCTATGTATTTCTTCATTAATGGGTGCAAAGCATATGATGCAAGAGCTTAATCATGTGCACAACAATTGCCAAGTATCACATTACCCAAGACATTAATAGCAATTACTACATGTATCATTTTCCAATTCCAACCATATAACAATTAACGAAGCAGTTTCAACCTTCGCCATGAAAATTAAAAGCTAAGAACACATGTGTTCATACGAACCAGCGGAGCGTGTCTCTCTCCCACACAAGAATTTATTCAACAAAAACAAAAACAAGAAACATACTGACGCTCCAAGAAAAGCACATAAGATGTGATGGAATAAAAATATAGTTTCAGGGGAGGAACCTGATAATGTTGTCGATGAAGAAGGGGATGCCTTGGGCATCCCCAAGCTTAGACGCTTGAGTCTTCTTGATATATGCAGGGGTGAACCACCGGGTGCATCCCCAAGCTTAGAGCTTTCACTCTCCTTGATCATGTTGCATCATACTCCTCTCTTGATCCTTGAAAACTTCCTCCACACCAAACTCGAAACAACTCATTAGAGGGTTAGTGACAATAAAAATTATCATATTCAGAGGTGACACAATCATTCTTAACACTTCTGGACATTGCATAAAGCTACTGGACATTAGTGGATCAAAGAAATTCATCCAACATAGCAAAAGAGGCAATGCGAAATAAAAGGCAGAATCTGTCAAAACAGAACAGTTTGTATTGACGAATTTTATTAGGCCACCAGACTTGCTCAAATGAAAATGCTCAAATTGAATGAAAGTTGCGTACATATCTGAGGATCATGCACGTAAATTGGCTTAATTTTCTGAGCTACCTACAGGGAGGTAGACCCAGATTCGTGACAGCAAAGAAATCTGGAACTGCGCAGTAATCCAAATCTAGTACTTACTTTTCTATCAACGGCTTTACTTGGCACAACAAAACACTAAACTAAGATAAGGAGAGGTTGCTACAGTAGTAAACAACTTCCAAGACACAAATATAAAACAAAGTACTGTAGCAAAATAACACATGGGTTATCTCCCAAGAAGTTCTTTCTTTATAGCCATTAAGATGGGCTCAGCAGTTTTAATGATGCACTCGCAAGGAATAGTAATTGAAGCGAAAGAGAGCATCCAGAGGCAAATTCAAAACACATTTAAGTCTAACATGCTTCCTATGCATAGGAATCTTGTAAATAAGCAAGTTCATGAAGAGCAAAGTAACAAGCATAGGAAGATAAAACAAGTATAGCTTGAAAAATTTCAACACATAGAGAGGTATTTTAGTAACATGAAAATTTCTACAACCATATTTTTCTCTCTCATAATAACTTTCAGTAGCATCATGAGCAAACTCAACAATATAACTATCACACAAAGCATTCTTATCATGAGTCTCATGCATAAAATTAGTACTACTCCCAACATAAGCATAGTTATTCTTATTAATTGTAGTAGGAGCAAATTCAACAAAGTAGCTATCATTATTATTCTCATCATCAAATATAGGAGGTATATTGTAATCATAATCAAATTCATCCTCCATAACAGGTGGCAACAAAAGACTTCTATCATTATAATCATCATAAATAGGAGGTAAAGTATCATCAAAGTAAATTTTCTCCTCAATGCTTGGGGGACTAAAAAGATCATGCTCATCAAAACCAGCTTCCCCAAGCTTAGAATTTTCCATATCATTAGCAACAATGGTGTTCAAAGTATTCATGCTAACATGTTCCATGGGTTTTTTAATTTTCGCATTAAACCATTCATGTCTTGACTCAGGAAATAGTACAAAGAGCTCACAGATGTTTTCCATTATGCCTAACTAGTGTAAACAAGAAACAAAAAGTTGCAATTGCAGGATCTAAAGGAAATAGCTTCGAGCACAAACACAATGGCGCCAGAAAAGTACTTTACCTGGAACCGAAGTATGAGTGCTTTTTTACCTTTCCTCCCCGGCAACGGCGCCAGAAAAGTGCTTGATGTCTACGTTCCCCCTCCTTTCCTGTAGACAGTGTTGGGCCTCCAAGAGCAGAGGTTTGTAGAACAGTAGCAAGTTTTCCCTTAAGTGGATCACCCAAGGTTTATCGAACTCAGGGAGGAAGAGGTCAAAGATATCCCTCTCATGCAACCCTGCAACCACAAAGCAAGAAGTCTCTTGTGTCCCCAACACACCTAATAGGTGCATTAGTTCGGCGAAGAGATAGTGAAATACAGGTGGTATGAATATATATGAGCAGTAGCAACGGTGCCAGAAAATAGCTTGCTGGCGTGTAGTTGATGGTGATAGTATTGCAGCGTAACGCTGATAAAACAGTAAACAAGCAGCGATAGCAGTATTTAGGAACAAGGCCTAGGGATTACACTTTCACTAGTGGACACTCTCAACATTGATCACATAACAGAATAGATAAATGCATACTCTACACTCTTGTTGGATGATGAACACATTGCATAGGATTACACGAACCCTCAATGCCGGAGTTAACAAGCTCCACAATAATGCTCATATTTTAGTAACCTTTAGTGTAAGATAGATCAACATAACCAAATAGATCACATCAATACCATCATAGTAATAGTTAACTTCACAATCTACAAGAGATCATGATCATAGCCTACGACAAGAACCACACGGTGCACACACTAGTCACCTTTACACACGTGCAGGAGGAATAGAACTACTTTAATAACATCACTAGAGTAGCACATAGATGAATTGTGATACAAAACTCATATGAATCTCAATCATGCAAAGCAGCTCATGAGATCATTGTATTGAAGTACATGGAGAGAGGTTAACCACATAGCTACCGGTACAGCCCCGAGCCTCGATGGAGAACTACTCCCTCCTCATGGGAGCAGCAGCGGTGATGAAGATGGCGGTGGAGATGGCAGCGGTGTCGATGGAGAAGCCTTCCGGGGGCACTTCCCCGCTCCGGCAGGGTGCCGGAACAGAGACTCCTGTCCCCCAGATCTTGGCGTCGCGATGGCGGTGGCCCTGGAAGGTTTCTGTGGTTTTCGTCGAACGCCTCAGGGTTTCTGATCCAGGGGCTTTATATAGGCGAAGAGGCGGCGCAGGAGGGCTGACAGGGGGGCCAGACTATAGGGCGGCGCGGCCCCCCCTCTGGCCGCGCCAGCCTATAGTTTGGTGGGCCTGTGGCCCCCCTCTAACCTCTCTGGTGTGTTCTGGATGCTTCCGGGGATTCTAAGATCTTTGGCGTTGATTTCGTCCGATTCCGAGAATATTTCGTTACTAGGATTTCTGAAACCAAAAACAGCAGAAAACAGGAACTGGCACTTCGGCATCTTGTTAATAGGTTAGTTCCAGAAAATGCACGAATATGACATAAAGTGTGCATAAAACATGTAGATAACATCAATAATGTGGCATGGAACATAAGAAATTATCGATACGTCGGAGACGTATCAGGGTCTTGTTTATTTCATCAGCCATTGATTAATCGAGCGACGTAGATTGGCTGATCTACGAGCTCGTAGATTATCTTTGTATAGATTATGATAATATATGTGAAACCACCAATAATATGGCTTGGTTGAATTAGGATCTATATAGAATTGATGCACTAGCCACCTCACCAAAAGTACGAACTGATGGAAATGGGCTAAGCAATATATTTATCGAAACACTCCTCCTCACGTTTGGGCTATAGTTTTTTAGTCCTTAGACGCGGAGCTCGGAAATCCACATAGACACACATCAACATCCCTCCTCACATGTGATATAAGGAGAAAATCAACGTGTGAAACTAATATGTAGGCACAAGAGGCCTTGGATGTTTCTCTATGTCTTAGATATCACAATCCTACCAGATCTAGGGTTTCAAATGTAGAACAACATATATATAAAGAACAATATGAACCACAAAACTATACCTTGGTTTTGATGAATAGTTAGCTATGTAGACCAAAATGTGCATCATATGTCTAAAGATTCTTTGTGATACAATAGGAAGGAAAGATATGGGTCACAAATATGATTTGAAATATGCACCATAGGGGAACACAACAATTACAGACTTGATTAATGCAAAACTTTCAAGGGTCTTGTTTATTTCATCAGCCATTGATTAATCGAGCGACTTAGATTGGCTGATCTACGAGCTCGTAGATTATCTTTGTATAGATTATGATAATATATGTGAAACCACCAATAATTTGTCTTGGTTGAATTAGGATCTATATAGAATTGATGCACTATCCACCTCACCAAAAGAACGAACTGATGGAAATGGGCTAAGCAATATATTTATCTCAACACTCCTCCTCACGTTTGGGTTATAGTTTTTTAGTCCTTAGACGCGGGGCTCGGAAATCCACATAGACACACATCAACATCCCTCCTCACGTGTGATATAAGGAGAAATTCAACGTGTGAAATTAATATGTAGGCACAAGAGGCCTTGGATGTTTCCCTAAGAAAACTTTCATAGCTTGGTGGAATATTATTTGGAAGCAAAGGAATAACTGGATTTTTGAGCACAAGAGGTTTTCTTTAAAGGGCTAGAAAGTAGGATTTGTCTTAGATATCACCATGCTGAAGCATAGGGTGAACAGTTCTTTTGCTAACAGCTTGTCATCATGGTTTAGCACCCTGTTGTAATTTTTTCTTCTCTTTCTATACATAGTTTGTACTCTTGTTTTTGGTTAATAAAGAGCTGCGGGGGATTCCCCTGCAGTAGAAGAGCTTCAAAAAAGAGGCCTTGGATGGAGGGGGCACAAACAATTTCAGGATAATTGCGTCACGTGGTACCCGAACTCGAGATCTTGGCTCTGATACCATGTAATTATTCATGCACTAGGCAACGCTACTATAGTATAAAATGATGGAACGGGGCTAGATAATATATTTATTTCAACACTCCCCTCGCGTATAGGATATTTTAGTCCTTAGTGTGGACTTGATGTAGGCTGCAGAGTAGTGTGTTAAACGTGAGACCTCTTGGCACTGATAACACATAGAATTGGTACCCAACCAACTCAACCAAAAATCGTAACTAATGGAAAGGACTATCCAATCCACATATACACACATCAATATTTTTCATAGTGTTTATAAGTTGTTGACTTGTTGTAATCAAACTAGCCTACTAACGAGGTTTGGTAGTGACTAAGGTCACGTACTGGACCCGGGCCATTGGTCACTACAAGTAGCGTGTTGTCGCAAAGTCATCTCACAGATTTCTTTCTGAAATGATGTGACAATAGCAGCCCTCGGTGAATACAAAACAACACGACCATCAAAGGAGCTAATAAGCTAAACAATATTAGAGGCATGAAATCTAGATAGAAAGAATAATAGAATTCAAAACGGATAGCTTCATGTTGCTTTTCATTTATTGGTGGTTGATACATGTTTCAACCTTAGTTGATCTATGATTGTAAACTTTAAATAGTTAATGCTGGATACTTTGAAATAAATGAAAAGGTTGTGTGCATCCATTGTATGCATAGCTAGGGCTATCCGGCTATGCTCCCGTTTTGGAAAAAAAAACTTGAAAGCAGTCAGACATATATTTTACAGGTGACATGGATAGCAGAAAAAGTGCTCCATGATGTAGTACATTCACACATTAATCCTAAAACACACTTCCTTGACTGAGCAAATGCAGGATATTTTACTTTTTTCATGTTTATATTTTCTGATGTCCTTGGCTGCATTATTGGGTTCAAAATATTCTTGACGCATCACATTCCTAGCTATTTGTACGTGTAACTGATTCAACTGGCATAAGAGAAGTCATGTTTTTTATTCGTAGTCGTAGATTGATGCATACCTGTGTAGAAAAAAAAGATTTTGCGACATCTAAACTACCGGTTCTAATAGTATCCGAACCCAAGTATGATACCAAGAGTTAGTGTATATAGAGTAAAAAAATATTAAAATAGTAAGAAACAATTACATATTATATTGATTTTAAATAAAAATCACGCACTAAACTAAGAAAAAAGTCATACAAGAGGACTTGGACATGATCATTGTAGCAGTTGTATAAAGAATGAAATGTATCTAGATACAGCTAGCAAGCTTTATATGAAACTAATAATAGTAACACACTGAAAATAATAATGAAAAGAATCAGAATGTTTTAATTGAGATAAATTATTAGACTTTGGAGCAACGAAGAGAAAACGGAGAGAATTTGATAAATAGTGCATCTCATTTTTTCTTTTACTTGGATTTTTCATTTGATTTGTTATTTGTTTTATCTCGAGTGATCGAATCTGGATACAAAGTTTCATTGTATGGTAGATTAATATTGTATCAATACAGTGGAGAGAATATCACAATTTTCTTGAACAGTTTTGCTACTTTAATTGGATGTATCATTGAAGTCTTGATATTCCTGGATATACCATATGAAGACTTGGTGGTCCGTAAAAACATGCTCCTCTATGAAGATATCTTGCACGCCTTTTCAGGAACAAACTTGTCCAAGATTGCGAAAAATATGATACTTGTAAGAGCAAGTACAATAGTCCTACTCAGAGCAATTCCAATAGTGTAGCCGGGTGCTGGCTATAAGGCCAGCTTTAGTCAGCTTATAGCTAACTTGTACAATAGTTGGCTTTAAGGATTGATAACTTTATGTGTAAAAAACCCACTACACATACTCACAAAGTGCCTAGGAGCACGTGCAAGAGCTGGCTCTTGCATGAGAGCTCATCTCTCTTCTCTCTCCACTTCTCTCTCATCCACCTAAGCAAAACAATACTATTTTAATCCTTATAGCCTGCTGAGTCAGCCTTATTGCACTTGCTATCAGCGGCTACAAGCAAATCCACATCACTAAAATCCTAGCTGGAAGTGACAAAAAAGAGGAGAGAGTGTGGAGTGGACGCTCCAGCTATCGACTATGGCACAAGAAACAAGAGAGATATAGCCTAGTGCATGGCTCTAAGCTAGCTGCATGCATTGAGTGCATGCTCTACGTGTCTTGCATGTAAGTGAGCTGTCCAGAAAATAGATAATTAACTATTTACTAAAGCCAATCTTGTAGCCACACTATTATACTAGTGATTACTACATACTAGCTCTAAGTGAAGTGGCATGGTGTATATAGCCAGCGGCAGGCTACGTTAGAGAAAATAGTAGGTACAGTTAGCTGGCTATAAGAAATAAAATAGTATAAGTTTACTTAGTTGGAAGAGAGAGATTAGGAGAGAGAATGGAAGTGAGCTCTTATCTAATAGTCAGCTCTAGCGCGTGCTCCTATGCACTATGTGAAACTAAAAGGTGGGTCATGTATTGTAAAAGTAGTACAATTTTATAGCTTACTATTGTACATGCTAGCTATAAGTTGACTATAAATAATGTGGCAAATTGTTATAGCCGGTTGCCGGCTACACTATTGTTCTTGCTCTTATTGATCTTGCTCTAAGGATCTTGAACAAATAAAATTTTCTACTCTCCTAAAAAATCGGGTCACTAGGCTCAAAACATTCCTGACACCTCACATCCCTACTATTAGAGAGAGCGCGTCTCATCCTTACTCGATGTGATTTGCGACGGATAAACGATCTGTGGCAATATATAACATGGAGTTAAGGTGGTGGGTGAGATAAAATATGGAATTAAACTCATTAGTACTAGCTATGCTTCACACTGGATTTCTGATTATCTTGAGAATTCGCAAAAAAATAATCCGGAGGAGTTAGTACCACCATTATCCCTATATGTGTGAAGAATAGAGGACCTGATTAATTGGTTTGTACTCGTCAAAAACTCAACATTTAGGAGCTTGATTGGTTAGATTCAAAAATACTGGTACATGCACCTCATGAAACTAAAAATGGGTACATGCTCCGGAAATTCAATTCGGCACATGGGAGCATATGCTCCTGCCACCGCAAAAACATTTTGAAATGTTCAAAAAATTCTAACAAAAAATTTCTCGCTTACGTATCAACATGTTACGTGCGCACCTCCACTCGCGGATCCTCCGGCCTGCGTCCTTCAGGCGCTCAGCAACAAGCGTGACGTTGTCAGGCACCGGCTCCCCAGGCCACATCACTTTGAAGATTTGGAGCGCAGCATCCAGAAGATCGTTCATGTGCCGGTCGATGGAGCGCATGTGCTGGATCCGGGCGGAGAGCGCGACCAGATAGTCGTAGCCGTCCCAGGGCGCATCCAGGCTCGGCAAAGTTTGCTTGGCCCTGTGCTCCGTGACCTTGGCAACCGCATGCCTCTGGGAGTCCGGGAAGATCGCTACAAAGAAAAAGAGAAGAAAGAGCAACCGGTGTGAGAACATACCGGCATAAACTAAAAGCTTCTAAGCAAGAGAAAAAAGGGAGGAATCACTTACTGCAAGCGAGGGAGTCGATCTGCATCACCATCTGATCATAGTCAGCTTGATCAGCGGTGAGCTGGGCGATCTTGTCCTGCGCAGCCTTCCGCGCGGCAGCCTCCTCCTCTAGCTCCTTCCGCAGCCCAGCAGTGGAGTCGGTATACTCCTTCAGAGTTTCATCAAGTTTGGCCTCTGCTGCGGCTTTGGCCTCCTTGAGCTCACGTGCATGCCGGAGCTCAGCCTGCATGGCTTGCTCCTTCAACTCGCGGTGCGCGGAGGTGAGCTGCTCCTTTTCAGCTGAATCCGGAGAAGTTTTGTTAACAAACGAAAAACCGGTACGATGAAACATGCAAAATGAGTAAAAGCAAAGAAGAGATAGTACCTTTGAGGGCGGCGAGCTCGGCGGAAAGATCCTCGAAGGAGACTTCTGGAAGCGCTGAAATGCAAAAAAGCTAAGCAAGTGCTGGAAATCAAAAGCAACCGGTAACAAGAAGCCGGAAGAGCAAGGACTAACCTTGGCACTTGCTGTGCGCTTCGGACAGCTCCCGGTGCTCCCACAGCAGCTCCTCAAAGAGATGCTTCCGGGTGTCTGTCGTGCTCTGTTCAAGTTGAGAAGGTTTTCGGTAAAAAAGATGCCGGCAAGGAGAAAAAAGTTTCGCGCTAAGTGCTACGCTCTCAACCCGAAACTCGGGGACTGGCTATGCCGGTTTTTTGTGTTTCTAACAGAGTTTCGCGCTAAGTGCTGCGCTCTCAACCCGAAATTCGGGGACTGGCTATGCCGGTTTTTTGCATTTCTAACAAAGTTTCGCGCTAAGAACTACGTTCTCAACCCGAAACTCGGGGACTGGGAGGATATACATAATCTTCAAAACTTGTAAAGAAAACCGGCAAGGATGTAAAAAAGATTGAGATTGTGTGGCTTACCGTCACGTTGCTGCTGGCATCGTGCCAGGCGTTGTCAAACTCCTTGGCCGCGCGCCGAAGCCGGCCAAAGTGTTGGACGGTGGTGCGGGGGCCGGAGGGGTCGACCACCGGAAGCTTGTCCTTGCCAAGGCCCCGCGTCGCCGGCGTCAGATCCGCCCGATTCCACTTCTCAGCGTAATCGAGCAGATGGCCCAGCTCGGCTCCTTGGCATTGGAACTCCGTAATCCGGCCAATCTGGGCGGAGGCCGCCTCGGAGGCCACCACGGCGGCACGTCCGGTATGCAAGACCATCGTCCGCGAACCGGAAGAGGGATCCGTGGCCGCAGTCACCACCGCAGCAAGTTGCTGGGCGGTAAGCTTACCGCTCTCTGGCGTCATGGGCTTGGCAGGAGCCGGCTTCTCGATGGAGGTTGCCGGAGGAGGAGTTGGCGTAGCCTTGGCAGGCTCAGGAGCTTCCGGAGCGTCCTTCGCCGGAGAGAAGCTGGCCGGCCCGGAAGAGTCCGGCACGGCCTTGGAGGGGGAGGAAGAGGTCTTCTTCTTCTTCTTCTTCTTCTTCTTCTTCTGGGAAGGAGGAACCAGAGGTTCCGCCTGCTCGGCGTCTTCGGTGCCGGTGCCGGTGTTGCTGGCGCCGGTGTCTTGGATTTCTGGAGGGGAGACAAAGTCCCCCTCCGCGTGGTGATCTAAAGGTTTGGGGGCCGCGCGCCCCGAACTTATGTTGCCCCCCAGGGGGAGGCAGAAAGGTTGCCGGCACCAGGTAGTACCAGACTTTGCTGAGGAGGAGGGGAGCCCCTGGCGGCGTCCCCTGAGGTCTCCGGCTTCATGCCAGAGGCGCTCTTGGAGATCTTCAAGGGAGGCCTGGAAAGATGAAAAAAGAAAAAAGTTCAGAAAGGTAACCGGAAAAAGGGAATCCGGAAACAAAAGAAAATCTGGAAGCAAAAACACTCAATAGACAAAAAGGTAAAAGCGGAAACTCACCCGGTAGCCACCGGCATCTCCCGTTTCCGGTAGCGCTTGGTGGTCACCCTCTTCCCGGCGATCTCAATCCGGGAGCGCTTGGCCGGAGGGATCTCGCTGGAGCCGGCCTCAGGCGTGGGCGCCTTCTTCTTGCGGCCCTCGGAGGCGAGCTTCTCCATAAACTCGGCCCCGCATTCGTCCTGAAGCAGGGTGGCGCGCTCCACAACCTGTGGGTTGGCGTTGGCTGAAGGAGCGGCTGCAGAAAGATGTGATACATGAGAAAACAGAAAGAGAAAGATACCTCAAGTATAGTAACCTCATCATCCGAACCGGAGTCCTTGCCAGAAAAGTTATCGGGACGTGGAGTGTGGGTGCGGCCCATCTGCTGCTCTCCCCTTACGTAGGGATCAGCGTCGGAGTCGTCCTGGAAGATCCGGTCCGACGCGTAGGAAGCCGGATGCTCCTGGCCGATCCGGCGGAAGTTCAGAAACAAAAACAACATGTTAGAGGCACGATACTCGAGATATTCACGACTTCGTCGAGGAGAGGTTTAATGACAAGAGATGCCGGAGAAAACCGGTACAGAGGCATAAGTTCGGCAAGGACGCCGAAGAATTTGATCCGGATTCCGGAAGGGTTAAACCGGTACCTTGAGAAAGGAAAACCTGACATGGCCCGTTGGATAGGATCCACCAGACTATACCAGCTTCGGGGACTAATGTTGGGGGGATGACCCCCGGTATGCCAAAGGCATGCCAAACCGGATGGTTTAGGCCATCAAAGTACCGGTTTAAAGGTTGTTCTGGATAGCGAAAGATGATTCAGAGAATCATGTTGGTATCCCAAGGAGGGGGATACCGGAACTAGCTAAGAGCGTACTGGAATACCGGAATAGGTTACTCTGTAGCACGTCGGCAAAGACCAGTCAAAGATGCTCTCCAGAGCTAGAAGACAAAGATGAGCGAAGCACTTCAGCTTTAATCGAAGCCATGACGCCAAAGGCAAAGGATGACGTAAAAGGTGCCGGAGGATGTCACGGCTTCTGATTAAAGGCATACCGGCATCACTGGTAGCTAAAGTAGCTTTGTAAAGTAGTTTGTCAAGTCAAAGATCCCATTAGGGTTTCTAGGGTTCCTTCCCTTGTAAGCCACCCTCTCCCCTATATAAGGAGAGGGGGCACAGCCCTTCGCGGGCACGATACGCCGACGATGAGATGTACGATAAAACCTGTATGCACGTGTGATGAAGAAATAGAGAGATCTAGTGTTGTCCTTGTTCTTGAGTTCATCATCTTCTTCCTTCGGCCAAGGCCAAGTTCTTGAGGAATCCATCTGGAAACCTCACCATCCACATCAAAAACCCTCCCCCGAATCCTCTAGCGTCCATTCGGCCCCAAGATAAGCCATCCCATGGCATCTGTCTGTTCACCATGACGACAACTTGTGTGAAAAAGATAAACAAAACGTCTCGTACACAATTTTTTCTTACAGAAAAAATGTCTTTTTTACAAATGACACTCAAAATGTTGGTTTTCTGTGGAACCACTTTGTGAACGTGTAGAATTTCGAGATGTATCCACTAAATTTTATGTTCAAATTTTTCAACATTTTAAAGTGCATTTAAAATTAAGTTTAAAAACCGGGAGCATATGCTCCCGGGTGCCAAAACGCCACTCCCGTACATGCCCCTAGTATAGAACAAGACTTTTAGGAACCCTATCTTATACAGAAGAGCCGTTTCGTGTGCGGTCCGGAATATTGCTTAAGTCCTAAAAACGAAACGGTGTGCCCAGACTCCTTCACAGGGATACACAAACGATCTCTTATGCCCCAAAAACTCATATGCAATTTTTTATTGCAGCGATTACTTTATTTCCATCGTTTCTTTTTCTTTACCACATCTTAAACAATGTAAAATATTGGTCGTGTGTGTAGTGTCTTTTCAAGGTTCCATCCTGATATTCCATTCAATGTGTGTAGCCTCTTCGCCTTTCTCGTCCACCTTGGAACACACCGGCTCTAGGGTAGACTCATACATTGATATGGCTCGCGGTAAGAAGGCCGCTCGCCTCTTGATGTGGGCATTACCCTTCGGGTAGTTGACATTTGTCTACCTCCCTTGGCGCCAACTAGGGGCCCATGAAGATTGTCCAAGACCAAGGTGGACCCGTACATCGGTTGCAACGGAGGAAACCTACTAGAAGATGGATTCTTTACGAACAAGGCAAGAAGAAAAGATTATATTAGGTCTTAATGTAACCTAGTCGAGTTCGGACAGGACTCCCGGGACCTGGCCTCCTATATAAAGGCCAGGAGAGGGTCTGCCGAACAACAGAACAACAACAGACGAAACCCTAGCAATCTAGCGCACATAAACCCTAGAAACTTTGCCTCCCGGCGAATTCATCATAGTAGTCTATCAGATACCACATTGTAACCTATTTTACTCGGACAAGCAGGAAGTAAGGGGTTTTACCTCATCGAGGGCCCCGAACCTAGGTAATCTCTCTCCCTATTCGTTTGGTATCCGATGTCTCGTGTTAGCCTGCATGATTCCATCAACCCTAAGCCTCTCATGGTGGGCATTGCCGAGGAGCTCTCTCGTCACCTCTCTTACGTGTGGCGCCCACTGGGGCAACATCACGATGTTGAGCAGTCATCTTCGGTGGGGGTGTGGGGAGGAGGAGCATTCCCTCTCGCTTCTGGGCCATGAAGCCGGCTCCTCCACCCGTTATCCGGCTAGTCTTCCTCGAATGATGACTGCGAAGGAATTTGGATGACAAAAAGGACGCGACATTTGTGACACCAGAAGGTAATTCACCACAACTCGAATGGTGGGCGGAGGCACATTGACATGCTGAGGAGGATGAGGAAGAAGAGATGCTCCAGGGTATCATTCATGATGATACATGCATGATGAAGAAAGAGTGCATGCTACGAAGTCTAGTAATGTCGCCGCTGCCAACGATGCCTTGGCCTCTGCCTTCGGTGTAGCAGCAACCTCGTCCACTAACACTGATTATATTATGTAAATATCCTCCGGCGATGAGGAGATGGAGGAACTATATTGGTTTTAGATGTCCTTTTGTTGCCTTTAAGTTGTAAATATATATATCTATTTAAAAATAAGATCACTTTACATCGCCCACGGTTTTTGCTAGAAAATTGTTTCGGACGTGGACCGTCGCACATGTTTTTTGATACATCGCAAACTATTTTTGTTTCCAGAATCGTTTAAAAATATTTTTGGCTCCAGAATCATCCTTATATCTTCCAAAAAAATTATGATTCGTCTAAAATAGATAATGATGGGGATATGCCCATAGGGGGTGGGTCGCCAGTCCCACTCGCCATGAAGACGGAGGCCCAGGTGGATCGCCAGTCGCCTGACCGACTGGACCCGAAGGCGACTGGGCCGAAGTTCCAAAGAGGAGACCCGGTGGCTGGATAAGAAGATTACTTGCGAGAAGGGTAGCGTATCCCGGATTAGTAGCAACTGATACGATTCAGACTTATCCCCTTGTAACCCTAGATCGGGGGTGGATATATAAACCCCCAGGCTAAACCCTAGAGGACACCTCTCACGAGATCCAATCTCCCCATTGTAAGCTCTTGGCTCCACGCTGACTGAGCCCCCCCCCCCCCCCCCCCATTGTAATTCTCCACTGAGCAATAAGATCTAGCAGGACGTAGGCCTTTTACTCTCCGGAGGGGCTGAACCTGGGTAAAACCTTACGTCCCTTGCACCTCGATCCGCAGATGGCAATGTTCCCTTGCCCCTGCATCAATGAAGTGCTACCCCATGTAGCATCTGCCGTGGTCATATCCACGACAGTGGCGCCCACCGTGGGGCATGGGACATCAAGCCTCCGAGCTGCGGCGAGGCCCTACTCGCCAGTACGACGGCCGGTCGCTTCCGGCAGGATGATCGCCACGGGCAACTTCTTCCACATCCAGCCAAGCACCTACCGGCCTGCCTCATCGGCCCTCGAGCACGCTTGGATGGTGCCGATCGGCTCGATCAACCTCTTAGTTGGGCTCGCCGGCATCAGCAACCCCACCGAGCCTCGCTCCGGTCGGCCACACGATCCCTTCGCGCCGGGCCAACTCCTCACCGCCACTCGCCCAGTCACCGGCGAAGTATACGTGGAGGCCGAGTCAGCCCTGGAGGACAACGCCGACTCGGTGGCCGCGGCACCAGTTGCCGATTCCACCGTCGCGACATCAGCCACCAACTCCGTCGTCGCAACCCCAGCCGCCGACTCCATCGTCGCGGCGTCCGACGCCGACTCCACCTCCACGGCGTTAGTCGCAGGATCCACCACCGTGTCTCCAACCGCCAGTTCCATCACCACGGCGTCGTTCAAGGACTCCATCTCCCTGGTCTCGCACCCGAGCGACTTTGAGGACGACTCCGTTCTCTCCCTCTTCGGCAGCGATTCTGAGTCGGACTCCGTTGAGGCCCCGCGCTACCAATATCCGACCGCCGTCTTCATGGCTGGAGGTGAGGAGGAACCTCCGAATGACGCCTTCACCACACCTCTCCCTGCAACCGCCACCGCGACCGAGATTGAGGCGCATCGGGCGGCCCTCGAAGAACAGAGGAAGAAGGAGCTCGCCGAGCGGCAGAAATTTCGCCTCGAGCAAGACGAGGTGAGAGCTGTGTATCACTATCGCCAACAGCGCAATCGCCTGCGCATGGAGCGCGCCCGCGCACACGACTTCCCCAGTGCGCGTCTCAACTTCGACGACCCGGACGGAGAAGTTCGGACTGCCCGAGTCCAGAACCCCGATGTCCCTGAAGGAAGTCGGGCCACCGCCGGCAGGACGGCACATGGAGCGCCACCACCACCACCACCGCTGCCACCACCACCACCCGAAGTTCCTCGGGCGGAAGTCGACGCCAATGGCCTACCCCTACACTCGTCTCTAGCTGACAACGTCGCAGCCGCCCAAGCCGTTCTTGCGAGGCTCCCTGAAACGGGAGATGGCGCGATCCTCGTCCAGCACGCCAAGGCCCTGGTTGCCAAGGCTTTGGAGCAGCAACACGCCGCAACCGACTCACAAGGGTGACTCTATTCGCCTCATCCGCTAGCCGCGCGGCGTCTTCCGGAGTGGCAAACCACGCGGTCGCCAACGCCAACAACTGCCCGCCGCCAGCACCACGCGCGGCCCACTCGACTAACAACCGAATCGAGCCGCGCCCCGCGCGAGTGATGGTCGCCGCCAATGGGCAGCCCGTCGACGCACGCACCCACATCGTCAATGATCAAGAATGGCGGGCGCGAAACTGCATGAACGACCGCTACGCCGATGAACTCCCGTGCCAGAGCGCGTTCACTCGAGTCGGCCCCGCCTGTTTTGGTCCGATGATCAGAGGCGAGCCCTACCCCGTAGGATTCAAGGGGCCCCGCGACATCGAGAAGTACGATACTCACATCGACCCCACGGTCTGGATCGACTCGTACGCCATGGCAATGGGCATCCAAGGCCATTCCGAGTTGCTCGCGGCACGTTACCTGCCTCTCATGATGGACGGTGTAAATCGTCATTGGTTCAACACCCTCACCGCAAACAGCATCGACTCATGGGAAGAAGCCCGCGCTGCATTCATCCAACACTTTGCCAGCGCGTATACCCGCGCAACAACCATAGAAGACCTGGATCGCTATGTCCAGGGCCCGCGCGAGTCGACTCGCCGATTGGTGCAGCGCTGGCAAGATATGTGGACGACCTCCAGCGGCATTAGCACGGACACGGCGATCTACTGCTTCCGGCGGTGCTGCCGGTATGAACCACTAAGCGCCAAACTCCGTCGCGTTAGCAGAGACAACATTTCAATTTCCGAGCTCTTCGACATCGCCACCCGCTACGCCGACGAAGACCCTACATTCGACTCGGACGACGAGTACGGGCAGCGGCGCAATCGCCGCCCGGTTCACTCCGACTCTCGACGCTGCGACTACCGGTTCGGCGGTCGGTCCAGCAACGGCAAGCGCCGCGCCGACGGGGGACACACCGAGCTCGTCGCCAACGCCGACTACGAGCAACGCGAGCCAAAATCCTTCCGACGCGACAACCGTGCGCCACGGGAGGACTGACCTCAGCCCAAGCGCTTCGATGCCCGCAGTTTGCTGGACGCCCCGTGCATCTACCACAGCAGGGAGGGCAAGCCCTCAACACACACGACGGGGAACTGCTATTCCCTGAAGCAAATAGAGAAGGCCCGCCGCGCCAAGGAAACCGATGGCGGCAATCAGCACAAAGATCGTGCCAAGGACCCAGATCAGCACAAGGGAGAAGGGTTCGGTCGCAGCGCCGGCTCGCTCCATACCTTCACCGGAGTCGGCGATCGTCGGGACAGGAAGGTCCTGACAAGGGCGGTGGCAGTACACGTGGTCGTCCTCGACGTGCCCCGATGGCACAACTGGTCCGAGCAGAGCATCACCTGGAGTCGCGAAGACCATGCTCCTCGCATCGAGTACCCCGGCCGAGTGGCGCTAGTCGTCAGGCCCAAGGTAGCCGACTACTGGCTGTCGAAAACCCTGGTGGATGGAGGAAGCTCCATCAACATTTTGTACTACGAGACCTTCCAGCGGCTTGGCTTAACAGATTCACGCCTTGAGAACACCAAGGTCACATTTCATGGCATCGTCCCCGGGCGGAAGGCCTTCCCGATCGGCAAGGTCACATTGCCGGTCACCTTCGGCACACCCGTAAACTACCGCACTGAGCGGATAACGTTTGAGGTGGTCAACTTCCACAGCTCCTATCACTGCGTGCTCGGCCGACAGGCGTTCGCCCGGTTCATGGCCACACCTCACTACGCCTACAACATGATGAAGATGCCCGGGCCCCGCGGCGTCATCACCGTCCACGGCGACCCGGAGATGGCACTGGAATGCGAGGATATCAGCGCCAAGCTCGTCGACGTCATCATTGCCAACGAACACGACAACTCCGTCGAGCTCGCCAAGTACCCAGTCGACCGCAATGGCCCCGCCATCCTGGAGAAGCCGACCGAGCTCGACTCGTCCGCAACAACCTTCAAGCCTACAACCGACACTCACCAAGTAGATCTTGTAGAGGATGATCCGAGTAGGCAAATTACCATTGGGACGGGCCTGTCCGCCCAATAGGAAAGCGCGCTCATCAAGTTCCTCCGTGAGAATCGAGATATCTTTGCATGGAAACCGTCTGACATGCCGAGTGTCCCGAGAGAACTTGCTGAGCACAAATTACACGTCGACCCCTCCGCACGCCCCGTTAGGCAGGCAATGCGCCCCGTAGGCGAAGAGCGGCGGCGCGCAATCGCCGAAGAAGTGAACCGGCTACTCGCCGCCGGCTTCATCATCGAAATCAAGCACCCAAAATGGCTGGCAAACCCAGTCTTGGTGCTAAAGAAAAACAAGACATGGCGTATGTGTATCGACTACACTAGCCTCAATCACGCATGTCCCAAGGACCCATTCGTCCTGCCGCGAATCGACCAGATCATCGACGCGGTCGCCGGGTCCGAGTCGCTGTGCTTCCTCGACGCCTACTCCGGGTACAATCAAATAAAAATGTCTAAAGAAGACCAAGAGAAGACATCATTCATCAGGCCACTGGGTGCGTACTGCTACACATCCATGACTTTCGGCCTCAAAAACGCCGGAGCAACATATCAACGGTGCATGAACAGCTGCCTGGAGAGCCAAATCGGCCGCAACGTACACGTCTACATAGACGACGTGGTAGTCAAGTCGACTCGGCAGGACGACCTCATCGCTGACCTCACCGAGACATTCGCCAACCTACGACGCTACAAGATCAAGCTCAACCCTCTGAAATGCACCTTTGGGGTCCCGTCGGGATAGCTGCTCGGCTACGTCGTTTCCAAGCGTGGCATCGAGCCCAACCCGGAGAAAACCCTGGCGGTCATGCGAACCAAACAGCCAACCTGCCTGGTCGACGCGCAAAAACTCGCCGGGCGGGTCGCGGCCCTCAGTTGCTTCATACCCAGACTCGGCGACAAGGCCACGCCACTCTATCGCCTCCTCAAGAAGTCGGAATCGTTCGAGTGGACAGAAGAAGCACAAAGGGCCCTAGAAGAGCTCCAACACGCCCTGCGGAACGCCCCATCCTCGCGGCCCCACTACCACAAGAAACTATGCTACTATACGTCGCTGCATCCAATCGCGCGATAAGCGCGGTCATGGTCGTCGAGCGCAAGGAAGAAGGAAAAGAGCAGATGATACAGCGCCCAGTCTAGTACATCAGCGAGGCCCTAATCGACTCAAAGCAACGGTACCCGCACTACCAAAAGTTGGTGTACGCAGTCCTCAGGGCCCAGAGGCGACTAGCCCCTTACTTCCACGAACACCCCATCAAGGTAGTCGCCTCAACGCCACTCGCCGACATCATCCGCAACCGCGATGCAACTGGCCGGATCTCCAAGTGGGAAGTCGAGCTCGGCGTCCACAACATCACGTACGAGTCGCGCCATGCCATCAAATCTCAGGCACTCGCCGACTTCCTCGTCGACTGGGAAGAGGCCCAGCAGCCGAGCTCCCCCGCGGACCTCAAGCATTGGACACTGCACTTCGACGGCTCCAAGAACCTCGAGGGGGCAGGCGCGGGAGTCGTCCTCACGTCGCCAAAAGGCGACATCGTGAGATACGTCCTGCAACTTCGGTTCGAGCCCTGCACCAACAACATGGCCGAATACGAGGCGCTCCTACACGGCATGCGAGTCGCAAAAGAGATGGGCGCAACACGACTGCGCTGCCTCGGCGACTCCGACCTTGTCGCCAGCCATACATCCGGCACCTGCGACGCCACTGACGCCAACATGATCGCTTACAAATGAGCGGTCGACCAAGCCGGCGCCAGCTTCGCCGGTCACGTTGTCGAGTGGGTCGATAGGCGCAAGAATGAAGAAGCAGACGCGCTAGCCAGACTCGGGTCCAAGCGACTCCAACCTCCTCCATGCGTCTTCCTCGACATCCTCAGCCACCCCTCGGTGCGCGCACCTCAGGAGCTGGACATCGCCGAGCCTCCCGCGCCCGACTCCATCCTAGTCGCACTCGCCTCCGATACCAGCGATTGGACGGAGCCGTACCTAAGCTACCTCGAACACCAGGTGCTGCCAATGGACGAAACGGAGGCACGCGCGCTCGTGCGCCAGTGCAAGTCTTTCACCATCATCAACAACGAGCTATACAAGCGCAACACCTCGGGGATATTCCAGCGATGCGTCGGCGCTGACGAAGGACGCAAGATCCTGCGCGACATTCACGCAGGGGACTGCGGCCACCATGCAGGCGCGCTAGATCGTCGCCAAAGCCTTCCGGCATGGCTTCTACCGGCCAACAGCCCACGAAGATGCAATCGCCCTCGTTCGCGCGTGCGCTGGATGCCAAAAGTATGCAAGTCAATCGCACATGCCGGGGTCGGCACTGAAGACCATACCCCTCACCTGGTCGTTCGCCGTCTGGGGCCTGGACATGGTGGGAAAATTCAAAACAGCCCCCGGCGGGTATACTCACCTCTTAGTCGCGGTGGACAAGTTCACCAAATGGGTAGAAGCAAAACCCATCAAGAAGTGCGACGGAAAGACAGCCACCAAGTTCCTACGCGAGCTTATCTACCACTACGGCTACCCTCACAGCATCATAACCGACAACGGCACAAATTTCGCCAAAGGGGAGATGGCCGATTTCTGTGAGGACAAAGGCATCTGACTCGACCTCGCATCGGTCGCACACCCCGAGTCGAACGGACAGGCGGAAAGAGCGAACCAGAGCATCCTCCACGGAATCAAGCCACGACTGATGGTGCCCCTAGAGCGCGCAGCCGGCTGCTGGGCAGAAAAACTCCCCTCCGTGCTGTGGGGCATTCGCACAACACCAAACAGGTCGACCGGCTTCACGCCCTTCTTCCTGGTATACGGCGCTGAGGTGGTCATGCCCACGGACATTGCCT
The DNA here is from genome assembly GCF_019359855.2 of Lolium perenne. NCBI lineage: Eukaryota > Viridiplantae > Streptophyta > Magnoliopsida > Poales > Poaceae > Lolium > Lolium perenne. The sequence continues at coordinate 33,555,541 of NC_067250.2, forward strand.
ACGACTCGCCACGGGTCACCAACTACGCCGAAGAAGACAACGAACGCGCTCGCCAAGACGACATCGACCTCCTTGACGAGGCCAGGGACCTCGCACTCTCCAGGACTGCCATCTATCAGCAAGGCCTCCGCCGCTACCACAGTCGTCGCGTTCGTAGTCGCTCCTTCCAAGTAGGTGATCTCGTGCTCCTGCTAATCCAAGACAAGAAAGGCATGCACAAGCTCTCCCCTCCATGGGAAGGACCTTTCGCCGTCAGCCGCGTACTCGGCAACGACTCCTACTACCTCACCGACGTCCGCAAGGACGACAATGGCGAACCACTCACCCGAGAGGTGGAGAGCCCCTGGAACGTCAATCTCCTCCGCCGGTTCTACACCTAAGGAAGATATGTAACGCACAAATTCAGAGATTAATCAAAAGTCGCCACATTCATCATTCTCCAACACCGATCACCTCTCCATTGTTCGCCAGAGAACCGTATCTCCCATCTCGTTAACACGAGCCCAGTCGCCATGACGTGCGACTCGGTACTGGGAGACCTTCGATTGCTGCTGCTGGAAGAGAAAGTCCAAGTTCGGCCAAGTAGCCCGGCTAACAAGGGCACGACGGGCAAACCGGTCGCAACACCAGGCCCGGCTACCCCCCGTCCCTTACGCCGACAGGCGAAAACGGCGACTGGAACCTACAGCAGGGTCTCATGCCCGACCAGCCCCCCGGGCCACAGCAATCGTATGGTGCTACGCTATACAACACACCAACGCCCTCCTCTACCTTAGGCGGGTGACTTGAACGGCTAAGTACTTCGACCAGGGACCCCGAAAAACGGACCCGCGGCTCGCCAATGAACAACGCCACCAAGAACCCCCTTTGGAGTCGCCAAGCGACTGGCTCACCGAGCCACGACGAGAGGCGCGCTACATGCAAACAGCGCAAACAAAACCAACCCACTCCTCCACCCATGAGGCTGCTATTCGCACTAAAAGACTACGTACTGCGACTGGGGACGCCCAGCTCGACAAGGAAAACAGTCAAGTCGATAGCCTTCATTGGGGTTGCATGGCGACTGGCCCCCCTGGCCATGGAGAGTCAGCTCCCAATACGCACTCAAACAAAAAAGCACTGCCCATACGCTTCAGTACATCAAAAGTGGTCGCCAAACCATACTTAGGCAAAATCTAGTACTTTATTTACAACTAACACCCACGAGTCATGTGCTCGCGGGAACTTGAGTGCCATCATTTACAGGTTTACAAGGCCCTACTTGGATGGCCCCGGGTTTTCCTCCACGACCGGCTCGGCACCGCCATCGCCATGACGGAACTTCGGAGTGTACCGGACGACCGGGTAGGTGGACAAGGAATTGGTAGCCGCGACATGGAACAGTCGCTCCGCGGGGAAGTCCACCGGGCCAGCTTCCTTCTCCTTGTCCTCTGGTGCCGACTGGCTGACAAGGTGCGTCTCCAAGTCCACAGTCGCCAACACCCGGTCGGCGTAGGGGCGCACCGCCTCCATCAAGCAAAGCACCTCGGCGACGTCAAACTCGCTAGTCTCCGATGGGAAGTCAGCCGTGACCTCCTCAACATCAAATCCCTCCGAGTAATGGGCCAGCACCATGCTCAGCGCCATGGTGATGCCCACAAGGCAAGAAGAACGGCGGAGCCAGTCGACAACCGCCAGGATGTTGGAGACAACCTTGCAGACTGACGGCGTGTCCCGCGGAATCACCTCCCGCGGACTCAGGTACTGGAGCGCCGCCAGAATTTCCCCCGCACAGGTGATGATGCGCGCGGTCGCAGTCGACAGACACTCCCGAGGGGTCGCCGTCTCCACAAGGTCGCATTGGCCTGAAAACAACAACAAAAATAAGTTCAAGTCAGAACTCGCTCCTGGCGCGGGCTCGCCACGCTCGGGGACTGGCCCCCGAGGCAGACTCGCCACGCTCGGGGACTGGCCCCTGCTGCGGACTCGCCACGCTCGAGGACTGGCCCCCCGAAGCGGACTTGCCCACCCGGCGATCAACAAAAATTCAACGAAGGATTGCAGGAACTTACCAAGTAGCTGCCGCGACATCTCGTGGACAAATGCCCCGAAGCTGGTCTTGTCGGCCTGCACCGCCAGGACAATGCCCTCGGACGCCTCCTTCTCCGCGGCAAGCTCCTTGGCATGCTGCAGCTTCAAAGCCGCAACTTCCTCCCGAAGAGCCGCTGCGGCCCCCCGTGCTGCATCCCGCGCCTCCGTCACGGACTCCAGCTTCCCCTTGTACTCCGCGATGACGTCCTCGAGCTCCCGGCTCTTTTCTTCCAGGACCTTCGTAAGGTCTACAACCTCTGCCTTCGCCCTCTTCCTCGCCTCTTCGGCCTGCATCGCCCGGAACTCGGCTTCCCGATAGAAGGATTCCTTTACGAATCCTTCACGGGCTTCGGCAAGCGCCTTCGCCTGTGCCTCTGCTACAGAAAACAGGAGATGATGAGACCAATATCCATGTACATGCGCACGACGAACAAGAAGGGGGAGACAAGTGAGAACAACTTACTGCCCAGGGCGATAAGCTTGCGGTTCTTCTGCGCCGCCTCATCCACAAGCGTTGTCAATCGCTTCACCTCCGCCTGCGCAGAGGATGGGTGCATGTCAACAACAGCAGCCCAGGCATAAAAGGAGCCTCGACTCGCCCCTTTAGGCCAAGTCGACCCTCGGGGACTGGGGGAGGACTGGACTGCGAGTAAGGGAAGGCTTACCACATGCACTTCACTGAGCGTTGTGTGGAGCTCAGTGAAGGACAGAGACGACGGCGGAGGACGGCGCGACTCGGCCGCTTCGCCCGCCTGCAACACCGCCTCAGTCGACGGCTCTTCCCCCGCTCGCGCCTCGGGGTCGCTAGGGCGGACTTGGTCCCTAGCGGCCTTGGACCGGCGCTCCTTCCTCGTCGCCGAAAGGCCACCCTCCTCAGCGGTGCCTTCTTCAACCTCGGGCGTCACAACGTCCGCGCCCCGGGCCTCAGTCGACCCGATGCCCGCTGACTCCTCTTCTACCACGGGGGGAGCGGCGTCTGAGCCCACGGCCGTGTTCGCCGCCCCACCGCGACCTACGCTGGCCAAGGGGTAAGTTTCGGCGACGGGCTCAGCGGAGCTGGCAGTCGCATCCGCCGCCTTACCCGCGACGGCGGGCTCTTCCCGGAACGATCCCATGCCCGCGGGATCGGCGGCCGTCTTTGTCGCCTCGGCGGCCTTCTTCAGGTCGGCCGCCTTCTTCGCCTCGGCAGCTCTCGTGGCTGCCGCTCCACCCACTGAGGCGGGTCTCGTCAAGACCTTCTTCTTGGACCTGCAGAAGGTTGATGTGAGCCACTCGCAAACCCCGCAAACAAGGAAGTGAAGCTTAACAGAGGATACTTCCTTCACTGTGGGGATCGCCTTCACACCCGGATCGACTCGGGCTCCAGCGTCGATGGCGTCCTTCAGGGGGCACTGGAGCTTCATGGAGCCCTCGAGGATGGTCTGGCGCAGCCGCTTGGGCCGCGGCTCGACTCCTCCTTTCGCGGGTCCCCCTTCCTCCGGGCGCGAGGTTGCCTCTTCGTCCCCGTCACCCTTTGGCGGCCTCGGCGCACCCTGCGACGAGGACGCCGCGCCTCTCTTCGTCCCGCACGGGAGCCGGACAAAGTCCCTTGCTTCGGAGTCCGACTCGGTGTGCTCCTCCTCATCGTCAACCTCGTCCTCCTCGCCGTCGGTCATTTCCGGAGGCTCTTTCCCCGCAAGGGGGGGGGGGGGGGAGAGATGATCGGCGACCTTCTGCCATCGCTGCATCCGGGCCAAAGAAGCAAGTCAGAAAAGGAAGAACATAATTCAGGCATTCGGGGTCGCGGCAGCGAACAGATTAATACCTGGGGCACCGGCTTGTCCTCGGAAAAGGGCTGTAGGCCGTCCTCAAAGGAAGTAAAGGCGGCCGTGGTGATCTTGGCGAGTGCCTTCCGGTACTCGGCCTCGTCCCACTCGGTCGCCGTCGACCGGGTGCAATCGTTCTGCCCCCGGTACTCCCACATAAAGTGGGCTCGACACCGCAGAGGGATCAAGCGGCGACCGAGCCAGCAATTGTACATATTGGCCGCCGTCAAGCCGCCATCCTTCAGCGCCTGGATCGCTAGGCGCATCTCCTTCACCACCTCCTCCTGGTCGCGCGGCAGCGACCGGACGTTGAGGCGTCGAGGGACACTCGGCTCAGGGTTGTACTAGGGAATACAGACCTCACCTGGGGGAGTGTATTCCTTGGCGTAGAACCAGAACCGGCGCCACTGCGACTGCGCCTTCTTGGGGAGCGCCATGTCGATGAAGCTCTCCCCCGATTTCACCTGGAAGGTGATCCCGCCGTTCGGGATGAGCGCCTGGTTGCTCTTGCTAGCCCGGGTCGCCCGCCCATGGAAGATTGACACCCATAGGGGGAAGTATGGCGGACAACCCAGGAGATTTGCTGTACGCTGTGCGGCCCAAGATCGGAGACCTTGATGCTGTAGAAGGCCAGCAGCTGCCGGAGGAAGTCGGAGGAGGGGAGCGCGAGTCCGCGCTCGAGGAAGCTGAGGAAGAGTACGAACTCCCCGGGCCTCGGAAGCGGCTCCACTTCGTTCGCCGCTGGAACCCGCCATCGCTCCTGCTTGAATTCGGGGATGACCCCGGAGGCGACATATGGGAGGAGGGACTCGCGCGTGACCTTGGATTTGCCCCAACCTTTCGCCGCCATTGTTGCGCTTGGAACTCTCGACGAGGGGCAGATGAGAAGAGAAGGGGAGAATAATGTAGTGGAATGAGATCCGTCCGTTGATTCATCCCGGAATCGCCGCCCGTAATCAACGGTCAAGGTTGGCGTTGGGTCCGGCGGAACGGGCGTTAAACTAGCCGTTAGCGGTCACATCGGGCCCAACGGTCAATTGCATGCAAACGGTTTGCGCCTCGGTCAACGTGAAATCTAGCCGTTGGCTCCTCCACGTGTCTCCGCGGTGGGTCTGCGCCGACTGGCCTACGACGACTGGCTCACGCCGACTGTCAGACGCCGACTGGCCAACGCCGACTGTCATACGCCGACTGGCTGATCAAGTTCAGGCGACTGGAGACCGGCGGCTGGCTGGTAACTTCTTCTTGGGAGCCCGAAGGCGATTCGTCTCAACCCGTCATTGTGCCCCTTCGTGACCCGCTCCGGATCCGCGCCTCATCACCACCGCGCTCGGGGACTACTGATGGGGATATGCCCATAGGGGGTGGGTCGCCAGTCCCACTCGCCATGAAGACGGAGGCCCAGGTGGATCACCAGTCGCCTGACCGACTGGACCCGAAGGCGACTGGGCCGAAGTTCCAAAGAGGAGACCCGGCGGCTGGATAAGAAGATTACTTGCGAGAAGGGTGGCGTATCCCGGATTAGTAGCAACTAATATGATTCGGACTTATCCCCTTGTAACCCTAGATCGGGGGTGGATATATAAACCCCCGGGCTAAACCCTAGAGGACACCTCTCACGAGATCCAATCTCCCCATTGTAAGCTCTTGGCTCCACACCGACTGAGCCCCCCCCCCCCCCCCCCCATTGTAATTCTCCACTGAGCAATAAGATCTAGCAGGACGTAGGCCTTTTACTCTCCGGAGGGGCTGAACCTGGGTAAAACCTTGCGTCCCTTGCACCTCGATCCGCAGATGGCAATGTTCCCTTGCCCCCGCATCAATGAAGTGCTACCCCCTGTAGCATCTGCCGTGGTCATATCCACGACAGATAATCTCATAATATTTGCACATTTTACCTTCGCCTATAAAATACCTCACATAATCTTCCAAGAGGCTACCTCTCACATCGGGGCAATGCCTCCCTCTGAATGCACTCTCAGTAACATCGACCTTGTATCGTGTGATGTAGAGGAGGATCATTTTTCACCGCTCGATGTCGGGAGAAGCATCATGAAAGTCACGGGGTGTTATTCAGAGGAGGATCGTGATGCAACATATGCGCTAGACGGGATGTAGGAGGAGGACTTGCATGAGAATATATATGGTGGTGGAGTATCCGATCACGTTGAGGTGGCGTGAGGAAGCCGAGGTGCATCGTGTAGTGTAGGATTATGTCGTGTCCGCGCGGCATGATGAACAAGCGGTGCATCGCAGTGGAGGAATCCTCTAATTATCGCTGCAAGGACCGCCTGCGTGCATGGTTGCGTGCCAAGAAGAAAAATAAGAAGACCGGTCGGGCAGCGGGCATTCCGTGGTTTCCCGTCGATGAGCTTAAGGGTATTTGGATAGCCCACGTTGCAAGGAGCAAGTCCATCTAGGAATCTCGGGAATTGGTTACGTCACCGGGATCCAACAACCATTTCATCGACATGCTCAAGCATTACGTTCCAGAGAGGGCGCAGTCATCGATGATGCAGATGTATAAGGCATCGGCAAAGGCATCCCCGGGAATGACGACATCATCAACATCTCCTCTAGAGACTAGTGGCATGTTTAGTCTTTAGTTATTACAGTTTGATTAGGACCCATATATGATGTAAGTTAGTGATCTTTTTGCAGTAGGAAGAGAAATCATGTTTAGTTCTAGCTCTTCAGGCGGATCCCCAAATATTAACAATGGTAAATTTGCAACAGGAAGGACAACAATGTTTTAGTGGTGACTTTCCATCGTAAGCCTAAATATTATTAACTGTTATTGAAGTTTCACATGGCAAACGATATATCGTGCATAAACCATATGGGATGTGCGGGAAATTTGCTCCCTTTTATACGCAAATAAGTGCAAACGATAAAGACAACGACTATGAGATAATAGAGTGTGTGCGGTTGTGTTTGCGTGTTTTTAGCAGCAAAAACGGTTATTCTTACATAAAACATATGCGATATGGTGCACTATCGTACACGGTTTCGTTGGCAAAACCCCTGTGTGCCACATTGCCATCTTTCTTGTATATAACTACTATATTAAACCTTAACAAACATCTTTTTTCTCCTAACTTTGAATTTTTTTTGAGATTAGCCTGCAGCTGACACGTAAGTGATTTCCTGGTTGATTACCGTTGTGTTTTTTCTGTGTGCATATATGGTGCTCTCTTGCACTTTGTATTCCTTTCCTTTGTTGTGGTATGCTTTCTTTGGATCTGGGTGGACATAGCATTTTGTGGTTCATGGTGGGGCCCTGGACATGTGGTGGTGGTGGGCTGTGGCGCCGCTTTGATCTTTTGTCTCCCCACGTGTCTTCTCTTAATAACACCGGAATCCTCACAGGCTCACACGACGGCTTCGACATGGACGAGCTCCCCCACGCGGCCACGCCACAGCCGCCGACCTCGGCTATGGCAACGATGGCGAGAAGGTGCTAGCCCGCCCCGCCTCCCACCTCCGTCTCCATCTCTACCTCTCTGCCTCCCGTGATCACCACCATTGCCGTGTATCCTAGCCATAATCCATGCCTCCAAACCTCACATCGTTGCTGGATTTCTGGATGAGGGCGAGTTCGAGCTAATCCCCGTCCCAGAATTCCAAATTTCGACGCCGCAGACGCGGCCCAGGCAGCGCCGCCCCCCGCCAAAGATCCCGTTCGACCTCCTTCGCCCGTTCTCCATCGAGATCGTCTGGGTCAGCTTCATTGAGGTGGCACGGCAGCGAGGGCTTCAAGTCGACCACACTTTGGATCGGCGGATAATGCCAATGATGGTGACTAAATCGGCGAGCAGATTCGTGCTCTCCGGCCATCTTATTTTCCCTATTCATCTGCTCTAGGTCTGCAGGTTAGTCCCGACGAGAAGCTCGAGTTCATTAGCCGGCCGACATCAAGGCGGAGGCAGAAACTCGAGGAGGCAAAGCTTTCAATTTGTGCTCACGGCCGCGCTTGCCCCCGCGCCGCGCTCGCCCCAGCTTCCCCCAATTTGTGCTCACGACCGTACCCCATCTCCGCTGCCCCCAATTTGGGCTCACAGCCACCGTAAGCATATTCTTTTCAGGGGAGTCATCGGGCTCACCTGCTACGAGTCAAGGTGCCGGCAGGGATGGCAGGCTCTAGCGCGGCTACGACATCTCCGTGGAGTGCTCGCTGCAGCAGTCGGGGCCCATGTCCGCCCAGCAAGTTCTTCGCTAAGGAATCGAGGGGCTCTCCTCCGGCGAGTCAAGTTGCCGGACGGACGCCCTCCCGAGGCTCCAGCACGCCCCGTTGCCGACTGCTCCACCGGTGAGCTCCTCCCCGTTCAGCTCAATTTCTCCTCTGTTTGGTGCTCCAAATTTCAGGGGACCCCTCCTCCCTCCGTTCTCTTGGTTCCTGCACTGTCTATGACGCCATATTCTGCCCGGCCAGTTCGAATTCTCCTAGATGGCTAGGTCTGATGCTCCAAATTAACGGCGAGCACTAGCACAGCTGTGCTGCCGGTTTGTCTCTCATGCAGTTTGCATCGCACGCTCAGAGAGGGCTGAGCATTCTCATGCTGCTGATATGGTAGGGTTGAGCAATCATGATCTGTTTCCATTTGATCCAATTACTGATGCCAGGTTGGCTATCGTTGGTGGTTTGGTCAAGGCTTCAGCATGACACTGTGCCAAAAAAAAATCCATAGACATGTAGAGGCTAATTTTTCCTTGCCATATACAACTTTGTTACAACTGGTCAGGATATTTATTGTAACCAGAGAGTACAGTAGGTTAGATTCATGATATGAGAATATGTTGGGCTTTAAGATATAGAGGAATTATACATGTTCAGGTAGTTGATAATTTCAGTCTTATGGATTTCATTTTAGTTTAATGAACTTTCATCTGACCTAAAGAAAAGATATTTCTTGGTACAACTTATAAAGAACTACTTCAAGCACATATTTTTCTTGCTTTATAGTGGACGGTAAATATGATTATTCAGACCTGGGTGTATTTCTGGTAGAATTGCTTCGTTCGTTTTGCGCAGGATCGTTTGGTTGCTTTCACAAACTTTGCCGCTTCAAAAGTAATGATTCCTCTTCATAATATATATATTCCTTATGACTATTTCTTAAGTCATCTTATTAATGATATATTTTCATAATAATTTATGGTTTAGTTCTAGCGGCTCACATGGGGAATCAATCAATTGCAGTACGTGTGTTTATTACACTGGTAATTGCATTTGACGTGTTCATAAAAGTTATCTATTTATAAGCATGCATTCAGAGATGGATTTTATTATGATTCTGTTAGAAAGTGAGGAGTTTAACACATTTTTTTTGTCCAAAGTCAATGTTAATTATTTGAAAATTGTAAGTTATATATTCCAACTAATCTTAGTGATTTTAATTAGGTCCGTAGCAATGATGGATTTTCTTTCTCTTTAGGTATCCACATGACAACTAGAAGGACATTCCAACGTTTGTATCCGAGGATCTGCTGGTCTGCTTTTTGGTTGAAGAGAACAAAGATGGAACGGGTAACACAACATACACACACCAAACTGAATATTATTTTGTCAGTGTTGCCATGTGCGAATTTATACTTGCGAGCTTAACAACTTAGAAAATGTTTTGTTTTTGTCACAGTGAGGGTTTCCCTCTTAAGCAAAAAAATGATGTAGAAAAACATCGGTGGCTTCAAAATTTGAATTGGTGTGCGTATGCTACAAAATCAATCTGTACACCTATGAACACTATTCATTTTTCGCAAGTGGTTCTTAATCTTAGCAGGTTCGTTTGGGAGCTGTCCTCCTTTCAGTTTGAATAAACTAATGACACTTTTGTTATTTCGCCACTTCTTCGCCATGAAGCTAATGTTTTCAGGTTTTCCGTTCAGCTAGGAGTGTGGGGTTTCCATTGTCTTGCACAATCTATGTCGTGATCGTCAAAATCAAACGTTGCTACCTCGAATATGTTGTTCGGCATGTCTAGAGTTCTGACAATTTCAAGTACATGTGTCTGTTTTTTATTCTTTTTTGCATTTGCCTTGGAGGATAGAGCATTCGTCCTCATTTCTCCACTATTTTATTTGAGAGAACATTTTCATGAGAGGTCATTATTAGCAAGCTAAGGCAGGATGAGCTTTTGTCAACCGTAGGTAGATTGAAAAGGTTATAAGGAGGCAGGGAGGTTACCAAAGATAGACAGCGGTGCGCCCTATATAGGAATATAGGATGATGAGACTCCCAGGCGGACAAGGAGCACAAGCACCTCAAAAGGTAGAATTCGATTTGAATTTTTGAAAGAGCTCCGCGTCTTAGTCCTAAGAGTGGAATTTAACCTGCTAATTTCTCATAGTGCAAAAATTAGTTTGAGTTTCTGTAGGAAACGCAGTACCTTTTAGTCTCAAAGTTGACATTTAATTTGCCCACTATAGGACATAATTAATATTTCTGATGTTTGCATAATATTGTATATGTGTCTTGATATTTTAGCTTTGTAATGATCAGCTTCACAAATCATTAAACTGTTTTTACCTTGCACCTGGTTCTTGGATTTTCTTTTATTTTGACTCAATGGGTGTTATGTCATCTACTGTTTCTTACTTTGACTGTCCTTCGCGTTCAACTACAAAAACGATTTGAAGCTGGAAATTTGACCAAGACTTGATATAGACCCTCATTCAAGTGAAGTTATTTTTATACAGCTAAGGTACATTCTCTTCTATTTGTCAGCAAGTGAAGCTATTTTTATACAGCTAAGGTACATGCTCTTCTATTTGTCAGGAGAAAATCTGGGACTATAACTCCTGTGCATGCTCTGACATGGTCTAACTGTTCAGATAATTTGTTAAATTGTTTCACTACGTGTGCACAATTTTGATTATTTATCTTGAGCTCTTATTATTTCCTCACGGATATATTTCCATTTGCATTGCAACCACTAATATTGTCTCACGGGAGCGTACAGGCTAGGGTCTGCTTTTGTTTACTACCACAGTAATCCATGTTACCATGTATGTTCAATGTAGTAAACTTCTGAAGCTGATCTACCATTTGATCACACCTTGGGTGCGTATTGCATATTATTATCGTCCTGTTTAGAAGCACATGAGAAAAAAATGTTGTATGTTATTACTCACTTTTGTTTAGCTTCTAACATCCTACCAGCGATATTATGCAAGGAGAATAACAACTAGGTGTTCTCCATACACCCTTGTGCACTCAGATTTCTCAGCCGAGAGCTAAAACCATGCCTAGGCATCAGCGCGAAATCGCCTTTCGTTTATCAGTGTAACGATCCATGCTACTGCCCAAGTTCTATATATGTAATGGTTCCTGTAACTACAAATTGTTCACCCATTACAGGATGATGATCAATGTGGAGTACCAGTTATTGTTACTAGACTTAATTTGTGTGTATTTCTGATACCATACAAATTGATCGTCCATTACAGTATGATGATCAATATGCAGTACCAACTATTGTTACTAGACTTAATTCTGTGTATTCCTGAGTCCTGGTTATTTACTCCTTTATTAGGATCAGCCTTTTATGCACATGATTTCAATGCACATTATATCAGATTTCATTGTCAACCACCTTGAAGATCATTTTAAACAACAAAATATTTATTACATTTACCAACCAAGTGTCGTCTTAAAATTATTACCACCATCTTATTAGATAGATGGCGCGGCGTGCCGCCGCGCCCTTTTATGCTAGTATATATAAAGGACCAACAAGAACTCCATTCGGTATCACTCCACTCGATATCCACTGCCACTCTTTAGAAACACACAGTTCACTAGCTTCTATAGCACTGTCACGCTGGCATGCACATGACATTTTCCGTGGCATTTTTGCTGTGTACTCGTGCCCATCCATGTTGTCGAAGTCCGGAGGTGCCGACGATAACACCGGTTAAGCCAGCTTGCCCTCATCAGCTCCACCGTGCGCACGTGACCCCTGCCCAGAGGTATACGTTTTTACCATTAAGTTTAACTTATATATATATAGCATGGATCTGCTATATAAGCACATAGTTAGCATGGTCGGATCCATTAGAATATTGTGTTAGGCTCAGTGTGTTTAGGCTTTATACTCATTAGCACATTTAGCAAGGCCGGATTCATTAAAATATTTTAGGGATGGGTGTTTTCTGATCTGATGTGTAATCTAGCTTAATATATGTGTTTATATTGTATGGCATGATTTGATTGTTAGATCTATATATGTTATTTTATATTTTGTAAGCTAGCTTGATCTATATGTTATATTGTATGACATGAATTGATTGTTTGATCTATATGTTATATTGTGTCGGTCCCATATTGTGTAAGCTAGATTAATATATATGTTATAATGTATGATAGAATTTGATTGTTAAATATATATGTTATTGTGTATAGCTTGATATATATGTTATTGCGTATATGTTAATGTGTATGACATGATTTATTGTGTAAGCACAATTAACTTCATCTGTTAGATCCATATTACTTGTTTTGTAGATTTAATTCTGCCTATATCATCTTATAATATGGATGATATTTTAGTGACACTATATAAGAATTTGACTTCCTCAGCTTTGCAAAATCACTTCCGAGTAAGAACATAAATTAATTGAAAGTGTATTTGTTTATTTTATTAGTTGTTGATTGTTTATATTCGAATTCCAAAGATATATTTGTGCAGTTTCTGCCTTTCGGCATGCACATTAGGAAGTCAACAAGTGCATCAAGATTAGGAATCCATGTTAACAACTGAATCAAGATTGTGGTGCCGTTACGAAAGGCTCAATTATGCTTTCTCGTACTCTCCATTGTCACAAGGGTTTTTTTAAAGGGATTTCTATTTTCGTGCCCTCCGTTCCTTAGTTGTGCTCAGTTTTCCCCAGCTCCTTAGTTTTTCCTCAGTTTTCCCCAAGTGCTTGTTTGAAACCCGCAGAAGGCAGCTCAGACGGCAGGATTCCCGTTAAGTTGACCGCTCCGTGCTGACGTGTGGGGCCGCGTCGTGTGGACCCGCGTCGCGTGGGGCTGGTAGAAAGGGACCGCGTGGGACAGGACGAGATAGCGTTTGGTTGCACGTGAGCAGGAGCTGGGTTTTGTCTCTCTCGGCCATTGGCATTTCCCTTTTAAGAGTACCTTTTCTGCCTCCTTCTCTCTGCCTTTTTTCACATAATTAGTATCAAATCTAGAGAAGCTTGCATTTCTGTCTTTCTTCAATTATTATTTGTGCCTTTTGGCCCTGGTTGTTTTTCCAATATGGCAGCAAATCTAGTAGGGAGCCCAATCTAGTACTCCATCTGGTCCATATGTATGTAGTTAAATCTAGAAGCAAATCTACAGGGAATGTACGATAAATTCACAAGGTCATATAGTAGAATAGGGATAGATAATATAGATAATAAGCTGCATTCAGCAGCCAAACATAGTAGGGTTCGAGGTTCTTCACAAAGAAGACAAAGCACCATCATACTAACAACATAACAACGAGGGATCCCTAGCTAACAACAAAGGGATCCCAACAACAAAATGGAGGAGGCAGCAGCAAAGACACGTCCAGGACTCCGCCTACCCCATCTGCCTCTGCCTCCACTTGTTGCTCCCCTTGGGAGCCTTGGGCTTGAGCGGAGGCATGCGCCCGCCGGAGATCTCCACCCGCTGGATGCTGCGGAGGTGCATGCCGAGCGCCAAGTGCTTGGCGCGGAAGGAGTTGGGGTTCACCGACGCGCCGACCTTGGGGTTGGTGTGGCCGATGTTCACGGCATGCGTGAGGACGCAGTTGAAGTCAGTGCCGCCGAGCCTCCTAGTGCAGAAGGGGCACCTGTAGACACCCTTGGCGACGTCGAGGTAGGAGACATACTGGCCGACCTGCAGCCTCCGCAGCACCTGGCGAGTCTTGACGTCATGGTGCTCGTCGTCGCTGCCGACGTCGCTGCCGCAGCTGATCCATATCAAACGGGAATTTATTAGTGAATGAGTTGCAAACGTGCATGATAACAAAGTTAGGAAAAACAGAGGCAGCCTCAGTTAGAGTGGACACGATTATATGTCTACAGGGACGGTGTAAGCGAACCAAAGCTCATGCACAACAGATTTGTACACAGAAATGGTTCGCTGAACCCTCCCTGTAAAAATCTGTGCCCACCGATTCATCATAGGCAAAGAAACAGATTCCAGATCTGAACTTGAACACATTCCAGATTATTTGCAAAATTAAACGGTTGATATCTTTTGATTCGTGCATAAAATAACTGATTGAGATCCTATGATTACTTGCATAAATTAACTGATTGAGATCCCATTATTACTTGCATAAATTAACCGAACGGCCAAAACCCAAATCTTGAACGAAATCAAGGAGGGATCAAAGCAAAATGGAATAAAATCGGCGTAAATATTAGCCCAATACTCATCCATCCACAGATCCATCTACACCAGCACAAATAGGGTTCAAAAAGGAATGGGGAACAAAAAAGGAAGCAAACCGTAGTTACCTCGTTCCATGGGTCCTCTATGGAGGTGTCGTAGCTGTTCGGGGGCGGGACGTACGGCACCGGCTCGTAGGGGTCCCATCCCGGCGGGATCTGACCGCGACCGGCGGCAGCAGCCTCCGATGCACCGGCGGAGGCGGCGGCGATGTCCGTTGAGGGGACGGCGGCGACGTCCGTTGAGGGGACGGCGTCGAAGAGGGAGGCGTCGCGCTTGGAGCCGACGGCGCCGTGGACGATGGGATTGGCATTCTCCTTGTCCATCTCGCCGGCAGAGGAGAGGGAGAGGGAGAGGGTTTTTTGCTTTGGAGAAGATGATGGGACGTGAGAGAGGCGGCGTTGCGTAGGCGAGTGAGAGTGACAGAGATAGTGGGAGGAGGCGTCTATAAAGGTAAGGGGTGGTTAATGCGACCCGCGTCCTACGCGTCCACCGCTGCACGTCTGCACGTCTTGGACTTCTGCAATGCGCCACGCGTCCACGATTGCACGTCTTCGACTTCTGCACCGCGACCGGCGTCTACGCGTCAAATATTGCACGTCTTTCATTTCTGCACCGCAACACGCGTCCTCGAGTCTAACCCTGGAAATTTAGATATACTCAGGTATAACCTCGAGCATTATACTAGTATTTTTTGTGTGCTCAGTTTTCCCCTTGAGTGATAATACTGGCTAGTGCAATATGCTCAGTTTTACCCTCAAGTAGCTAGTCAACAGACAGTCAACAAATGGGATTAACTAGTTAAATGAGTCATTTAATGTGCAAAAATTCCGAAAAATAGTGGCACATACTCATGGAGTCTTCACCACAAATTGCCAGTTCTCAAAACATAGATAAGTCATAGATAAATCAAGTTTTACCACAAATTGCCACTTCTCAAAGGCCTTCTTAAATCACCTAGTAGCTATGAAGGTGCATGGTTTTCCACAATAAGCCCTTCCCAAAACAGCTTTCCCCAAAACATACTTTGTCTAAATGAGGTCACAATTCTCACACTCATGTATATTTGTATTGCAAATAGTTTGAGATAGGCCAAGATGGGTTTTATTCTACAAAACACGCATTTTCCATTTTTTAAATCTCATATTTGAATCCCTTAGTCTGTTTATTACATAGGTGCCCTTGGTTTCTTGATACTACTCAGTTTTGCCCTCTCCCTCCACAAATTCTCTCACACGTGCAACATTGCCCTGATTGGTCTAGCCCATGTCACGCGGATCGTGCCCGCCGACCGTTGATCGTATGATCTAACGGGCAGGATAACCCCTCTCTCTCTCTGTCGGCGGTTACCTTCCACTCTCTAAGTATGCTAAAGGGCGGTTTTCTGTATTTATTTTCACGCGCTAAAAATTATAAACTCTTTTAGGCATTACTTTTCACGTAAAAAATGATAAACCATCACCGATTTGTTGTAGCCATAAATTTTCACGCAAAAAATGATAAACCGTCACCGATTTGTTGTAGCCATTAATTTTCACGAAAATCCCAAATGATAAACCATCACCGATTTGTTGTAGCCATTAATTTTCACGCAAAAAATGATAAACCATCACCGATTTGTTGTATCCATTACTTTTCACGCAAAAAATGATAGACCATCACCGATTTCTTGTAGCCATTACTATTCACGGTAAAAATGATAAACGAACCAATCTATCTATCTCTGTATTTGAAATTTGGAAGGGTTCACCATCTAGTTATGTTAACTTTTGAGGTTTTGACCTGAAAACAAATGGGTATTATAAAGGGAAATAAAAGTTCAAAAAATGTAAAAACGAAACAATCTACCTATCTTTGTATAGAAGATCGTCTGTATGATTTTTGAGGTCATTTAGAGAAGGTAGAAAAAAATCCCTTTTGAGAAGGTCGAAAAAACCTAACTTGTTACAAAAGCTGGTTTCAGTGAGACCTAACCAAATTTGGCATACATTATGCCATATCTATAACAACAAGGAATATCTAAAAGGGGAAGTTTCACAAAATTTGAAATTTATGGCGATGCCATACATGATGCTGTTTTTCAAGGTTTTGACCTGAAAATCAATTGGATATTATAAAGGGAAATAAAAAGTTCGAAAAATATAAAAACGAAACAATCTATCTATCTATGTATAGAAGATCAGCTGTATGAAATTTGAGGTCATTTAGAGGAGGTAGAATAAATCACCTTGTTAGAAAAGCTGGTTTCAGTGAGACGAAACGGCATGCGTTTAAGCAAAGTGATTTTTTCGAACATCTTCAAATGATCCCAAATTTGCCATACATGATGCCATACGTGTAACAACAAGGAACCCTATCTAAAAAGTGTCAAAAAAGTTTGCCCAACCATATAGCTCTATCAAAAAGAACCTCACCATGGCGCTAGTATAATTTTGGGCTTAGTTACAAACTTTCGTTACCTAACCTTCAACACGAAACTTGTTTCAAATCACTTTTGGCGTACAAGAAACAAATCCCTCCTTGATTCGAGCACCACAGCCTCCAAACTTTGCCGATGCCGATATCGGCATGGTCAGAACGGCTATGCTCGACGCCACTGCTAGGTCACCGTCGGGATGCACCCTCAATCCCGTCCCCTCATTCGATCACTGACACACCAGAGATACCACCGAGGCCAATGCCGAACGTACATGCTGATGCCAATGCCGAACATGCATCCACGCCGATGTGGGCACGGCCACGCCGCCCCGCTATGTTGGACGCCATAGACCACCGCGAGGTCTTTCCCTTCGCCACCACACTCTTCTAGCACCCATCTATACACGCCAGAAAGGAGAGACACTAGTTTTCTCTACATTGCTCGCGTTCGTGTCGGACACGGTCAGTCAAAGTTTTGAGGTAGTCGTCGATGTCGTTGACCATTTCTTCTCTTCTTTGCATGGTTAAACGCGTCTAGTTCATATCTATCTAATGCGTCTGGTCTCGCCTCATGCAGTTCTTTGTGGACGTCGATCTCATCTCGGCACTCCGCAGGCCACCTCCTCCGTGCCATCGCTGTAGAGCTCCGTTTAAAAATCTATTCCTACCCGTGTATTGCCCCTTGTATCAGCGCCATGGCCCACTTGTCATTCGATATACCGAAGCCCCACTCGTGCGTGTTTTGGTCAGGGATACAGCGATGCTTACGGTCAAACAAAGATGGATGGTCTGACGTGTCTTTGCGGGCTCTACGTGGCCCCACTAGTCAGAAGATAACGGTCAACCGTCGGGCAACCGGCCGTTACAGCATCTGTGATGGTTTCAGACAAGGTCTTGGGGAAAACTGAGGAAAAACTAAGGAGCTGGGGAAAACTGAGCACAACTAAGGAACCGAAGGCACGAAAATAGAAATCCCTTTTTTAAATGATGCAATAGCACTGAGGATAGCAATAAGTATCGATATTTTTGACAGTGAAATTAACTTATTTTGCGTGAAGCTTTCTCGTACCCTCCATTGTCACAAGGAATTTTTTAGTGATGCAATAGCACCGAGGATAGCAATACGTATCGATACTTAGACAGTGAAATTAACTTATTTTGCGTGAAGCAATCGCTTTTTCGGCTTCAAGTGCCAGGCAGCCCTGGGTGCCGGAGTCTCTTGGATTTTCACGTGATGTATGTTCAATAAACATTCTCCGGGGACTGTCCTCTGAGTTGTTAAGCTATGATGATGATGCCTACTTTAGACGATAGATGCGTGAACAGCAACGGGGCTGCATTAGGGCTGCAGGCCATACAAACAATGCTTCAACAAAAACAAAGCCTTGAAAATAGATATAACAACATATTGCAGATTGGAATCGCTACTCCCGTCTTTCTACTTGCCATTATAGAATGCAGGGCAGCCGACCTTTTCATATTGGTTTTCAGCACTACCATTCGTTCTTGTGATGTATTCTCAGCAAAGAAACATGTACGGAATTTCAATTCAACCATCATATTTTACAACAATCTAATGTCGGTGCAAATCCAATTTTTCAACTCTTACTCTTAAAAAAGGTGTATGGAATTTCAATTCAATAGCCCTTTAAGATTTAATTTTCATACTCAGATTATTAGGCAACATTTTAACTTGCGTTTCAAATACTTCTTTCCCCATGTTTGGTGTCCTGCAATTATGAAACCCGCACCATTTACTCCAAGTCATGAAACCCAACAGGGGCATCTCCAATGGAGGCCCGCAAACAAACATTTACCAAAAGTTGTCCGCGGGGACGAAAAGAGAGATCCAACACTAGTAGGAAATAGGTTATCTACGGCGCACCAAAATGGAATTCTCGGCACTAAATTTATTTCTTTGGCGCATATATATATGCGCCATAGAATTCTCACATTTTTTTAACACATCCACACAATATGCGCCACAAAATTCTCAAAAAAATCAAAAAAAGTAAAAAAATCAAAAAAAATTTTTTGGAAAAGCACAAATATTTGAACCTTTTGACCATCAAATCACACTGCGAATATAAATCTAATGACATCAAAATGATGACTTCTCACTAGGTCACCCGTCCTCAAACTCTTCCAACCTAAGCACGCTTAACTTTTGAGTTTTATACTTTTATTCGATTGAGCTACCATTGTACCACTAAAGTTCTTATCAATATTAGTATCATATCAACCATCTTAAGGCTTGTTTGTGTATATGTGTGTACTTTATGTGTGGTATGTGTATATATGTGTGTGTTTAGGTGTGTTTTAAAATTTCTCAAGAAACCAAAAACTTCAAAAGGAAATTCAAAAAATTACAAATTTCAAAATGGAAAAAATATTTTTTTGCGAAATTCTAATTTTTTTTTTAAAAACCAAAGAAACTAAAAAATTTCAAAAAAACAAAATCCTTAAACTTCAAAAAATTAAAATAATCTAAAAAAATTCTAAATTTTTTAAAAAGTATAAAATTTAAAAATAAAAAGACCATTTCAAAAAAACACTATAAAATCAGAAAAAAAAAGAAATTATAAATATTAAAAATATAATATTTTGAAATTTCAAAAAGAACTAATTTAAAAAATCAAAAAATCCTAAAAGTTCAAAATTTGGAAAAGATTCTAAAAACTGAAATTTCAAAAAAAATAAAAAAAATCTAGAATTTAATAATCTAAAGAAAATTTGTGGCGTATATAGCAATATGCGCCACCTAATTGTGTATTTCTGTGAGGCATATCAATATGGGCCACAGAAATGTGCATTTGTGTGGCGCATATAGTAATATGCACCACAAAAATACACATTTCTGTGGCGCAAATGGTTTGCATGCGCCACAGAATTCCAACAATTCTGTGGAGCATATGGTTTGCATGCGCCACAGAAATATTTTTGTGGAGCACGCTTTTTTAAACGCATCACATAATCTATTTCTAACTATAAACGTTTTCCTACTAGTGAACGGTCACCCGCAAACAGATTGTGTCCCGTGGACTAGTCAGTTTCAGCGCATTCTCAACCCAAACTTAAGACAACTCATGTGTTCGTGTCGCATAAGTATTTGTCCGTCATGGGCCTTATATCCAGGCACACAACTACCCAACCAAACTCCCACCCTTGCCGCCACATCGCCACCGCTGCCAGCAATAGCCGGTTCGGCCACCAATTTCGGTTGCATATCATAGCAGGACGTGCATGGGCCTCTCGCCGCCGTGGTTGGGTGGCCTCGGCTCTGCGGTAGAGGTCTACGCCTTGGTCGCCGCACCTTGTGGTTCGCGCGACCCGCAACCTGCCAATTCCTTCCGACAAAGTAATTTGCAAGCCTCGCAATCCACTTTTTCAGCTCATACGTATGAAAATCATTGCCCATTGTGTGTTCTATACTATATCATGGTTGATAGTTTTGACGATTTTTTATACAACCATGTCATCAATAAATCGTCGAACGAGTCTGATGATGATAGTGAGATCCTAAAGGTTGTGACTCTTCTCGTCCATGAGCATGAAAAGAACCAAGTACAAAGGTACAGGGGCTCAGTCAAGGGGCGAGCTGCAGTGAGGAAGGACCACAAGCATGAAGCCTACCATGATCAACTCTGGCGGGACTACTTTCATCGGACTGACCCCTTCTCCAAGGAACTTCTTTTCCGGTGGCTTTTTAGATGTCGAGGAATATTTTCTTGAAAATTATGCAAGGAGTGAGAACTTATGATGACTAATTGCACTTAAAGAAGGATGCCACGGGTAAGCTTGGATTCACTTCTTACCAAAAATGCATTGAGGCTGTAAGGATGCTCGCGTATGGAGTTGCTAGTGATCTAGGGGATGAGTACATAATGTACACGTTATGCAAAGAAGTAGTTCATGTGTTTGCAGGGAACCAAATGTTGCGGACACTACCCCGGCTATTGTCAATCAATTAGTCAAGAAGATCGCATGTATGCTTGGAAGCGTAGATTGCATGCGCTGGAATGGAAGGACTGGCCGTTTGTATGACAGGGACAATACCATGGCCGTGCGGACAGATGGATAGTCATACTTGAACATCAGCAGAATCCTAGATGTGGCACTCTTTCTTCGGCACGGCAGGCTCTCACAATGATATGAGTGTGCTTCAGCGGTCTATGGTGTTCTCTCGACTTGCGGAAGATAATGCTCCTATGGTCAACTATGAGATCCATGCCACAATTATGGTTGGGTAGTTGAGTTGCGCTTTGGTGAAAATTGGCCTAAAATTACGTAGCCACATACCAAACTAGGGTGTCGTTGGGTTCGATGCCACCCGCACACGAACATGGGCTCAGCCGATCCGTGGGCCACCGCAAACGGGCCGAAACAGATAGCTTCGGTGTCCGAAATGCGGTGGAGATGCACTTAGTCTTATCATAAATGGGGCGAGACATTAAAACTCAGAAGTAAAAGATAAGATTGAATAGTCTAGGTCTAATTTTGCAGAGGCTAGGGATTTTAACCTCGTTTTTGAAAAAGAAAGTCCAAATCGAAATCAATAAATCTTATGGGGATGCAAAGAATTTCAATAATACAGCGTCCTTGTTCATGAATGATGGAGATTACGTAATTGGTATTGAGTTTCTAAGGGACTGAATACGCCACCAGGACAATACTTTTTTCGATTTACTTTAATTGTTCAATTGCTAGGATAAGTACATAGGCCCGGGCTATTCCACCTTATAGTAAAAAGAGTATAATTACACAGAATCATGTGCTCATGTGTTGGATTTTGTTCTTTGCTTGAAGATTCATGTTTGCTTCTGTTTGTACTTTTTTATTTAGACTCGCGTTGAAACAAGCCAACTTAATTCGACTCAGACATAAGTTAAGTCTCCATCAACTGGTTAGAGACACTCATAATTATAACAGCATAGAACGATTTGAGAGGTTAACTTCCGATTGCCCATGGCAGACACAGTAGTAGTGTCAGAATTTTAGACTTGCTTTTACTATTTATCATCTATGTCTGTTTTTAAGGAACAAATACTCTGTATTTCTTATCTGGCGAAGAACGCGCTAGAGATGTTCCATCGGTTTAAAACTGCAGAATGTAAGAAATATGGAAATTTCCATCAGTTTTGAGTTGGCAGTTTACACCCACGCGAACCTCGCTATAACTCTTTTCGCTGTTCTTAATGAAATGATGAGCAATCCCTACGGTACTTCAGAAAACTCTCAACTTAAAGAAGGTACATGTTTCAGGCAGATGCATCAGCAACTCGGCTCGTGTTCGAACCCATTTATCCCAAAAAATCACAACCATAAATGTACTGAGACGATCCAAGTTTTGTGCCATGAGCTTGGTTTATGTGCCACAATAATAACAACGAGAGAATGAATTAAACACATGGATCGATCTCAATGCACGGACGTCCTGCCTGGTGGTGAAGCCGCGGGAGGAGGGCTGCCGCGCCTGCCGATCCCGACTATGGCAACGACCGGGCTCCGCACGACGTGCTTCTCCGACACCCAGCTCAGGCTTCCCTCTGCGGTGAGTTCTTCTTCGGTCACGCCATGGCCGCTCACCGACACGCTGAACGTCTTCTTCTCTCCAACCTTAGAGAAGGACAGCGTCTCCGGTGAGACATGGACCGCCAATGTCGTTGGTGCTTCCACCTTTGCAGTGTAGGTCGATTCCGCCGGGCCGACGTTTGTCACCGTCCTGTTGACAATGAACGGTGTTGGCCTCAGCGGCACGGTTATGGTTGGGTAATTTAGTTGCGCTTCGGTGATCTTGGGCAGGTCGCCACAGGGCAAGCTCGAGTCCAGCAGACTGGCTGCCTTGGCGTCGGTGCTTTCGAGCCAGCAGATGTAGCCGGCGAACTCGTTGGCGGTGATGTCGTACACAAGGCCAGGGTCAGCAGCTCTCGTCGGATTGACATGGCCAGCGCCTCTTGCGCACGCATTGGCTTTCCCGTGCTGCTCGTCCAAGATCGGGCCACCAGTGTTGTCGACGACATCGGAGGTCGTCAGGATGGCAGACTTGATGGCGGCCGGAGACCAATCAGGATGCAAGCTCTTGACGAGAGCCACAACGCCACTGATGTGCGGCGTCGCCATGGATGTGCCGGATATGATGTTGAAAGGCCCCGATCCAGAGTCCGTTTTAGGGGGCCATGCGGCGAGGATGTTGAGCCCCGGTGCCAGTATGTCCGGCTTGAGAATGCCGGGGGCGATGCCGCTTGGACCACGGGCAGAGAACCACGCCACATCTGGGGCTGGACGAACACCCAGCAACGTGTTGTTGTATGTGAGAGACGCAACACTGTTCCTCGTCGACGTCGCGTAATCTCTGAGGACTTTTCCATCGGCGGCGGATACCTCAATCACGCTGGTGTTGTAATCCATAAGAATGGTGGTGTAGCCGCCAACTTCGTCGTTGGACAGCAGAACGGCGGCGGCGCCAGCGTCCACTATGCTTTTGACGTCGGACGCTTGATCCTTCGAGTTCGTTAGCGCACAAACCACAATCTTCCCGGCGACGGAGCGGTCGCCCTCGTACTGGCAGTACTGTCGTGCCTCGGAGTACAGCAGAGGGTAGCGCTCTGAGCTGGGCTTCGCCGCCAGCTGGGTGAGCGCTTCTCCGTCGACGCGCCGGCCGTCGCCGAGATACACGCTGGCGTCGAAGCTCCGGTCCACCGAGCCGGCGGCGACCGTGAGCAGCCATGGCGCGTCGTTGGTGACGGTGATCTTCGCGGGGCCGCTGTTGCCGCCCGCGGACACCACGGTGATGCCTTTGGATACCGCACTGAAGGCGCCGAGGGCGACGGGGTCATGCTCAAAGCTGATGCTTGTGTCACCTCCGATGGACACTGAGAGCACATCCACCTCATCCTTGATGGCCTCGTCCAGGCCGGCCAATATGGTGGATGTCTGACACTCCTCCTCGGTGCACACCTTGTACATGGCGACGTGGGCGCCGGGCGCAATTCCGGCGGCGGTGCCGGCGCCCACGCCCTTGTAGGAGGCGCCGCTTACGAAATTCCCAGCAGCCGTAGACGAGGTGTGCGTTCCATGACCCACCTCATCGGCAGAGTCGCCCCCGACAAACCACTTGGCGCCGATAAGCTTGTTATTGCACCGGGCTGCCTTGCATGAGCCCTTCCATCTCGCCGGCGGCGGCGGGACGCCATGATCGTCGAAGGAAGGGTGTGCCGCATGGATGCCGCTGTCGAGCAGACCAATGATCACACCCTTGCCGTGATCAGCACTGCTCCAGATCCCGGTGCCGTTCTTCAGCCCGAGGAACTCCGGCGTGTGCGTGGTCGCGAGCTGCAGCGTCCTGTCCGGGAAAACGCGCACGAACCCCGGCTTCTTGGCCACCGCGTCGACCTCGGCGTCGGTGAGCCTCGCGGCGAAGCCACTGAACACTTGGGTGTACGAGTGAAGGAGACGTGCCTCGCTGGTGTTGTCGGTGTGCGACCTAGGCAAGAACGACATGTGCCACCGACGGTGCATGTCTTCGCTGGCATTCGAGCGCGGTGGCTGGACGAGCACAATGTATGTGCGATAAGAAGAAGTGTATGTGGCATCTCGCAATTTCATAGCACCAGGGTTGACATAGCATAGTGCAGGTGCGGGGGAGATGGTGGCGACTAAGAGAAGAGGTAATAGGAGATTGGTTAAGATCGCCATTGCTGAATCCACACACACCCCTAGGATGAAGATGACGATAATGTACTACTCCGTGACCTTTAATACACCACAAATTATCAATGTGATATGCTCGCAAATCCAGCGCATGTAGCAAATAAATGGGTGCCAAATCTGGAGGATGTCTAAAGATTACAGGCCGGATCCTGGTATGTAGTGATCTGGCCAGAAACGGGGGTAGTGTATCTGCCCATATTTCCGCAATCGTCGTCATTAACCTAGACAAACACCTCTTGCGAATATAGGAGTATTTGTAATATTGGTAGGAATTTGATGGTAATTATAAGGACTCAATTATGCCCCTACCATAGATACTGTGTTTAATTGATTGAATTCCAGCAAAGGAGAATATTTTAGTTATATATAAGGATTTCCTATATCGCATTCCACTGAGAATATGTTTCTCCTAGGGACACCATCCTGATTATTAAGAGCATCTCCAGCAGAGACGCGAAACGGCGCGCTATCGCGTTTCAACCGCTTTTTGC
Source organism: Lolium perenne (assembly GCF_019359855.2). Classification (NCBI taxonomy): domain Eukaryota; kingdom Viridiplantae; phylum Streptophyta; class Magnoliopsida; order Poales; family Poaceae; genus Lolium; species Lolium perenne. The sequence goes on from NC_067250.2 coordinate 33,580,458, forward strand.
CGCGCGCACCCTCCTGCGCGTCTCCAGCGGACACGCCAAACCCGCGCGCCAAACAAAATTTATCCCCCGCGAGCTATCGCGGCATCCCGAGCGGCAAACTTGGCGCGTCGCTTCGCGCACGCGCACCCAACTGCCACGGAACACTACTAGGAAAAGGGCTATAGCTGCACGGAACAGTGCTGGCGCACCATCATTGACGCGCGCCGGTGGCAAAATACCGCCGGCGAGCCATGTTAGGCCGCGCCGGCGAAGAACCTATACTGCCGGCGCACAAGAAAATTTAGTGCGCCGGGAATAAAATTCGAAGAGTTCTGGCCGAAAACAGAAAATCGGGGCACCTTACCCCCGGCGCACCTCTATGGTGGTGCGCCAGTATTAGACAATTTACCACCAGCGCACCACCATAGAGGTGCGCCGGGGGTACGGTGCCTAGATTTTTCTCTCCACCACCCCCCCCGGAATCGCCTTTTCAGTTTTCGAAAAAATAAAAGAAAATGATAGAAAATTCAAAAAATAAAATCATTTGAACTGCCCATGTATTATGTAATCTAGCTTTCATGAAAAATTAAAAAAATGAATTTCGATATATTATGCAAAATGGCGCCATCTTTCGGTAAAACGGGTTTTCTTGTTGCATACGACGTCCGATGAAAAACTTTTTTATATCAAAATCGATCGACGCGAAATTTCCTATTCGAATTCAACCGCCTACGGCCATTTGGAGAAAAAATGGATTCGTCATTTGGAAAATAGAAACGGGACTTTTTTGAGATTTAAGATTTGGGAGAAAAAAATAAAAAAATTACCCCCGGCGCACCACCCTACTTGGTGCGCCGGCGGTAACCCACACTATATAGTCAAGCCGGCCCTCATCCCTCTTCTCCTTCCTCACTTCTCCCCCTTCTTCTCTTTCCCTCCTGCTCTTCTCCTTGCAATACTCACCGACGGCCTCCGAAGACGACTACTTCTCCGGTGACCTCCTCCTACTCCGGTGACCTCCTCCTCCTCCGGTAACCTCCTCCGGTAACCTCCTCCACCTCGGGACTCTACCTCCATCTTCGCCTTCTCCTTCTCCTCTTCCACCACCTTCACCTCCGGCCATCTTCTCCTCCTCCTCCTCCTCCTCTTCCTAAACCACCACCACCTCCGGCCTTATCCTCCTCCTCCTCCTCCTCCTAAACCACCACCTCCGGCCTCATTCTCCTCCTCCTACACCGGTGCGGCAACGACGACATGGCAACGCACGGCCACTTTTTTGAGGACCCGAGCTAGATGAACCCGAGATCTAGATCTAGATCTGGATCGGGATTTTTTTTTGAATTTCGAAAAAACATACCGCCGGCGCACCAGGCCTGGTTCGCCGGGGATAATTCATGTTGCTGCTGGCGCACCTGCTGGTGCGCCGGCGGTAACTCATTACCACCGGCCTGTTCCCACCGGCGGGCTCTGGTGCGCCGGCAATAGCCGTTTTTGGTGCGCCGGCAATAAGGCTTTTCCTTGTAGTGGAACATTCCGCCTCGCCCCGCCGCTTCCCCGCGCCACGCGTCACCACTGCTCTTCCTCGCCGCCACCTCCGCTCGTCCGTCGCCAAGATGCCGCCGCGCCGGCCGCGGATCGTCGGGCTTCCGCGGCATCCGAGTGCATCCTAATGGGACGTTCTACGTGGAGATTCGCGTCGGCAGCTTCCACGTCACCCTCGGCACCTTCACCACGCCGGAGCTGGCGGCGCGCGCCTACGACACGGCCGCGTGGCGATTCTGGCGGCCGCGGCGCGACCTCAACTTCCAAGACGTCGAGTTGCTGGAGGAGGCCGAGTTTCTGGCGCCCGTGCCGCGCCTCGTCAGCGAGGAGGACCGCCGCCACCATTGTCAGGCGGAGCGCCGCATCGCCATCGCCGAGCGCGACGAGGAGTTGATGCGCCAGTGGAGGGAGCAGTTCCCCAGCGACGTCGACAACACGGAGGCGTTCTTCGTGGACCTCAGGGCGCAGCGTAGGTCCGCTAGGCGCCGCCGCCACGCCATCACCGAGTTCGAGCTCGAGAACCCGAACATGACCTGGGGCGAAAATGATCCACGCTGGGACAACATTTGCTCCGACACGACGAGTAGACTGTTTTTATTTATCTATGTATTTTCATTGTTTTTCTGGGCGTTGTAGATCTTCTATTTGAACTAGTTTAAATCAAAAATGTGTTTCTAGCGCTGCAAAATAGCGTTCTGTTGCGGGCGCTATTTTCAGCGGACCACCCGCGCTGCGAAATAGCGCGTCCGGTGGAGAGGTTTTCGGCGCAGCGCGCGCTAAGTGTTTACAGCGCGCGAAATTGGTTTTGCAGCGCAGATTATTGCGCATATGTTAGAGATGCTCTAAAGATACTACTTGCATCATTTGCAAGAGCTGGCAAAAAGAACTAGGAGGGTCATCGCCCACATTATATGAAGAATTTAAATTAACACTAAACTCTGCTAGTTCATTCCGGCAGAGTTAGGCCCACCCTCGGGCGACTCAGGGGAAACCCTAGCACCACCAGCCGTTGGCTCTCCCCTGCTCCCCCTCTCCGCCGCTGCTGCCGCCGGCCCTTGACGCGGTAGCAACAGGCTATTTTCCAAAGGGGTCGGGATCCTCTGGTTGCAGCGCGCGGCGGAGCCCAGACGCCGGGGCAATAGCCCCCGACTGGTGGTGCTGGCGTTCGTCGGTGCGGTCGCGTGGGCAACGCACGGACTGTGCAACCTCTGGTGGTGGCGGTGTGTAGCGGGGTGCAACAAGAGGAGGCAGTGCGGTTGGTCGGGGCAGTGCACGGCAGCGCGAGTTCCAGCGGCAGCCGCCACCGTTTGCCTCCGGTAGGAGCTGGGTAGTGCGCGTGAGACAATGGCATTGACCAGGTGTGGGGTCGGGTAGCCCTGCGGGATTCTGGGTGGCCGACTCTATCGGGCCTAGATCCGAGGGCTCTTTTCCGGGTGTGGTGCCGTCTAGGGTCGAGGTCGGGCAGCGGCCTCAGATTAAGGGCGCTGGCATTGATGGTCGTTGTGGCATGGTTTGATTTAGGTTCTACGAGGGAATCCACTGGTGTTGTTTGGTGGTCGACGACAGAGTTTCGTGGCACAACAAGATCACCTCCGGTCTAGATGTCTTTTATATTCATTCTTGCAAGCGCATTTCCACGAGAGAGAATGATATCCGGGTGAAAACATAGCCCTAACCTTAGGTAAATGTCGATGATGGCGGCATCCTCTGACGTTGATTACCTTGCTGGAGGCGTCGCCACAGAGCTCCTCTTCCTGTCCCAACGACAATGGCTTGGGCTATCCAGGTGAAAACCCAAGCTCTGGTTCTGTAGCAGATGGCAGTGGCGTCTATGTCACTTCCCCCATGGGGGAGTCTCCCTGGAGGATTGATAGGTGACTGTAGTGTGCCGCTTCTCTTTTGTCGGGGTTTGCATACATCGGAGCAGTGACCCTGGATGGTTGTTGGATGTCGAGGCGGCGGCCTCGGAAATCGCCAAGTCTTTGGATCAAAATGGGGTGGAGTTATAGTTGGCATGGCTTAGGGCGGTGTGGCGAGGTTGCTAGTGTGGCGAGGTTGCTAGCTTGGTTGACGTACCTCAGAGGAGGCAATTTGACTATTGCGCTGGGGCGGCAGCCCGAGATGTTGGTGCGGCGTCCGTGGTCATGAGAGGTCCGCCATGTGCAGTGGGCTGCGGGTGGCTGAGTCGTGCGGCATTGTGGCTCGGGTGTGAGCAATGGTATGTCAAGATGGAGGTCCCGGAAGGTGGTTTTGGTGGTCCGCTGTGTGTGGCGAGACAGCTGGTGGTGGCCCCGAAACTTTTGCAGTGTTGAGGGCGTCAACTTCGAGTCCTGCAGATGATGGGTCTGTGGCGTCGCTTTGGTGCAGATCTTTAGAGGGTTGGCTTCTTCATTTGCGTTCGTGCTTGCTCCTCCCATAGCAGTAACGGTGTTTTCTCTCTGGTGATGGTGAACGGACGATTGGTCTTGACGGAGTGTTGTAACATGTTTGAGTTGTTCCCAGGTCTTGGGTGAGCTTGGCCCTGTGGAGAATGTGGGTGTTGCCCCGTGGTGTTAGCATGGTTTGTATGATTTTCACCCGGTTTTTCTATATAGTTGGGAAAAAAATTCTTAATTAATAGATAAGGCAAAACTTTTGTCTTCATTTCAAAAAAATCTTTACAACGGTACCTTCCCTAGGACAGTATTTAAAAGCTATCTTATCAAAACCACTAGTCATGCTTCCGCAATCCTCGTAGATGGCCGACAAAGAAGTTGATGAACTCCTTTCTCCTTCATTGTTTCAATTACCAACATACAATAAAATATTGCATAATTATCCGGTTACATCCAATGAATGGAGCGAGAACCAAACCCTCTCTTAGATCATAAGCTTCAGCCATACATCGCTCCTGGGTATGATCAACAGTCTAACAAAGCTACAAAAAGACTAGTAACATATGTCATGTTACTAGTCTAAGTTACTACCTCCATAGTGGGTAGTAACTTACATGTGGTTTCATGCAATGTGTCATTAATTATGTTGTAGACTCATATTGCTTTGAGATGTGTGATGTTATGGTAACATAGCTAGTTACCACCTCACTCTCTTTCTTCATTTATTGGCATGCCATGTCACCAAAATGCATTGAGATGTGTGATGTTACCACCTATGTTACTCCCACTATGAGCAGTCTTATAATCACTCCCACACGCCCATAATTGAAAGGGGCGTCAAAATTAATATTTCCTTCATTTTGTGGTAGACATGTCCAACCCTCTCGACGAACCACTGATGTTTTCATTTTTGCCCTCCATTTTTTTTTTGCAGAAGTTGCGATCGAAACGATGAATTTTTGCCCTCCCGCACTCCCTCATCATAGGTCGGATGAAGACGGTGGCGAGGCCTGGCTCGCTTCCGGAGGCCCCTCACTGGGCATAACAGGGTGGTGGGACGGCGTGGAGGTGCTTCCTATCCTTCAGCTCGATCCCTTGGGGCTGCGGTGCACGGGAGGGTACTAGCCAAGCCCGGGCCGACAGATGTGTAGCCGATGCGGCCCGTACAAGGCCCAAATTTTTTGGGGCCCACATTTCTATGTTTGCCCTATATAGACTTTACTTCTACTCTTAGACATAAATTCATTTCAGGCCTGGTACTTATCCATGTTTCGTTTAGATATGCTTGGCTTTGTGGTTGTGAGCCGATTGCTGAATGTAGTTGCTTGTTTTCTTTTCCCTAATTTTTTCCTACTTTGACCGACGGCTATGCTGCAATTTGCAGTGACATGTCATCACTGTGTTCTTAATTTATAAATCGTAAGTTAAGTGTGATAGAGTGTTATTATATTCCTCTCATCTCGATATTTCTTATAATGTACTTATCTATGTACATGCACGTTTTGGGACTGCTCAACATGCTATAAACCTTTGAGATGTTAAAACTAGTTCCCTGGTTTTTTTTAAACCTAAACATGTCAAATGTATCAAAACCATTAGATGCACTCCCTCCAGTTCATAATAATCTCGGACACTTATTATGGATCGAAGGGAATAGTTTATTTTCGAGCGTAGCGCTGGTTCGGTCGGTTTTTAAACTACATGTTTCTTCTTACTTAAACACAATTTTACCACATGTTCGGAATCTACATACGTGGAGAATAGTTTTAAAGTTTAAACATCCGTCTACTATATATGAACATTATAAGTATTTATTAATAGGTATATTTTTTGAGTGAGATAGGGTCAATTTTTTAACTTTGCACAGGGCCCCAAATTTTAATGGCCCGGCCTGGTACCGGCGAGGCAAGGGTGGTGGATCCAGTGGATGGCGCAGCCCAGCCTCTGGTGGTGTGCCTTCCATGGTGTCCTACTGCTCCTCGCCCTGGATCTTGGAGGTGTCAATGTTGGCTCGTGAGATCCGGGCTCCGATGTGGTCCTGATCTAGGCCTCCTTGTTAGGAAGGTGGTGGCATTTTCGGTGTCGTCCTCCCTCCTAGAGGCATCCTTTTTGAAGAAGTCTTGGATAGAGGGGTATCGAAGTGGAGGGGTGTGGTTTCTTCCGTGTCAAGGAGACAAGGACGGCAAGTGTGTTGGTGGGGGACGCGTGATGATAGAAGCGAGCGGGGCGTTGTGTTATCTGGAGTCGTAGTAGCGTCGACGGAAGGCCTAGCAAGCTCAATGCATAGATCTCTGTCACGAAGATGCATGAGTTCGAGGCAGACGGCAGAGCCAACTGATGTAGCTTGCATATGCAGTGCGTGCGCTGCAGGCTTGCTGGACACATGCGCCGGTTTAGGTGTAGTGATTCCTGTCACCAAAAAGGTGGCTTCGGTTTGATCGATATGATATGTTGTAGTAAGTATTCGACTAATAATATAATAGAAAAATGTTGTGTCCACCATTTTGATGCTGAGGTGGGGTCGTGGGGATACAACCTCATTATCCTCCATTTTCGATTTTTTTTTTGTATTGGCTGAGTAAATATTGGTCAAAACTTCAATGGAAATAAATACGCTTTATATTTATAAATGGAGGGGAGTACCCAAATTGTTAGTTTCTATGTAAAAGCTTGCAAAAAGAGATCGAATCTAGGCGGCGACTCTGCTCCCGACTAGGCCGGCCAAGTCGCCGGTCCCTGCCTCCTTTGTCGGCCGCTCCGGCGACAGGAGGGGGTGGGGACCCGGGAGTGACTGCTCCGGCCGGTAGTTTGGTGGGCAAGTGTTTTCTTGGGCGTTGTTCTATGGAGGAGACTGCGCCGCGTCGAAATAATTTGTCTCTGCTCTTTCTCCATCCCGGCGTCGCTCCAACTAGTGGAGTCGGGGGCAGGTGGCCTGGTCTTCTCGCCGGTCTTTGGATCTGGTGAGATTCGTGTCTGGTGGCTAGCGTTCGGGTGTTACCCCAACTTTTCAAAACAAGAAAGAAATTGAATTTCCCTATTTCCAAATTTTGGAACCAACAAAAACTTTTATTAAATTTAGTTTGATGCATAGTGATCTGCTTATTGGTTGTGTAATTGCCATGTTTGATTGTTGAAATAGTTTGAGATGATCTAAAACCCTAAACCCTACTCTTGCACTTTACCCTTCAAAATAAAACCCAATAAGAAGAAATCAAATTAAAAAGAAAAGGGCCTATGTGCCTATACTATTTTTGGTAAAACTTTTACCTAGGCTTTTCTACCTTGTCTAGATGTTTTGAAAACATCAACAAACCTAACCTAGTACCTACCAACCAAATCAAGTGAGAAACAAATTTCAAATAAACATTTGCATAGAGGCATATGTGGCACTTAGCCATTTTTTTACCAAATCTTGACCTATGCACTCACACTTTCCCCAAATGGTGTGGACCCCTCACCAAACTCAATCTAACCATAAATAAACCCTACCCCATGCCTAAGTGAAGCAAAGAAAAAGAAAAAGAATAAAACTTAGAGAAATCACAAAACCCTCACATATGGCTTATGGCCATTTTTGAAAATCTTTAATCTAGGCCATATAAAATTGTGCCAATGGTTTGGAAACTCTTTTAAACTCAAAAGCATCCTTTTTGAATCAAAGAAACCAAAATCAAATCAAAGAAAAATCAAAAACCTAGTTGCATGTGATAATGGTCACATGTGACAATTTTAACATCTTACCCACTTTGAGCCCTTCTATTAAGAAATTTTCAAACCCAACCCTGCCAACTCTTTGCACCTCATCCAAGACCTCATCAAGGTGAACACTTTTGATGTTGACCACTTTGACCAGAGAGTTGACCATTGCTCACAATAGTCAAGCCAAGTTGCAACTTTGAACCCAATTCTAGTTTCTCTCAAAATTTAGAAATTTTGCAAACCAACTCCAAACCTCAAACCAAGACCACCAATGAGTGCCAAACATTATTTAGAACCCATCCATGCAGAAATTTGGTCAAAATCCCACACATAGGAGACCTTTGCTTGTTTTATATGTGGAGCGCATAGAGTAAACATTAGGGTACAACCACTATGCCAACTACCTTGTACCTCTCACCCTCTCTCTCTTGTGCTCATCTACAGTTGTTAGTACTTCTAAATGACCTCACATAGATTGGCCATGATCATCTTCACATAAACTTGCAAAGTACATGGTGTATGTCACATACACTTTGCCAAAAATTATTTGTACAAGCTCTAGACCCTTGGCACCATGCTAACCTTGCCAAACCCACCCCTGGTACCTGATACGTCCAAAACGTATCTACTTTCCCGAACACTTTTGCTATTGTTTTGCCTCTAATTTGTGCACTTTGGATGCAACTAACACGGACTAACGCTGTTTTCAGCAGAACTGCTCTGGTGTCTCGTTTTTGTGCAGAAATCCAACTTTCGGGAAAATCCTCGGAATTTATGCAGAAGGCCCTATTTTCCCAGAATAATGACGGAGCCAGAAGGACAATTAAGGTGGAGGCCCGAGGGCCCCACACCATAGGGCGGCGCGGCCCAGGGGGGGCCCGCGCGGCCCTGTGGTGTGGCCCCCTCGGCCGGCCTCCGACGCCCTCCTTCGGACTATTTATCGGCCTCGACCTAAAAACGCACGGAGAGAAGTCGAAGTCGCCAGAAACCCTCCAGAACGCCGCCACATCGCGAAACTCCGTCGCGGGAGCCAGAAGTCTCCGTCTGGCACTCCGCCGGGACGGGGAATTGGAGGAGATCATCGCCGCCATCACCGCCAACGCCTCTACATCAACCAGCCATGTTTCCCCCATCCATGTGTGAGTAATTCCCCCGCTGTAGGCCGAAGGGGATGGTAGGGATTGGATGAGATTGGTCATGTAATAGCATAAGATTGTTAGGGCATAGTGCCTAGTGTCCGTAATTGGTACTTTGATGATATTGTTGCAACTTGTTATGCTTAATGCTTGTCACTAGGGCCCGAGTGCCATGATCTCAGATCTGAACATGTTATTGTTTCATCAAGATAATCATTGTTATGGTCTTACCTATAAGTTGTATACACATGTCGCTGTCCGGAACCAATGGCCCCGAAGTGACAAGAATTGGGACAACCGGAGGGGATGGTAGCGATGTGAGGATCACATGTGTTCACGGAGTGTTAATGCTTTGCTCCGGTACTCTATTAAAATGAGTACCTTAATATCCAGTAGTTTCCCTTGAGGCCCGGCTGCCACCGGCTGGTAGGACAAAAGATGTTGTGCAAGTTTCTCATTGCGAGCACGCACGACTATATATGGAACACATGCCTATTGATTGCTTTGTACTTGGACACCGTTTTATTATTATCTGCAAATGCCCTGCTATGATTGTTACATGAGTTTCTCTCATCCATGCAACGCCCGTTCATCCGTCCCCGTGCCTACAGTATTTTAATCCTGCTGTTTACTAAAATCACTACTGCTGTCTTTGTTACTCTGCTGCTGTTATTTCACTACTGCTACTGCTATAAAACTGTTACTACTGATAAACTCTTGCGAGCAAGTCTGTTTCAGTGCGGCTGAATTGACAACTCCGTTGTTAAGGCTTCCAAGTGTTCTTTGTCTCCCCTTGTGTCGAATCAATAAATTGGGTTTTACTTCCCTCGAAGACTGTTGCGATCCCCTATACTTGTGGGTCATCAAGACTATTTTCTGGCGCCGTTGCCGGGGAACATAGCTTTATTTGGAAGTTCACTTGGATTAATATTGTTCGCTACAAATTCTCCATCATGGGTAAACCTCGCGATACTAAGATCGCCATATTACCATCCACTACAAGAAAAGGTACAATTCTGAATACCTCTGCTGCTCTTGATTCACCATCTGTGATTGATAAACTTGTTTCACCGCCACATGCTTCGCATGCGGGTACTTCTGCTGAATCTGAAAACTCTCATAATATTGATAATATTTCTGCTGTGCTTGATGATAGTGGTTCATTGGGATCTTTTCTAGATGCTACAATTGCTAGGTCTAGACAAATTGAAAATACTGAAACTCCTAATGTTACTACACCTGTTAATTCACCTGAACTTGATTATTTTAGTGATGATCCTGATGAAGATTATGTGGAGCTTAATGATGATTTTATTGAAAAATGCAATGCTACTACTGATGCAAGAAAAATTAAAAAGTTGCTTGCAGAACATGCTGTTAGATATAAACTGTCTCCTGACCCTAAATTTGCCACATCTCCTATAAACATTAAGGATAAAGATTATGATTTTTCTCTTGATCTATCTCATATAGCTATTGTTGAGAAAACACCCTTTTGTGGTACTGAAAAAGAAAGTGCTTTTGAACACATGACTGAGTTATCTACTCTGAGTAGTTTGTTTTCTGATGATGTCAAGATGCGTACTTACTTTGTTGCTAAAATCTTTCCATTCTCATTAAAGGATGACGCTAAAACTTGGTATAATAATTTGCCACCTAATTCTATTAAAAGTCCGAAAGAATTGCTTGATGTTTTCTTCCGCAAATACTTTCCTGCTAGTGCTCAACATATTGCTTTGCAGAGAATTTATAATTTTGACCAGGGAGATGAAGAGAAATTGCCTGAGGCTTGGGCGAGATTTTGCTCTCTTATTAGAGCTCGGCCTGATCATGATTTGGAAAAGCATGATTTACTTGATATATTTTATAGCGGACTAACCATTGAGTCTAGGGCATACCTGGATAGTTGTGCTGGTTGTGTTTTCAGGAAAAGAACTCCAGACGACGCTGAAGAATTATTGGCTAAAATAAGCCGGAATCATGATGATTGGACTACGCCTGAACCAACTCCAACGCCAATATTGAAGAAGAGGGGTTTAATTGAATTGAATGATGAAGATATGAGGGAAGCCAAGAAGTCTCTCAAGGAGAAAGGTATTGAATCTGAAGATGTGAAGAATCTACCTCCTATAGAAGATATATGTGAGATAATTCCCCCTTCATCCATGATTGAGGTAAACTCCCTTCAACGCTTTACTAGGGAGATATTCCGTATTCGAAACCTCCTGCACAATGCTTAGATGAGTTTGATAATTATATTGTTAAACAAGAAAATTTTAATATGAGAGTAGAGAATCATTTAATGGAAAATTCTCGAGCTATTAGTGAATTGCATGATATTGTAGAGAGAACCTCTAATGATGTTAAGATGCTTGTTAAACATTTTCATATGATTCAAACTCAAATTGATCAACTCACTAAAGTGCAAAATGACTTGTTAGGGAATAATTCTAAAGAGAAACATGCTTATGAAGTAACAACTAGAGGTGGTGTCTCTACCCAGGATCCTCTATATCCTGAAGGGCATCCCAAAAGAATTGAACAAGATTCTCAACACATTGATTCTAGTGCTCATTCTAAGAAGAAAAAGAAGAAGAAGCATAAAAATGTTGTAGAATCCTCTGAACCTGCTAATGATCCTAATAGTATTTCTATTTCTGATGCTGAAACTGAAAGTGGTAATGAACATGATAAAGATAATGATAAGAATGATACTCCTGATAAAGAAGAGGTTGAAGAAGAACCTGAAAAGCATGCTAAAAATAAAAAGTATACTAAAGAAGATTTTATTGCTGAGAAACATGGTAATGAAAGAGAACCTTGGGTGCAAAAGCAAATGCCTTTTCCTGCTAAGAAACTAAAATCAAAGGAAGAAGAACACTATAATAAATTTTGTGATTGGATGAAACCTTTATTCTTGCAAATCCCTTTGACTGATGCTATTAAATTGCCTCCTTATTCAAAGTATATGAAAGATATTGTTACTAACAAAAGGAAAATCCCCAATGAGGAAATTTCCACTATGCTTACTAATTACTCTTTCAATGGCAAAATTCCAAAGAAGTTGGGCGACCCAGGTATACCTACTATTCCTTGTTCTATTAAGAATAATTATGTTAAAACTGCTCTATGTGACTTGGGAGCCGGTGTTAGTGTTATGCCTTTTTCTCTTTATAAGAGACTTTACTTAGATAAGTTGATACCTACTGATATATCTTTGCAAATGGCTGATAAATCTACTGCTATTCCTGTTGGTATATGTGAGAATGTTCCTGTTCAAGTTACTACTAATTGCTTGATATTAACTGATTTTGTTGTGTTGGAAATGCCTGAAGATGATAATATGTCTATTATTCTTGGGAGACCTTTTCTTAACACCGCAGGGGCTGTTATTGATTGCAATAAAGGAAAGGTTACTTTCAATGTTGATGATAGGGAGCATACCGTTTATTTTCCCAAGAGGATTGAGAAAGCGTGTGGAGTTAATACTATTTCTAATGTGAGAACTATCAAAGTGGGAACTATTGATTGTCCTATATATGAGCCTAAAGAAGAATATCAAACTCTCATGATTGGATCCATATCAATACAATTCAAGGTAACATGATTGATTTGAGGTTTATTTCTTCTTATGCTATGTAAAATTTATTTGGTGACAAGACTTGATCAACCTTGTTAACGAATACTTTTTATATGCATAGAGGAGATAAACAACATCTCTTTCTTCCTCCACTTGCTCTAGTTGCTGTAGCATTTTTAATTTGCAAAGTCCCTTAGTTATTTGGAGATTTCAAAAAATTTCCTGGCCAGTAATAATAAACTAAATACCCAGAAATGTGCATTTTTCAAAGTTTTCAAAAATTCACAAAAATTATACCATTGGTCCTATTTTTCGACGAGGCACCTGGGAGCACCAGAGGATGACCTGTGGGGCACCAGAGGGTGCCAAACCACAGGCCGGCGCGGCCAAGGAGGTGGCCGCGCCACCATGTGGTGTGGGCCCCTCCTTGCCCCACTTTGTCATCTCTTTCTCCCAGCACTTTCTCTCTCCCGAAAAAACTCGTACCAAGTTCCTCTCTCTCGCGTTTTTGCTCCAGAGCTCCAGATTTCTCGATCTCTTTGCTCAGCCCAGATTTCTTGCTGAAATTTGGCACATTTGCTCCTTGGTATGTGACTCCTCCACCCATCCAAGTAGAATTTTGTTTGGTTGAGTAAATCTTGAATATTTTGCTGCTGTAGGTAACATGTTTAGTGAGCTTGCATGCTTGTTCTAAGTGGTAGAAACTAGTTTTGATGCATGATTAGTACTCTAGCAAGTTCCTATGGTAGTTTCCCTTGATTATTTTGATGCATGATTAGTACTCTAGCAAGTTCCTATGGTAGTTTCCCTTGATTATATGTCACCAAACCAAATTTTATATCACTTGTTGAAAATTTCAGAGAAGCTATGAAGAAGTTCAACTTTGGAGAGTTGTTCAAGAAAGGAACAACCAGCACCGGGAGGCCTTCTAGGGCCGCCACCCGGATTAGGCGATCGTACAACGAGGATATCATCGCGCCTAGCTTCGCGCCCGAGGAGGACAACGGGGCTCCTAATGCTTCGTCTTTTCCATGCTATGATTTTCTCAGGAATGCAGGGATATTGGAGGATTTCTTCACCCTTGTCAACAGGGCAGGGTTAACCACCTATGTGGGAGATGAAAGGGAGCAATACTACATGCTCACCAAAATCTTCGTCGAGAGCTTCAAGTTCCACAACAAGCAATATGAGCCGACAGTTGCATTCAAGATCTATGGTAATCATGTTACTATGAAATTGGAGGATTTTTGTCGTGCATTGGATATTGTCCCTGTAGGTACAACAAGTAGGATTGATGACAACCCCCGGGACTTGTTGGAGCTCTATCGAGGGATTACCGATGATGATTGTCGCACCATTCAGCGTGGCAAGATAAGAAACATTCAACTCCCTGCCATTAAGTATTTTGCATATTACATTGCTACCAGCATTCTTGGTAGGGAGAACACTAGCAATATTTCTAGTTACCATCTTGCTTTCTTGAATATTGCACTCACTGGTCAGACATCTTATCACCTTGGTGCTCTTATTGCTCGCCGCCTGACTAACAGGGGGCCTATTTTTGGAGGAACTATTGCACTGCGCGTTTTAACATATCTAAGTCTTCCTCTTGATCCTAATGATGTGCCATTGGCCCCTAGGAGACTCGATATTGCTGCTATGAAGAGTCATCATTTTGTTGCCACTGATTCTACTTTAGATAATATGGTCTATAGAATGTTGTTTTCTGATGGGGATGAGAAGGAAATCCCTCTTCCCCAACCAGGTTTGTTCAGTATTGACAGGCAATCATGGTCGTGCACTAAGGAGGAGGTGGATGAACATATGAAGATACAAGACTTCCACCAGCAGCATGACTCCGAGGACGCCGAGGCCTCCCACAACCACACCGTCACGTATCCCGGTGCTTCTTCTAGCACATACCCGGAATACGATCCATCTTCGTCATACTACGGAGATATTACCTCATGGGATCGATGGGAGTGAGCTCCACTTAGGCCAAAAGCCTAAGCTTGGGGGGAGGTATACCGGCATCACTCATTCTTTGCATATTATGGTTGCTGGATACTTGTACATACTTGTTTTGTTCGTTTGAGTGGTTTTCTAATGAGAGGAGGATGATATTTGGGGAAGTGCTGCCTGAAAACAGATTCTGGACTGTTACTAGAAAAATTCGTGCGCACAGCCAGAGCGTTATTTTGAGCTGCCAATTTTTGTGCAGGTTCCCCAGGTTGTTATCTAACTTTCATTAGTTGAACACTTTTCGAGCTGAGCAACGTAAGATTTTTGTAAAAATCGATTTCTGTACTGCTGTCAGGTTTTGGCAGATTTCTGCCATCTCGCTTTTCTGTGTTTCTTTTAGTTTGCTATTTCTTGTTCTTGCTTTGTTTCTTTCCCAAAACATGAAAAGACCAAAAATATTTCTGTTGTTTCTCTTCACCATTTGTTTGCTTTGGTTTCTTGCATTTGTTTCGCTTTATTTGCTATTGCCAGTTTGCTATAAGAAAACCCAAAAAGATTTTGCTTTGTTTGTTTGTTTCCTCTTGTTCTTGTTTGCAATTTGAAAACACCAAAAATATTTGCTGTTCTTCTTTGGTTTTGTAAAGTTCTTTATGAGTTCAATGGTCTTCGGTGGCTGGAGCGTGGTTTTCATTTCATATTATCCAAGCTACACAAGTGAAAGGCAATAATGACGATCTACGACAATTGGATTGTGGTGAGAGGCTGGTATGAACTCTATTTGTTTTCATTTTTGTACATATACTCATCCATGTGAGCATGCTTAGTTGGTTCATGTGAGGTATATGTTATTTGAGAAAGTCTAGTAGTTCATGATCTCTCATGTTTAGCTCCAATCTATTAATATGAGTAGCATGTCATGGATGTTTGCTTGCATTGTTTTATTCATAAGTAAGTATGGCATTGTGGTATCCTCCTCTGAATAATTCATTTATATCGACTTGGCACATGCTCACGCATGCATATGACTGAACAAAAAGTCAATTAAGCCTCGATGATCTATATTGCTTCAGAGTTCTTGTATCACTTTTATGCCTCCGTTAATTTATTTTGCCGCAAGCATGATTATGACAGTTACTGCTCTCTTGATTTGTCGCTCCCTAGTCTATTGCTAGCTGATACGTCTCCGACGTATCGATAATTTCTTATGTTCCATGCCACATTATTGATGTTATCTACATGTTTTATGCACACTTTATGTCATATTCGTGCATTTTCTGGAACTAACCTATTAACAAGATGCCGAAGTGCCAGTTGTTGTTTTCTGCTGTTTTTGGTTTCAGAAATCCTAGTAACGAAATATTCTCGGAATTGGACGAAATCAACGCCCAGGGGCCTATTTTTCCACGAAGCTTCCAGAAGTCCGAAGACGAAACGAAGTGGGGCCACAGGGTGGCCAAACCCTAGGGCGGCGCGGCCCACCCCCTGGCCGCGCCGGCCTATGGTGTGGGGCCCCTGTGCCCCCTCCTGACTTGCCCTTCCGCCTACTTAAAGCCTCCGTGACGAAACCCCCAGTACCGAGAGCCACGATACGGAAAACCTTACTGAGACGCCGCCGCCGCCGATCCCATCTCGGGGGATCCAGGAGATCGCCTCCGGCACCCTGCCGGAGAGGGGATTCATCTCCCGGAGGACTCTACGCCGCCATGGTCGCCTCCGGAGTGATGTGTGAGTAGTCTACCCCTGGACTATGGGTCCATAGCTGTAGCTAGATGGTTGTCTTCTCCCCATTGTGCTATCATTGTCGGATCTTGTGAGCTGCCTATCATGATCAAGATCATCTATCTGTAATTCTATATGTTGCGTTTGTTGGGATCCGATGAATAGAGAATACTTGTTATGTTGATTATCAAAGTTATATCTATGTGTTGTTTATGATCTTGCATGCTCTCCGTTACTAGTAGATGCTCTGGCCAAGTAGATGCTTGTAACTCCAAGAGGGAGTATTTATGCTCGATAGTGGGTTCATGCCTGCATTGACACCTGGGACAGTGACAGAAAGTTCTAAGGTTGTGTTGTGCTGTTGCCACTAGGGATAAAACATTGATGCTATGTCTAAGGATGTAGTTGTTGATTACATTACGCACCATACTTAATGCAATTGTCTGTTGCTTTGCAACTTAATACTGGAGGGGGTTCGGATGATAACCTGAAGGTGGACTTTTTAGGCATAGATGCAGTTGGATGGCGGTCTATGTACTTTGTCGTAATGCCCAATTAAATCTCACTATACTCATCATGATATGTATGTGCATGGTCATGCCCTCTTTATTTGTCAATTGCCCAACTGTAATTTGTTCACCCAACATGCTGTTTATCTTATGGGAGAGACACCTCTAGTGAACTGTGGACCCCGGTCCAATTCTCTTTACTGAAATACAATCTACTGCAATACTTGTTCTACTGTTTCTGCAAACAATCATCTTCCACACAATACGGTTAATCCTTTGTTACAGCAAGCCGGTGAGATTGACAACCTCACTGTTTCGTTGGGGCAAAGTACTTTGGTTGTGTTGTGCAGGTTCCACGTTGGCGCCGGAATCCCTGGTGTTGCGCCGCACTACATCCCGCCGCCATCAACCTTCAACGTGCTTCTTGGCTCCTCCTGGTTCGATAAACCTTGGTTTCTTTCTGAGGGAAAACTTGCTGCTGTGCGCATCATACCTTCCTCTTGGGGTTCCCAACGAACGTGTGAATTACACGCCATCAAGCATATTTTCTGGCGCCGTTGCCGGGGAGATCAAGACACGCTGCAAGGGGAGTCTCCACTTCTCAATCTCTTTACTTTGTTTTTGTCTTGCTTAGTTTTATTTACTACTTTGTTTGCTGCATTATATCAAAATACAAAAAAATTAGTTGCTAGTTTTACTTTACTTGCTATCTTGTTTGCTATATCAAAAACACAAAAAAAAAAATTAGTTTACTTGCATTTACTTTATCTAGTTTGCTTTATTTACTGTTGCTAAAATGGCCAACGCTGAAAATACTAAGTTGTGTGACTTCACAACCACAAATAATAATGATTTCTTATGCACACCTATTGCTCCACCTGCTACTACAGCAGAATTCTTTGAAATTAAACCTGCTTTACTGAATCTTGTTATGCGAGAGCAATTTTCTGGTGTTAGTTCTGATGATGCTGCTGCCCATCTTAATAATTTTGTTGAACTATGTGAAATGCAAAAATATAAAGATGTAGATGGTGATATTATTAAACTAAAATTGTTCCCTTTCTCATTAAGAGGAAGAGCTAAAGATTGGTTGCTATCTCTGCCTAAGAATAGTATTGATTCATGGACTAAATGCAAGGATGCTTTTATTGGTAGATATTATCCCCCTGCTAAAATTATATCTTTGAGGAGTAGCATAATGAATTTTAAACAATTAGATACTGAACATGTTGCTCAAGCTTGGGAAAGAATGAAATCTCTGGTTAAAAATTGCCCAACCCATGGACTGACTACTTGGATGATCATCCAAACCTTTTATGCAGGACTGAATTTTTCTTCACGGAATTTATTGGATTCAGCTGCTGGAGGTACCTTTATGTCCATCACTCTTGGTGAAGAAACAAAGCTTCTTGATAATATGATGATCAACTACTCTGAATGGCACACGGAAAGAGCTCCACAAGGTAAGAAGGTAAATTCTGTCGAAGAAACCTCTTCCTTGAGTGATAAGATTGATGCTATTATGTCTATGCTTGTGAATGGTAGGCCTAATATTAATTCTAATAATGTTCCGTTAGCGTCATTAGTTGCTCAAAAGGAATATGTTGATGTGAACTTCATTAATAATAACAATCACAATGATTCTAGGCCATACCCTGCTAATGGTAATTCTTATGGTAGATATGCTTCACCTAATGAAGAAAAGATGCTAGAAATTGAAAGATCCACCAAGAGCTTTATGCAATCACAATATGAGCAAAATAAATTGTTTACTAAAACTATGAATGAGCAATCTACCTTGTTGAAGAATATAGGGAATCAACTTGAAAATCTGAATAGGGAGATCTCGGGGT
Organism: Lolium perenne; assembly: GCF_019359855.2. Classification (NCBI taxonomy): domain Eukaryota; kingdom Viridiplantae; phylum Streptophyta; class Magnoliopsida; order Poales; family Poaceae; genus Lolium; species Lolium perenne. The sequence goes on from NC_067250.2 coordinate 33,598,812, forward strand.
TGCAAACTAAACTTGCTAATGCTGAAACCCGAATCTCATACATGTCTGCATCACAATCTTCTTTAATTAATAAAATGGCTGCTAAACCTGAGGATTTAGATGATAAAATTACTACTACAGCAAATGCCATTCAAGTTAGAATTAATGAGAATATAAGATTAATGGCTGAACTGCGTGCTAGGTGGGATAGAGAAGAAAATGAAAAACTAGCTAAAGAGAAGAATGTAGCTAAAGTTTGGACTATTACCACCACTAGTAATGATAATGCTACACATGTTGCTGCACCTCCTACTAATACTAATAAAAGAATTGGTGTTAGCAATGTTTCCACTTCTAATGCAAAGCGCGAGAAAGCGCTGAAATCGCTAAAGCTGCTGAAATCGCTGTGATAAAGCTGCTGAAATTTTTTCCAACATTGGGGATGATGATCCCATTGCTTTAGATTATAATGGTTTGAATTTTGATGATTGCCACATCTCTGAAGTTATTAAGTTCTTGCAAAAACTTGCTAAAAGCCCTAATGCTAGTGCTATAAATTTGGCTTTCACACATCATATTACAAATGCTCTCATAAAAGCTAGAGAAGAGAAATTAGAGCGTGAAGCCTCTATTCCTAAAAAGCTAGAGGATGGTTGGGAGCCCATCATTAAGATGAAGGTTAAAGATTTTGATTGTAATGCTTTATGTGATCTTGGTGCAAGTATTTCTGTTATGCCTAAGAAAATTTATGATATGCTTGACTTGCCACCGCTGAAAAATTGTTATTTGGATGTTAATCTTGCTGATCATTCTACAAAGAAACCTTTGGGTAAAGTAGATAATGTTCGTATTACCGTTAACAATAACCTTGTTCCCGTTGATTTTGTTGTTTTGGATATTAAATGCAATGCATCTTGTCCCATTATATTGGGAAGACCTTTTCTTCGAACTGTTGGTGCTATCATTGATATGAAGGAAGGTAATATAAAAATATCAATTTCCTCTCAAGAAAGGTATGGAACACTTCCCTAGAAAGAGAATGAAGTTACCTTTTGATTCTATTATGAGAACAAATTATGATGTTGACACTTCGTCTCTAGATAATACTTGATATACACTTTCTGCGCCTAGCTGAAAGGCGTTAAAGAAAAGCGCTTATGGGAGACAACCCATGTTTTACCTACAGTACTTTGTTTTTATTTTGTGTCTTGGAAGTTGTTTACTACTGTAGCAACCTCTCCTTATCTTAGTTTTGTGTTTTGTTGTGCCAAGTAAAGTCTTCGATAGAAAAGTAAGTACTAGATTTGGATTACTGCGCAGTTCCAGATTTCTTTGCTGTCACGAATCTGGGTCTACCTCCCTGTAGGTAGCTCAGAAAATTAAGCCAATTTACGTGCATGATCCTCAGATATGTACGCAACTTTCATTCAATTTGAGCATTTTCATTTGAGCAAGTCTGGTGCCATTTTAAAATTCGTCAATACGAACTGTTCTGTTTTGACAGATTCTGCCTTTTATTTCACATTGCCTCTTTTGCTATGTTGGATGAATTTCTTTGATCCACTAATATCCAGTAGCATTATGCAATGTCCTGAAGTGTTAAGAATGATTGTGTCACCTCTGAATATGTCAATTTATATTGTGCACTAACCCTCTAATGAGTTGTTTCGAGTTTGGTGTGGAGGAAGTTTTCAAGGATCAAGAGAGGAGTATGATGCAACATGATCAAGGAGAGTGAAAGCTCTAAGCTTGGGGATGCCCCGGTGGTTCGCCCCTGCATATATCAAGAAGACTCAAGCGTCTAAGCTTGGGGATGCCCAAGGCATCCCCTTCTTCATCGACAACATTATCAGGTTCCTCCCCTGAAACTATATTTTTATTCCATCACATCTTATGTGCTTTTTCTTGGAGCGTCGGTTTGTTTTTGTTTTTATTTTGTTTGAATAAAATGGATCCTAGCATTCACTTTATGGGAGAGAGACACGCTCCGCTGTAGCATATGGACAAGTATGTCCTTGGTTTCTACTCATAGTATTCATGGCGAAGTTTCTCCTTCGTTAAATTGTTATATGGTTGGAATTGGAAAATGATACATGTAGTAATTGCTATAAATGTCTTGGGTAATGTGATACTTGGCAATTGTTGTGCTCATGATTAAGCTCTTGCACCATATGCTTTGCACCCATTAATGAAGAAATACATAGAGCATGCTGAAATTTGGTTTGCATATTTGGTTTCTCTAAGGTCTAGATAATTTCTAGTATTGAGTTTGAACAACAAGGAAGACGATGTAGATTCTTATAATGTTTACAATATGTCTTTTATGTGAGTTTTGCTGCACCGGTTCATCCTTGTGTTTGTTTCAAATAAACCTTGCTAGCCTAAACCTTGTATCGAGAGGGAATACTTCTCATGCATCCAAATCTTTGAGCCAAACAACACTATGCCATTTGTGTCCACCATACCTACCTACTACATGGTATTTCTCCGCCATTCCAAAGTAAATTGCTTGAGTGCTACCTTTAAAATTCCATCATTCACCTTTGCAATATATAGCTCATGGGACAAATAGCTTAAAAACTATTGTGGTATTGAATATGTAATTATGCACTTTATCTCTTATTAAGTTGCTTGTTGTGCGATAACCATGTTCACTGGGGACGCCATCAACTATTCTTTGTTGAATATCATGTGAGTTGCTATGCATGTCCGTCTTGTTTTAAGTAAGAGCGATCTACCACCTTATGGTTAAGCATGCATATTGTTAGAGAAGAACATTGGGCCGCTAACTAAAGCCATGATTCATGGTGGAAGTTTCAGTTTTGGACAAATATCCTCAATCTCAAATGAGAAAATTATTAATTGTTGTTACATGCTTATGCATAAAAGAGGAGTCCATTATCTGTTGTCTATGTTGTCCCGGTATGGATGTCTAAGTTGAAGAATAATCAATAGCGAGAAATCCAATGCGAGCTTTCTCCTTAGACCTTTGTACAGGCGGCATAGAGGTACCCCTTTGTGACACTTGGTTAAAACAGTGCATTGTGATGATCCGGTAGTCCAAGCTAATTAGGACAAGGTGCGGGCACTATTAGTACACTATGCATGAGGCTTGCAACTTATAAGATATAATTTACATGATGCATATGCTTTATTACTACCGTTGACAAAATTGTTTCATGTTTTCAAAATCAAAGCTCTAGCACAAATATAGCAATCGATGCTTTTCCTCTATGGAGGACCATTCTTTTACTTTCAATGTTGAGTCAGTTCACCTATTTCTCTCCACCTCAAGAAGCAAACACTTGTGTGAACTGTGCATTGATTCCTACATACTTGCTTATTGCACTTATTATATTACTCTATGTTGACAATATCCATGAGATATACATGTTACAAGTTGAAAGCAACCGCTGAAACTTAATCTTCTTTTTTGTTGCTTCAATGCTTTTACTTTGAATTATTGCTTTATGAGTTAACTCTTATGCAAGACTTATTGATGCTTGTCTTGAAGTGCTATTCATGAAAAGTCTTTGCTATATGATTCACTTGTTTACTCATGTCATATACATTGTTTTGATCGCTGCATTCACTACATATGCTTTACAAATAGTATGATCAAGATTATGATGGCATGTCACTCCAGAAATTATCTGTGTTATCGTTTTACCTGCTCGGGACGAGCAGAACTAAGCTTGGGGATGCTGATACGTCTCTGACGTATCGATAATTTCTTATGTTCCATGCCACATTATTGATGTTATCTACATGTTTTATGCACACTTTATGTCATATTCGTGCATTTTCTGGAACTAACCTATTAACAAGATGCCGAAGTGCCAGTTGTTGTTTTCTGCTATTTTTGGTTTCAGAAATCCTAGTAACGAAATATTCTCGGAATTGGACGAAATCAACGCCCAGGGGCCTATTTTTCCACGAAGCTTCCAGAAGTCCGAAGATGAAACGAAGTGGGGCCACAGGGTGGCCAAACCCTAGGGCGGCGCGGCCCACCCCCTGGCCGCGCCGGCCTATGGTGTGGGGCCCCTGTGCCCCCTCCTGACTTGCCCTTCCGCCTACTTAAAGCCTCCGTGACGAAACCCCCAGTACCGAGAGCCACGATACGGAAAACCTTACTGAGACGCCGCCGCCGCCGATCCCATCTCGGGGGATCCAGGAGATCGCCTCCGGCACCCTGCCGGAGAGGGGATTCATCTCCCGGAGGACTCTACGCCGCCATGGTCGCCTCCGGAGTGATGTGTGAGTAGTCTACCCCTGGACTATGGGTCCATAGCTGTAGCTAGATGGTTGTCTTCTCCCCATTGTGCTATCATTGTCGGATCTTGTGAGCTGCCTATCATGATCAAGATCATCTATCTGTAATTCTATATGTTGCGTTTGTTGGGATCCGATGAATAGAGAATACTTGTTATGTTGATTATCAAAGTTATATCTATGTGTTGTTTATGATCTTGCATGCTCTCCGTTACTAGTAGATGCTCTGGCCAAGTAGATGCTTGTAACTCCAAGAGGGAGTATTTATGCTCGATAGTGGGTTCATGCCTGCATTGACACAGGGACGATGTGAGAAAGTTCTAAGGTTGTGTTGTGCTGTTGCCACTAGGGATAAAACATTGATGCTATGTCTAAGGATGTAGTTGTTGATTACATTACGCACCATACTTAATGCAATTGTCTCTGTTGCTTTGCAACTTAATCACTGGAGGGGTTCGGATGATAACTTTGAAGGTGGACTTTTTAGGCATAGATGCGATTGGATGGCGGTCTATGTACTTTGTCGTAATGCCCAATTAAATCTCACTATACTCATCATGATATGTATGTGCATGGTCATGCCCTCTTTATTTGTCAATTGCCCAACTGTAATTTGTTCACCCAACATGCTGTTTATCTTATGGGAGAGACACCTCTAGTGAACTGTGGACCCCGGTCCAATTCTCTTTACTGAAATACAATCTACTGCAATACTTGTTCTACTGTTTTCTGCAAACAATCATCTTCCACACAATACGGTTAATCCTTTGTTACAGCAAGCCGGTGAGATTGACAACCTCACTGTTTCGTTGGGGCAAAGTACTTTGGTTGTGTTGTGCAGGTTCCACGTTGGCGCCGGAATCCCTGGTGTTGCGCCGCACTACATCCCGCCGCCATCAACCTTCAACGTGCTTCTTGGCTCCTCCTGGTTCGATAAACCTTGGTTTCTTTCTGAGGGAAAACTTGCTGCTGTGCGCATCATACCTTCCTCTTGGGGTTCCCAACGAATGTGTGAATTACACGCCATCACTAGCCTTCACTTGTACTGAGCGGGAACGCTGCTCATGCTTCCAAACACCTGAAAACCAAGTTGTTCCAAAAGTGTCCACCATAAATACCTATGCATGGCATTTCAAACCATTCCAAGTAAATTCTCATGCGCTACCTTTAAAACCTTCAAAATGCTTCTCAATTTGTGTTTACGTTTCATAGCTCATGAGGAAGTATGTGGTGTTTAGCTTTCAACCTTGTCATTTACTTCTGACGGACTCTCATATGGACTAGTGGCACATCCGCTTATCCAATAATTTTGCAAAAAGAGCTGGCAATGGGATTCCCAGTCCCGAATTAATTAACTTAAATAGACACTCCTCCATGGTTTGTGATTGTTGGACGGCACCCGAAGGATTCGGTTAGCCATGGCTTGTGTAAGCAAAGGTTGGGGGGAGTGTCATCATCATAATAAAACTAAAATAAAAAAGGCACTCCTTCATGGTATGAGATTGTTGGCAGGCACCCGAGGATTCGGTTAGCCATGGTTTGTGTAAGAAAGGTTGGAAGGAGTGCCAAATAAATATGCAATAATTCATGGGAGCCGCTCTTGGAAGTCCGGTTGGCGAGGTAGTTGGTGTACCCATTACCATTCGTTGACAACAACAAACACCTCTCAAAATGATTTTACTCCTGATTATAAAAATGAAAAGCTCTAGCGCATGTTAATCCCTGCTTCCCTCTGCGAAGGGTCAATCTTTTACTTTTATGTTGTGTCTCCATTATTTCTTTGAGCACTATCTTGAGAGCACAACTGTCATTCTTAGTATAATATGCTTGTCTCAAAATATGATTGATTGTGGTATAACTTTGATGCTTTTATCTTTTGACAATCACTACTTCTAGTCTTTCTATGAACTCCAGAGGTGCCCGGGCATTTATGTTTTGCCAATCAAACACAGGCAAGCGAGATACCACTTTATCATACTCTCTTATGAACATTGCAATCCTGCTTATATACATGATTCATGATGCTTATTATTAATTGTTGGTACCTCTTCATGATTGACATAGCTTTTAGATGATCTTATTTGCATGTATCTCATTATGAACTGCTTAAGTATTAGCCATAGCATGAGAATATATACATCATATGAGCAAATGTGTTCATGAAAGTTCTTTTATCGCTCAGTTGTTAACTGAATTGCTTGAGGACAAGCAATAAGCTAAGCTTGGGGGGAGTTGATACGTCCAAAACGTATCTACTTTCCCGAACACTTTTGCTATTGTTTTGCCTCTAATTTGTGCACTTTGGATGCAACTAACACGGACTAACGCTGTTTTCAGCAGAACTGCTCTGGTGTCTCGTTTTTGTGCAGAAATCCAACTTTCGGGAAAATCCTCGGAATTTATGCAGAAGGTCCTATTTTCCAAGAATAATGACGGAGCCAGAAGGACAATTAAGGTGGAGGCCCGAGGGCCCCACACCATAGGGCGGCGCGGCCCAGGGGGGCCCGCGCGGCCCTGTGGTGTGGCCCCCTCGGCCGGCCTCCGACGCCCTCCTTCGGACTATTTATCGGCCTCGACCTAAAAACGCACGGAGAGAAGTCGAAGTCGCCAGAAACCCTCCAGAACGCCGCCACATCGCGAAACTCCGTCGCGGGAGCCAGAAGTCTCCGTTCTGGCACTCCGCCGGGACGGGGAATTGGAGGAGATCATCATCGCCATCACCGCCAACGCCTCTACATCAACCAGCCATGTTTCCCCCATCCATGTGTGAGTAATTCCCCCGCTGTAGGCCGAAGGGGATGGTAGGGATTGGATGAGATTGGTCATGTAATAGCATAAGATTGTTAGGGCATAGTGCCTAGTGTCCGTAATTGGTACTTTGATGATATTGTTGCAACTTGTTATGCTTAATGCTTGTCACTAGGGCTCGAGTGCCATGATCTCAGATCTGAACATGTTATTGTTTCATCAAGATAATCATTGTTATGGTCTTACCTATAAGTTGTATACACATGTCGCTGTCCGGAACCAATGGCCCCGAAGTGACAAGAATTGGGACAACCGGAGGGGATGGTAGCGATGTGAGGATCACATGTGTTCACGGAGTGTTAATGCTTTGCTCCGGTACTCTATTAAAAGGAGTACCTTAATATCCAGTAGTTTCCCTTGAGGCTCGGCTGCCACCGGCTGGTAGGACAAAAGATGTTGTGCAAGTTTCTCATTGCGAGCACGCACGACTATATATGGAACACATGCCTATTGATTGCTTTGTACTTGGACACCGTTTTATTATTATCTGCAAATGCCCTGCTATGATTGTTACATGAGTTTCTCTCATCCATGCAACGCCCGTTCATCCGTCCCCGTGCCTACAGTATTTTAATACTGCTGTTTACTAAAATCACTACTGCTGTCTTTGTTACTCTGCTGCTGTTATTTCACTACTGCTACTGCTATAAAACTGTTACTACTGATAAACTCTTGCGAGCAAGTCTGTTTCCAGGTGCAGCTGAATTGACAACTCCGCTGTTAAGGCTTCCAAGTGTTCTTTGTCTCCCCTTGTGTCGAATCAATAAATTGGGTTTTACTTCCCTCGAAGACTGTTGCGATCCCCTATACTTGTGGGTCATCAGTACCTCACTCTACTAAGCCATGCCCTCAGAGACAAGTGCATTGCACCATAACACCAAGGACAGCACCATGCCAATCACCATGGTCACCCCCTTGTCACACCTGCCCCCAGTACTCTCCAACCCACCTCACCTTTCCATTGGGACTTCCTTTTCACTGCTGATCACGATGGACAAGGTCCCGAGCCAGGAGGAAGCCAACAATGCCCAGAACGTGACGTGGTCACCGTCCTCGAGCTCGCCAGCGCGTGCACCAGACATGGACACGGGCGCCTCAGTACGACGCCTCGCCTCGCCGCCTCAGACCTTCCCTCCCTCTCTCCTTTTACACAAACACTCTCCACGACGTAAGCCAGCTCCCAGACACTGTGTTTTGGACGGGGGAGCACTGTCGCCGTCGTCACGGACGACGACTGTCCGCCGCCGTGCTCGGGTACACGATGATGACGACGACGCTCATGTGCTCCATTTTCAACGCCATGACGCTTGTCGTGACCACCTCGACGTCGCCAACACTTCAGCATCCTCGCCCGTGACGCTAGCCCACCGTAGCCATGTCGACATCGCTCACCTGCTCCGCACCCTTGCCAACCCTCGCCCCTATAAAAGCCGGCAGTCCCTGGACGATTTCTGCACACCAACGAGTTCCCCTCTCCCTCCTGAATCTCCTCGACCTCTTCCCCTCTCCGATTACACCCCACCTCGCCGGAATTTGATCGGAGCCCGTCGCTGCAGAAGCTCGACGAAGCCGACGATTCCGAGCACCCCTGGAGCCGCAGCCACCCTCCCTCGACTCGCATTCCTCGCCAACGCCGCCGTGCACCCTCGCCGATGTCCGCCGACCGCCGGTGAGCTCCTCCACCTCCAACCCTAGCCGTGCCAGCAGCCTCTCTCGCCGCGGTAGACGACGCACGTAAGCCGTCGATCGCCCCTCTAATCCTACGGCCACCATCGCTCCTTACCGTTTCGGGTTTTAAAACAGGCTGACAGCTGGGGCCCGCACTGTCAGGCAGCCCACGGTGCATCTGCGCATAGTTGGGCTGGCCCATTCTTTTTGTTCTCTCACAGGCCCAGCTAGCTTCTCGCCGCGTTTGAAAATTCAAATGTATATTTAACCTTTTCTTTTATTTTCCTTAGAGATGCTTGTTTAAAAATCAAATATCTCCAAAAATACTTGGCCAATTTAATGAGTTTGATGTTGTTGGAAATCTTATGAAAAGCTCCATCCCACCCCACTGGTTTGAACCATAGATCTTGTGTAGAATTAAAGTAGCAAAAATAACAAGGCAGGGACTTTTTAGTTTTCAAACAATTATTAAAAATCAACCAAAAATGATTTTGAGTTGATTCCAACTCCTATAAATCACATTTCACTTGCATGAATTGTTTCTTCAAAAATATGGCATGGTTACTTTGAGTGATCATGGCCTAGTTTAATTAGAGGACTATTTGGCTATTTCTAGTCAAAAATATTGTCTAAAACTATTTTTAAATCTTATGGGAGTTTGTCTCTCACTTAAATCTTGTCACAAACATTCCAATATGAGATAGAGACTATGGTCATTTAGTTCTCATATGATTTGTTTGATGATATTAAATCATCACCATGTTAGGATTAAAGTGTATGAGGTGCTTCACCTCATTTAAATCATTTTCTTAAATGATAGGTATGAAGAGGTTGACTTTGGTCAACCTAGGTCATATTTTTTTCATGAGAGAAATTAAATTGTAATAAGAGAATAAGAGGAAATTATTTCTCTAAAGAAGGAAAAGAAACACCTAAATTAGTATGAGAGGAAATTCTTTTTATTAAATAAGAAAACAAATCCACCCACTTAATAGTAATATGTGATGCTAGCCTAGCTTGTGTGACTTATGTTGTGCTTAGTTTAGTATTTAAGATTAGTGTGGTGATTATACCTCGTATTCGTATTTTAGACGCTAGTACCAGAGACTATCCGGAGGAGGAGGTATTCTACCAAGAAGAAGGAGAAGAAGATCACTTTGACCAATTCCCCAACCAAGGCAAGCTAATACACTTGCAAAGTGCAAAGCTCTTCAAGAGCAATGCATCACCCTCTTTTACTTTATTCTTAGTGGTCCTATCCCAAGTTTTACTATGCCAGTTTTTACTACTTTTGACTTATTCAAAGTTACCTTTTTGATTCATGTTTCACTTGGTTTAGAATAGCACAAGAGTACCAAACTTAGCCTAGAACAAGCAAAGCTAAGTTAGCACCCCTCATGATTAGTGCTATTGCTAACAACTAAAACTTGACTACTCTAGATGGGAACTGGGTAAGTGAAGTGACTTGAATGAATTTTTGAAAGGTGTTTATGATTTAGAGAAGATGGTGATTTTTGATTAAAACTGATATTGGTTTGGATGCGATACCTTTCCAATTTACAAGTACCCCTCAATACCTGATTATGGGTAGGGCTTAACTGGAAGTTTGTGTGTCTTAGTATGGGTTCCCTCTGAAACAAGCATCATAGGGGTTATGCCGAGGCTGCCTCCGTTGAAAGTGAAATGATGTGAATGAGGTGAATTGTCCGGCCAAGCCCTGTGCAGTTCCCAGGCTGACGGTTTGTCTTCACTGGGAGGCCAAGCTCATGGGGAGAGGTGCCTATACTAGGATATATAAGTGTCAACACCCGGATTTTTAAGTCCAGATGCCTATTATGTCATTCATCGCAATCCCAGGAATATTGTTGTTGCGAGGCATAATAGTTAAGTATCACAGTCATTATTTATTACAAACCATATTGTCTTACATTTGGAATCACATCATCCATATTACACGAATAGTTGATCTAGTGATCAACGAACAAACACAAGTTCATTGCGGAAGCGTAAAGATAAAGGGACGCTCTAGTCCACAGGCCAACGCTTGACGTCGGAAGACTCCTAGTTGTCGTAGGCGTCCTGCTGGTCATCTCCCTGATAGCTCTGTTCATCTTCATACTCTGGCCATTTGAATAGCCAGGGACAAAGCCGTAAGTACTTTAAGTACTTGCAAACCAATACTAGTGTAAAATGCTCACTAAAAGTATTAAAGCTCTATTTTAACTTGCATAAGCCAATTTTTTGTTCACAAGCTTGGATCATGTGCTAACTAACTCAAAATGGGAACATTAGTGTCATTCCCACATCATTGGTAATATTTCAACAAGTCATCACATCACCATTCACATTCACTAAGATTTTCAAAATATCTGACACTGGAAACTGTATGGCCCTTCCAACCGTCCGTAACCGTGGACACGGCTATTCGAATAGATCGACACTCTGCAGAGGTTGCACACTTGTGCCACAACATTTGATTTCATCCGTCGGAATAACTCCGAGTCACCGTAACACAGTACGCGGATCATCAACCATAACCTTTCACTTACACATCCTAGTATGAGCACCTCTCCCCATGAGCTTGGCCTCCCAGTGAAAACCAATTGTTAACCTGGGAACTGCACAGGGCTTGGCCGTACAATTTCACCTCAATTCACATCATATCTTAACAACGGAGGTAGCCTCGGCATAACCCCTATGATGTGTGTTCAGAGGGAACTCATACTAAAATCTATAAACTTCCAGTTAAGCCCTACCCATAATCAGGTATTGTGGGGGTACTCAAAAATTGGAAAGGTATCGCATTCAAACCAATATCAGGGTTTTATCAAAAATCACTATCTTCTCTTGTTCACCATCAACTTCACATCATTCAATGGAATGCTTCACCATTCCAAGGTTTCAACAAGTCATATGTTCCCATCTAAAGTAGTCCAGTTTTAGTATTTTAGCACTAGCACTAATTATGAGGGGTGCTACATTGCTTCGCTAACCTTGCTTACTCTAGTATTTATATTCGCGCTACCATTTGATATCAACTCTTTGAAAACACAACAAGTAAAACTTGTATGGTATAAATGTAGGATAGGATGGTATGAATAAAGATAAGAATCATGGTGCCTTGCCCAAGGAGGGCTTTGCACTTTGCAAGGGTATTGGCTTGCCTTGGTAGTTCTCAAGGTTTCCTTCTTCCTCTTCTAGGTAGAATTCTCCTTCCTCTTGATAATCTCCGGTGCTATCGTCTAAATTTGAATACGAGGTATAATCACTAAACAAGCTCAAAAGCTATACTAAACACATCATTACTTCACACAAACTATACTAAGCACACACATAAAGTAAGTAGGTACATTGGTTGGGTGACTTGAGGAAAAATGATTTCCTTACATTCATATGTGACAAGTAAATTTCATATGGTTCTTGAGGAATAATTTCCTCTCATAGAAATCTTATTAAGATTTAATTCATCAAACAATAATACATGAACTTATGTTGATCCAAGTCAACCATTCATTATTATTATTGAAGAAAATGATTTAAATGAGATAGACCACCTCATACCATTTAATAATTCTACAAATGATTTAAATCTCCAAATGTTCATATAGGAGTGTTTGGACCAGGGGTGCAAACATCACATGAATTCATTTGAGACAATATTTAAGTGAAGTAAAAATACTTCATAAGATTTACTTAATAGTTTTGGACAATATCACTTCACTAAACTAGCCATATTGTCCACTAATTAATCTAGGGCATGATCATGCAAAGTGACCACACCATTTTCTTGCAGAAACAATTAGTGTAAGTCAAATGTGAGCTATAGGAGTTGGAACTAACTTAATACCTATTTTGGTTGATTTTTAAGAATTGTTTGAATAAGAAAAAGTCCCTGTCTTCATCTTTTTGTCAGATTAATCCTACAACAGCTCTCAAGGTGAGACCTGTGCCAAGTTGTAGAACTTTTTCATAGCTTTCCAACCATATAAAGTTTGTTAAATTTGGCCAAGCCAAACAGATTCTAGATATTTTCAAAGTTGGGTTCAGTATTGAATTCAAACTAAAATTATTAAATGAGATTTGAATTAAAAATGCCGGCGGGAAAACTACTGGGCCCAAATGTTTAAAAACGGACCAAGGCCAGCCCACCACGCATCTGTGCACGCGCGGGCTGCCTGACAGTGGGCTCCACCCGTCAGCGACTCATAATAGCCGAAGCGGTATGGACTAACATGGGACGTTGGATTAGAACACGATCTAGCGGCGCACAGGCATCGTCGTCGACGGCGAGAGAGAAGCTCGCCGGCGGCGCAGGTAGGGGGTCGGAGGGCTTACGGTGCTCCAGCTAGGGTTGGCAATGGGCTCGACGAGGTTGTAGACGACGGCGAGGCAGCCTGTAGCAGCGGCGTCGTCAGGGGCGGCCTCCTTCTTCGGCGATTGCTGCAGGGCTTCCGCGGCAGTGATGCGTCGATTGGGCGGCGGCAGTGGCTAATCGAGCATGGTGAGGTGCTTAGGAGGTCGAGGAAGAAGAGGGGAGTGTGGTGGTGTGCTCTGATCGACGAATGGATGCCTCCTTTTATAGGCGCGCGTGGGTACTGCGGGGCAGTGAGGTGGTCGACAAGCGCGCGGCTTCTCCGGCGAGCTAGGAGGCTAGGCGACGACGCAGCGGTGTTCACCGCGTCATGGCGGTCCTGTGAGCATCAACGGCGCAGTCAATGGTGGCGTACGGTGGTCGGGAGCGTGCGTGTACTGTCGCGGCCGTGGCGGGCGCGTTCGTCCTCTCCGGCGGCCGTGGTCGCCAAGGCATGACGTCGGCGTGTCCGGCGAGCTCCGCGTGGCGAGAAGGGTACTACGGCGCGCGGATATGGTCGGGGTACGACGAGATTTGGCGAGCTCCGCGTGGCCGGGTCGTGCGCGTCCGTGCGCCAGTGACGTCGCCCATGCCGCTCGCGGCGTACCTGGGCGTACCTAGGCGCGCGTCATCCGGGTCTTGTCGTCGTCCATCCGACCAACGGCAGGTACTGGCGATCTTCTGGGATCCTTGGCTTCGTGTTTGGCAAGGTGGAGAGGAGTGGAGATGCAGAGATGAGAGGGGAGGGTGTCGAGGTGGAACGGGGTTGGCATGGCCATGGCCAGCCATGTTCTGGTCGTGTCCATATCGATCTTTTGCATGGGCTAGGTAGGTTTAGGTCAGGGGAGTAGGGCTAGGTCAAGTGGTGGTCAAATTTGGCCATGTTTGATCACATTTTGAATTTTGTGAATCTTGCATATGTTTCAATGTCCCATCTTTGCTAGCTTCTAACTTTTGATCCATGATGAATTTGGTGTGATGATCTTCACAGAAGTTGTTCACCTTGTTGAGTACTTGGATGACATGCCAAGAGTTGGATTTGTTTAGTTTAGAAATTTTGAAATAGAGAGGCTCAAAGTGGTGACCAGACTATAAAAGTCAGAAATGACCATTATCATATGTGGTCATATTTTAAAATTTGAATTTGGTTTAAATGGTATATCTTTGATTCTCAAAGTTGTAATTACTCCTTAATATCATTTTACAATTATTGGTGAAGATCAAATGGGTTTGGGGTCAAAGTTTGCAAAAATGGCATAAGTCATATGTTAGGGTTTTTAGGGTTTTCCTCTTATTTGATTTCTTTCTCTTTTTGATTTATTTGGTTGGTGATCTTCATTTGATCACTTTAGGGTTTTTGAGTTCCTCACCTAATCAAATAAACAATCATCATGGCATATCACTCAAAATGCACAAGTCCTATGCAGGGTACTATATGCAAGGTAAAAGTTTTTGTTGGTTCTGAAGTTTGGATATTTGGAATTGTTCTTCTTCCTTTATTTGAAATTTTGGGATGTTACAAACCCTTCCCCCTTAAAAAAGATCTCGTCCCGAGATCTTAAAGAAAATTAGGTGCTAAAGAGATCTGGGTACTCTTTCTTCATGTCTTCCTCTCGCTCCCAAGTGGCTTCGTCTTCGGTATGGTTGCTCCACTGTATCTTCAGAAACTTGATGCTTCGGGTGCGAGTGGTTCGGTAAGCTTCCTCCAGGATGCGAATCGGCACTTCGCGGTATGTCAGGTCTTGGTTGATGTCTACTGATCGGTGATCGATGTTTTTGAACACTTCGGTCTTCTCTGGGACTTCAAGGCACTTCCGGAGGAGTGAGATGTGAAACACGTCGTGTACAGCCGACATTTCTTCCGGTAACTCCAGTTGATAGGATACCTCGCCTCGGCGACTCAGAACCTTGAAGGGTCCGACATATCGGGGTGCAAGCTTTCCTTTCAGCTGGAATCTCTGCATTCCTTTCAAGGGGGATACCTTGAGATAGACAAAATCTCCGATCTCGAAGGTCATCTCTCGGCGTCTCTTGTCGGCGTAACTCTTTTGCCTTGATTGCGCCGTCTTGAGGTACTCGCGGATCTTGTGCACTTTCTCTTCGGCTTCACGAAGAACATCAGGTCCAAAGACTTGACTTTCTCCGACTTCCGACCAGTTCAGAGGGGTACGGCACTTCCTTCCGTACAGAGCTTCAAAGGGGGCCATCTGTAAACTGGCTTGTGAACTGTTGTTGTACGAGAATTCTGCGTAAGGCAGGCAGTCTTCCCACTTGGATCCGTATTCCAGTACACATGCTCTCAGCATGTCTTCCAAGACTTGATTTACTCTCTCAGTCTGTCCATCGGTCTGGGGGTGATAAGCGGTGCTGAAATTCAGACGGGTTCCTAGTCCTTCGTGCACTTTCTGCCAGAATCTTGAGGTGAATTGTGAACCTCTATCTGACACTATTGACTTCGGGGTTCCGTGCAGGGTGACAATTCTAGATATGTACAGCTCAGCTAACTTTGGGCCTTGGTAGGTAGTCTTGACAGCGATAAAGTGAGCTACCTTGGTCAGTCTATCGACGACTACCCATATGGAGTCATTGCCTTTGCTGGATTTGGGCAAACCTGTGATAAAGTCCATTCCTACCGAATCCCACTTCCATTCTGGAATCTGTAGGGGTTGCAACAGTCCTGCGGGTCGCTGATGTTCTGCCTTGACTCTCTGACAGATATCACACTTGGCGATGTAGCTTCCGATCTCTCTCTTCATTCCATGCCACCAAAATTGTTCCTTCAAGTCTTGATACATCTTGGTACCTCCGGGGTGGATTGAGTAAAGGGTGTCATGAGCTTCCTGCAGTATGACTAGCTTCAAATCTGAGTCCGATGGTACGCAGAGGCGTCCTTTGTACCAAAGGACTCCGGCTTCATCAACATTGAATCCTGGTGCTTTCCCTGCAGCTATCTGTTTCTTGATTCCGTCAATGCTGGCATTTCCCTTCTGGGCTTCCTTGATCTGACCAATCAAGGTGGGCTGAAGCTCTATGCTGGCTAGGAATCCTTCACTAACTAGCTCCATTCTAAACTGCTCAAACTCTTGGTATAGGCTGGGTTGTTCTTCTGCTATCATGGAGTTTAACTGACATGGCAGTCTACTCAGCGCATCTGCTACAACATTGGCCTTGCCGGGGTGGTAGTGGATCTCCATATCATAATCTTTGATTAATTCTAACCATCTTCTTTGCCTCATGTTCAGCTCCTTCTGGGTAAAGATATACTTCAGGCTCTTGTGATCCGAATAGATCTCGCAACGATTACCCATGAGGTAATGACGCCACACCTTCAGTGCTAATACTACGGCTGCGAGCTCGAGGTCATGGGTTGGGTAGTTCTGCTCATGCTGCTTCAATTGCCGGGACAGATAAGATATCACTTTACCTTCTTGCATAAGCACACATCCGAGACCAATCTTGGATGCATCGCAGTAAACGTCAAAGGGTTTGGTGATGTCCGGCATGATCAGAATTGGGGCTGAGGTCAGTCTAAGCTTGAGTTGTTGGAAACTATCTTCACATTTGTCCGTCCATTCGAACTTCTTGTCCTTCTTCAGCAATTGGGTCATTGGTCGAGCGATACTCGAAAAGCCTTCGACAAATCTGCGGTAATATCCGGCTAATCCAAGAAAAGCGTGGACCTCGGTCTGGGTGGTCGGGGCTTTCCATTCTGCAACAGTCTTGATCTTAGCGGGATCTACAGCAATTCCTCCTGCAGACAAGATATGTCCCAGGAATCCAACTTCTTTTAACCAAAACTCACATTTGCTGAACTTAGCATACAGCTTATGCTCTCTAAGGGTCTCCAGGACAGCTTCTAGGTGTTGTTCATGTTCCTCCTCAGACTTGGAGTAGATTAGAATGTCATCGATGAAAACGACAACAAACTTATCCAGAAAGTTCATGAAGATCTTATTCATGAGGTTCATGAAATAAGCGGGGGCATTGGTTAATCCAAATGACATGACATTGTACTCGTACAATCCATATCTGGTGGTAAAGGCAGTTTTAGGGATATCTGAGGCACGAATCTTCAATTGGTGGTATCCAGTTCTCAGATCAATCTTCGAGAAAACTATGGCTCCGGTCAGTTGGTCAAACAGGTCTTCTATCTTAGGCAAGGGGTATTTGTTTTTGATGGTGACATCGTTAAGCTTACGGTAATCCGTACATAAACGACTGGCACCGTCCTTCTTATCCACAAACAAAACTGGGGATCTCCAAGGTGACGCACTTGGTCGAATCAGACCTTTGGCTAGCAGTTCATCCAGTTGCTTCTTCAGTTCTATAAGTTCCGCTGGGTTCATGCTATAGGCTCTCTGGGCTATAGGTCCTGTGCCAGGGATTAACTCAATGATAAACTCGATATCCCGGTCTGGGGGCATACCGGGTAAACCATCGGGAAACACATCAGGGTATCGACAGACGACCCTGATTTGATCCAGAGTTGGCTTGGCTACACCTTGGTTGCAGGTAAACTTTCTGGGTAGGCTTTCAGAGACATGTTCCACTATGATACCGGTGCTACTGGTCATGGTGATGGCTTTCTTAGCACAGTCAATCAATCCATGGTGTTTGGCCATCCAATCCATTCCCAGCACTACTTCCAAACCTTTGGTTCCCAGAATAATCAGATTGGCATAAAACTCTATATCATGAATTACGAGGGGTACATTTTTGCAAAATTTTCTGGCTTTGGTAGTTGATCCGGGGATTTGAACTATCATAACATGCTTCAGGCTGAGGGGTTGAATTTTACTTGTGGATGCAAAGTCTTCCGTGACAAAAGAATGAGATGCTCCGGAATCAAACAACACTCTGGCAGGTACTGAGTTGACAGGAAACATACCCAGTACAACATCTGGTGCTTCCTGGGCTTCTTCGGCGTTCATGTGGAAGAGACGGCCGTTGCGGTTGTTCGGGTTGTTGGGGGCGAACTTCTTGCCGGTGGAGACGCGGCGTTGTTGCTGAGCAGGTGCAGCGGCGTTTCCAGCGAGCTTGGCGAGCCTCTTGGGACACTCGTTAGAGTAGTGTCCCACCACTCCACACTCATAGCAGGTGATGGTAGACTTGTCCTTGGGGGCGACGGGGACGGCGTTGCTTCCGGTTCTGGGGGCAGTGTTGGTGTTGTGGTTGTTGTTGTTGGGGTTGGGAGCTCTGGGCGGAGCGCGATTGAAGTTGTTGTTGTTGTGACCTCCTAGCCTGGAGTTTCCTCCACTCCGGTTCTGATAACCGGGGCGCGAGTTCTGCATCGGGGGCTTGTTGTTGTTCCTTGGGGTGAAACTTCCACTTGAGCTGGGGCGATACTTCGGGGCATTGCTAGGCCCACTCTGGTGCATCATGCGGCGTTTGCGGTTCTCATTGGCTTGATTCAGCTTGCCTTCCATCTGGATGGCGGAGTCAACAAGTGCTTCGAGATCAGCGAACGGAATGTTGACGAGAACAGTCTGCATCTCATCATGCAGTCCGTTCAGGAATCTCTCCTGCCTCTTTGCGGTAGTGTCGGTCTCAGCAGGGGCGTACCTTGACAGGGTAAGGAACCTGTCACAGTATTCTACCACCGTCATGCGACCTTGCTTCAGTTCACGGAATTCATCCCTCATCTTCTTGATAAGACCCGGGGGTACATGGTACTTGCTGAACTTGAGCTTGAAATCTGCCCAAGTCATGACTTGACCACCGTTCATGGCACGGGTGCTGGTCCACCAGGCTCGGGCTGGTCCGGCAAGATAGTGGGTTGCAAACAAGACCTTCTCGTTGGCTTCCACTCCGGCTACTTCCAAGTTGTTCTCCATAGTTTGGAGCCAGTCATCGGCATCGAGTGGTTCTTCAGTCTTGCTAAACACCGGAGGGTTGGTGTTCTGGAAGTTCTTGAGCTTTGATCCGGGATGATCATGATTCCCATGGCCTTGGTTGGCAAGGTTTTGCAGTGCGACGATGTTGGCTTGACGTTCAGCTCTTTCAGTCTCCCTGTCTGCCAGCAAGGTTTGCAGCAGTTGCATCATGGCATCATTGTTGTTGCGATTGGGAGGGGCCATCTGGGTATACATAAGATCATAAGATAAGAGGGAAAATTCTATGGTTTATTTTGGGTAAGTTCAAATCTTTAAAACTTGCATACTTTTGATGACACACAACATGCATTCATTCATTCAACAAGACACATTACAAACTAATATCCAACACTTCCCATGGTTTTAAGAACCATTCAACATTCTACGATACAAGGGACGGGATACAACTCACAACTACAGAAGTGCTCAAGTGCAACTACCCTCGTCCTCAATGTCGATAGGGACGACGTCGTCGGGTCCTGGCTCCAGGAAAGCGTAGTCCTCCTCCTCAGTGAACTCGTCCTCCTCAAAGTCGTCGTCATCGCTCAGGAAGGCTCCTCCTCCCTGAAGGTCAATACCGGCATCATCCTCCTCCATCTCCTTCAGCTGATCCTCCTGGGCCTTGACAGTGGCCTCCAACGATGCTATCTGGGCGCGAAGGCGCGCAATAGTAGCATCCTTCTTGGCGTGCTGCAGGCGGAGCTTCTTGCGTTCCCTGGCAAGATGCTTGATGGCGTCAGCATGCGTTGCCAGAGCAAGGTGAGTCTGGTTGGCGTACATGCGGGCATTGTCTAGATCTTGTTGTGTGTGGTACAACATGAAATCCAGATGCTCAGCATGGTGCCTCATCTCAGGGTGAGGCTGCAGCTCCATAGGTACTCCTGCGGCATCACGCCTCACAAGGTGAGCATAGCGAGACGCAAGTAGGCGCACCACGTTCTGTCCACAGAGACGTGCAAGTCCCTCCTGCAGACCTCGTGCAAGTCCATCGAGCCAGTTGCTCTCACGGAAAGAGAAAAGGATCCTCTCCGAAGTAGGAGACTCCATCTTCCCCCTCAAGTCTGCGGTGATGATCCACTGCAACTCCCCGCCAGGCTGGTCGTTCACCTGAATCCCGTGAAACTCGGGGTGGGGGCGTCCAAGGAAGTCCGAGACAGCGTTGAGGTCATGCTCAAAGATCAGGCTCCCACCGTTCCCAAGCTGGTAAAACTTGGCGTTGAGGGGTTCATTCGGCTCCATCTGAAAGCTAAATGGATGAGTAAGTTAGAGAGTGACCAAGTGTGGCAAAATTTTAAGTAGATTCAATATAAGAAAGAGCATGAGTCATCCAATTTTGAAAAAGTCCTAGAGGCAAGAATATGAGTATATTTTCAGAAATATTCTTCTCATTTGATTTCAAAGTTAAGTTTTTCAGAACGCCCATTCTAACTAAGGTCTTCTAAGGTCAAACAATGGCTCTGATACCAACTTGT
Source organism: Lolium perenne (assembly GCF_019359855.2). NCBI lineage: Eukaryota > Viridiplantae > Streptophyta > Magnoliopsida > Poales > Poaceae > Lolium > Lolium perenne. Next base: position 33,619,235 of record NC_067250.2, read on the forward strand.
CAACACCCGGATTTTTAAGTCCAGATGCCTATTATGTCATTCATCGCAATCCCAGGAATATTGTTGTTGCGAGGCATAATAGTTAAGTATCACAGTCATTATTTATTACAAACCATATTGTCTTACATTTGGAATCACATCATCCATATTACACGAATAGTTGATCTAGTGATCAACGAACAAACACAAGTTCATTGCGGAAGCGTAAAGATAAAGGGACGCTCTAGTCCACAGGCCAACGCTTGACGTCGGAAGACTCCTAGTTGTCGTAGGCGTCCTGTTGGTCATCTCCGTGATAGCTCTGTTCATCTTCATACTCTGGCCATTTGAATAGCCAGGGACAAAGCCGTAAGTACTTTAAGTACTTGCAAACCAATACTAGTGTAAAATGCTCACTAAAAGTATTAAAGCTCTATTTTAACTTGCATAAGCCAAATTTTTGTTCACAAGCTTGGATCATGTGCTAACTAACTCAAAATGGGAACATTAGTGTCATTCCCACATCATTGGTAATATTTCAACAAGTCATCACATCACCATTCACATTCACTAAGATTTTCAAAATATCTGACACTGGAAACTGTATGGCCCTTCCAACCGTCCATAACCGTGGACACGGCTATTCGAATAGATCGACACTCTGCAGAGGTTGCACACTTGTGCCACAACATTTGATTTCATCCGTCGGAATAACTCCGAGTCACCGTAACACAGTACGCGGATCATCAACCATAACCTTTCACTTATACATCCTAGTATGAGCACCTCTCCCCATGAGCTTGGCCTCCCAGTGAAAACCAACTGTTAACCTGGGAACTGCACAGGGCTTGGCCGTACAATTTCACCTCAATTCACATCATATCTTAACAACGGAGGCAGCCTCGGCATAACCCCTATGATGTGTGTTCAGAGGGAACTCATACTAAAATCTATAAACTTCCAGTTAAGCCCTACCCATAATCAGGTATTGTGGGGGTACTCAAAAATTGGAAAGGTATCGCATTCAAACCAATATCAGGGTTTTATCAAAAATCACTATCTTCTCTTGTTCACCATCAACTTCACATCATTCAATGGAATGCTTCACCATTCCAAGGTTTCAACAAGTCATATGTTCCCATCTAAAGTAGTCAAGTTTTAGTATTTTAGCACTAGCACTAATTATGAGGGGTGCTACATTGCTTCGCTAACCTTGCTTACTCTAGTATTTATATTCGCGCTACCATTTGATATCAACTCTTTGAAAACACAACAAGTAAAACTTGTATGGTATAAATGTAGGATAGGATGGTATGAATAAAGATAAGAATCATGGTGCCTTGCCCAAGGAGGGCTTTGCACTTTGCAAGGGTATTAGCTTGCCTTGGTAGTTCTCAAGGTTTCCTTCTTCCTCTTCTGGGTAGAATTCTCCTTCCTCTTGATAATCTCCGGTGCTATCGTCTAAATTTGAATACGAGGTATAATCACTAAACAAGCTCAAAAGCTATACTAAACACATCATTACTTCACACAAACTATACTAAGCACACACATAAAGTAAGTAGGTGCATTGGTTGGGTGACTTGAGGAAAAATGATTTCCTTACATTCATATGTGACAAGTAAATTTCATATGGTTCTTGAGGAATAATTTCCTCTCATTGAAATCTTCTTAAGATTTAATTCATCAAACAATAATACATGAACTTATGTTGATCCAAGTCAACCATTCATTATTATTATTGAAGAAAATGATTTAAATGAGATAGACCACCTCATACCATTTAATAATTCTACAAATGATTTAAATCTCCAAATGTTCATATAGGAGTGTTTGGACCAGGGGTGCAAACATCACATGAATTCATTTGAGACAATATTTAAGTGAAGTAAAAATACTTCATAAGATTTACTTAATAGTTTTGGACAATATCACTTCACTAAACTAGCCATATTGTCCACTAATTAATCTAGGGCATGACCATGCAAAGTGACCACACCATTTTCTTGCAGAAACAATTAGTGTAAGTCAAATGTGAGCTATAGGAGTTGGAACTAACTTAATATCTATTTTGGTTGATTTTTAAGAATTGTTTGAATAAGAAAAAGTCCCTGTCTTCATCTTTTTGTCAGGTTAATCCTACAACAGATCTCAAGGTGAGACCTGTGCCAAGTTGTAGAACTTTTTCATAGCTTTCCAACCATATAAAGTTTGTTAAATTTGGCCAAGCCAAACAGATTCTAGATATTTTCAAAGTTGGGTTCAGTATTGAATTCAAACTAAAATTATTAAATGAGATTTGAATTAAAAAGGCCGGCGGGAAAACTACTGGGCCCAAATGTTTAAAAACGGCCCAAGGCCAGCCCACCACGCATCTGTGCACGCGCGGGCTGCCTGACAGTGGGCTCCACCCGTTAGCGACTCATAATAGCCGAAGCGGTATGGACTAACATAGGACGTTGGATTAGAACACGATCTAGCGGCGCACAGGCATCATCGTCGACGGTGAGAGAGAAGCTCGCCGGCGGCGCAGGTAGGGGGTCGGAGGGCTTACGGTGCTCCAGCTAGGGTTGGCAATGGGCTCGACGAGGTTGTAGACGACGGCGAGGCAGCCTGTAGCAGCGGCGTCGTCAGGGGCGGCCTCCTTCTCCGGCGATTGCTGCAGGGCTTCCGCGGCAGTGATGCATCGATTGGGTGGCGGCAGTGGCTAATCGAGCATGGTGAGGTGCTTAGGAGGTCGAGGAAGAAGAGGGGAGTGTGGTGGTGTGCTCTGATCGACGAATGGATGCCTCCTTTTATACGCGCGCGTGGGTACTGCGGGGCAGTGAGGTGGTCGACAAGCGCGCGGCTTCTCCGGCGAGCTAGGAGGCTAGGCGACGACGCAGCGGTGTTCACCGCATCATGGCGGTCCTGTGAGCGTCAACGGTGCAGTCAATGGTGGCGTACGGTGGTCGGGAGCGTGCGTGTACTGTCGCGGCCGTGGCGGGCGCGTTCGTCCTCTCCGGCGGCCGTGGTCGCCAAGGCATGACGTCGGCGTGTCCAGCGAGCTCCGCGTGGCGAGAAGGGTACTACGGCGCGCGGATATGGTCGGGGTACGGCGAGATTTGGCGAGCGCCGCGTGGCCGGGTCGTGCGCGTCCGTGCGCCAGTGACGTCGCCCATGCCGCTCGCGGCGTACCTGGGCGCGCGTCGTCCGGGTCTTGTCGTTGTCCATCCGACCAACGGCGGGTACTGGCGATCTTCTGGGATCCTTGGCTTCGTGTTTGGCAAGGTGGAGAGGAGTGGAGAGGCAGAGATGAGAGGGGAGGGTGTCGAGGTGGAACGGGGTCGGCATGGCCATGGCCAGCCATGTTCTGGTCGTGTCCATGTCAATCTTTTGCATGGGCTAGGTAGGTTTAGGTCAGGGGAGTAGGGCTAGGTCAAGTGGTGGTCAAGATTTGGCCATGTTTGACCACATTTTGAATTTTGTGAATCTTGCATATGTTTCAATGTCCCATCTTTGCTAGCTTCTAACTTTTGATCCATGATGAATTTGGTGTGATGATCTTCACAGAAGTTGTTCACCTTGTTGAGTACTTGGATGACATGCCAAGAGTTGGATTTGTTTAGTTTAGAAATTTTGAAATAGAGAGGCTCAAAGTGGTGACCAGACTATAAAAGTCAGAAATGACCATTATCATATGTGGTCATATTTTAAAATTTGAATTTGGTTTAAATGGTATATCTTTGATTCTCAAAGTTGTAATTACTCCTTAATATCATTTTACAATTATTGGTGAAGATCAAATGGGTTTGGGGTCAAAGTTTGCAAAAATGGCATAAGTCATATGTTAGGGTTTTTAGGGTTTTCCTCTTATTTGATTTCTTTCTCTTTTTGATTTATTTGGTTGGTGATCTTCATTTGATCACTTTAGGGTTTTTGAGTTCCTCACCTAATCAAATAAACAATCATCATGGCATATCACTCAAAATGCACAAGTCCTATGCAGGGTACTATATGCAAGGTAAAAGTTTTTGTTGGTTCTGAAGTTTGGATATTTGGAATTGTTCTTCTTCCTTTATTTGAAATTTTGGGATGTTACAATAAGTGAAAGGTTAAGGTTGATGATCCGCGTACTGAGTTACGATGATTCGGGGTTATCCCCGACGGATGTAATCAAATGTTGTGGCACAAGTGTGCAACCTCTGCAGAGTGTAAACCTATTCGAATAGCCGTGTCCACGGTTACGGACGGTTGGAAAGGCCATACAGTTTCCGGTGTCAGAATTTCTTGAAAAGGTTGAATGGTGAAGGGTGACTTGACTTGAATCACAACTGAGTTGTGGGAATGACACTAATGTTCCCACTTGAGTTTGTTAGCAAATAAAGAGGCTTTACTAAAATGTTTGTGAACTAAAATTGGCTTTATGCAAATAAACTTAGAGCTTAGCACCCCCTTATTATAGTTGATAGAGCTTACACTAGTATTAGTTTGCGAGTACTTTAAAGTACTCACGGCTTTGTCCCTGGCTATTCAAATGGCCAGACTATGAAGAAGAGTACCGGAACCCGGAAGAAGGACAGCAGGACGTCTACGACAACTAGGATCACTCCTGACGTCAACAGTTGCATGTGGAATAGATGGACTACTACTACGCTACTTTGCTTCCGCCATGTGTTTTGAGATTGATCAATAGATCAAATATTATTGTAATGAGACTGGATCATGTGATCTTTTGTTGTAAGACAATTATGTGTTGTAATGAATGATGTGTTGTGATATCAATCTATTATGTCTCGCAAAAACAATATTCTTGGGATTGCGAGGAATGGCATAATAGGCATCTGGACTTAAAAATCCGGGTGTTGACAAGTTGGTATCAGAGTCATTGTTGACCTTAGGAGACCCTAGTTAGAATGGACGTCTGAAAGACTTAGTTTCAAAAACCAATGAAGTGAATATTTGTGAAAACTTGTTCTTACTCTTATCCTTGAGATCTTTTTCAAAAATGAGAAATATATACTCTACTTTCTTTGCAAGCCTACATAAAATTTTGCACACATGACTACTTCTTTAACTTACTTACCCAAATTGCTCACAGATGGAGTACCAATGGGAGTTCTATCAGCTTGGTCCCGGAGGCGACCTAAGGTTCGAAAAGGATTTGAAGCAACTAGTGGAATATCTAGGACACCCGTATCCCGAGTTCTTCGGAATACCCCTCAACAACCACTCCGGAGAACCCCCTCGGTGGGAAGTTTCTACGGATCTACGAAGAAAGCTTGGAGCCCCGGTATGGGAAACCATCTGGTTTTCTGTAATGGGAAACACTTGGAAGGAAGGACTAGTCAGAGCTATGCAAGAAGCAATTTCCCGTCTGTGTGGACAAAATGAGAACAAGATCAAGAACACTCGCTTCATCTACTACCCAAGACATGACTCCATGGGAAGATCGATGACCAGGCCACCACACACGGAGATGAACCCCTATGTAGCACACCAGGACTTCAGGCTGTACAAAACCCGCAGGGATTTGGACAACGCCCTCGCCTCCACTACTAGGAAAAGGCTTATAGCCGCACTCCTTACCGCCGGCAAATACGAGTTGAAGATGCCGGCGGTAATACCTTCCAGGGGGGCCTAACCCTACCGCCGGCGAGACTAAGAGGATGGTGCCGGGGGTGCCTTCATTACCGCCGGCGAGTTGGTCACGAAGGTGCCGGCGATATAATGGGCCGCGAGTCCCAATTGGGCCTGGGCTTACCGCCGGCGAGTTGAGCCCAAAAACGCCAGGGGTACAGGGCTCTACCGCCGGCAACCACGAACCGAAGATGCCAGGGGTAAACCGTGCCAGGGTGGGCCACTCAGCCTAAACTTACCGCCGGCCGTTTCATCTTTATTCGCCGGGGGTATTTTGCCCCCTGCGTGGGCGTCCTTATCTACTCCCTCTCCCTTTCCCTTATCCCTTCACGCACGCACACCACACACCACACACCGCAGCTCGCCCACGCACACAAGCGCCGCCGCCCCTCCCCAAGACCAGCGCCGCCCACGCAGACACGCGCCGCCCACGCACACAAGCGCCGCCGCCCCTCCCCAGATTCCGGCCATCCCCCGACGCCACGCCACGCCACCCTCCGATTCGAGCTAAGAGGACTTCGATCTGGCGGGAAACCCTCGCGCTCTCGCCGGCTTGATGTTCATCTGACGACCTGGGGACCTGCTCAGAACCGCGGCGTTTCACGGGGGCCGAGATTTGGTGCCCGGGGGCATGGCGGTGCTGGAGGACTTGATCCGGGCGATCGAGTTGTGGCTGCGCATCGCCAAGGAGCAGGTGCCCCTGATTGACCTCAACCTCGACCCAGTGCTGCTCGTGCCCGCCATCGGCGGCTCCATCCTCGAGGCCGTCGACCAGGCTTGGAACAAGGAGCTGGTCTGGGTGCGCATCCTCGCCGCCGACCACGAGTGCCACGAGAAGCTCTGGGCCAAGTTCGATGCTGCCACTGGTATGGCCACCAAACCACCCTGTTACTTTGCACCGATATACCTACTGTCTATCTGCAACTAAATTCAGCGTGCTAACAATATCACTTGAATGCTGTGAACTGTGCGAGATTGGTTATTTTAGATAGTATATGCCAAGGTTGAGCAAATAATGAGGTCTAGAATGTTCAACTTGGATGGGGAACAGAAAACAATATGGACAAATCGATGCATCTTGTTTGAAACAAAATCAAGATGCTCCATCTGAATTCATACTCACCATTGTTAGCTATAGTATGATTCTAGTACCACACACACCTTTACATTATGTAATTTTAGTGGCCAGCCGGTACTTGAAGTGTATCAGTTGAAAACTTAGCATGTCATAAACTCACGATTCATTAATTCTTGAATTAGTTACCTCTGTTGCCTATTCTAGGTCTTCAAAGTAAGAAGTAGCAACTAGCAACTATATATCTCTCCCTGGGGGTACAATGATCCAACTGGCACTGGCTGCTGTGATGTAGTAGAATTTGCATTGTTATCTGAAAAATTAGAGTTTACCTCTAGGTAATTATTTTCTTGTATCTGGGGTGTATGATCTTTTTTTTTCTAAATATGATATCGAGTATGTTGAATGCAATGTGATTATTTTCTTCCATCTTTATGGGTTGAAGCAATTTTAAAATTGGACCATCTTCTCCTGGGCAGTCTGCCATGTATAATATGTTTGAGATGTTTGAAGGATACTTGCATACCTGAAGATGCTCTGTTGAAAGATCCAAGGAGGCTCTATGCACCAGGTCGGATATATCACATTGTGGGAAGGAAAAGTTTCAGGTACCCTCTGTTCTTAATAAATGGGGGTAATGGCAGAGGTTCTCTCAATTTTCAGAAGTAGAAATAATGTAGCTGATTGGTGTCAAGGATTCATCTGTATCCCTTGTATCCTATGAGAACCTACACAATAATTTATGCCCATTGATCTGTAATATAAAAATGAAGGTGCTTTTGTTTTGCATCGTTGTTTGATACAAGCATATTGTTGGCTATGGTAAACTGCACTAGATGCCAGAACTCATTTTTTGTAAAGTTGTTTCGCTGTTCCAAATGAACTGCATGACTTATGTATTACTAGCTGATTAGTCAAGTACCAATTTTATCATTTTCTGTTTTGAGATATGTTCACTGAATCCTAGAGTGTCAATTCTATCATTTTCTGTTTTGAGATGTTCACTGAATCCTAGAGTACCAATTCTATCATTTTCTTGCATTATTTCAGTCACTGATAATTGAAATGAAATTGCCCATTGCATACTGCTCATGTTTTTCTCATTAACACTAGTTCTAACTCATGGATTTCTTTCATGTGATTTTTTCTTCGGTTGAGCTAAACAAACAATAATGATACTTCCATGTGTAGGAAGCTCGGCTTCGGAGTCCGTGCACGCAGGAGGAGCTGGCCGGCGGCGTTTCAGCGAGTAGGCTGGCCGGTGTCGATTGAGCGAGTAGGCTGGCCCGGCAGCCAGCGGAGGAGCGAGGAGCCTGGTGGGCAGCTAGAAGCTAGCTAGCCGCTGGACGGAGATTTTGTATTCACATGTGCAAGCCACCCTAATAAGCTGAGATTGCCGGGAAAACGGGGAGAACTTGTATCTATTTGTGTAATATTTGCTATTGGATACTTTCTATATCTGTTGTGTTATTGATGTGTATCTTGCTGTCATTCTAGTATTTCCCTCTATATTATGTGTATATAATATGTATTTTGGTGTTTATACAGTGTAATTTGAGATTTTTTTTTGGCTCCTGCTATTATTACCCCTGGCGAATTTTTAGTTTTACCACCGGCAAGAACGTAAATGCCGGTGATACACATCGTTACCCCCGGCGAATAGGCTAGGTGCCGGCGGTAACAAATACCGCTGGCGAATTGGAGAAGGTGCCGGCGGTAAGTTGGAGTTACCCCCGGCGAATCCGAGGACGCCGGCGGTAAGCGCTTACCACCGGCGAGGTGATCGTCGGCGAATCCGAAAGTGCCGGCGGTAAGCCTTTTTAAGTCGCCGGCGGTAAGCCTTTCCCTAGTAGTGCTCTGGCCAAGCACATAACCCGTGAAGACGAAGAATCCACCCTGAAGAGTAGTATCACCCCAGCAATTAAGTAGGTGTGAGTTGTATCAGGATCCCCTTGTATCGTAGAGCGAATGAATGGTTCTTCAAACCAACGGTGTGTTAGCTTTGTAATGTATGATGTTTGGTATGAATGAAAAAGTGTTGTTGGTTTTTACCTCCGCAACACTACTCAAATTTTCAAGTTTTGAACTTTTTAAAAACTTTAAACCAAACAAACCCTAGAAATTTCCCTCTTATCTTATCATCTACCTCACTGTCCAGATGGCCCCACCAACCCGTGGCACCAACCAAGACGCAATGATGCAGATGCTCCAGATGATGATGGCAGACCGCGAAGCCGAGAGAGCTGAACGTCAAGCCAACATTGCGGCACTGCAGCAGATTGCTCAGAACAACAACGGCCATGGAAACCACGACCACCCGGGGTCAAAGTTGAAGAACTTTCAGAACACCAACCCACCCATGTTCAACAAGACTGAAGAGCCCCTAGATGCTGATGACTGGCTCCAGACAATGGAGAACAACCTAGAAGTTGCGGGAGTAGAAGCCGCAGAGAAAGTACTGTTTGCCACCCACTACCTGTCAGGACCTGCACGAGCCTGGTGGACAAGCGCCCGCGCAATGAATGCGGGACAGATGATGACCTGGGAAGACTTCAAGACTAAGTTTAGCAAATACCATGTGCCCCAAGGACTGATTAAGAAGATGAGAGACGAGTTCCGCGAACTCAAGCAAGGCAGAATGTCCGTGGTGGAATACCGCGACAGGTTCTTCACTCTGTCAAGGTACGCCCCGGATGAGACCGACACCAACGAGAAGAGAAAGGAAAGATTTCTGAACGGACTGCATGACGAGATGCAAACGGTGTTAGTGAACATTCCGTTCGCTGACTTGGAAGCCCTGGTGGACTCCGCCATCCAGATGGAAGGAAAACTTCACCAAGCCAATGAGAACCGCAAGCGCCGGATGATGAACCAGAATGGGCCCAACAATGCCCAGAAGTACCGCAACAACTCCTCTGGAGGATTCACCCCAAGGTACAACAAACCCCCTGCTCAGAATTATCACCCCAACTACACCAACAACAACGGAGGACCCCCGAAGCCCAGAGGCAACAACAACAACAACCACAGCAACACCAACAATAACAACAACCACCCCAATGGTAACAACAACAACCCCAATACTGCCCCAAGGACGGGAAGCAACGCTGTTCCCGTCAACCCCAAAGACAAGTCAACTGTCAACTGCTACGAATGTGGAGTGCTAGTTGTAGGTCACTACTCCAATGAGTGCCCCAAGAAGCTTGCCAAGATTGCCGCCAATACCGCTGCACCTGCTCAGAACCAGCGCCGCTTTGCCGCCAGAAGGAACCAGAACAACAACAACGGCCGCCTCTACAACATGACTGCCACAGAAGCCCAGGAAGCACCCCAGGCCATGCCAAGTATGTTTTCCTGTTAATCCAATTTCTCAATCTCTCTTAGGAACCTAACTTTTCTTAAAATCTCGGGACGAGATTTGTTTAAGGGGGAAGGGTTTGTAACACCCCAACTTTTCAAAACAAGAAAGAAATTGAATTTCCCTATTTCCAAATTTTGGAACCAACAAAAACTTTTATTAAATTTAGTTTGATGCATAGTGATCTGCTTATTGGTTGTGTAATTGCCATGTTTGATTGTTGAAATAGTTTGAGATGATCTAAAACCCTAAACCCTACTCTTGCACTTTACCCTTCAAAATAAAACCCAATAAGAAGAAATCAAATTAAAAAGAAAAGGGCCTATGTGCCTATACTATTTTTGGTAAAAAATTTACCTAGGCTTTTCTACCTTGTCTAGATGTTTTGAAAACATCAACAAACCTAACCTAGTACCTACCAACCAAATCAAATGAGAAACAAATTTCAAATAAACATATGCATAGAGGCATATGTGGCACTTAGCCATTTTTTTACCAAATCTTGACCTATGCACTCACACTTTCCCCAAATGGTGTGGACCCCTCACCAAACTCAATCTAACCCTAAATAAACCCTACCCCATGCCTAAGTGAAGCAAAGACAAAAAAGAATAAAAATTAGAGAAATCACAAAACCCTCACATATGGCTTATGGCCATTTTTGAAAATCTTTAACCTAGGCCATATAAAATTGTGCCAATGGTTTGGAAACTCTTTTAAACTCAAAAGCATCCTTTTTGAATCAAAGAAACCAAAATCAAATCAAAGAAAAATCAAAAACCTAGTTGCATGTGATAATGGTCAGATGTGACAATTTTAACATCTTACCCACTTTGAGCCCTTCTATTAAGAAATTTTCAAACCCAACCCTGCCAACTCTTTGCACCTCATCCAAGACCTCATCAAGGTGAACACTTTTGATGTTGACCACTTTGACCAGAGAGTTGACCATTGCTCACAATAGTCAAGCCAAGTTGCAACTTTGAACCCAATTCAAGTTTCTCTCAAAATTTAGAAATTTTGCAAGCCAACTCCAAACCTCAAACCAAGACCACCAATGAGTGCCAAACATTATTTAGAACCCATCCATGCAGAAATTTGGTCAAAATCCCACACATAGGAGACCTTTGCTTGTTTTATTTGTGGAGCACATAGAGTAAACATTAGGGTACAACCACTATGCCAACTACCTTGTACCTCTCACCCTCTCTCTCTTGTGCTCATCTACAGTTGTTAGTACTTCTAAATGACCTCACATAGATTGGCCATGATCATCCTCACATAAACTTGCAAAGTACATGGTGTATGTCACATACACTTTGCCAAAAAATATTTGTACAAGCTCTAGACCCTTGGCACCATGCTAACCTTGCCAAACCCACCCCTGGTACCTCACTCTACTAAGCCATGCCCTCAGAGACAAGTGCATTGCACCAGAACACCAAGGACAGCACCATGCCAATCACCATGGTCACCCCCTTGTCACACCTGCCCCCAGTACTCTCCAACCCACCTCACCTTGCCATTGGGACTTCCTTTTCACTGTTGATCACGATGGACAAGGTCCCGAGCCAGGAGGAAGCCGACAATGCCCAGAACGTGACGTGGTCACCGTCCTCGAGCTCGCCAGCGCGTGCACCAGACATGGCCACGGGCACCTCAGTACGACGCCTCGCCTCGCCACCTCAGACCTTCCCTCCCTCTCTCCTTTTACACAAACACTCTCCACGATGTAAGCCAGCTCCCAGACACTGTGTTTTGGATGGGGGAGCACTGTCGCCGTCGTCACGGACGACGATTGTCCGCCGCCGTGCTCGGGTACACGATGATGACGACGACGCTCATGTGCTCCATTTTCAACGCCATGACGCTCGTCGTGACCACCTCGACGTCGCCAACACTGCAGCATCCTCGCCCGTGACGCTAGCCCACCGTAGCCATGTCGACATCGCTCACCTGCTCCGCACCCTCGGCCAACCCTCGCCCCTATAAAAGCCGGCAGTCCCTGGACGATTTCTGCACACCAACGAGTTCCCCTCTCCCTCCTGAATCTCCTCGACCTCTTCCCCTCTCCGATTACACCCCACCTCGCCGGAATTTGATCGGAGCCCGCCGCTGCAGAAGCTCGACGAAGCCGATGATTCCGAGCACCCCTGGAGCCGCCGCCACCCTCCCTCGACTCGCATTCCTCGCCAACGCCGCCGTGCACCCTCGCCGACGTCCGCCGACCGCCGGTGAGCTCCTCCACCTCCAACCCTAGCCGCGCCAGCAGCCTCTCTTGCCGCGGTAGACGACGCACGTAAGCCGTCGATCGCCCCTCTAATCCTACGGCCACCATCGCTCCTTACCGTTTCGGGTTTTAAAACAGGCTGACAGCTGGGGCCCGCACTGTCAGGCAGCCCATGGTGCATTTGCGCATAGTTGGGCTGGCCCATTCTTTTTGTTCTCTCACAGGCCCAGCTAGCTACTCGCCGCGTTTGAAAATTCAAATGTATATTTAACCTTTTCTTTTATTTTCCTTAGAGATGCTTGTTTAAAAATCAAATATCTCCAAAAATACTTGGCCAATTTTAATGAGTTTGATGTTGTTGGAAATCTTATGAAAAGCTCCATCCCACCCCACTGGTTTGAACCATAGATCTTGTGTAGAATTAAAGTAGCAAAAATAACAAGGCAGGGACTTTTTAGTTTTCAAACAATTATTAAAAATCAACCAAAAATGATTTTGAGTTGATTCCAACTGCTATAAATCACATTTCACTTGCATGAATTATTTCTTCAAAAATATGGCATGGTTACTTTGAGTGATCATGGCCTAGTTTAATTAGAGGACTATTTGGCTATTTCTAGTCAAAAATATTGTCTAAAACTATTTTTAAATCTTATGGGAGTTTGTCTCTCACTTAAATCTTGTCACAAACATTCCAATATGAGATAGAGACTATGGTCATTTAGTTCTCATATGATTTGTTTGATGATATTAAATCATCACCATGTTAGGATTAAAGTGTATGAGGTGCTTCACCTCATTTAAATCATTTTCTTAAATGATAGGTATGAAGAGGTTGACTTTGGTCAACCTAGGTCATATCTTTTTCATGAGAGAAATTAAATTGTAATAAGAGAATAAGAGGAAATTATTTCTCTAAAGAAGGAAAAGAAACACCTAAATTAGTATGAGAGGAAATTCTTTTTATTAAATAAGAAAACAAATCCACCCACTTAATAGTAATATGTGATGCTAGCCTAGCTTGTGTGACTTATGTTGTGCTTAGTTTAGTATTTAAGATTAGTGTGGTGATTATACCTCGTATTCGTATTTTAGACGCTAGTACCGGAGACTATCCGGAGGAGGAAGTATTCTACCAAGAAGAAGGAGAAGAAGATCACTTTGACCAATTCCCCAACCAAGGCAAGCTAATACACTTGCAAAGTGCAAAGCTCTTTGATACGTCTCCGACGTATCGATAATTTCTTATGTTCCATGCCACATTATTGATGATATCTACATGTTTTATGCACACTTTATGTCATATTCGTGCATTTTCTGGAACTAACCTATTAACAAGATGCCGAAGTGCCAGTTCCTGTTTTCTGCTGTTTTTGGTTTCAGAAATCCTAGTAACGAAATATTCTCGGAATTGGACGAAATCAACGCCCAGGCTCCTATTTTCACCGGAAGCATCCAGAACACCCGAGAACCGCCAGAGGGAAGCCCTGGGGGCCCCACACTACACCCTGGCGCGGCCAGAGGGCGGGCCGCGCTGCCCTATGGTGTGGTGGCCCCAGGCGCCCTCCGAGGCTGCCCTTCCGCCTATTTAAAGCCTCCGTCGCGAAAACCCTAGGACGTTCGACGAAACCCACAGAAACCTTCCAGAGCCGCCGCCATCGCGAAGCCAAGATCTGGGGGACAGGAGTCTCTGTTCCGGCACGCCGCCGGGACGGGGAAGTGCCCCCGGAAGGCTCCTCCATCGACACCACCGCCATCTCCATCAACGCTGCTGTCTCCCATGAGGAGGGGGTAGTTCTCCATCGAGGCTCGGGGATGTACCGGTAGCTATGTGGTTAATCTCTCTCCTATGTACTTCAATACAATGATCTCATGAGCTGCTTTACATGATTGAGATCCATATGATGAGCTTTGTATCGCTACTAGTTGTGTGCTACTCATGTGATGTTATTAAAGTAGTCTATTCCTCCTGCATGGTGTAAAGGTGACTAGTGTGTGCACCATGTGGTTCTTGTCGTAGGCTATGATCATGATCTCTTGTAGATTGTGGAGTTAATTATCATTATGATAGTATTGATGTGATCTATTCCTCCTTCATAGTGTAATGTGGACAGTGTGTGCACTATGTTAGTTCTTGGTTTATTTTGCAATGATCTATTATGCTCTAAGGTTTTTTAAATATGAACATTGAATTGTGGAGCTTGTTAACTCCGGCATTGAGGGTCCGTGTAATCCTACGCAATGTGTTCATCATCCAACAAAAGAGTGTATGTAGCACATATGAGAAAGAGTTATTTATTATGCGATCAATGTTGAGAGTGTCCACTAGTGAAAGTGTAATCCCTAGGCCTTGTTCCTAAATACTGCTATCGCTGCTTGTTTACTGTTTTACTGCGTTACTACTGCTGCAATACTACCACCATCAACTACACGCCAGCAAGTTATTTTCTGGCACCGTTGCTACTGCTCATATATATTCATACCACCTATATTTCACTATCTCTTCGCCGAACTAGTGCACCTATTAGGTGTGTTGGGGACACAAGAGACTTCTTGCTTTGTGGTTGCAGGGTTGCATGAGAGGGATATCTTTGACCTCTTCCTCCCTGAGTTCGATAAACCTTGGGTGATCCACTTAAGGGAAAACTTGCTGCTGTTCTACAAACCTCTGCTCTTGGAGGCCCAACACTGTCTACATGAAAAGGAGGGGGCGTAGACATCAAGCTATTTTCTGGCGCCGTTGGCGGGGAGGAAAGGTAAAAGGTACTCACACTCTGGATCTCGGCTACTAAGCTATTTTCGCCGTTGTAAGTACTCGAAGCTATTTCCTTTAGATCCTGCAATTGCATCTTTTTGTTTCTTGTTTACACTAGTTTGGCATAATGAACAACAATGAGCTTTTTATTCTATTTCCTGATTTAAAACATGGATGGTTTGATCCGAAAATTAAAAAACCCATGGAACATGTTAGCATGAATACTTTGAACACCATTGTTGCTAATGATATGGAAAATTCTAAGCTTGGGGAAGCTGGTTTTGATGAGCATGATCTTTTTAGTCCCGCAAGCATTGAGGAGAAAATTTACTTTGATGATACTTTGCCTCCTATTTATGATGATTATAATGATAGTAGTCTTTTGGTACCACCTGTTATGGAGGATAAATTTGATTATGATTACAATATACCTCCTATATATGATAGCTACTTTGTTGAATTTGCTCCCACTGCAACTAATAAAATTGATTATGCTTATGTGGAGAGTAATAATTTTATGCATGAGACTCATGATAAGAATGCTTTATGTGATAGTTATATTATTGAGTTTGCTCATGATCCTACTGAAAGTTATTATGAGAGAGGAAAATATGGTTGTAGAAATTTTCATGTTACTAAAACACCTCTCTATGTGCTGAAATTTTTGAAGCTATACTTGTTTTATCTTCCTATGCTTGTTACTTTGCTCTTCATGAACTTGTTTATTTACAAGATTCCTATGCATAGGAAGCATGTTAGACTTAAATGTGTTTTGAATTTGCCTCTTGATGCTCTGTTTTGCTTCAACTACTATTTCTTGCGAGTGCATCATTAAAACTGCTGAGCCCATCTTGATGGCTATAAAGAAAGAACTTCTTGGGAGATAACCCTTATGTTATTTTGCTACAGTACTTTGTTTTATACTTGTGTCTTGGAAGTTGTTTACTACTGTAGCAACCTCTCCTTATCTTAGTTTTGTGTTTTGTTGTGCCAAGTGAAGCCTCTAATCGAAGGTTGATACTAGATTTGGATTTCTGCGCAGAAACAGATTTCTATCTGTCACGAATCTGGGCTGTTTTCTCTGTAGGTAACTCAGAAAAATTTGCCAATTTACGTGCGTGTTCCTCAGATATGTACGCAACTTTCATTAGTTTTGAGTTTTCTGATCTGAGCAACGGAAGTATTTATTAAAAATTTGTCTTTACGGACTGTTCTGTTTTGACAGATTCTGCCTTTTATTTCGCATTGCTTCTTTCGCTGTGTTGGGTGGATTTCTTTGTTCCATTACCTTCCAGTAGCTTTGAGCAATGTCCAGAAGTGTTAAGAATGATTGTGTCACCTCTGAACATGTGAGTTTTTGATTATGTACTAACCCCTCTAATGAAGTTTATGAGAAGTTTGGTGTGAAGGAAGTTTTCAAGGGTCAAGAGAGGAGGATGATATACTATGATCAAGAAGAGTGAAAAGTCTAAGCTTGGGGATGCCCCGGTGGTTCATCCCTACATATTTCAAGAGGACTCAAGCATCTAAGCTTGGGGATGCCCAAGGCATCCCCTTCTTCATCGACAAATTATCAGGTTCCTTCTCTTGAAACTATATTTTTATTCGGTCACATCTTATGTACTTTACTTGGAGCGTCTGTATGTTTCTTGTTTTTGTTTTTGTTTGAATAAATGCTAGTGTGGGAGAGAGACACGCTCCGCTGTAGCATATGGACAAGTATGTCCTTAGTTTCTACTCATAGTATTCATGGCGAAGTTTCTTCTTCGTTAAATTGTTATATGGTTGGAATTGGAAAATGATACATGTAGTAATTGCTATAAATGTCTTGGGTAATGTGATACTTGGCAATTGTTGTGCTCATGTTTAAGATCTTGCATCATATGCTTTGCACCCATTAATGAAGAAATACATAGAGCATGCTAAAATTTGGTTTGCATATTTGGTCTCTCTAGAGTCTAGATAATTTCTAGTATTGAGTTTGAATAACAAGGAAGACGGTGTAGAGTCTTATAATGTTTTCAATATGTCTTTTATGTGAGTTTTGCTGCACCGCTTCATCCTGGTGTTTGTTTCAAATAACCTTGCTAGCCTAAACCTTGTATCGAGAGGGAATACTTCTCATGCATCCAAAATCCTTGAGCCAACCACTATGCCATTTGTGTCCACCATACCTACCTACTACATGGTATTTCTCCGCCATTCCAAAGTAAATTGCTTGAGTGCTACCTTTAAATTTCCATTCTTCACCTTTACAATATATAGCTCATGGGACAAATAGCTTAAAAACTATTGTGGTATTGAATATGTACTTATGCACTTTATCTCTTATTAAGTTGCTCGTTGTGCGATAACCATGGTCACTGGGGACGCCATCAACTACCTTTTGTTGAATATCATGTGAGTTGCTATGCATGTCCGTCTTGTCTGAAGTAAGAGAGATCTACCACCTTAATGGTTGGAGCATGCATATTGTTAGAGAAGAACATTGGGCCGCTAACTAAAGCCATGATTCATGGTGGAAGTTTCAGTTTTGGACATATATCCTCAATCTCAAATGAGAAAAATTAATTGTTGTTACATGCTTATGCATAAAAGAGGAGTCCATTATCTGTTGTCTATGTTGTCCCGGTATGGATGTCTAAGTTGAGAATAATCAATAGCGAGAAATCCAATGCGAGCTTTCTCCTTCGACCTTTGTACAGGCGGCATAGAGGTACCCCTTGTGACACTTGGTTAAAACATGTGCATTGCGATGATCCGGTAGTCCAAGCTAATTAGGACAAGGTGCGGGCACTATTAGTACACTATGCATGAGGCTTGCAACTTGTAAGATATAATTTACATGATACATATGCTTTATTACTACCGTTGACAAAATTGTTTCTTGTTTTCAAAATCAAAGCTCTAGCACAAATATAGCAATCGATGCTTTCCTCTTCGAAGGACCATTCTTTTACTTTTATTGTTGAGTCAGTTCACCTATTTCTCTCCACCTCAAGAAGCAAACACTTGTGTGAACTTTGCATTGATTCTTACATATTTGCATATTGCATTTGTTATATTGCTTTGCATTGACAATTATCCATGAGATATACATGTTATAAGTTGAAAGCAACCGCTGAAACTTCATCTTCCTTTGTGTTGCTTCAATGCCTCTACTTTGAATTATTGCTTTATGAGTTAACTCTTATGCAAGACTTATTGATGCTTGTCTTGAAAGTACTATTCATGAAAAGTCTTTGCTTTATGATTCAGTTGTTTACTCATGTCATTACCATTGTTTTGATCGCTGCATTCATTACATATGTTTACAATATGATCAAGTTTATGATGGCATGTCACTCCAGAAATTATCTTTGTTATCGTTTTACCTGCTCGGGACGAGCAGAACTAAGCTTGGGGATGCTGATACGTCTCCGACGTATCGATAATTTCTTATGTTCCATGCCACATTATTGATGATATCTACATGTTTTATGCACACTTTATGTCATATTCGTGCATTTTCTGGAACTAACCTATTAACAAGATGCCGAAGTGCCAGTTCCTGTTTTCTGCTGTTTTTGGTTTCAGAAATCCTAGTGACGAAATATTCTCGGAATTGGACGAAATCAACGCCCAGGTTCCTATTTTCACCGAAAGCGTCCAGAACACCCGAGAACCGCCAGAGGGAAGCCGTGGGGGCCCCACACTACACCTTGGCGCGGCCAGAGGGGGGCCGCGCCGCCCTATGGTGTGGTGGCCCCAGGCCCCCTCCGAGGCTGCCCTTCCGCCTATTTAAAGCCTCCCTCGCGAAAACCCTAGGACGTTCGACGAAACCCACAGAAACCTTCCAGAGCCGCCGCCATCGCGAAGCCAAGATCTGGGGGGACAGGAGTCTCTGTTCCGGCACGCCGCCGGGACGGGGAAGTGCCCCCGGAAGGCTCCTCCATCGACACCACCGCCATCTCCATCAACGCTGATGTCTCCCATGAGGAGGGGGTAGTTCTCCATCGAGGCTCGGGGCTGTACCGGTAGCTATGTGGTTAATCTCTCTCCTATGTACTTCAATACAATGATCTCATGAGCTGCTTTACATGATTGAGATCCATATGATGAGCTTTGTATCGCTACTAGTTGTGTGCTACTCATGTGATGTTATTAAAGTAGTCTATTCCTCCTGCATGGTGTAAAGGTGACTAGTGTGTGCACCATGTGGTTCTTGTCGTAGGCTATGATCATGATCTCTTGTAGATTGTGGAGTTAATTATCATTATGATAGTATTGATGTGATCTATTCCTCCTTCATAGTGTAATGTGGACAGTGTGTGCACTATGTTAGTTCTTGGTTTATTTTGCAATGATCTATTATGCTCTAAGGTTATTTAAATATGAACATTGAATTGTGGAGCTTGTTAACTCCGGCATTGAGGGTTCGTGTAATCCTACGCAATGTGTTCATCATCCAACAAAAGAGTGTATGTAGCACATATGAGAAAGAGTTATTTATTATGCGATCAATGTTGAGAGTGTCCACTAGTGAAAGTGTAATCCCTAGGCCTTGTTCCTAAATACTGCTATCGCTGCTTGTTTACTGTTTTACTGCGTTACTACTGCTGCAATACTACCACCATCAACTACACGCCAGCAAGTTATTTTCTACGCACCGTTGCTCTTGCTCATATATATTCATACCACCTGTATTTCACTATCTCTTCGCCGAACTAGTGCACCTATTAGGTGTGTTGGGGACACAAGAGACTTCTTGCTTTGTGGTTGCAGGGTTGCATGAGAGGGATATCTTTGACCTCTTCCTCCCTGAGTTCGATAAACCTTGGGTGATCCACTTAAGGGAAAACTTGCTGCTGTTCTACAAACCTCTGCTCTTGGAGGCCCAACACTGTCTACAGGAAAAGGAGGGGGCGTAGACATCACTCTTCAAGAGCAATGCATCACCCTCTTTTACTTTATGCTTAGTGGTCCTATCCCAAGTTTTACTATGCCAGTTTTTACTACTTTTGACTTATTCAAAGTTACCTTTTTGATTCATGTTTCACTTGGTTTAGAATAGCACAAGAGTACCAAACTTAGCCTAGAACAAGCAAAGCTAAGTTAGCACCCCTCATGATTAGTGCTATTGCTAACAACTAAAACTTGACTACTCTAGATGGGAACTGGGTAAGTGAAGTGACTTGAATGAATTTTTGAAAGGTGTTTATGATTTAGAGAAGATGGTGATTTCTGATTAAAACTGATATTGGTTTGGATGCGATACCTTTCCAATTTACAAGTACCCCCACAATACCTGATTATGGGTAGGGCTTAACTGGAAGTTTGTGTGTCTTAGTATGGGTTCCCTCTGAAACAAGCATCATAGGGGTTATGCTGAGGCTGCCTCCGTTGAAAGTGAAATGATGTGAATGAGGTGAATTGTCCGGCCAAGCCCTGTGCAGTTCCCAGGCTGACGGTTTGTCTTCACTAGGAGGCCAAGCTCATGGGGAGAGGTGCCTATACTAGGATATATAAGTGAAAGGTTAAGGTTGATGATCCGCGTACTGAGTTACGATGATTCGGGGTTATCCCCGACGGATGTAATCAAATGTTGTGGCACAAGTGTGCAACCTCTGCAGAGTGTAAACCTATTCGAATAGCCGTGTCCACGGTTACGGACGGTTGGAAAGGCCATACAGTTTCCGGTGTCAGAATTTCTTGAAAAGGTTGAATGGTGAAGGGTGACTTGACTTGAATCACAACTGAGTTGTGGGAATGACACTAATGTTCCCACTTGAGTTTGTTAGCAAATAAAGAGGCTTTACTAAAATGTTTGTGAACTAAAATTGGCTTTATGCAAATAAACTTAGAGCTTAGCACCCCCTTATTATAGTTGATAGAGCTTACACTAGTATTAGTTTGCGAGTACTTTAAAGTACTCACGGCTTTGTCCCTGGCTATTCAAATGGCCAGACTATGAAGAAGAGTACCGGAACCCGGAAGAAAGACAGCAGGACGTCTACGACAACTAGGATCACTCCTGACGTCAACAGTTGCCTGTGGAATAGATGGACTACTACTACGCTACTTTGCTTCCGCCATGTGTTTTGAGATTGATCAATAGATCAAATATTATTGTAATGAGACTGGATCATGTGATCTTTTGTTGTAAGACAATTATGTGTTGTAATGAATGATGTGTTGTGATATCAATCTATTATGTCTCGCAAAAACAATATTTCTGGGATTGCGAGGAATGGCATAATAGGCATCTGGACTTAAAAATCCGGGTGTTGACAAGTTGGTATCAGAGCCATTGTTGACCTTAGGAGACCCTAGTTAGAATGGACGTCTGAAAGACTTAGTTTCAAAAACCAATGAAGTGAATATTTGTGAAAACTTGTTCTTACTCTTATCCTTGAGATTTTTTTCAAAAATGAGAAATCTATACTCTACTTTCTTTGCAAGCCTACATAAAATTTTGCACACGTGACTACTTCTTTAACTTACTTACCCAAATTTCTCACAGATGGAGTACCAATGGGAGTTCTTTCAGCTTGGTCCCGGAGGCGACCTAAGGTTCGAAAAGGATTTGAAGCAAATAGTGGAATATCTAGGACACCCGTATCCCGAGTTCTTCGGAATACCCCTCAACAACCACTCCGGAGAACCCCCTCGGTGGGAAGTTTCTACGGATCTACGAAGAAAGCTTGGAGCCCCGGTATGGGAAACCATCTGGTTTTCTGTAATGGGAAACACTTGGAAGGAAGGACTAGTCAGAGCTATGCAAGAAGCAATTTCCCGTCTGTGTGGACAAAATGAGAACAAGATCAAGAACACTCACTTCATCTACTACCCAAGACATGACTCCATGGGAAGATCGATGACCAGGCCACCACACACGGAGATGAACCCCTATGTAGCACACCAGGACTTCAGGCTGTACAAACCCCGCAGGGATTTGGACAACGCCCTCGCCTCTCGCCAAGCACATAACCCGTGAAGACGAAGAATCCACCCTGAAGAGTAGTATCACCCCAGCACTTAAGTAGGTGTGAGTTGTATCAGGATCCCCTTGTATCGTAGAGTGAATGAATGGTTCTTCAAACCAACGGTGTGTTAGCTTTGTAATGTATGATGTTTGGTATGAATGAAAAAGTGTTGTTGGTTTTTACCTCCGCAACACTACTCAAATTTTCAAGTTTTGAACTTTTTAAAAACTTTAAACCAAACAAACCCTAGAAATTTCCCTCTTATCTTATCATCTACCTCACTGTCCAGATGGCCCCACCAACCCGCAGCACCAACCAAGACGCAATGATGCAGATGCTCCAGATGATGATGGCAGACCGCGAAGCCGAGAGAGCTGAACGTCAAGCCAACATTGCGGCACTGCAACAGATTGCTCAGAACAACAACGGCCATGGAAACCATGACCACCCGGGGTCAAAGTTGAAGAACTTTCAGAACACCAACCCACCCATGTTCAACAAGACTGAAGAGCCCCTAGATGCTGATGACTGGCTCCAGACAATGGAGAACAACCTAGAAGTTGCGGGAGTAGAAGCCGCAGAGAAAGTACTGTTCGCCACCCACTACCTGTCAGGACCTGCACGAGCCTGGTGGACAAGCGCCCGCGCAATGAATGCGGGACAGATGATGACCTGGGAAGACTTCAAGACTAAGTTTAGCAAATACCATGTGCCCCAAGGACTGATTAAGAAGATGAGAGACGAGTTCCGTGAACTCAAGCAAGGCAGAATGTCCGTGGTGGAATACCGCGACAGGTTCCTCACTCTGTCAAGGTACGCCACGGATGAGACCGACACCAACGAGAAGCGAAAGGAAAGATTTCTGAACGGACTGCATGACGAGATGCAAACGGTGTTAGTGAACATTCCGTTCGCTGACTTGGAAGCCCTGGTGGACTCCGCCATCCAGATGGAAGGAAAACTTCACCAAGCCAACGAGAACCGCAAGCGCCGGATGATGAACCAGAATGGGCCCAACAATGCCCAGAAGTACCGCAACAACTCCTCTGGAGGATTCACCCCAAGGTACAACAAACCCCCTGCTCAGAATTATCGCCCCAACTACACCAACAACAACGGAGGACCCCCGAAGCCCGGAGGCAACAACAGCAACAACCACAGCAACACCAACAATAACAACAACCACCCCAATGGTAACAACAACAACCCCAATACTGCCCCAAGGACGGGAAGCAACGCTGTTCCCGTCAACCCCAAAGACAAGTCAACTGTCAACTGCTACGAATGTGGAGTTGTGGGTCACTACTCCAATGAGTGCCCCAAGAAGCTTGCCAAGATTGCCGCCAATACCGCTGCACCTGCTCAGAACCAGCGCCGCTTTGCCGCCAGAAGGAACCAGAACAACAACAACGGCCGCCTCTACAACATGACTGCCACAGAAGCCCAGGAAGCACCCCAGGCCATGCCAAGTATGTTTTCCTATTAATCCAATTTCTCAATCTCTCTTAGGAACCTAACTTTTCTTAAAATCTTGGGACGAGATTTGTTTAAGGGGGAAGGGTTTGTAACACCCCAACTTTTCAAAACAAGAAAGAAATTGAATTTCCCTATTTCCAAATTTTGGAACCAACAAAAACTTTTATTAAATTTAGTTTGATGCATAGTGATCTGCTTATTGGTTGTGTAATTGCCATGTTTGATTGTTGAAATAGTTTGAGATGATCTAAAACCCTAAACCCTACTCTTGCACTTTACCCTTCAAAATAAAACCCAATAAGAAGAAATCAAATTAAAAAGAAAAGGGCCTATGTGCCTATACTATTTTTGGTAAAACTTTTACCTAGGCTTTTCTACCTTGTCTAGATGTTTTGAAAACATCAACAAACCTAACCTAGTACCTACCAACCAAATCAAGTGAGAAACAAATTTCAAATAAACATATGCATAGAGGCATATGTGGCACTTAGCCATTTTTTTACCAAATCTTGACCTATGCACTCACACTTTCCCCAAATGGTGTGGACCCCTCACCAAACTCAATCTAACCCTAAATAAACCCTACCCCATGCCTAAGTGAAGCAAAGAATAAAAAGAATAAAAATTAGAGAAATCACAAAACCCTCACATATGGCTTATGGCCATTTTTGAAAAATTTTAACCTAGGCCATATAAAATTGTGCCAATGGTTTGGAAACTCTTTTAAACTCAAAAGCATCCTTTTTGAATCAAAGAAACCAAAATCAAATCAAAGAAAAATCAAAAACCTAGTTGCATGTGATAATGGTCACATGTGACAATTTTAACATCTTACCCACTTTGAGCCCTTCTATTAAGAAATTTTCAAACCCAACCCTGCCAACTCTTTGCACCTCATCCAAGACCTCATCAAGGTGAACACTTTTGATGTTGGCCACTTTGAACAGAGAGTTGACCATTGCTCACAATAGTCAAGCCAAGTTGCAACTTTGAACCCAATTCTAGTTTCTCTCAAAATTTAGAAATTTTGCAAGCCAACTCCAAACCTCAAACCAAGACCACCAATGAGTGCCAAACATTATTTAGAACCCATCCATGCAGAAATTTGGTCAAAATCCCACACATAGGAGACCTTTGCTTGTTTTATATGTGGAGCACATAGAGTAAACATTAGGGTACAACCACTATGCCAACTACCTTGTACCTCTCACCCTCTCTCTCTTGTGCTCATCTACAGTTGTTAGTACTTCTAAATGACCTCACATAGATTGGCCATGATCATCCTCACATAAACTTGCAAAATACATGGTGTATGTCACATACACTTTGCCAAAAATTATTTGTACAAGCTCTAGACCCTTGGCACCATGCTAACCTTGCCAAACCCACCCCTGGTACCTCACTCTACTAAGCCATGCCCTCAGAGACAAGTGCATTGCACCAGAACACCAAGGACAGCACCATGCCAATCACCATGGTCACCCCCTTGTCACACCTGCCCCCAGTACTCTCCAACCCACCTCACCTTGCCATTGGGACTTCCTTTTCACTGCTGATCACGATGGACAAGGTCCCGAGCCAGGAGGAAGCCGACAATGCCCAGAACGTGACGTGGTCACCGTCCTCGAGCTCGCCAGCGCGTGCACCAGACATGGCCACGGGCACCTCAGTCCGACGCCTCGCCGCCTCAGACCTTCCCTCCCTCTCTCCTTTTACACAAACACTCTCCACGACGTAAGCCAGCTCCCAGACACTGTGTTTTGGACGGGGGAGCACTGTCGCCGTCGTCACGGATGCTGACTGTAGCTAGAGGCTTTAGAGGTTGTAATAGAAATAGTCGCTAATAGCCGGCTAAGGCTATTTAGCTTTAATGTAGCCTCATAGCCGCTAACTTCCCGCTCAATGTGCCTAAAATTTTGGACCAAAAATTTCAGTCGACCGGTCCATTTACTTGGCGAAATAGCCACCAAGCTCTAGTTATGTAATTATGGGCATAACTATGTCCTAAACTACGTAATGATGTTGTAATATTTGGACAAAACTATGTATTTAACTATGTGTGAACTATTATGTGTATCTCCTATGTGAAGATGTTCGATTATAGCGTGTGCCATAGTTCGAACAAATATAAAAATTACAAATTGAGATTGTCAACTCAATTTGGACGCTCTAGGATCTCCTTCTGCCTCTTCTCGAACCAAGCTCTCTTCGCCTCGCTCATGTTGGTCAAGTCGGCGTTCATGATCAGGTTGTCCTCGGCTTGGCGTTTGAGCTCAACTTCCTTCGCCTTCAACTCCACCTCTTGGGCCCTTGCCAGTGCTGTGAGCTCAATTTCTCTCTCTTTGAGCTCAATTTTTCTAGCTTTGGTCTTGGCCTTGACCTCTTCTATCTCAAGCTTCTTCTTTTGGACATCGAAGTAGTTCTTCCTGTCCTCATCTTTCTCCCGGCGCCTTCTCTCATCCCTTTTGTCCGTGGACACCTCTCTATCGGCATGCAGCTCCTTCAAAGTGCCAAACAATAACATGGACGAGGCATCACGCTTCAAGTCGGCTTTGGTTGCCTTGTGGCCGCGAGGACGACTTGCACGAGAAGCGGAGCTACCGCAAGGCTGGCCACCATCAAGGTCAATGACCGTCGCATCTTTGGCGGTCTTGTTGCCAGTCAAGGTCGTCATGTACCCTTCGTACCCCTCCTTGAACTTGGGGGTGCCTGTGAGTATCTTCCAACAATGAGGGAAGGCAAAGGTCTTTTCTCAATTGACCGATTTGTACCAATCCAAAGCTTGCCACGCCTAGAGCAAAGCGAGACAAGAACGATAAACATATGTGCAAACGTTGGAAGAATAAGCGAGACAAGAACGATAAGAATCATACCAAGTCCTTGATGCCAATGCCGCTAACGGGTAGCCGCTTCACGTGATCATACGCCGCCTGGAATTTGTTGCATTCCGTTTGAATTGTTCCCCACCTCTTTTGGAGCGATATGTCGCTGCGGTCGCTCTCAAATGGCTCCTGTCCATATTTGCGATGCTCATGAAAGTATTCATAGATCCGGCGCCAGAATGCGGTCCCCTTCTGCTCGGCACCCGTCAATGGATCTTGCCCGATGGTCAACCATCCTTCGACCAGCACCTTGTCCTCCTTCTCCGTGTAGTTGCTGGTTCGTTTGCTTACGCGGCGACCTCGAGCTTGTGCAGCTGCGGCTTGCGTCAACTCCTGAGCGAACAACGGCTCCTCCTCGATGTTAATGCTGTCGGGACAGGCAGTGCTGTCCTGATGTGTGTCAACGGGAGGTGGCTGGGGAGCCTGCTCGGTCGAAGCAGAGGGCATGGTGGTCAGCATTGGCTGCGTGTACACTGGAGGGGCCTGCACGGTGGACAAATCGTCGAGCAGGTTCCGTGCGCTGGCCATCGCTGCTGCTCCCATGTTCTTGGGGCCTTTGGAGTTAGCCGGCGCACGGTTCAGGTCAATGGACGAAGGAGACGGCCCCGTGAACGACTCGCCCACCTCCGGTGACCCATCCCGTGACGGGTACGCGTACCGCGGCGACTGCGTCCCCAATTCGTGCGCGCCGGGCGTGTACCCAAATGGGGCTACCGGCAGGGATGTTGACATTGGAGGAAGGGGCCGGGTCACGGACGAGGCCGAGCTCCCCCCCGAGGCCGTGCCGGCGGCAGGGAGGATCAAGTGCTGAGCGAGCGCATGGTGGCCATAAAAGAGCATGGCATGCTCTTGCAAGACGTCCGACTTGGCCTCCGTCTTGAGTTGGAGAAGCTGCTCCGCCGCCCGCTGCCGCTCCTCCGCGGCAGCGATATCCCTCTTCCTTTGGTCGAGCGCCCTGCGGCGGTCGGCCCTCTTCTTGCTCTCGATCTTCCTCTGCTTCGTGGTGAGGTCGGCCTTCGCCTTCTTCGTCGCCGGCCCGGGCTCCACGACCACCGGCCCGGCCAGTTGAGGAGCCTCCGCCAAGGGAGGACCGGCAACGGCCGCGACCTGTGCCTCGTCTCCGATGGTGGCGGTGGCGGCGGCAGTCACTTCGTCGGCCATCTCTAGGTTTTGGGAGTGGAGTGGACTGGGTGTGTTTTGGGAGACAGACAGGCGGGCCAGGGGCGGACAAGGGGAGGACGCGAGCGACCAGCATCCGGCGTCCGCGGCCACGCAAACTCGTCCCAGATTTGGGCCGGGTTTGGGTCGTCCTGGACGCCGCGGCCATCCGTTTTAGGGATAGGTCCGCGCGCTGGGCCGCGTTTTTGTCCGGCTCGACCCAAACGGACGCGCGGGCGCGGTTTGGGTCGCGCGGTTGGAGATGCCCTAAGCCAAGCAAATAAGAGACGAGGGGAATTCACAAGAAATAATCAAACATCACTTGGAAAGAAACAGACATATCACTCCGACATTTTTCCACACCTGGCATACCCAGCAGAAAGAGTTTAGTATATACAGGAACCACAATTAGTCTAGTACTCTGTATTAAATAAACAACTCGTCAAATATGAAAATGGCTAGTCATTGGTATCCTGAAGAATCTTCACAACTTGTGATGCACGTTGCATGGCCCACGGTGCAATCAGTCTCATGGCGCCGAGGACCGCAAAGAAAAATTGAGCAGATTTCCTAGTACTTGCTAGAAATAAGGGCATCTCCAGCGGCACGACGCAAACGGACGCTGAGCGTCCGTTTGCGTCCGCCGTGACCGAAAATGCGGCGTGCACCACCTCCAGCGACGCGACGCAAAGTGACCGGGCCGTCCGCAGAGACGCAAACATGGCCCAAATATGCGCCAGGTTTGCGTCTCGGCGGACGCTGCGCGGACGCGCAAAGTGTCCGCTCGGTCCTCGCACGGGCCCGCCTGGCAGCGGCACAACTGCTTCGTCTTCGGGCATTACTTCCGGGCGGCGCGCTGCAGCCTTCGCAGGGCCGCGTTAATGGCGTGCCTCGGCTTCCGCGAGCGTGCGCAGCTAGTAGACGTTGCACTGGCAGGCCATTGAAGGCGATATGGCGTCGGAGCCTTTTAAATGGACGCTGCCGGCGTCCATTTCGACGACCAAACCATTGCCAAATCCCACAGTATCCACCCTACCGACGCCATGGGAAAGAAATGCTGGCCGTTCCGTAAGACGAAGAACGACCAGGAGGCAAGCGGCTCGCGTTCCGGCAAGAAGGCAAGGGTCGGCCGGTACGTGCGCGTTGAGCTCGCGCGGCAGCTATGGGAGGAAAACCGGCCTGTGCCATGGCCGGACGCGAACTTGCCGGGAGGGGGCTGGTACCTGAACTCGCGGCGCGTGCCGGTCCCCCCCGTGCCGCGCGAGGGCCGAGAGCGGCGGGACGAGGTGCGCCGCCGCCGAGCGATCTTGCCGCCGGATCTGCGGGAGGATGAGGCGTACGCGCTAAACTCCTACAACTGGATTTCATTCGGAACGTGGGAGTTCGACGCGCGCCGCCGCGCTGGCTACCTCGGCGACGTGGACTTCTTCGACCGAGAGATCGCCGCAGAAGAAGAAGAGAACGACCAGGAGAACGCGGACGACGAGGAGGACGTCGACATGGTCGACTACGACCACGACGACGGCGGGCCGGCGTGGGATCCGGAGACCCAGCCGCCGGACCTTTCCGAGGATGAGGCCATTGCCATGGCACTGGCCAACAGCGCGCAGGACGAGCTCAACGAGCTCGCTTTGTGGGAGGGGCTCGCAATCCAGCTGCGGGAGTCAGCGCTCGCGCAGGGGAGGCCGGCGACTCCTCCGGCTACGCCGACGCGTTCCAACGACCGCGCTCCGCCTGCTGCTCCGGCGTGGGATCCCTGGCCACAGCCTCCTGCCCATGCGGCGGTACCTCCTCCACCGCCGGCGTACGAGCTTCCATGGCCGACGCCGGAGTTCATTAACCTCGTCAGCGACGACGACCAGTAGGCGGCAGCAACTTTTAGCACGCCTTTATGGCTTTTTTATGTTTTTTTTAACGTAAATTATGGTTGCATGAATGAAAAAAAAATTATGCGTCGCGCAGCTGGAGCCACCCCTCGACGCAAACGGACGCCCGGACGATTTCGACCATTTCGGCCGACGCAAACGGACACGACGCGTCCGTTTCGACGTCCGAAATGCGTCGCGCCGCTGGAGATGCCCTAAACTCAGAACTTATAAGGAAAGATTTTGACAGAGTCATTCCAGCGATTGGACGAAGACCTAATTCGCATCGAACTAGGCTGTACATCCATGGGTAACTCAACTAACCAGCGAAATTTGAATGTATGTAATTAGCTAACTTACTCGGGCGACAGCTCAGCCGTCTCAGAGTATTCCTGATTCCTCCTATTCCTAGCTATATGTTCATGTAATCGTTCGCGAGCAACATAAGAGAGATCATGTAACTCATTCAGAGATCGAGCATAGTTCTGTAGGAGACAGATTTTGTGACAATATATAGTGCAGAGTTGAAGGTGATAGGCGAGATGCAATGTGGAAGGCAACTCAATAATGAAAGCTCCACATCACATGATATTTCAGAGTATCCGGAGAAGTTGCTGGTACGATATGCTCACATGCGTGAAGAACTGAGGTCCAGGCGGTAAACTAGTTTGCTCATTCCAAAATTCATTCCGGAACCTTAATTGGTTGGATCCGACATCCATGCACTTAACAGAACTAGCAAATGGTACACCGGCACATGTGCATGTATTTTGTAATATCACCGTAAGATATCCGACCGCCTTTCATATGTAGAGTCACCTAAACAGTACAATTATCAGAGATAGGCTTAGAAATATGACACATTGTTACATGCGTATATCTCACAATCCTATCATTGGGTTGTAAATGTGGACAACGTATATAAAGAATGTGTAGCACCATGAAACTATTTTTTGAGGAACGGCCAGTCGTTCTGCCATTCGACGGAAAAGATTTTTAATTACAGAAATGAAAAGGCAGAGAATGCAAGTCGCCAGGACGCCAGGACGCCATGAAAACTATACCTTGGCTTTGATGAATATGATCACAAAAATATTCATCAATATGTCTCACAGATTCTTGGTGACGCAATATGAATAAAAGGAGCGAGGTTACCGATATGATTCCATCTATGCTCAAAGGGGAACAAAACAATTACAGAATAGATTGATGCAGAACTTGCAGGGCCGGCTCTTTATTTTGCGAGGCCCTAGGGCAAAGTGACGACAGGGGCCCTACAACTAATATAGGGGATATTCTGCGGGTTTACATTCTTTGCCTTTGATTATCGTCATTGGCACCAACATTACTTGCGGCCAAACAATACCTATTTTAAAAAAATCTCTTTGTGATTCAATAAATTGATTCTCTCATTTTGTTTTATTCCCTTTTGCGGTGCCAGACTTACGTTGTGACACCTAAAGTTGTGTTGAAATTTCGAACCCTAATCTACCATGGAACATGAACATTGAACAATGATTTTCTAACTGCCTAAAGAGTCAAAGGGACAAAAATTACCACGGGGCCATGACGGCGGACTGGCCAGTTCTCCACCAGGACGGCAGGGTCTGATCTCCACTTCTCCATACTCTAGGCGAGGCGGTTGAGTCAAGAGAAGGCAAACAATCAAGAAGACATGGCGTTTAGTTGTTGTGTTGCCGATCAGATCGACAAATTGTTTGTATAACAATTGTTTAGTTGCTCACCACGTCTACCACATGGTAGATCGATCAATTGTTGGCTTCGCTGCGTGTTTGTGTTGCATTTTCCTCTCCCGATGGCTTTTGCAGCAAACAAAAAATCAGCCCAACAAGAAAAATAGTTTCCCGATGGCTTAACTGGTTGTGCGTGGCAATGACCTTGGTGGAGGCATTGTTTTGAGAGCGGGGACTATCTTCAGGGTGAAAACCTAAGATCTTTGATCGGGCGACGACGGTGTTTGAGCACTGTTGTCTTGGCGGTGGATGTATTGATGTTGTTAGGCCCGAGATACTGTAGCGGGACTTTTGTTTCTTAGTTTTCTTTTCTTTTTTTTGGTTGTGTGCATCCGTAGTGCCATTAGGGTGGTGCGTTGTTGCAGAGGCTGGGTATAATTAATATCTCTTTATATTAATATATTTCCTTTATCAAAAAAAAGAAAAATAGTTTTTTTTAGAATCAGCCAGCCCTTTTATTTCAAATTATAGGGAGTTGTCGAATACAAACACCATCGGGCGGACTTACAAACCAAACATAACGACCAAAAGGATTGGAAAGAACTAGCCGCGCTAGATTGTGAGGCTCCATATTTGAGGATCTGTTCTCATGCACGAAAACCACCTCGCCAAAACCCTCGGCCGTCTTCTTTATTTCATGTGTGATAGAACTAAAAGCTCCCAGATTCTGCTCATGCAACACCATGATCACCGTCTGGCAGTCGCTAGCTACCTTAATGCGCTGTTGATTCAGGTCAAGCGCCAAGTTAAGTCCTTCCCGGACCGCCATTGCCTCGAGCACCTCCGGATCCGAACTTGCAAGGGTCCAGCAGCTTAGTTCATGGGCCATTGATTAGACGAGCAACCCAGACGGACTGATTCTAAAAGCTCGCCATTTTTATTATGTAGGTGACTTGGTATAGATCGTGATAACATATGTGAAACCACCAACAACTTGGCTTGGTTTAATCGTGATCTAGGTTCACAATCTTTATATGTCGTTGTAATCAACGAATTGATGATTAATGCAGTTTTTGGGTCCTTTAGGACCCTTCCCGTGTTCAAGAAAAAACTAACGTACTGATGAGGTTGGTCGTGACATAGGTCACCGTACAGGACCCATGCCATTGGCCACAACAAGTAGCATGTTGTCGCCAAGTCATCTCATTGGGCAACCGTGTGAGTGAGAAGACTCAAATGACAGTCTGAAATGATGTGATAGTAGAAGCCCTCAGTGAACACAGAACAACAGACCATCAAAGGAGCTAAGACAAGCAATATATGAGGAGGGGAATCTAGATAGAAAAAAAAAAATCAGTTGGAAGCAGACAGACATGTTCTTCAGATGCCACGGACAGAACAAATTAGCCAATTTCGGTACAGAAAAAAAAGTATGCTCCATGATGTAGCACAGTCACGCATCCCACCTAAAAACACACTTCTGTGAATGGTTGACAAAGGGGGGATGTTGGAATTCCTTGCACGTATGCAATTTTCTGATGTGCTTAATTGCTGCATTATTAGGCTCAAAATATTCTTGACGCCTCCCATTCCTAGCTATCTATAGTACAAGTAGTTGATCGAGTGGCACAAGAGAAGTTGTGTATCTCATTCCTCCTAGATCGACGCATAGTTGTATAGGAAGAAGTTTTTATGTCAATATATAGCGTAGATCCAAAGTTGGTAGGTGAGAAGCAATGTGTGATGCAACTTAATGATAAAAGCTACACGTCATATGAGATTTGACAGTCTCCGTGATTAATTGACATGCTCATTCAAAAAACTCAACATTTAGGAACCTAATAGTACTAGCAGAAGGGAAATTCCCTGAAAGTGTGTTGGATTTGGAAATTCCCGTACATGCACTTAATGAACTAGCAGAAGGGTAGATGCAGTACATATAAATGCAGCATCACTTAGGCTGCTCATAGTGGAGAGTAAATATCATGTTACTAGT